>NC_136693.1:23180853-24380853 GCF_947650265.1 Symphodus melops
TAATCCTGATGCAAGTTCACAGCGCACGTCCACTGAACGTAATCCACGCACGCTGTCCTAAACACAGCTACACTAAAAACAGCTACTTTATTCTCTAAATTAGAGCCCTTTACTGGTGAGGAACATACAGAAAATTAATGTGCTTATTCTACAGCCCTTATCGGACAAGGTGAAGTGTTAATTTACAAAAAAAAAAGATTTAACCAGCAATATGCTATTTAATCCGAAGCTCAACCCCCTTTGTGCAATGTCGTCTCTGGGAATTGAAGTTTCCTCACTTGTGACTTTGGTGAGGAATAGTGAGCTGTCCACCACAGTCAGAGCAGGTAAGTCCAAGGGAGGTTAGATGCGGTACGGGCGTCATGTCTCCTTTGGCGTCCGTCGTTCCACTCACTCCTCTTCAAGTCTATGCAGTCCTTGGTGACAGAGCCTTCGCCTGGCGGAACATTGGGTGGCGGTGTCCTCCAGCTAGGTTGGATTTGACACACACACACACACACACACACACACACACACACACACACACACACACACACACACACACACACACACACACACACACACACACAGTTGAGCTGTCAAAACTTCCCAAACTTACACATTCAAACCTGAGGCATTCACATTCTCTTCACTAAAATTTTATATCAAGACTTCGATATATGTCCTCGATGACAGAGCCTTCGCCTGGCGTTAGTTCAGCTGTGACATGACACGAGGGAGTCCCCCATGAATCATTATCTGTGCGTGTGAGAGAGAGCGAGAGCGAGCAAAGCCTGTGCAAATGCAGCACTGATGTCTATTTTTTTTTATTCCTGATGCAGCCCAGTGGTCAAGTTGTTGTGAAAAATAAAGTCTATACAGTAGAATAATCCTGATGCAAGTTCACAGCGCACGTCCACTGAACGTAATCCACGCACGCTGTCCTAAACACAGCTACACTAAAAACAGCTACTTTATTCTCTAAATTAGAGCCCTTTACTGGTGAGGAACATACAGAAAATTAATGTGCTTATTCTACAGCCCTTATCGGACAAGGTGAAGTGTTAATTTACAAAAAAAAAAGATTTACCCAGCAATACGCTATTTAATCCGAAGCTCAACCCCCTTTGTGCAATGTCGTCTCTGGGAATTGAAGTTTCCTCACTTGTGACTTTGGTGAGGAATAGTGAGCTGTCCACCACAGTCAGAGCAGGTAAGTCCAAGGGAGGTTAGATGCGGTACGGGCGTCATGTCTCCTTTGGCGTCCGTCGTTCCACTCACTCCTCTTCAAGTCTATGCAGTCCTTGGTGACAGAGCCTTCGCCTGGCGGAACATTGGGTGGCGGTGTCCTCCAGCTAGGTTGGATTTGACACACACACACACACACACACACACACACACACACACACACACACACACACACACACACACACACACACACACACACACACACACACACACACACACACACACACACACACACACACACACACACACACACACACACACACACAGTTGAGCTGTTAAAACTTCCCAAACTTACACATTCAAATCTGAGGCGTTCACATTCTCTTCACTAAAATTTTATATCAAGACTTCGATATATGTCCTCGATGACAGAGCCTTCGCCTGGCGTTAGTTCAGCTGTGACATGACACGAGGGAGTCCCCCATGAATCATTATCTGTGCGTGTGAGAGAGAGCGAGAGCGAGCAAAGCCTGTGCAAATGCAGCACTGATGTCTATTTTTTTTTATTCCTGATGCAGGCCAGTGGTCAAGTTGTTGTGAAAAATAAAGTCTATACTGTAGAATAATCCTGACGCAAGTTCACAGCGCACGTCCACTGAACGTAATCCACGCACGCTGTCCTAAACACAGCTACACTAAAAACAGCTACTTTATTCTCTAAATTAGAGCCCTTTACTGGTGAGGAACATACAGAAAATTAATGTGCTTATTCTACAGCCCTTATCGGACAAGGTGAAGTGTTAATTTACAAAAAAAAAAGATTTAACCAGCAATATGCTATTTAATCCGAAGCTCAACCCCCTTTGTGCAATGTCGTCTCTGGGAAGTGAAGTTTCCTCACTTGTGACATTGGTGAGGAATAGTGAGCTGTCCACCACAGTCAGAGCAGGTAAGTCCAAGGGAGCCTAGGTGCGGTACGGGCGTCATGTCTCCTTTGGCGTCCGTCGTTCCACTCACTCCTCTTCAAATCTATGCAGTCCTTGGTGACAGAGCCTTCGCCTGGCGGAACGTTGGGTGGCGGTGTCCTCCAGCTAGGTTGGATTTGACACACACACACACACACACACACACACACACACACACACACACACACACACACACACACACACACACACACACACACACACACACACACACACACACACACACACACACACACACACACACACAGTTGAGCTGTCAAAACTTCCCAAACTTACACATTCAAACCTGAGGCATTCACATTCTCTTCACTAAAATTTTATATCAAGACTTCGATATATGTCCTCGATGACAGAGCCTTCGCCTGGCGTTAGTTCAGCTGTGACATGACACGAGGGAGTCCCCCATGAATCATTATCTGTGCGTGTGAGAGAGAGCGAGAGCGAGCAAAGCCTGTGCAAATGCAGCACTGATGTCTATTTTTTTTTATTCCTGATGCAGCCCAGTGGTCAAGTTGTTGTGAAAAATAAAGTCTATACAGTAGAATAATCCTGATGCAAGTTCACAGCGCACGTCCACTGAACGTAATCCACGCACGCTGTCCTAAACACAGCTACACTAAAAACAGCTACTTTATTCTCTAAATTAGAGCCCTTTACTGGTGAGGAACATACAGAAAATTAATGTGCTTATTCTACAGCCCTTATCGGACAAGGTGAAGTGTTAATTTACAAAAAAAAAAGATTTAACCAGCAATATGCTATTTAATCCGAAGCTCAACCCCCTTTGTGCAATGTCGTCTCTGGGAATTGAAGTTTCCTCACTTGTGACTTTGGTGAGGAATAGTGAGCTGTCCACCACAGTCAGAGCAGGTAAGTCCAAGGGAGGTTAGATGCGGTACGGGCGTCATGTCTCCTTTGGCGTCCGTCGTTCCACTCACTCCTCTTCAAGTCTATGCAGTCCTTGGTGACAGAGCCTTCGCCTGGCGGAACATTGGGTGGCGGTGTCCTCCAGCTAGGTTGGATTTGACACACACACACACACACACACACACACACACACACACACACACACACACACACACACACACACACAGTTGAGCTGTCAAAACTTCCCAAACTTACACATTCAAACCTGAGGCATTCACATTCTCTTCACTAAAATTTTATATCAAGACTTCGATATATGTCCTCGATGACAGAGCCTTCGCCTGGCGTTAGTTCAGCTGTGACATGACACGAGGGAGTCCCCCATGAATCATTATCTGTGCGTGTGAGAGAGAGCGAGAGCGAGCAAAGCCTGTGCAAATGCAGCACTGATGTCTATTTTTTTTTATTCCTGATGCAGCCCAGTGGTCAAGTTGTTGTGAAAAATAAAGTCTATACAGTAGAATAATCCTGATGCAAGTTCACAGCGCACGTCCACTGAACGTAATCCACGCACGCTGTCCTAAACACAGCTACACTAAAAACAGCTACTTTATTCTCTAAATTAGAGCCCTTTACTGGTGAGGAACATACAGAAAATTAATGTGCTTATTCTACAGCCCTTATCGGACAAGGTGAAGTGTTAATTTACAAAAAAAAAAGATTTACCCAGCAATACGCTATTTAATCCGAAGCTCAACCCCCTTTGTGCAATGTCGTCTCTGGGAATTGAAGTTTCCTCACTTGTGACTTTGGTGAGGAATAGTGAGCTGTCCACCACAGTCAGAGCAGGTAAGTCCAAGGGAGGTTAGATGCGGTACGGGCGTCATGTCTCCTTTGGCGTCCGTCGTTCCACTCACTCCTCTTCAAGTCTATGCAGTCCTTGGTGACAGAGCCTTCGCCTGGCGGAACATTGGGTGGCGGTGTCCTCCAGCTAGGTTGGATTTGACACACACACACACACACACACACACACACACACACACACACACACACACACACACACACACACACACACACACACACACACACACACACACACACACACAGTTGAGCTGTCAAAACTTCCCAAACTTACACATTCAAACCTGAGGCATTCACATTCTCTTCACTAAAATTTTATATCAAGACTTCGATATATGTCCTCGATGACAGAGCCTTCGCCTGGCGTTAGTTCAGCTGTGACATGACACGAGGGAGTCCCCCATGAATCATTATCTGTGCGTGTGAGAGAGAGCGAGAGCGAGCAAAGCCTGTGCAAATGCAGCACTGATGTCTATTTTTTTTTATTCCTGATGCAGCCCAGTGGTCAAGTTGTTGTGAAAAATAAAGTCTATACTGTAGAATAATCCTGACGCAAGTTCACAGCGCACGTCCACTGAACGTAATCCACGCACGCTGTCCTAAACACAGCTACACTAAAAACAGCTACTTTATTCTCTAAATTAGAGCCCTTTACTGGTGAGGAACATACAGAAAATTAATGTGCTCATTCTACAGCCCTTATCGGACAAGGTGAAGTGTTAATTTACAAAAAAAAAAGATTTAACCAGCAATATGCTATTTAATCCGAAGCTCAACCCCCTTTGTGCAATGTCGTCTCTGGGAATTGAAGTTTCCTCACTTGTGACATTGGTGAGGAATAGTGAGCTGTCCACCACAGTCAGAGCAGGTAAGTCCAAGGGAGCCTAGGTGCGGTACGGGCGTCATGTCTCCTTTGGCGTCCGTCGTTCCACTCACTCCTCTTCAAATCTATGCAGTCCTTGGTGACAGAGCCTTCGCCTGGCGGAACGTTGGGTGGCGGTGTCCTCCAGCTAGGTTGGATTTGACACACACACACACACACACACACACACACACACACACACACACACACACACACACACACACACACACAGTTGAGCTGTCAAAACTTCCCAAACTTACACATTCAAACCTGAGGCATTCACATTCTCTTCACTAAAATTTTATATCAAGACTTCGATATATGTCCTCGATGACAGAGCCTTCGCCTGGCGTTAGTTCAGCTGTGACATGACACGAGGGAGTCCCCCATGAATCATTATCTGTGCGTGTGAGAGAGAGCGAGAGCGAGCAAAGCCTGTGCAAATGCAGCACTGATGTCTATTTTTTTTTATTCCTGATGCAGCCCAGTGGTCAAGTTGTTGTGAAAAATAAAGTCTATACAGTAGAATAATCCTGATGCAAGTTCACAGCGCACGTCCACTGAACGTAATCCACGCACGCTGTCCTAAACACAGCTACACTAAAAACAGCTACTTTATTCTCTAAATTAGAGCCCTTTACTGGTGAGGAACATACAGAAAATTAATGTGCTTATTCTACAGCCCTTATCGGACAAGGTGAAGTGTTAATTTACAAAAAAAAAAGATTTAACCAGCAATATGCTATTTAATCCGAAGCTCAACCCCCTTTGTGCAATGTCGTCTCTGGGAATTGAAGTTTCCTCACTTGTGACTTTGGTGAGGAATAGTGAGCTGTCCACCACAGTCAGAGCAGGTAAGTCCAAGGGAGGTTAGATGCGGTACGGGCGTCATGTCTCCTTTGGCGTCCGTCGTTCCACTCACTCCTCTTCAAGTCTATGCAGTCCTTGGTGACAGAGCCTTCGCCTGGCGGAACATTGGGTGGCGGTGTCCTCCAGCTAGGTTGGATTTGACACACACACACACACACACACACACACACACACACACACACACACACACACACACACACACACAGTTGAGCTGTTAAAACTTCCCAAACTTACACATTCAAATCTGAGGCGTTCACATTCTCTTCACTAAAATTTTATATCAAGACTTCAATATATGGCCTCGATGACAGAGCCTTCGCCTGGCGTTAGTTCAGCTATGACATGACACGAGGGAGTCCCCCATGAATTATTATCTGTGCGTGTGAGAGAGAGCGAGAGCGAGCAAAGCCTGTGCAAATGCAGCACTGATGTCTATTTTTTTTTATTCCTGATGCAGCCCAGTGGTCAAGTTGTTGTGAAAAATAAAGTCTATACTGTAGAATAATCCTGATGCAAGTTCACAGCGCACGTCCACTGAACGTAATCCACGCACGCTGTCCTAAACACAGCTACACTAAAAACAGCTACTTTATTCTCTAAATTAGAGCCCTTTACTGGTGAGGAACATACAGAAAATTAATGTGCTTATTCTACAGCCCTTATCGGACAAGGTGAAGTGTTAATTTACAAAAAAAAAAGATTTAACCAGCAATATGCTATTTAATCCGAAGCTCAACCCCCTTTGTGCAATGTCATCTCTGGGAATTGAAGTTTCCTCACTTGTGACTTTGGTGAGGAATAGTGAGCTGTCCACCACAGTCAGAGCAGGTAAGTCCAAGGGAGGTAAGGTGCGGTACGGGCGTCATGTCTCCTTTGGCGTCCGTCGTTCCACTCACTCCTCTTCAAGTCTATGCAGTCCTTGGTGACAGAGCCTTCGCCTGGCGGAACGTTGGGTGGCGGTGTCCTCCAGCTAGGTTGGATTTGACATACACACACACACACACACACACACACACACACACACACACACACACACAGTTGAGCTGTTAAAACTTCCCAAACTTACACATTCAAATCTGAGGCGTTCACATTCTCTTCACTAAAATTTTATATCAAGACTTCGATATATGTCCTCGATGACAGAGCCTTCGCCTGGCGTTAGTTCAGCTGTGACATGACACGAGGGAGTCCCCCATGAATCATTATCTGTGCGTGTGAGAGAGAGCGAGAGCGAGCAAAGCCTGTGCAAATGCAGCACTGATGTCTATTTTTTTTTATTCCTGATGCAGGCCAGTGGTCAAGTTGTTGTGAAAAATAAAGTCTATACTGTAGAATAATCCTGACGCAAGTTCACAGCGCACGTCCACTGAACGTAATCCACGCACGCTGTCCTAAACACAGCTACACTAAAAACAGCTACTTTATTCTCTAAATTAGAGCCCTTTACTGGTGAGGAACATACAGAAAATTAATGTGCTTATTCTACAGCCCTTATCGGACAAGGTGAAGTGTTAATTTACAAAAAAAAAAGATTTAACCAGCAATATGCTATTTAATCCGAAGCTCAACCCCCTTTGTGCAATGTCGTCTCTGGGAATTGAAGTTTCCTCACTTGTGACATTGGTGAGGAATAGCGAGCTGTCCACCACAGTCAGAGCATTTAAGTCCAAGGGAGCCTAGGTGCGGTACGGGTGTCATGTCTCCTTTGGCGTCCGTCGTTCCACTCACTCCTCTTCAAATCTATGCAGTCCTTGGTGACAGAGCCTTCGCCTGGCGGAACGTTGGGTGGCGGTGTCCTCCAGCTAGGTTGGATTTGACACACACACACACACACACACACACACACACACACACACACACACACACACACACACACACACACACACACACACACACACAGTTGAGCTGTCAAAACTTCCCAAACTTACACATTCAAACCTGAGGCATTCACATTCTCTTCACTAAAATTTTATATCAAGACTTCGATATATGTCCTCGATGACAGAGCCTTCGCCTGGCGTTAGTTCAGCTGTGACATGACACGAGGGAGTCCCCCATGAATCATTATCTGTGCGTGTGAGAGAGAGCGAGAGCGAGCAAAGCCTGTGCAAATGCAGCACTGATGTCTATTTTTTTTTATTCCTGATGCAGCCCAGTGGTCAAGTTGTTGTGAAAAATAAAGTCTATACAGTAGAATAATCCTGATGCAAGTTCACAGCGCACGTCCACTGAACGTAATCCACGCACGCTGTCCTAAACACAGCTACACTAAAAACAGCTACTTTATTCTCTAAATTAGAGCCCTTTACTGGTGAGGAACATACAGAAAATTAATGTGCTTATTCTACAGCCCTTATCGGACAAGGTGAAGTGTTAATTTACAAAAAAAAAAGATTTACCCAGCAATACGCTATTTAATCCGAAGCTCAACCCCCTTTGTGCAATGTCGTCTCTGGGAATTGAAGTTTCCTCACTTGTGACTTTGGTGAGGAATAGTGAGCTGTCCACCACAGTCAGAGCAGGTAAGTCCAAGGGAGGTTAGATGCGGTACGGGCGTCATGTCTCCTTTGGCGTCCGTCGTTCCACTCACTCCTCTTCAAGTCTATGCAGTCCTTGGTGACAGAGCCTTCGCCTGGCGGAACATTGGGTGGCGGTGTCCTCCAGCTAGGTTGGATTTGACACACACACACACACACACACACACACACACACACACACACACACACACACACACACACACACACACACAGTTGAGCTGTTAAAACTTCCCAAACTTACACATTCAAATCTGAGGCGTTCACATTCTCTTCACTAAAATTTTATATCAAGACTTCGATATATGTCCTCGATGACAGAGCCTTCGCCTGGCGTTAGTTCAGCTGTGACATGACACGAGGGAGTCCCCCATGAATCATTATCTGTGCGTGTGAGAGAGAGCGAGAGCGAGCAAAGCCTGTGCAAATGCAGCACTGATGTCTATTTTTTTTTATTCCTGATGCAGGCCAGTGGTCAAGTTGTTGTGAAAAATAAAGTCTATACTGTAGAATAATCCTGACGCAAGTTCACAGCGCACGTCCACTGAACGTAATCCACGCACGCTGTCCTAAACACAGCTACACTAAAAACAGCTACTTTATTCTCTAAATTAGAGCCCTTTACTGGTGAGGAACATACAGAAAATTAATGTGCTTATTCTACAGCCCTTATCGGACAAGGTGAAGTGTTAATTTACAAAAAAAAAAGATTTAACCAGCAATATGCTATTTAATCCGAAGCTCAACCCCCTTTGTGCAATGTCGTCTCTGGGAATTGAAGTTTCCTCACTTGTGACATTGGTGAGGAATAGTGAGCTGTCCACCACAGTCAGAGCAGGTAAGTCCAAGGGAGCCTAGGTGCGGTACGGGCGTCATGTCTCCTTTGGCGTCCGTCGTTCCACTCACTCCTCTTCAAATCTATGCAGTCCTTGGTGACAGAGCCTTCGCCTGGCGGAACGTTGGGTGGCGGTGTCCTCCAGCTAGGTTGGATTTGACACACACACACACACACACACACACACACACACACACACAGTTGAGCTGTCAAAACTTCCCAAACTTACACATTCAAACCTGAGGCATTCACATTCTCTTCACTAAAATTTTATATCAAGACTTCGATATATGTCCTCGATGACAGAGCCTTCGCCTGGCGTTAGTTCAGCTGTGACATGACACGAGGGAGTCCCCCATGAATCATTATCTGTGCGTGTGAGAGAGAGCGAGAGCGAGCAAAGCCTGTGCAAATGCAGCACTGATGTCTATTTTTTTTTATTCCTGATGCAGCCCAGTGGTCAAGTTGTTGTGAAAAATAAAGTCTATACAGTAGAATAATCCTGATGCAAGTTCACAGCGCTCGTCCACTGAACGTAATCCACGCACGCTGTCCTAAACACAGCTACACTAAAAACAGCTACTTTATTCTCTAAATTAGAGCCCTTTACTGGTGAGGAACATACAGAAAATTAATGTGCTTATTCTACAGCCCTTATCGGACAAGGTGAAGTGTTAATTTACAAAAAAAAAAGATTTAACCAGCAATATGCTATTTAATCCGAAGCTCAACCCCCTTTGTGCAATGTCGTCTCTGGGAATTGAAGTTTCCTCACTTGTGACTTTGGTGAGGAATAGTGAGCTGTCCACCACAGTCAGAGCAGGTAAGTCCAAGGGAGGTTAGATGCGGTACGGGCGTCATGTCTCCTTTGGCGTCCGTCGTTCCACTCACTCCTCTTCAAGTCTATGCAGTCCTTGGTGACAGAGCCTTCGCCTGGCGGAACGTTGGGTGGCGGTGTCCTCCAGCTAGGTTGGATTTCACACACACACACACACACACACACACACACACACACACACACACACACACACACACACACACACACACACACACACACACACACAGTTGAGCTGTCAAAACTTCCCAAACTTACACATTCAAACCTGAGGCATTCACATTCTCTTCACTAAAATTTTATATCAAGACTTCAATATATGTCCTCGATGACAGAGCCTTCGCCTGGCGTTAGTTCAGCTGTGACATGACATGAGGGAGTCCCCCATGAATCATTATCTGTGCGTGTGAGAGAGAGCGAGCAAAGCCTGTGCAAATGCAGCACTGATGTCTATTTTTTTTTATTCCTGATGCAGGCCAGTGGTCAAGTTGTTGTGAAAAATAAAGTCTATACTGTAGAATAATCCTGACGCAAGTTCACAGCGCACGTCCACTGAACGTAATCCACGCACGCTGTCCTAAACACAGCTACACTAAAAACAGCTACTTTATTCTCTAAATTAGAGCCCTTTACTGGTGAGGAACATACAGAAAATTAATGTGCTTATTCTACAGCCCTTATCGGACAAGGTGAAGTGTTAATTTACAAAAAAAAAGATTTAACCAGCAATATGCTATTTAATCCGAAGCTCAACCCCCTTTGTGCAATGTCGTCTCTGGGAATTGAAGTTTCCTCACTTGTGACATTGGTGAGGAATAGTGAGCTGTCCACCACAGTCAGAGCAGGTAAGTCCAAGGGAGGCTAGGTGCGGTACGGGCGTCATGTCTCCTTTGGCGTCCGTCGTTCCACTCACTCCTCTTCAAATCTATGCAGTCCTTGGTGACAGAGCCTTCGCCTGGCGGAACGTTGGGTGGCGGTGTCCTCCAGCTAGGTTGGATTTAACACACACACACACACACACACACACACACACACACACACACAGTTGAGCTGTCAAAACTTCCCAAACTTACACATTCAAACCTGAGGCATTCACATTCTCTTCACTAAAATTTTATATCAAGACTTCAATATATGTCCTCGATGACAGAGCCTTCGCCTGGCGTTAGTTCAGCTGTGACATGACACGAGGGAGTCCCCCATGAATTATTATCTGTGCGTGTGAGAGAGAGCGAGAGCGAGCAAAGCCTGTGCAAATGCAGCACTGATGTCTATTTTTTTTTATTCCTGATGCAGGCCAGTGGTCAAGTTGTTGTGAAAAATAAAGTCTATACTGTAGAATAATCCTGACGCAAGTTCACAGCGCACGTCCACTGAACGTAATCCACGCACGCTGTCCTAAACACAGCTACACTAAAAACAGCTACTTTATTCTCTAAATTAGAGCCCTTTACTGGTGAGGAACATACAGAAAATTAATGTGCTTATTCAACAGCCCTTATCGGACAAGGTGAAGTGTTAATTTACAAAAAAAAAGATTTAACCAGCAATATGCTATTTAATCCGAAGCTCAACCCCCTTTGTGCAATGTCGTCTCTGGGAATTGAAGTTTCCTCACTTGTGACATTGGTGAGGAATAGTGAGCTGTCCACCACAGTCAGAGCAGGTAAGTCCAAGGGAGGCTAGGTGCGGTACGGGCGTCATGTCTCCTTTGGCGTCCGTCGTTCCACTCACTCCTCTTCAAATCTATGCAGTCCTTGGTGACAGAGCCTTCGCCTGGCAGAACGTTGGGTGGCGGTGTCCTCCAGCTAGGTTGGATTTAACACACACACACACACACACACACACACACACACACACACACACACACACACACACAGTTGAGCTGTCAAAACTTCCCAAACTTACACATTCAAACCTGAGGCATTCACATTCTCTTCACTAAAATTTTATATCAAGACTTCAATATATGTCCTCGATGACAGAGCCTTCGCCTGGCGTTACTTCAGCTGTGACATGACACGAGGGAGTCCCCCATGAATTATTATCTGTGCGTGTGAGAGAGAGCGAGAGCGAGCAAAGCCTGTGCAAATGCAGCACTGATGTCTATTTTTTTTTATTCCTGATGCAGCCCAGTGGTCAAGTTGTTGTGAAAAATAAAGTCTATACTGTAGAATAATCCTGATGCAAGTTCACAGCGCACGTCCACTGAACATAATCCACGCACGCTGTCCTAAACACAGCTACACTAAAAACAGCTACTTTATTCTCTAAATTAGAGCCCTTTACTGGTGAGGAACATACAGAAAATTAATGTGCTTATTCTACAGCCCTTATCGGACAAGGTGAAGTGTTAATTTACAAAAAAAAAAGATTTAACCAGCAATATGCTATTTAATCCGAAGCTCAACCCCCTTTGTGCAATGTCGTCTCTGGGAATTGAAGTTTCCTCACTTGTGACATTGGTGAGGAATAGTGAGCTGTCCACCACAGTCAGAGCAGGTAAGTCCAAGGGAGGTTAGGTGCGGTACGGGCGTCATGTCTCCTTTGGCGTCCGTCGTTCCACTCACTCCTCTTCAAGTCTATGCAGTCCTTGGTGACAGAGCCTTCGCCTGGCGGAACGTTGGGTGGCGGTGTCCTCCAGCTAGGTTGGATTTGACACACACACACACACACACACACACACACACACACACACACACACAGTTGAGCTGTTAAAACTTCCCAAACTTACACATTCAAATCTGAGGCATTCACATTCTCTTCACTAAAATTTTATATCAAGACTTCGATATATGTCCTCGATGACAGAGCCTTCGCCTGGCGTTAGTTCAGCTGTGACATGACACGAGGGAGTCCCCCATGAATCATTATCTGTGCGTGTGAGAGAGAGCGAGAGCGAGCAAAGCCTGTGCAAATGCAGCACTGATGTCTATTTTTTTTTATTCCTGATGCAGGCCAGTGGTCAAGTTGTTGTGAAAAATAAAGTCTATACTGTAGAATAATCCTGACGCAAGTTCACAGCGCACGTCCACTGAACGTAATCCACGCACGCTGTCCTAAACACAGCTACACTAAAAACAGCTACTTTATTCTCTAAATTAGAGCCCTTTACTGGTGAGGAACATACAGAAAATTAATGTGCTTATTCTACAGCCCTTATCGGACAAGGTGAAGTGTTAATTTACAACAAAAAAAAGATTTAACCAGCAATATGCTATTTAATCCGAAGCTCAACCCCCTTTGTGCAATGTCGTCTCTGGGAATTGAAGTTTCCTCACTTGTGACATTGGTGAGGAATAGTGAGCTGTCCACCACAGTCAGAGCAGGTAAGTCCAATGGAGGCTAGGTGCGGTACGGGCGTCATGTCTCCTTTGGCGTCCGTCGTTCCACTCACTCCTCTTCAAGTCTATGCAGTCCTTGGTGACAGAGCCTTCGCCTGGCAGAACGTTGGGTGGCGGTGTCCTCCAGCTAGGTTGGATTTAACACACACACACACACACACACACACAGTTGAGCTGTCAAAAATTCCCAAACTTACACATTCAAACCTGAGGCATTCACATTCTCTTCACTAAAATTTTATATCAAGACTTCGATATATGTCCTCGATGACAGAGCCTTCGCCTGGCGTTAGTTCAGCTGTGACATGACACGAGGGAGTCCCCCATGAATTATTATCTGTGCGTGTGAGAGAGAGCGAGAGCGAGCAAAGCCTGTGCAAATGCAGCACTGATGTCTATTTTTTTTTATTCCTGATGCAGCCCAGTGGTCAAGTTGTTGTGAAAAATAAAGTCTATACTGTAGAATAATCCTGACGCAAGTTCACAGCGCACGTCCACTGAACGTAATCCACGCACGCTGTCCTAAACACAGCTACACTAATAACAGCTACTTTATTCTCTAAATTAGAGCCCTTTAGTGGTGAGGAACATACAGAAAATTAATGTGCTTATTCCACAGCCCTCATCGGACAAGGTGAAGTGTTAATTTACAAAAAAAAAAAAGATTTAACCTGCAGTTGGTGAGTGATTCAGTTTAAAGGGCCACATCAAACACATGTTGGAATGTGCACTCACTCCTACAAGCCCTCTTCACACAAACACCTTACTGAAAAGTACGACAATTTTATTAACACACAAACCTGGAATAAAACATGATAAAATAACTGGTATAATATAAATGTAAGCGAACATCATTCAAACTGTAAATATCAAACCTTTCCTTTGGACCGGGTGATGAAACTTTATTGCAGTAAACACATTGATTATAAGCAGAAAAAGGCCTAATATTCTATCAACTCCCCCTTTTGACCTCATTAAACATGAGGTCAATATAAAAAGAGTCTTCATAAGCATCAATGTTAAGTTCCTGAATAACAAGGCTTGAGCATTAACATGCAATCAAGGGCAATAAGCCCTGACAAACTGAATAAGGTAAGATAAGATAATCCTTTATTCATCTGCAAACTGAGAATTTTACAATGGTGGGCTTCATTTTTCTACCACTCACATCCTGGGGTTGTGTAGTCCAGTCATCTGGTCTGGTAGTGGTGAAATCTACCTGCATTAAAGGAATTAATCATTTACGTCTGTTAAACACGTGTTGCCATTGAAGTCCAGGAATTTCAATGGTGTTGGAGAGGTGAAGATATTGACATCTTGCAAGATCACTGTGCCTGTCTCTGAATCCTAAGAGAAAGATAGCACAAGAGAAAAGGAGAACAAAAACAGAAAAAATACAAAACTGTCCTGATCCATTCTTAAACATGTCAATAATAAATCATTAAACAAAAAGTGTATTAATTTATTATTATATACATATAGAAAGAGAAGCTACTAGTACAATTAGAGCCCCATAATAAAATCCATATTCAAGTCAGGTGAGATCCAGGGGCGTCCCCCTCAAACCCACTGTCACTGAATATGAATATATTACAGGAATGATGAATGAAAATACTCACCAAAAAATGTGAAGTTTCATGTGGCTTAAAGTTAAAAACACAAAAAACATCTTGAGAGAAGTGATCAGACCAGCAGATCTTAGTGTGCTACCATCAGTCTTTCACACCATCTCCACAGGCCATTTAAATCTCAAATGACCCTCAGTCAGAGGCATAAAAAGAACTAAAGTATTCTTACAAATAAAAAAGGTACTATTTTTTATTAATATTTTACTAAAATACTCAAAATCAGTCTAAACATGCACTCAAATGAAAGTAAAAACTAGCTCATTGAAAATCTACTGTAAGTAAAAGTTACTTGTTACTGTCTCTTTTTTTGTTATTCATTGAAGGAAAATGTTTACAGAGATGTATCCTGCAAACATTGTTTTGTACCCCATTTACAAAAACAAAATATAAATAGACATTAAATCTCCTCTCAATCTCAAACTCTCTCACCCTCATCTGTCTCATCACTTCTTGAACTCTTTCTCATCACTTACTTAATTCCTTCTTTCTGCACTTTCACAAACATCCTTCTAACTGCATTGTCACGTTCCGGGTAGGAAACAGGAGAGGAGGACCCAAGTGCAGAATAACTAATAATCTATTTTAACAAAAAGGCAAAACAAAAACTTACTTAGAAAAAACCAAAATCCAAAAACCAAGACGGAGAAAACACAGGGAGCAGGGAGAAGCAGCAACCAAAGACCACGACATTCGAACGACAATGACAATGAACCAACAAGAAACTCAGGCAAACACAGAGACTAAATAGACAAGGGGTAATCAGACACAGGTGATACTAACGAGACAGGTGAGGAACATCAGGGTAATCACAAAGGCGGGAAACACAAGGAACAAAGAACACAAGACCAGAACACTGAGGACGGGCCTTTTTTCAAACCAACCCCTACACACTCCCCCTCCGTGACGGAGTGCACTCCGTCAGAAGTCACACTCTCAGCTGAATGAAGTCCCCTCCATCCAGGTGGAGGGTAGAAATACAGCAGCAGGCATTGGGACAAACTTCACTCTGTCAGGTGGAAACAGGAAGTGTGTGGAATTTATTATAATATCAAAGAACAGGTTGTCTTCAATGAAAGCGCAGACAAGGAGACTATAAATGAACATCACAGCTGCAAGACGTTTATTTTTTTTAAGCCGAAATTAAGTTTTACAAAGAAATCGAAAGTAAAACAATGATAAACAAATAACAGTGAGAAGTTGTCTGCAACATAATTTAGTATCCTTTAGTTTTTGCAACAGTCCCTTTAAATATGAAACACAATCAAATAAACACGTCAACAGAAGGAAGTAAAGAAGAGGAGGCTTTTATTTGAACCTTTA
This sequence comes from Symphodus melops, assembly GCF_947650265.1. NCBI lineage: Eukaryota > Metazoa > Chordata > Actinopteri > Labriformes > Labridae > Symphodus > Symphodus melops. The sequence continues at coordinate 23,196,960 of NC_136693.1, forward strand.
AAACAATAAAACAGGTGAAGTTGTTCACGTCTGTATGATGATATTAAATGTCCATCTTAGTTGGAGCAGTGTTTTGGTTTGTACAAACACTAACACACGGAACTTACTTTTGTACAGGTCACTCTTTCCGTGGCTACCGGATGCAATAGGCGTTACACGTGATCATCGAGTCGGCATCGGTACAGACTCGCTGGCGGAGGGTTTTATGGCCCACTACCACTCCCCGCTTAGTGGTTTGTGACAGACTTAATATGGCGGGCCCTCCACGTGGACGCGCAAACGGAGGGGTCGTGGGTAGGGCTAGGGTGTAGTGGACGGTTTGAAAAAGACCCGACATGTACAAAGTAAAACCTAACACTGACACCACCACCAAAACCAGATCTACAAAATAAAACAGGAAACACTAAAGACTAGACTTAAAACACAAGACAGGAAATAAACTAACAGGCAACATAGAAGAACACAAGGATACAGGAAAACACACTAAGGACTAAAGTAAGACACACTAGGAACATACATACACAGAACACGAGGGAAATAATGAAAACTAAAACAGGATTAAATACAGAACAAAACCAAACCATGACATGCATCCTCACAAGAGGTTCATCTGAACCACTTTTATTTTCTGTCACTTTCTTTCACTTACTATTACCTTTAAATTCTTCCTTCAGGATCATTAAAGTGTCTATCTATGTCACCTTTTGCTGCTTTCAATGCTATATCTAGTACTTTTACTTTTGTGATGATGAGAATCTTCTACTTTTCCAGTTTAGTCAGTGATAAGTGGTAAAGTTTCTCTGGATGTCTAAAACAACAGACGTGTAAAAAACGTTCTCACCTCTAAATGAGCAATAAATACATTTGACAAATTAGCCCTTAGTTTTACATATTTCTGGACTTGTTCTTCACAGATATGAGAAGTAAAGGTTCATTTAGTCAGCTATGTTTATGCCTTCTGCAGTGTAAATAGTGTGAGGATGGAACAAAACTATTTACAACTTTGTTTGTCTGAGATTTGTCACAGTGAATGCTTTAGATAAGGATGAAGAAAGTCACAGTATGTATTGTCTTTACAAGAGCTTTTACTACAGCCACTACATATATTATTATGCATCAATACCCGTCTATATCCCCCTTTTTTCTGAAAAAGGGCCGCATTAACAACACCCCCTTTTTCAGAAACATCTAAGAAGAATGGAGTAAAATAATCTGAGAATTAAAACCATTCTATCTGTTAGAGGTCAAATGAACAGCAGCTACAACACGCTCTAGGTCTATTAGAATACAGGGACAGGTAATACACCAGTGAGAGTTAACAACATATGCTTCAAAAGCATCATGATACACAAAGTTGGGAGTACGAATGTAATTTAAAGTAACGTGGTACAGGTCTTTTGGAGGGACTAAAGGCTGGATGGACTGCAACCAAGGTTTCCAAAAGTTGTAAAAAGCAAGAATGTCCCCTTTTTCAAGTGTCTCTGGGAATGGTCGTTGGTGTACCCGTGAACTCCACTACTGGAACCCATTGCGATGAAGATTGAAGGTTGTGAAACATCACCAGTGAGAGTGGAGTCACAGTCCTGTGTCAACCACAGAGCTGCATGAATTCAACAGTCATTGTGAGGAGGGGCTCTGCCAAACCCTCTCCCTTGATGCACTCTGGATGACCCTTGACATTTAACCAGGCTGCTGTCACACCTGGGTGGCTCCTTGTCCATTAGGAGTCCGGTACTGATAAGAACCATGCTGCCTGCTGCTTCTGAGGGCCCTTTGAGGGAGTGCCGGAGCAGCCCACTGTCCTGGGCGGTGTCTGGCCCAGTGGTCGAGTATCCCACAATAAAAACATCCTTGATTCTGTGGACCTGGAGCAAACCCACCCAAGCCAAGTCCACCATATCCCCTGTAGCCACGTCTGTACAGACTGAAGTTGTACCCTGTACTCCTCCCATAAGAGTGATATGGCTGCTGTACATATGGTTGCTCTAAATTAAACACCGGAGCGTATTTGGTTGCATCATAAAGTAGCCTCTGCCTCTTTCAGCTGCATCTTTAGGAGGTGCAGCTCTAAGTCTTATTAACTCTATCATCTGCTGTTTGCTGTTGTTTATGTGAGCGTAAGTGATGTAAGACGTGCATCTCCCATCTGGGGAGCGATACACTATTAAAACCAGGCATTTCAACTAGGTCTGCTTTTACTGATTCTGGGAGGCCTGCTACTAGGACTGCTTGTTTGAACTAGAGCTATGCCCCCCTAGTACAACCTTATATTAAGAACATGCCAACAAGTGTAGCACCATCTAAGTTGACTTCATTTTTGTGTACAGTTTGTCATTGATGTCAGTAAAATTTCCAGTCTAATTCTTTAAACATCACTCGTAAACAGTCTAGAAATAGTTGAAATGTCAGCAAGGTGAACATAATTACGAAGTTTAAATTATTGTCTAAGCTATGGGGCCAAAATAAAGTAATTTTTGGTTTTCTATTTTAAGAATGTAAAAAACAAAGTCAAAGTACTAGTGATCTACGACAGCTACCTCATTTCCTGCGCTCCTTGAATTAATCAATGCTTAAATTTAGCTATATAATACACTCAACAAAAATATAAACGCAACACTTTTGTTTTTGCTCCCATTTGTCATGAGATGGACTCAAAGATCTAAAATTCATTCCAGATACACAATATTACCATTTCTCTCAAACATTGTTCATAAATCTGTCTAAATGTGTGATAGTGAGCACTTTTGCTTTGCTGAGACAATCCATCCCACCTCACAGGTGTGCCACATCAAGATGCTCATCAGACACCATGATTAGTGCACAGGTGTACCTTATACTGCCCACAATAAAAGGCCACTCTGAAATGTGCAGTTTTGTCTCACAGCAAAATGCCACAGATGGCGCAAGCATTGAGGGAGCGTGCAATTGGCATGCTGACAGCAGGAATGTCAACCAGATCTGTTGCTCGGGCATTGAATGTTCATTTCTCCACCATAAGCCGTCTCCAAAGGCGTTTCAGAGAATATGGCAGTACATCCAACCGGCCTCACAACCGCAGACCACGTGTAACCACACCAGCCCAGGACCTCCACATCCAGCAGGTTCACCTCCAAGATCGTCTGAGACCAGCTACTCAGACAGCTGCTGAAACAATTGGTTTGCATAACCAAAGAATTTCTGCACAAACTGTCAGAAACCGTCTCAGGGAAGCTCAACTGCATGCTCGTCGTCCTCATCGGGGTCTTAACCTGACTCCAGATCGTCGCCGTAACAGACTTGAGTGGGCAAATGCTCACATTCGATGGCGTCTGGCACGTTGGAGGTGTTCTCTTCACGGATGAATCTCGGTTTACATTGTTCAGGGCAGATGGCAGACAGCGTGTGTGGCGTCGTGTGGGTGAGCGCTTTGCTGATGTCAATGTTGTGGATCGAGTGGCCCATGGTGGTGGTGGGGTTATGGTATGGGCAGGCATCTGTTATGGACGAAGAACACAGGTGCATTTTATTGATGGCATTTTGAATGCACAGAGATACCGTGATGAGATCCTGAGGCCCATTGTTGTGCCATACATCCATGAACATCACCTCATGTTTCAGCAAGATAATGCACGGCCCCATGTTGCAAGGATCTGTACACAATTCTTGGAAGCTGAAAATGTCCCAGTTCTTGCATGGCCAGCATACTCACCGGACATGTCACCCATTGAGCATGTTTGGGATGTGCTTGACCGGCGTATACGACAGCGCGTACCAGTTCCCACTAATATCCAGCAACTTCGCACAGCCATTGAAGAGGAGTGGACCAACATTCCACAGGCCACAATTGACAATCTGATAAACTCTATGCGAAGAAGATGTGTTGCACTGCATGAGGCAAATGGTGGTCACACCAGATACTGACTGGTTCTGAGTCCCCAGACCCTCAATAAAGCAAAAACTGCACATTTCAGGGTGGCCTTTTATTGTGGACAGTCTAAGGTACACCTATGCACTAATCATGGTGTCTGATGAGCATCTTGATGTGGCACACCTGTGAGGTGGGATGGATTGTCTCAGCAAAGCAAAAGTGCTCACTATCACACATTTAGACAGATTTATGAACAATGTTTGAGAGAAATGGTAATATTGTGTATCTGGAATGAATTTTAGATCTTTGAGTCCATCTCATGACAAATGGGAGCAAAAACAAAAGTGTTGCGTTTATATTTTTGTTGAGTGTATATCTATATAACAACTAGAAAAACACTATAAAACATGAACACATTTAACTACATAAAAACAAAGCAACAACAGTGAGGACTGTGGGGTGATACTGAATGGGCTAAGAAAGGGTGGGGCCTTCTTCTCTCCTGTAAAACACCCTCTAATCTCTCCTTTAAAGATACTGATCAACCCAGTGCACAGAGTCAACAAGCACACAAACCAGAGCCCCACTCTTCCAATCAACAGCCAAAACCCAAAATAAATTTTCTAGCAGTTAGAAAGGAACTCCTCCTCTTAACTATGTATATGTATAGTTCATCTATTTTAAACCTTTCAGAAGAATTTTAAAAGATCTACTCCTCTCCTTCAGGAAATGTTCCACTATTATTACCTATTTAATAACACTAACATTCTATTTATCAATCACACTCAAACAAAATAATTACACAGGCCTTCACACACATGATTAACCACACAGCACACAAACATCAACAGACATCAACAGCACACACACACACACACACATCTACTCAGGCTGTACAGCACTCACTCACACAGACATCAACAGCACACACACACATCTACTCAGCACCGCACTCACACACACATCCAAAAACTCCACCAGCACACACACATCTACTCACAGGTTTACCAGGTAGAGCTAAAGGTGTTGCTCAAAATACCGGTAACAGGGTAGAAAAAAAAGCCCCTACCTTTCCCCTTTCCACTCTCTGAACCAGTGAGAGAAAAGAGAAAGGAGGTGCGATGGACGGAAAAAAAAAATATTTCTATATATTTGTACTTAAGGAGCAGAACTTAAGTTCAAATTAACACACAACAGAAAACACTATATACACGTGAACAGCAGAAAATGTATAGACGCAATGCTCTATTTGGAGTCCTAACTGGCAAGCTTCTACAGCAGTCCTAATGACAACTGTGGCCAGTCACTGGGGGTTCTATCCCAGACTCACAGTTTTAATACACTTCTGCTGATTCACCGCCTCCCCAATGATCCCACACACAGTTCTCTGTCAACTGAAATGACCAGCGCTCAACCTGTTGCCTTCTTTACATTGTCATTCAGTGTCAGAAGAAAAGACCCAGCCCAACATTTATCCCAGCCAGTCTCTCGCCCCTGGCTTTCTAACCAGTCTCTCGCCCCTGGTTTCCTAGTCAGTCTCTCGCCCCTGATTTTCAAACCAGTCTCTCGCCCCTGGTTTCATAGCCAGTCTCTCGCCCCTGACTTCTCTTCGTACGGCCTTCTGTTCGATCGCTTACTTGTATTCTTGATTCAATTTTCTAAATTTAGACATTAACACCGTCTATACCCAAACCAGACAACGATAATTTAGATTTTCCAATGTGCACAATTTTATGGAAAAGGTTTGTGTTCACCTTTGGTTTTTGTGAGGCCTCTCGATGTCTGGATAGGTCTGGACGTTGTACCATAGACTGCAATGCAGTCATTCTATTACCTTAAGAAATTAATACATTTGAATGAAACATATTTCAAAAAATCTTCATAAATTAATCAATACTTACGTCCTCCGTCAAACCTCATCCCCCATCGTCGGGGTCACCAAGTGAAGGATAAAAGTTGCTATTTCATCCTTTTCCTATATGTTGTTAATAGAAATCTGACTCCTCTAAATAATTACCTCAAATCTCTGCGCATTCATTTGATGGGATGAGAGGAATGACTGTCTCTTTCAGGTTAACAGTTTATTAACCCGATGAATCAAGAATACAAGTTACAGAGTCTCTGGGTTCAACACTACGTGTCCCTGACAACAGACAGATACCTGGTCAGTTCGCGAAGTCTGAGCCCCGACTATCTTTCCCTGAACCCTTTTATACATTAGACAGAGAATATCTAACCAAATAATGCATTCAAGAATGTGCAGTTTCCTTCCTCCGATTGGGGCAACTTCCAAATTATGCATCTTCGGATGAGTGGTTCCCCTTTTCTCATTGGTGCATCAAACTCCCGAATCCTTTCACCTCCTGTAAGGGAAGACGCATCGTGCCTGGCCTGTTTCTTATCACAAGAAAGACATCTAGTCTAGTAACCAATTCCTTTTAAGCAACAAACCGTTTAAGTGATTAACTATCAAGGCTCACTCAACCTATATAAAAGTGGGTGAGTGATTAACTGTTCAGGGCCTTAAACTAAACCTATGTTTGAGTTGGTGAGTGATTCAGTTTAAAGGGCCACATCAAACACATGTTGGAATGTGCACTCACTCCTACAAGCCCTCTTCACACAAACACCTTACTGAAAAGTATGACAATTTTATTAACACACACAAACCTGGAATAAAACATGATAAAATAACTGGTATAATATAAGTAAGCGAACATCATTCAATCTGTAAATATCAAACCTTTCCTTTGGACCGGGTGATGAAACTTTATTGCAGTAAACACATTGATTATAAGCAGAAAAAGGCCTAATATTCTATCAACTCCCCCTTTTGACCTCATTAAACATGAGGTCAATATAAAAAGTTTTCTTCATAAGCATCAATCTTAAGTTCCTGAATAACAAGGCCTGAGCATTAACATGCAATCAAGGGCAATAAGCCCTGACAAACTGAATAAGGTAAGATAAGATAATCCTTTATTCATCTGCAAACTGAGAATTTCACAATGGTGGGCTTCATTTTATTACCACTCACATCCTGGGGTTGTGTAGTCCAGTCATCTGGTCTGGTAGTGGTGAAATCTACCTGCATTAAAGGAATTAATCATTTACGTCTGTTAAACACGTGTTGCCATTGAAGTCCAGGAATTTCAATGGCGTTGGAGAGGTGAAGATATTGAGAACTTGCAAGATCACTGCGCCTGTCTCTGAATCCTAAGAGAAAGATAGCACAAGAGAAAAGGAGAACAAAAACAGAAAAAATACAAAACTGTCCTGATCCATTCTTAAACATGTCAATAATAATCATTAAACAAAAAATGTGTATTAATTTATTATTTTATACATATAGAAAGAGAAGCTACTAGTACAATTAGAGCCCCATAATAAAATCCATATTCAAGTCAGGTGAGATCCAGGGGCGTCCCCCTTAGACCCACTGTCACTGAATATATTACAGGAATGATGAATGAAAATACTCACCAAAAAATGTGAAGTTTCATGTGGCTTAAAGTTAAAAACACGAAAAACATCTTGAGAGAAGTGATCAGACCAGCAGATCTTAGTGTGCTACCATCAGTCTTTCACACCATCTCCACAGGCCATTTAAATCTCAAATGACCCTCAGTCAGAGGCATAAAAAGAACTAAAGTATTCTTACAAATAAAAAAGGTACTATTTTTTATTAATATTTTACTAAAATACTCAAAATCAGTCTAAACATGCACTCAAATAAAAGTAAAAACTAGCTCATTGAAAATCTACTGTAAGTAAAAGTTACGGTCTCTTTTTTTGTTATTCATTGAAGGCAAATGTTTACAGAGATGTATCCTGCAAACATATTGTTTTGTACCCCATTTACAAAAACAAAATATAAATAGACATTAAATCTCCTCTCAATCTCAAACTCTCTCACCCTCATCCGTCTCATCACTTCTTGAACTCTTTCTCATCACTTACTTAATTCCTTCTTTCTGCACTTTCACAAACATCCTTCTAACTGCATTGTCACGTTCCGGGTAGGAAACAGGAGAGGAGGACCCAAGTGCAGAATAACTAATAATTCATCTTAACAAAAAGGCAAAACAAAAACTTACTTAGAAAAAACCAAAATCCAAAAACCAAGACGGAGAAAACACAGGGAGCAGGGCGAAGCAGCAACCAAAGACCACGACATACGAACGACAATGAACCGACAAGAAACTCAGGCAAACACAGAGACTAAATAGACAAGGGGTAATCAGACACAGGTGATACTAACGAGACAGGTGAGGAACATCAGGGTAATCACAAAGGCGGGAAACACAAGGAACAAAGAACACAAGACCAGAACACTGAGGACGGGCCTTTTTTCAAACCAACCCCTACACACTCCCCCTCCGTGACGGAGTGCACTCCGTCAGAAGTCACACTCTCAGCTGAATGAAGTCCCCTCCATCCAGGTGGAGGGTAGAAATACAGCAGCAGGCATTGGGACAAACTTCACTCTCTCAGGTGGAAACAGGAAGTGTGTGGAATTTATTATAATATCAAAGAACAGGTTGTCTTCGATGAAAGCGCAGACAAGGAGATTATAAATGAACATCACAGCTGCAAGACGTTTATTTTTTGGAAGCCGAAATTAAGTTTTACAAAGAAATCGAAAGTAAAACAATGATAAACAAATAACAGTGAGAAGTTGTCTGCAACATAATTTAATATCCTTAAGTTTTTGCAACAGTCCCTTTAAATATGAAACACAATCAAATAAACACGTCAACAGAAGGAAGTAAAGAAGAGGAGGCTTTTATTTGAACCTTTAAAACAATAAACATGTTGGAATGTGCACTCACTCCTACAAGCCCTCTTCACACAAACACCTTACTGAAAAGTATGACAATTTTACTAACACACACAAACCTGGAAAAAACCATGATAAAATAACTGGTATAATATAAATGTAAGCGAACATCATTCAAACTGTAAATATCAAACCTTTCCTTTGGACCGGGTGATAAAACTTTATTGCAGTAAACATATTGATTATAAGCAGAAAAAGGCCTAATATTCTATCGCTGGGTTGGATTTAACGGTAGGTGCGGTACGGGCGTCATGTCTCCTTTGGCGTCCGTCGTTCCACTCACTCCTCTTCAAGTCTATGCAGTCCTCGGTGACAGAGCCGTCGCCTGGCGGAGCGTTGGGTGGTGGTGTCCTCCAGCTGGGTTGGAATTAACACACACACACTTTCAGGACTTCTCAGTACATGTGTCAAAGATGTGAAAAATGGGAGCCTGCCTTTTCCCAGGCCCTAGAGGCTGGAGAATTAAAGAGTGTCTTCCCCATGCTTCCAGGAACATCCCCATCTGTTGAGATTTTGGCTAGAGCTAAATGTGGTCTTTAAGTCTTACTGTATTGCATTTATGAATTTTGAAGTACATGTTAACGTGAATACAAACCTGGACAACTTTCTACCATTCTTTCTTTTTTAATTGCTGTAAATTTAAACAGAACAGACCACAGAAAATACAAATCTTGCCTCCTTCCCTCCACGGCATAAAGCAATGCAGTAGACAATGCTTGTTTGAACTGAACCAGTTCAACCAGAATTTACATAGCTACCATTCAAGTGAATCATGTAATATTTCAAAAACCATATTCAACAATGTATGGGTAAGAACAACGCAATGCTGAAAACCCGGAAAATAATCTCTTTAAGTACTTTCTCTACTGCTTGTTAAAACCGAGAGCGAGAGTATGAACCTTCTTCTTAAACTTCACTTTCTTAAAGAAATTATGGCAGGTACTGTGAATGAAACCAGGAGAGTGGGGGGGTTGAAAAAAAACCTGATCATTAATCTGAACATTTGGCAGGACTGAGAAACTTAGCATAATCTTTTACAAAAAACATTGAATGAAAATTGAACAACAACAAATTTTGTTTGTTGTTTTTTTCAACAACAAAAATTTAACAAAATTGAACACCCAGTCTCTGTCTGCTACAGCTACCGGCTCTGCTTGGAGACAGGAGTCACAGTCCCTTTTACCTGATACTTTGCAACTTGTTATGAAATGCAACATGTGCTGCTCAACAGCCTTCACTTCGTCACCTGTCCACTTGCTTCTCACCTTCCCAGCTGTCATAATAAGAAACAAAAAAAAAAAAGGATCAATGGAACAATGGCTATGCTAATGAAAAAGAATGCAAGATAGGATAGAAAAGATTGTAGTTAATGTGAATACAAAACACTAAGCTTGCTTTCCATTGGAGCACTTTGAGGATGCTTGGTATGTACCCACCTGAAGTGCTGTGCTCGGCAGGGAATCTAAAAGGATGAAATAGAATACATATTATGCACATTCACATACTGCCATGCCTGAGGAGACTTAAATTTTAATTTCATCACATGTATTTGACTTCAAACATGTATTTTGGTGCATTTTATAATTTCACCAATTCTTGGTTCAGTGTTGCCATTTTGGGATCTACTTCCCCTGAAATCCAATCATGTAAACTGATCAGCAGACGTTCAATGAACATGAGCAAAAGAGACTAAAAATAAAGAATTTAGTGAAATAAAAATCAGTTTGGTGCTTTAAAGGGAAGTTAGAGCTAACAAATGGTGCAGCCAATTTCTTTTTGCGACGCTATTCACAAACAAGTAATGCTAACATTGATAATGTGAACATTTCACACAAACTGATTGTTTAAACACAGTGAAAGGGCATTTTAGTTATGTACTGGAGCCAACTGAGACCTATACTTAATTCTAAATAGAATAAATGAATGTGTAATTACCTCGTGGAAGGATGAAGTGGACCTCTCACTCACTTCTTGGTCTGCAGAAGGTTGAGTCAGGATCTGAACACTTGGTGTCTGCAACAAAACAATACAGTGTCAGACATATTCTGTACCATAACTCCTGACTAATGAACAAATGATCATACTTTTTTCAGTGAAACATAATTCACAGGAGGATATAGGCTTATAATGCCAAACTCCATAGAAACTGCTAACACTGTTTAGCATCTGCTACCCAACAATATCAGGACATGTAATACACACACACTTCACAGTCGATGGGTCAGACGCTATGAGGACGCCACCTGAAACACACTCAAGTCTTTCACAGCCTAAAACAATATGAGGACATGACGATTGAACACATGTTCATGGTCCTGACTTCTAATTTCTTCTGTTGTTGTCAGAGAATCTCTAAACCCCACACTGATGTGAACTGATCTTGTAACTAAAAATTACTATCAATACTTTTATTTAATATATCTTTTTTTTTTTTTTTATCTCTGAATACTTAACAGATTGTTTACTGTATAGTCTATTAAGATTTACTCACCAGAGCTCGCCATGGCCACTGACATTCTCCATAGTCATAGGATATTTCACTCTCTGCTTGGATTTCTTCAATAGCAAACAAGCAAAGATGAGGTTTACCCTGGACTGTCAACTTTTTCATTTTGCAGTGTGGGGACTTGTGGCCATCATTTACCAGCCAGCCCAGTGAATCATCTTCATGGGAGGCATCAATGCTAAAATTAAATAAGGAAACATATCTAACTTTTCTCCACTAAAACCATCATGTTGTAAAGACATTTCTGAACACCCAAATTTCATCAGCAATTTGTTGTGTTGAGCGATTATGTTGTCATGATGTCTAGTAACGTTCACAAAGTAAAACATCGGGAATGATACCTAACATACCTTTATAGTCATTGATCCACTGGACCTTTAAACACGGCTTGTCACCTCCAGATGAAATAAACTGAGCGGCCTCAGCCTCAGTACGAAGTCTGCAAAAAGCGTCATATTGCATCACATGAAGAAAACTTCCAGGCAAAGAAAAACATATTTTTCTCGTCTCAGGGCAAAATGAACCATTCGACACTAATACCATGTTTCTAATGATACACAGCTTCATGGGTGAAGTATCCCTTTGAAATTAAATACTGCCAAAAAATCATTATACAACTGCACTCTACCTGTACTGAATAACTAGTATCATCTGTGTGTTTTAAATAGGAAAAGATCATCTAAATTCCAGAAATAATATCTTGTGCAAAACCCCCCCCAAAAAAAAACACTTTGACTGTCTCTGCAGTTGAAGATGTCAAATGTTGTTTGTTTGGGGAATCGTCCCTTTAACTCAGGTTTGAATTACTATGAACCAGGGGTCCAGACTAACTTTTCTCACCACCGTCCCAGAACCGTCCCGAAAAACAATTTGAACCGTCCCGAAGTGAATTTGAACCGTCCCAAAAACAACATTTTGCTTATCTTCTGTAATTGTTAGTAGCACAATAAAAACAACATTAGAATGTTAAGGAGATAAAAATAACATTATATATATATATATAAAAAATGTAAATATAAATATATAAATAAATATAAATGTTTGATATAAAACTGAGGACACAGAAAGTATCAGAGAGATACAGGGGCAAAGTTAGTAACAATATGAACACACACTTCAGCTTATCGAACATATAATTTCAGTAATTTGAAACAACTATAACTGTTACAGTTATTTAAAAACAGAACAATATGTGCCCCAGAACTTCACAAAATGCCCTCAGTCTTTGTACGTAGGTCTTCGTGCCCTGAAGCCACTACTCCACCACTTGGTGACAGCTTTCACTGAGTCATAGTGTTGTGCAGGAGGACCATGAACAGAGATTTGCAATAGGCTGTTGAGCATCTCATTTGACAGGCAGGACGTCCAGTCTGACTTGATCCTCTTCATGCTAGAAAAGCCACGCTCACAGCAAGAAGAGCTCATGGGGAGGACAAGACCTATCTCTGCCACCACCTGCATGTGCTGGAACTGGCCTTCCTTTCCTATGGCACCCTGTGTCAGACGCTGCCACAGCACCTGGGAATTGAGGTGCCTGTAAAAACGGGCAACGAGAATCTTGAGGTCAAGCCACTCTCGCCTAGCTGCCTCCATTGACTCAAAGTCCTCACATGCCACAAGTAGTGGATGGAAATGTTCCATAAAAACATTCAGTTCAGCAGTGCCAAATGTTGCCAGATCAGTGGTGTTTTCTGGCCAGTTGGACAGGTCAAAGAGGGTGGAGGTTGCCTTCAAAACACCAGTCTCCAGACTCTTGAACCTCTCTGACACAAACTCACAGAAGTTGTTGGTGAGGCTAAGCTTGAGGGTGTTGAAGGTGTCATATGCAGTGTTGCTTCTGCAAATCTGGACACCCTGCCAGGTACTTCCAGCTCCAGCCTCCTCCATGAACTTGTATAGCCTTGGACCTGGGTTAGTCTGCAGTTAAAAAAGAAGAATTGTATAGAACTTGTAACTAATAGTAACTGTAATCTCACTAAAAAACACACAACTTCAATTATGTTGAGCTGTGATGATATTTAATGAAATTGGGCAATTACAACATGTGCATGTGTGTGTCAATGGCAAATAAGACATTAAGCAATGTTGTGGAATTTTTTCCATTACCAAAGAGTGAAAATAAAGAGTGAGAAGATCTATTCAAAAAAGAACCCAAGAAAATCTCTTGTCTCAGTGAACAGTTATTCGAAGGCAAGATAAGCGTTTGAAGACCCCTCTCTCACACGGTGAGGAGAGAAAGAGGCCCCGAGAAAAGGCAAACATGAACAGTTATACATTTCCATCACATTACACAGATCACTCCCCCATCACGCCACATAGAGCCACTGCCCACCTGGCAGGGCACAATCTATCCCCTAGTGTGAGAAAAGAGACTACATGACTATTTACCATCTCCCAAGGCCGAGAAGGAGATGGAGTCCAGTGAGAAAGAGCCTGGGTGACTCTTCCCACATGTACAGAGTGTGAGAAACAGAATAAAGGGAACAAAATGATGGGAAACAAAACACCCAATATGCTGTGCATGTAGTGTTCTAAGACATTTCAGATACATTTTATATGACAGATTCTATGAGACCTTCGTAGTACAAATGGAGTAAAATTTTCCATAACAGCAGTTAATGCCAAACTAAAACATAAAAACACAAAATTCACCTGCATGGCCACAAGAGCCAGAGATGTTGTCTGCAGTCCATCTGTGACCATCTGCAAGGTGAGGCCTTCTTGCTGGAACAACAGGCTGAGGTGTTTTAGCTCATGCAAGACATCAAGCATGAGGTGGATGAATAGCAGCATACTGAACTGCTTCAGGGACTGCTGCACAAGCTTTGCCCTCTCCTTCATGGCTGCACTTGCTTTCCTGTCATTAGGGTCACTTGCATGGTTCTCAAAGTGTACCAAAATGGGCCTGTAGTTCCTCATCAAGGCCTCCAATGCATGGGACATGTGTGGTAGCCAGCGAGAACCTTCAATGTTGCCTGGCCTCACAATCGATATCTCCATCGCCTTGGCAATCTCCTGAAGCTCCCGTGAGGCCTTTGCAGAGCAGGTATAGTGTTTGTGGATGGCATGTATAGCATTTGTCTTATTTCTTTCAGCTGAGGAATTTCTTTAACACAGTCTAGAGCAGCTAGCTCTAGGCGATGAGCTACACACCAAATTGGGACGAGGGACGGGCACAAACGCTGGAGTCTGACAGTCACTCCGTTATTGACACCCAGCATAACAGCAGCACCATCACACCCAAAGCCAACCAGACGTTTTTTCAGGTCCTCCTCTCCCACCCCAACCTTCAACAGCCCTGGCAGAATGGCATCCAAAATGCCCTGGCTATGAGCGTGGTCCAGGGCAGTTAACTGGATGAGCTTGTTCACTGGTTTGCCATTCTCGAGGTAGGTGCAATAGATTAGTTCCTGGTCTTTCACAGATCGGTCAACTGAAGAGTCAGACATGATTGAAAAGAACTTGGCTGATCGCAACTTTTCTTGAAGTCCTCAATGAAGCACAAACCAATGGCTTCGATAAACATGCGGCATGCCTGGTCATTGCTATAAGTTGAGCCGAGATCTAGACCGTTTGTTTGATGCAGATTCACCAGCTTCGAAAACATGGTGAAGGCAGCTTCTTCTTTGGCAACAAAGTAGGCAATGTTGAAGAGTTTTATCATCTTTTCTTTTATTGCTACATCCATTCTGTCTAAAGCTGACACTAGTGCTCCTCTTTCTGGGTTTAGTCTAACTTTTAGGGCATCTTTGTCACGAGTAGCAGGCAGAATACAGGGAGGAGGACCCAAGTGCAGAATACACTTAATTTATTTTAACAAAAAGGCAAAAACCAAGACTTACTTAAATAACAAAAATCCAAAAATCCACGAGGAAAAAACACAGGGAGCAGGGACAAGAACCACAGACCAAAACCAGAACCAACATAAGCCAAGACACCGACAAGGACAATACAATGAACCGACAAGAAACTGAGGCAAACACAGACACTAAATAGACAAGGGGTAATCAGACGCAGGTGAGACTAACGAGACAGGTGAGGAACATCAGGGTAATCAGGAAGGCGGGAAACACAAGGAACAAAAGGACACAAGACCAGAACACTGAAGACAAGTACAAAGTACAACTTGACACCGACACCACCAAAACCAGATATACAAAATAAAACAGGAAACACTAAAGACTAGACTTAAAACACAAGACAGGAAATAAACTAACAGGCAACATAGAAGAACACAAGAATACAGGAAAACACACTAGGAACATAGATACACAGAACACAAGGGAAATAATGAAAACTAAAACAGGATTAAATGCAGAACAAAACCCAAACCATGACAATCTTCAGCTGACTTGTGTAAAGTTGTGGCTGCATGCTCTTTGATGCTCCTGATTCTGACCTTCTCTCCTGTCACCCCGTGGAACAGGCTGTTCCCCATGGCCTGAGCTGGACAGCTCCTGCATGTTTTGCAGTACATTAGTTGTGCAGTTTCATCATATTCAATAAATGAATAGCTCTTTTTCCAGTCAGGGAGAAATTTTCTTTTTCGTTTGGCTTCATAGCCAGAGCTGCTTTGTTTCTGAGGAGAAGTGGAAAATACACATTTGGTCAAAACGTTGCATACGTGGAAAGATTTTACAACAATCTTTATTATTCACATATATAAACCCCGTAGAAAATACAAATTCACACTAAAAGATGAGGATTCATTTTAAAATAATCCATTTTAACTGCTTTAAGTTTTATTTTGTAATAGACTGTCAGGTCCAAAACTGACACTCCGCAGCTTTCTCTTAAGTTAGTCTAGTTTGCGCTGCATCTGTAAAATAGATTCTGAGAACAAACAGACAGACATCAGAATTCAGGTTAAAATACTTTTCTAGAGTCAGCTCTCGTCTTTGGCTTGTTTGTCATATCTATCACTTCCTTCCGTTTTCTTTTTTTCCCTTTCTCTTCGTCGGTTGTGACATAAGGAGGAGGGGACGGCGCAGATGCACTTGAGTGTATGTCACTGACTGAGGGATAAATATTTTTCACCGGAGGGGGATCTGGCCTCAGGTCTCTATTATCTGGTTCCTGATTGTCTTCCTCTGATAACGAGGACGATGAAGACGGGGCTGGCCTCCTTCTCCTACTTACTGGTACTTCATCTCTGTCTTTCTTTTTCTTTCCGAAATAAAGCAGCTTCTCTTCCTTTTGTATCTCTTTCTTTTGCTGATCTTCCTTTTTCTTTGCCTCTCTGTCTCTTTCCCGTTTCTGTCTACAGCCTTCCTCTCTCTCCTTGGCCTTCTGCAGCCACACTTTAGACTCTCCCCAGCCATTCTTACGTAACTGTTTTTCCGCTTCTCCCTTTTCTTTAATCTTTGTCTGCAATGCAAGGACGTGTTCACTTACTAGTCTTCCTGAGAAACCAAACTTGGTTACCCAGCGCTTCAGACACCTATTAGCCTCTGGCTTGTCTACTTTAAACACCTTGTAATCCTTGTTATGTAACTTTCCTTTCCACTGTTCTTCTCCTGTACCTCCTATACCACAATTATTCCCCATTTTGCGGGTAAAACTCTAACTCACCTACTTCTAGTCGAACCTGAAACTCTCCTAATGCCTCCACGGGTATTGGGACGAACACACTTCTAATTGTTTCCGGTAGGATTTCACAATATCTTACTCCGTCTTTATATTTTAATATGATTTAAAATCATAGATTTTCCATATAATTCTGTATATCTTTGGCAACCCTTTTTAGTTGTGTGTTTTGGAATAGTGCGTGACACCTAGGGTATCCTATCCTACTTTTCACTCTTCATTGGCACAGTGATAATCGAGTGTCGGTATTTCTCACTTCAACCTCGGCGGAGGTGGAAAAATCTTGCTTATTGCATCCAAACACTAGTCACTGTATTTCGCTCAATGATTTGGTATGAAGAACTGGTCCTAGTGGACGCCTTATTCTTCCATTCGTTTCTCACATTCACTTGATCATTCTCTTAATACATGCCAGACCTTTATTCAGTCACACAGACAGAATTCTATTTTAGTGTTACGCACGGTCTAGAATTTCCGCACACTTTAAGTTTCACTTCCTCTTTTAGTTTAGTTTTACACTCTAACTAAACTATGGTCCTTCCAGGCAGCATTTTCAGAGAAATGATCCACAATCACACTTTCATTTTATGTTTCTAAATTATTTCTCCTGTAATTTAGACCATATTACCTGTCGGATGTCTGTTGTCTGAACTCTGGGATGCCGTCAACCTCGGGGTCCCGAAGGAAGAAAACTGAGTGACTCCTTTCAAAAGGTCTAGTCTGCCGTGGCCACGGGCTTTTTAGTCAGGTCAGTCCGTCCTCCGGAACCCTTCAGGTGTCTTGGCATCCCGGACGAGCCCCCAAAAATGTCAGGTCCAAAACTGACACTCCGCAGCTTTCTCTTAAGTTAGTCTAGTTTGCGCTGCATCTGTAAAATAGATTCTGAGAACAAACAGACAGACATCAGAAATCAGGTTAAAATACTTGCAGGGGGGGGCGCCGATAGCGCAGCGGCAGCGTGCGCGCGCGTACCATGTTGCGAGGCTTTGCTCCCCGCGCGGGCGGCCCGGGTTCGCGTCCGGCCTGTGGCCTCTCCCCCGCATGTCTCTCCTCACTCTCTCCCCCCTTCCGACTCTATCCACTGTCCTCTGACTCTATCAATAAAGGCAAAAAGGCCAAAAATAAATCTTTAAAAAAAAATAAAATAAAAAAAAAATACTTGCAGGGAGAGCAGCTGGAGACGGCAAGAGTTCACAATCTCCAAACTACTGCTGTTCCGCTGCCCGTCCTTTCTTTTTATTGAAGAAGAACGCCCTAATTTACATAAGATAAGAGTTAGCAATAAGGGAGGGGGAAAAGCAGGCGCGATAAGAACAAATATATGAACAAATATGAGAAGAAGCTGATGCCGTGTCCTTGGGCATCTTCAGCATTCTTGCATCAATCTGAGTGGAAAAGCACTGAGGGACACTTTGTTTACAACGGCCTTGCACAATGACACTTCATGATAACTTATACACATTTTGTTCTAACATAGACCCTTACATTTTCTGATATAATATGGATACAGGTAGATTTGATAATTGATATGCACGGAGGTAGAGAGAGAGAAAGAGAGAGAGAGAACACAGTTTGCACTCGTTAAGGTTTGTCACAGATAAAACCTGCTCACATGTTGTCATAAACACATTGAGTTTCTTGATTCAAAACATATCATCTTATGGTATTTTAGGGCCAGGCATTATAACATGATCAAATGTGCCCAAACGAACAGATGTGAACTTTTCCTTCAGCGCTGCTGCATCACGTTCTTTTACTAATAGACCTCAACTCAGTAAAGCGGTTTTCATTATGAGCCTTGTAGTCTGTTCTTCTACGTGTCCTTACAATGATAATCTAACCCTGTCACTGACTTTTTATGCGCCATGAATCTGTGCGAGCTCCGTGGACAGAGTAATTTGAGCGCTGCTCTGCGGCTAAACCACAGGACCTCTGTATGATCGACCCGATCATACAGAGGCCTGTGCAACTGAGCAAATAAGACAAAACAAATACCTCTCCTTCAATCTCTTGAAATCTAAATTCTGTATAAACTCTCTCTTTTTGTTATGATCAGTTTCATACTCTATCATACTCTACTCGAATGACTATTAAAAAAACAAAAGAAATGTGTCCTTACCTCAGAGTCGGGGTTTGTAACATTAGACAATGATGCAGCAGCGGAAGTGCCCTCGATTGGCGTAACCTTTAACCAACGTAACATACTTGTGGTGGTCCTGTCAGCAAGCCGTTTTTTAATGAGGGGATATAGGGACCGGCAAGCGGCGGGAAAACTTTAGTTTATATTGGGTCTCGTGCACAGTAACCAAAATATACATATTGTAGCGCAAGGAGATGCGCTGACTTGTAGTCAGCTGGTGGTGTAGTATCTCATTTACTTAGCGGAGGTTTTGACAAATGCCCGTCCCGACGGTGTCCCGGGGGAGATTTCAGTTCATCCCAAACACGTTTTTTATCGTCCCCGGGACGACGGGACGCCGCTAGTCTCGAGCCCTGCTATGAAAATTTACTTTTAGCAACAACTTCTACTATCGGTTGTTGAAGATTAAACAAAAGTAATTAATTAAGGTTATCATTCATGATGCATCTCTTACAGTTTGTTTGAGTCCACTGCGAGTTTGAATTCCGTTTAGATAATTAGCCAACTGTACCTCATGAGGTGGGTGTCTGGCATCAACGTCGAAGGATTAAATGTCTCCTGAGGGCTGAAGGTACCGGGTGCGCCGTTCACCAAATGTGCGCCATATTTTTTTTCAATGGCGAAAATTCGCGTTTCACAGGTTAGCTATTTGAACAAACTCCTCCAAAAGCAATTATCCGATTGACACAATGAGAATGTCAGTGTGTTCTCGACATGTTGAAGATCTCTCGTTGTGCTCTGCACGTTATTTCCTCAAAAGGCGTGGTCATACGGATGCGTTGTTCGTCACAAACAGGAAGTAGTTTGTTACGGGCTTTAATATAGTCATACATTCATCAAACATCACACACATGATCCCAGTGGAAAAATAAAACTAGACATGTTGGCATAAAAAGTGGGCGTGGCTAAATGACTCAGTGGCGCCCCCTTGAAATTTTCAAAAAGGCCTCCCCATTGAGGTTTTATTGTCCTACGTGCATGAATTGTTTTATGCTCATTGGACATGTCAGGAGATACATAAAATCCTCTTACACCTATCGTCATAACCGAACAGGAAGTCCGCAAAATTTTTTGAATGCAACAAAATGGCCGGAATTCACATTTCACAGGTAAGCTATTTGAACGAACTCCTACAACAGCGTTTATCCGATCATCGTAAACTCAGTGTCAGTGTATTCTAGACATGTTGAAGATCTCTCGTTGTGCTCCGCACGTTATTTCGTTTAAGGGCGTGGCCATGGCGTACCATCAAACATTGATGTCTCGGCTCACCCCTATTTTACCTTTCTGAAAGACCTCCCCATAGAGGTTTTCTTTTCTGACATGCATGACAATTTTTTTGTATGTTAATAATGTCAAGAACTAAAATAATTCCTCTAGCACACATAGTCAAAACTAAACCGGAAGTCCGCCATTTTTTCTTTTAATGGCGAAAATTCGCGTTTCACAGGTTACCTATTTGAACGAACTCCTACAAAAGCAATTATCCGATTGACACAACGTCAAGGTCTGTGTGTTCTAGACATGTTGAAGATCTCTCGTTGTGCTCTGCACGTTATTTCCTCAAAGGTCGTGGTCATACGGACGCGTTGTTCGCCACAAACAGGAAGTAGTTTGTTATAGTACTTAATATAGGCGTAGAGTCATCAAACATAACACGCATGATCCCAGCAGAAAAAATAAACTTGTCATGCTGTTTTAATAAGTGGGCGTGGCTACATGACTCAGTGGCGCCCCCATGAATTCTTAAAAATGGCCTCCCCATAAAGCTTTCTTTGTCCTACATACATGAAATGTTTTATGCTCATTGGGCATGTCAGGAGCTACATAAAATCCTCTTACACCAATTGTCAGAACCCAACAGGAAGTCCGCCATATTTTTTTTGAATGGCTGAAATTCACGTTTCACAGCTTAGCTATCTGAACGAACTCCTCCAAAAGCGTTTATCCGATCATCGCGAACTCAATCTTAGTGTGTTCTAGACATGTTGAAGATCTCTTGTTGTGCTCCGCACGTTATTTTGTCAAAGGGCGTGGCCACGGCGTACCATCAAACTTTGATGTCTCTGTAACATGTGGGCTAAATTTGACTCTTGGGTTTAATTTTGCTAAAATAAGAAATGAAGAAATAAGGTACGTCTCTAGGAAGCCATTGTGTGTGTATACCCAACAAAAAAAACAACACAGGTGAGTTTAAATAATAACAATTGTATTTTGGAAAAACTTATTCTCAAAAACAAATTCAAAAACTGTCCTCTTTCCGCTCTGGAAAGACGGGGGGTTTTTATGTCCGTTTCACACAAAAAAAAAGGGGGAAAAAAATGGAGTCAATGTCTTTCAAGGTTTGTTTCTTAATCCTACCACACTTGTAGGGGGGAAGGTGAGGTAATCTTCTGGGTTAGCTCGCCATCTTTATCCTCGAATCCATCATTTAAAAAAACCTGACCTATAAAACAAAAGTAATGAACAGTGACTCCATTCAATACACAAGCACCAAAACCAAATCTAATTGAAAAAAAATACATTTTAACTTAACACAATACAGATATGCTTTAACTTAAAGCTTTATCAAATTCAATTGAATAAAACAATATCTTAATAACACAAGAGGAAAAACGGGAATATATTTGTGGTTAAATTATCTTAAATAAATACAACAAATACATTTCAAGGTTCCGCATCATCCACCGCGGTACGCGGCCACAGCTTACTTGAGTCATTTCGTCAATGAGGATCTGTTTAAGAATTCTCCCTCGAAAATAAACAACCGATATGAAACTATAAACAAAACACACACTCACCGCTGAGCGAAAAAAACAAAATCTCTTTTCCCGTCTTGGGCAAACAATTCGTCTGACTTTCTCTGCTCTCCGTTTCTTCATGCAAATGTTTGTGATGAGAGGGAGTGACCTCGTGAACCGGATCTTTTTGATAAGTGGGATGAGCTCTGATTGGGTGATCGTTTACGGTGAAGTTAGGTGTTTATGGAAGAAAAAAAATAGAAAAGTTTACATACAATCAAAATAAAATAAAAACCAGTGTTTATATTTATGGAGGTTCACGGAGGTCACTCCCCTCTTGCACTGAAAATAAGAGGCTAAAACATTAAAATCAATTAACTTGGGTTACACTTTCCCCCCCTGATCTCATGTACGTCCCGTTACATGCTAGTGGTTGGCTATTAACTGGTGGGTGCGTTGTTACAGTGGGGGAACAGGGTTCCGGGTCTCTCAAAGCATACGAAAATGCTGTACTTAGTCCATGAAACAATGACTGGATAGTATCTAGTACTGGACGTCCAGGTTTTATATACTGCAGTCTATCTGGGGGTTTCCGAGTCCTAGTTGAACGCCGTACAGGAATTTCTGTGTCACTGTCCACATCAGGGGGTTCAGGTAAGTTGTCCAAATCATTTTCTGAGGGGGACGCTGCTCTTTCCTCAGAAGCGCAAGTTTGTGGTAAGTATCCAAGCTCTATATTTTCAGGTAAGGATGCACTTTCAGAGCTTTGGTCGGTATCAACTACAGCATCTACAACTTCCTGGTGTGCCTCAGGAGAGGTTTCACACTGGGGGGTCTGTAGAGCATCAGGCACTGTAAGATGAGCTTTTGGGATGTCTATTATGGTTGTGAATCTGGATGGTTCAGAGTCTAGTGGTCCACTATGCCAGTGGAATGGAATCAGTTCATCTCCATCTGATAGATCGTCCATATCCATTTTGTTGTCAGGTGGGTTCAGGTTAGAGCATGTCTTTGGTTTGGGTACTTTTGAGGGTTCTTTTGCAGAGGCAACTTTTGGTTGGGGTAAGTAACCACAAGTTAGCAGAAGGTCTCTGTGTAGTGTTCTAAGAGGGCGGTCTTTACTTTCAGGCCTGACTGTGTAGACAGGAAGGGTACCTGCTCTCTTTACAACAATGTATGGTTCTGATTCCCATTTATCTACAAGTTTATGTTTACCTCTCAGACGGACATTCCTAACTAAAACTCGGTCTCCAACAGATAAATCAGAGGCAGTGACATGCTTGTCGAATCGGCTTTTGTTTCTTTGCATGACTTTTTCTGCATTTTCTGTTGCCATTTTGTAGCTTTCCTCTAGGTGAGATTTAAGAGTCTGAACATACTGGGAGTGTGATTGATGTTGTTTATCAACTACAGGAAGTCCAAATGCCAAGTCTATTGGCAGGCGTGGTTGTCGTCCGAACATTAGTTCATAGGGTGAAAATCCAGTGACATCATTTTTTGTGCAGTTGTATGCGTGAACAAGAGGTTTCACAAAGTCTTTCCAGTGAGTTTTCTCTTCATCCTTTAGAGTTCCAAGCATATTCAATAGAGTTCTATTAAAACGTTCAACTGGGTTTCCCCTTGGATGATATGGGGTTGTCCTCGTTTTGTGAATTCCCGTCATCTCACACAACTCTTTTATTGTTTTTGCTTCAAAGTCGGGGCCTTGATCACTGTGAAGTTTTTCTGGAATTCCATAGTGCACAAGGAAATTCTCCCAAAGACATTTTGCCACTGTTCTGGCCTTTTGATTGGGTGTGGGAATTGCCAATGCATATTTTGTGAAATGATCTGTGATTACCAGGATGTCTTTCGTCTTGCTACTATCTGGCTCTAAAGACAAGAAGTCCATACAAACCAGTTCCAGAGGTCTTGTTGTTTTGATGTTTTCAAGCGGTGCTGCTTTATCAGGCAGGGATTTCCTTTTTACACATCTCTCACACGTTTTTACTTTATTGTACACGTCGAGAGACATTCTTGGCCAATAAAATCTATTTCGGACCAAGTCAAGTGTCCTCTCGATACCCATGTGGCCCATCTGATCATGGAGACTCATCAGGACTGTCTCACGGAGTTCTTGGGGTAAGACAACTTGATAAGAGCACTGACTTCCTATTTGTCTTCTTCGAACAAGAATGTTGTTTTGGAGCTCCAATCTGTTGAATTCTCGAAGAAGAAGGGGAAGATCAGGGAGTTCTTCCCTCAAGGTAGGTGGTGGTGTTTCTCCATGCTCCAACTGCGATATGACATGTTTGATTAATTGATCTGCTCTTTGTTTGGCAGCCATTTTGGAGTCTGTAAGCTGAGGAATGATGGAGGAACCAAACTGACTATCATTTACAAAACTGTCAGGAAGTGCATCAGCAGAAGTGGAAAGGGACTGGACAAGAGCAAGAGGAGGATGACAATCGGTTGTATCTGAGCTGTAAATTAGCTGTCTATCACAGATGGCTTGAATGGTCTGTTGATCAATTTGAGTTAGAGTAGGGTCTGACAGATGATATTGAGCAAATTTCCATATCCTCTCTCTCTCCTTTTGAGATTTCACATCATCAGCCAGATCACCATGGGGCCTACGAGAAAGCCCATCAGCATCTGCGTTTTGTTTGCCTGCACGATACAAGATTTTAAAAGAAAAGGTGGACAGTGCAGCAAGCCACCTGTAGCTTGTCGCATCTAGTTTGGCTGAAGTGAGAAGGTAAGTGAGAGGGTTGCTGTCTGTTACAACTGTGAAACTGTTTCCATAAAGATAATCATTGAATTTTTCTGTTACTGCCCATTTGAGGGCAAGGAACTCTAGCTTGTGAGCTGGATATCGGGATTCACTACGTGACAGCCCCCTACTAGCATAAGCAATGACTCTGTTCATTCCTTCTTGTTCTTGATAGAGCACAGCTCCGAGACCAGTGGAGCTGGCATCTGTGTGAAGCTGGTATGGCTTCTGAGGATCAGCAAAGGCAAGGACTGGGGCAGTTGTTAGGTTTTCAATCACCGTTTCAAAAGCTGTCTGACAGGCAGATGTCCATCTGCCACCAAATGGTTCTTTTGGGTTCAGGTATTGTTCCCGTTTCAATGATTGTTTAAATTTCTTCTGTGATGGGGGGTAACCAGATGTAAGGTCATGCAGGGGTTTAACAATGGCAGATGCGGACTGTCTGGGTCCTCCGTCTGAACTCAATCCTGTCTGAACCATAAACGGAGGAGGGATTCCCAAAACCATGGACAAACCACAAAGGTGTGTCTGTAATGTTCAGGAGTGAGGAGGAGAGCAGCTGAGGAGGAGGAGATGGGCTGCACCTCTGCCAAGCAGGTGTCTGCTGTGCCTGGTGGCGAGGAGAGTCAAAATAAATCCTACAGCAACGGGGACCTCATCTCAGATGAGTACAAGATGAAAAGTGTGGAGAAAGTCAAGTACATCAGCGGAGAAGAGGGCGGAGTGGATGGCCAGGACAGCACAGAGAAGTGTGCTCTCCTTGGTAAAGGTCAGCACACGGATGAAACAGGGTCAAATGGAAATGGGAAGATTCTGAGCATCCACTCCTCCGAGAGCCAACAGGTAGTTCTCATAGAGTATGTCCAGTGTGTTTGTGCCAATAAGCAGAAGAGACTGAGAAGTTTTCAAGTCTGGCACAACAAGAGCAAGAGTGTGAATGTCTATTGATGTACCAAGAAACTCAGCTGGAAAAGTGATGTCAAGTTCAATGT
The DNA here is from genome assembly GCF_947650265.1 of Symphodus melops. Classification (NCBI taxonomy): domain Eukaryota; kingdom Metazoa; phylum Chordata; class Actinopteri; order Labriformes; family Labridae; genus Symphodus; species Symphodus melops. Next base: position 23,222,364 of record NC_136693.1, read on the forward strand.
AGCCTAGATATGGCACACTTTGACCATTTGCTCCCTCTACTTCAAGGATGTCAGTTAGAGGTTTGATTTCTTGAATGGACAGATGACTTCTGTAGAAAGAAAGTGGCACGGTTGTCACCTGCGATCCTGTATCCAATAAACAGTTGAATGGTTTGTTATTGATGTCTACCTGAGCTGTGCTTTTTGTTCCGATGAGTCCTGCTGGTAACATGCATCGTGGTGAAGTAAGGTGTGGATGATTCGATTTCATGGGACATTTCTTGAATGCAGCCCCCGTCTGTCCCTCCTCAGAAGCTGCCTCTAGTTTGACTTGTTGGGAGAACTGTTTTGCATATCCCACTTCTGTTGTCTCTGTTGCAATTGTTTTCGTTTGGTTGTCACCAGATCTGGATTTGCAGCATTCGTGCACGAAGTGACAATGTGGCCATCTTCCCCACACTTAAAACAGTACCAGGGTTTGGGTTTGTTTGAAAGTTGTGTCATGGAAGAACCGGCATTTCTAGATCTGGTTGCGTTACCTTGACGTGGTTCGTATCTTGGCGGGGAATGTTTTTTCTGTGAAATCAAAGATGTTAGCTGGCTCTGCAGTTTATTCATTTGTTTTCTGAGATCTTCAACCACACTAAAATCATATGCTGGTGTTGAACCACAACCGCAAGCGCTTTGTGTATTCAAACTGACTCTTTGCTTCGATGAACTGATGTGTTTCTTCATTCGATTTTCTTTAGCTAGTTGTCTATCTTCTTCCGTGCGCAACAGGAACAAAAACTCAGAGAAGGATGGAGGATAATCTTTTTTCTGTTCAAGCTGTAAGTTTGTTATGATAGTGTTGTCCCAGCATCCACGGCAGAACTGTCTGATCAGATGTTTTTCTGTTTCGGTGACTAGAATACCGCCTCTCTTGACTACAGAATTCAAGGTGAGTTGAAGTCTCTGGAGGTAAGTTGAAGGTTTTTCACCAGGATCTTGGAGTGTGTTTAAGAACTGAGCAAAAAGTTCTTCACCGTCTTGGACAGTGGCAAAGGCTGAATCAAGGACCTGCAAGTACACAGCAGGTAAAGTGTCAGGGCCTAGTCCTTTAACCACATCAGCAGCAGGGGACAACAAGCTCTCCAGAATCCTCCTGGTCACATTTAAAGCCGACAGACTTGGATCAGCGAGAAGTAACTCAATGTGGGATCGCCATGTTTCATAATCTGCTTCGTTACTGGGTTTGGGACATTTTCCAGAGAAGGCACGGATTCGGAGTGGAGAGAGCAAGTGGGAACTTGTGAGGTCTTCCTTCCTCACAATATGCTCAACGACAACTCTCTGTATCTCAGGTGGGTTGATTTCATTTCCAGAGAGAGAGACTGTTCTTTTTGAGGTAGGTAAAGGATATGTTGGATGTACTAGTGGTTCAGGGTTCGCAGCTGTAGACTTTGTGGGTTCAAGTATTTGGACTGAGGGCTCTTCAGTGTAACTGGCGCTACTCTGTTCTTCTAAATGCTCCCCAATTTGACTCATCATATCTTTAAGTACTTCTTCATAACTTCTACCACTATGATCTGCCAATTTTTTCAATTCATTGAGGTAGTTTGTTGTAAAGCTGCCACCAACTTTTTCAGTGTACTCATTTGCCAGTGCTTTAACACAGTACATTATCTCAGGTGCATCTTTTGGGGAATGCATGTAAGGCAAAAGTGGCATTAAAGCTGCTAAGGCAGAACTATGTGTAAACTCAACGATCAGGTTTTTGTAGTATGAACTGGTAGAATCCTCTACTGGAACTATTTTCTTAATAGACCCATATCTCTTTAAACAATCAATAATTTCCTCATCTATTTCTGTATTAGTAACACCACTAATTATAACAGAACAGGATACATCAACATCAGACTTTTTAATAAAATCCATCTTAACATGGATTGTCTGAATGCTCAAAAAAAAATTGTTGGTACACACAAAATTGGCTCCTGGCTAGCTCGCCACTTTACTGTAACATGTGGGCTAAATTTGACTCTTGGGTTTAATTTTGCTAAAATAAGAAATGAAGAAATAAGGTACGTCTCTAGGAAGCCATTGTGTGTGTATACCCAACAAAAAAAACAACACAGGTGAGTTTAAATAATAACAATTGTATTTTGGAAAAACTTATTCTCAAAAACAAATTCAAAAACTGTCCTCTTTCCGCTCTGGAAAGACGGGGGGTTTTTATGTCCGTTTCACACAAAAAAAAAAGGGGGAAAAAAATGGAGTCAATGTCTTTCAAGGTTTGTTTCTTAATCCTACCACACTTGTAGGGGGGAAGGTGAGGTGATCTTCTGGGTTAGCTCGCCATCTTTATCCTCGAATCCATCATTTAAAAAAACCTGACCTATAAAACAAAAGTAATGAACAGTGACTCCATTCAATACACAAGCACCAAAACCAAATCTAATTGAAAAAAAATACATTTTAACTTAACACAATACAGATATGCTTTAACTTAAAGCTTTATCAAATTCAATTGAATAAAACAATATCTTAATAACACAAGAGGAAAAACGGGAATATATTTGTGGTTAAATTATCTTAAATAAATACAACAAATACATTTCAAGGTTCCGCATCATCCACCGCGGTACGCGGCCACAGCTTACTTGAGTCATTTCGTCAATGAGGATCTGTTTAAGAATTCTCCCTCGAAAATAAACAACCGATATGAAACTATAAACAAAACACACACTCACCGCTGAGCGAAAAAAACAAAATCTCTTTTCCCGTCTTGGGCAAACAATTCGTCTGACTTTCTCTGCTCTCCGTTTCTTCATGCAAATGTTTGTGATGAGAGGGAGTGACCTCGTGAACCGGATCTTTTTGATAAGTGGGATGAGCTCTGATTGGGTGATCGTTTACGGTGAAGTTAGGTGTTTATGGAAGAAAAAAAATAGAAAAGTTTACATACAATCAAAATAAAATAAAAACCAGTGTTTATATTTATGGAGGTTCACGGAGGTCACTCCCCTCTTGCACTGAAAATAAGAGGCTAAAACATTAAAATCAATTAACTTGGGTTACATCTCGGCACACTCCAATTTTTTAACCTTCGATGACTGTAAGGCCTGCTGCTTGGCCTCGTGTCGCGGCTGCAGTCCCGCGGTCACACTCTCGCGGTCGCGACACGCGCCGACATGCGTGGGGTGCTTCGGTCCCTTCATCACCGCTTGCGGTTTTAATTAGGGACCGACGCACTGACCAGTGCGAAGGACCCTATTGTAACCCAAATTAAAACCGCAAGCGGTGATGAAGGGACCGAAGCACCCCGCGCATGTCGGCGCGTGTCGCGACCGCGAGAGTGCGACCGCGGGAGCGCAGCAGCGACACGAGGCCACGCAACAGGCCTTACAGTCATCGAAGGTTAAAAAATTGGAGTGAGCCGAGACATCAAAGTTTGATGCCACGCCGTTGCCACGCCCTTTGACGAAATAACGTGCGGAGCACAACGAGAGATCTTCAACATGTCTAGAACACACTAAGATTGAGTTTACGATGATCGAATAAAAGCTTTTGGAGGAGTTCGTTCAGATAGCTAACCTGTGAACCGCGAATTTCAGCCATTCAAAAAAAATATGGCGGACTTCCTGTTGGGTTCTGACCATGGGTGTAAGAGGATTTTATGTAGCTCCTGACATGCCCAATGAGCATAAAAGATCTCATGCATGTAGGACAAAGAAACCTTAATGGGGAGGCCATTTTTAAGATTTCATGGGGGCGCCACTGAGTCATTTAGCCACGCCCACTTATCATAACAACATGACAAGTTTAATTTTTCTACAGGGATCATGTGTCTGATTTTCGGTGACTCTACACCTATATTAAGACCCATAACAAACTACTTCCTGTTTCTGACGAACAACGCGTCCGTATGACCACGACCTTTGAGGAAATAACGTGCAGAGCACAACGAGAGATCTTCAACATGTCGAGAACACACAGACCTTGACGTTGTGTCAATCAGATATAGGCTTTTGTAGGAGTTCGTTCAAATAGGTAACCTGTGAAACTCGAATTTTCGCCATTAAAAAAAAGTATGGCGGACTTCCGGTTTAGTTTTGACTATGTGTGCAAGAGGATTTATTGTAGTTCCTGACATTATTAACATATAAAAAAATTGTCATGCATGTCAGACAAGAAAACCTCTATGTGGAAGTCTTTCAGAAAGGTAAAATAGGGGTGAGCCGAGACATCAATGTTTGATGGTACGCCATGGCCACGCCCTTAAACGAAATAATGTGCGGAGCACAACGAGAGATCTTCAACATGTCTAGAATGCACTGAAACTGAGTTTGCGATGATCGGATAAACGCTGTTGTAGGAGTTCGTTCAAATAGCTAACCTGTGAAAAAGGAATTTCGGCCATTTTTCTTGCATTAAAAAAAATATGGCGGACTTCCTGTTTGGTTATGACTATGGGTGTAAGAGGATTTTATGTAGCTCCTGACATGTCAAATGAGTATAAAAAAGTTCATGCATGTAGGCCAAAAAAACCTCAATGGGGAGGCCTTTTTAAAAATTTCAAGGGGAAGCCAGTGAGTCATGTAGCCACGCCCACTTATTATACCAACATGTGTAGTTTTGTTTTTCCACTGGGATCATGTGTATGATGTTTGGTGAATGTATGACAACATTAAGGCCCGTAACAAACTACTTCCTTTTTGTGACGAACAACGTGTCCGTATGACCACGCCCTTTGAGGAAATAACGTGCAGAGCACAACGAGAGATCTTCAACATGTCAAGAACACACTGACATTCTCATTGTGTCAATTGGCTAATTGCTTTTGGAGGAGTTCGTTCAAATAGCTAACCTGTGAAACACGAATTTTTCGGCATTAAAAAAAAATATGGCGGACTTCCTGTTTAGTATTGACTATGGGTGTAAGAGGATTTTTTGTAGGTCCTGACATTATGAATGTCTAAAAAAAATGTCATGCATGTAAAAGAAAAAAAACCTCTATAAGGAGGCCTTTCAGAAAGGTAAAATAGGGGTGCAACGAGACATCAATGTTTGATGGTACACCATGGCCACGCCCTTAAACGAAATAACGTGCGGAGCACAACGAGAGATCTTCAACATGTCTAGAATACACTGACACTGAGTTTACGATAATTGGATAAACGCTTTTGGAGGAGTTCGTTCAAATAGCTAACCTGTGAAAAAGGAATTTCAGCCATTTTTCTTGCATTCAAAAAAATATGGCGGACTTCCTGTTTGGTTATGACTATGGGTGTAAGAGGATTTTATGTAGCTCCTGACATGCCCAATGAGCATAAAAAAAATTGTGTATGTAGGACAAAAAAACCTCAATGGGGAGGCCTTTTTGAAAATTTCAAGGGGGCGCCACAGAGTCATTTAGCCACGCCCACTTTTTATGCCAGGATTGTCTAGTTTTATTTTTCCACTGGGATCATGTGTGTGATGTTTGATGAATGTATGACTATATTAAGGCTCGTAACAAACTACTTCCTGTTTGTGACGAACAACGCGTCCGTATGACCACGCCCTTTGAGGAAATAACGTGCAGAGCACAACGAGAGATCTTCAACATGTCGAGAACACACTGACATTGTCATTGTGTCAATCGGATAATTGCTTTTGGAGGAGTTCGTTCAAATAGCTAACCTGTGAAAGGCAAATTTTCGCCATTGAAAAAAAATATGGCGGACTTCCTGTTTGGTTTTGACTATGGGTGTAAGAGGATTTTATGTGAGATCTCGCATGCTGAATGTGGCTAAAAATTTTCGTGCACGTACGATGAAAAACGTCAATGGGGAGGCCCTTTTGAAAATTTGAAGGGGGCGCCACTGAGTCATTTTGTGAATCTTTTTTACGAAATGACAAAAATATCAAATTTTTCACCAGACCCGATGACGTTGGAGATTTTGATGAGTTTTCATTCACGTTCAAGCCTTCAAAAGTGGCTCCAAAGAGGCGGAACAAAAAAAAATTAAAACCGCAAGCGGTGATGAAGGGACCGAAGCACCCCGCGCATGTCTGCGCGTGTCGCGACCGCGAGAGTGTGACCACGGGAGTGCAGCCGCGACACGAGGCCAAGCAGCAGGCCTTACAGTCATCGAAGGTTAAAAAAATAGGGTGTGCCGAGACATCAAAGTTTGATGGTACGCCGTGGCCACGCCCCTTGACGAAATAACGTGCGGAGCACAACGAGAGATCTTCAACATGTCTAGAACACACTAAGATTGAGTTTGCGATGATCGGATAAACGCTTTTGGAGGAGTTCGTTCAGATAACTAACCTGTGAAACGCGAATTTCAGCCATTCAAAAAAAATATGCCGGACTTCCTGTTGGGTTTTGACCATGGGTGTAAGAGGATTTTATGTAGCACCTGACATGCCCAATGAGCATTGAAAATCTCATGCATGTAGGACAAAGAAACCTCTATGGGGAGGCCATTTTTAAGATTTCATGGGGGCGCCACTGAGTCATTTAGCCACGCCCCCTTATTATAACAACATGACAAGTTTAATTTTTCTACAGGGATCATGTGTCTGTTGTTTGGTGACTCTACACCTATATAAAGACTCATAACAAACTACTTCCTGTTTGTGACGAACAACGCGTCCGTATGACCACACCCTTTGAGGAAATAACGTGCAGAGCACAACGAGAGATCTTCAACATGTGTAGAACACACTAAGATTGAGTTTGCGATGATCGGATAAACGCTTTTGGAGGAGTTCGTTCAGATAGCTAACCTGTAAACCGCGAATTTCAGCCATTCAAAAAAGATTTGGTGGACTTCCTGTTGGGTTTTGACCATGGGTGTCAGAGGCTTTTATGTATCTCCTGACATGCCCAATGAGCATAAACAATTTCATGCACGTAGGCCAAAAAAACCTCTATAGGGAGGCCTTTTTGAAAATTCCAAGGGGGCGCCACTGAGTCATTTAGCCACGCCCACTTTTTGTGCCAACATGTCTAGTTTTATTTTCCCACTGGGATCATTTGTGTGATGTTTGATGAATGTGTGACTATACTAAGGCTCGTAACAAACTACTTCCTGTTTGTGACGAACAACGCGTCCGTATGACCACGCCCTTTGAGGAAATAATGTGCAGAGCACAACGAGAGATCTTCAACATGTCAAGATCACACTGACATTCTCATTGTGTCAATCGGGTAATTGCTTTTGGAGGAGTTCGTTCAAATAGCTAACCTGTGAAACGCGAATTTTCGCCATTGAAAAAAAATATGGCGGACTTCCTGTTTGGCTTTGACGATGGGCGTAAGAGGATTTCATGTAGGTCCTGACATTATGAACATAGAAAAAAATTGTCATGCATGTAAAAGAAAAAAACCTCTATGGGGAGGCCTTTCAGAAAGGTAAAATATGGGTGTGCCGAGACATCAATGTTTGATGGTACGCCATGGCCACGCCCTTAAACGAAATAACGTGCGGAGCACAACGAGAGATCTTCAACATGTCTAGAATGCACTGAAACTGAGCTTGCGATGATCGGATAAACGCTGTTGGAGGAGTTCGTTCAAATAGCTAACCTGTGAAAAAGGAATTTCGGCCATTTTTGTTGCATTCAAAAAAATATGGCGGACTTCCTGTTTGGTTATGACTATAGGTGTAAGAGGATTTAATGTAGGTCCTGACATGCCCAATGAGCATAAATAAATCTGTGTATGTAGGACAAAAAAACCTCAATTGGGAGGCCTTTTTGAAAATTTCAAGGGGGCGCCACTGAGTCATTTAGCCACGCCCACTTTTTATGCCAGCATGTCTAGCTTTATTTTTCCACTGGGATCATGTGTCTGATGGTTGGTGACTCTACACCTATATTAAGACCTATAACAAACTACTTCCTGTTTGTGACGAACAACGCGTCCGTATGACCACGCCCTTTGAGGAAATAACGTGCAGAGCACGAGAGATCTTCAACATGTCGAGAACACACTGACATTCTCATTGTGTCAATGGGATAAACGCTTTTGGAGGAGTTCGTTCAAATAGCTAACCTGTGAAATGCGAATTTTCGCCATTGAAAAAAAATATGGCGGACTTCCTGTTTGGTTTTGACTATGGGTGTAAGAGAATTTTATGTGAGATCTCGCATGCTTAATGTGCCTAAAAATTGTCGTGCACGTACGATGAAAAAACCTCAAAAGGGAGGCCCTTTTGAAAATTTCAAGGGGGCGCCACTGAGTCATTTAGCCACGCCCACTTATTATAACAACATGACAAGTTTAATTCTTCTACAGGGATCATGTGTCTGATGTTTGGTGACTCTACACCTATATTAAGACCCATAACAAACTACTTCCTGTTTGTGACGAACAACGCATCCGTACGACCACGACCTTTGAGGAAATAACGTGCAGAGCACAACGAGAGATCTTCAACATGTCAAGAACAAGCAGATACTTAATTTCCATCCATCGGATAATTGCTTTTGGAGGAGTTCGTTCAAATAGCTAACCTGTGAAACGCGAATTTTTGCCATTGAAAAAAAATATGGCGGACTTCCTGTTTGGTTTTGACTATGGGCGTAAGAGGATTTTATGTGAGATCTCGCATGCTTAATGTGTATAAAAATTTTCATGCACGTAAGACGAAAAAACGTCAATGGGGAGGCCCTTTTGAAAATTTGAAGGGGGCGCCACTGAGTCATCTTGCGAAAAAATTTTACGAAATGACGAGAATATCAAATTTTTCGCCAGACCCGATTACGTTGGAGATTTTGATGAGTTTTCATTCCCGTTCAAGCCGTCAAAAGTGGCGTCAAACTGACGGACCGAAAAAAAAAATAATAAAAATAATCATTTGAAGAAAAATAGGGTCCTTCGCACTGGTCAGTGCTTCGGTCCCTAATAATAATAATCGTAAGGAAAACAATAGGGTCCTTCGCACTGGTCAGTGCTTCGGTCCCTAATCATTAGGGTTACAATAGGGTCCTTCGCACTGGTCAGTGCTTCGGTCCCTAATAATCATTAGGGTTACAATAGGGTCCTTCGCACTGGTCAGTGCTTCGGTCCCTAAAAATAATCATTAGGGTTACAATAGGGTCCTTCGCACTGGTCAGTGCTTCGGTCACTAATAATCATTTGGGTTACAATAGGGTCCTTCGCACTGGTCAGTGCTTCGGTCCCTAAAAATAAAAATAATCATTGAAATAATTATTTCGTTTAAGGGCGTGGCGATGGCGTACCATCAAACATTGATGTCTCCGCGCACCCCTATTTTTCCATTCTGAAAGGCCTCCCCATAGAGGTCTTTTTTCTCTGACATGCATGACAATTTTTTTGTATGTTAATAGTGTCAGGAACTACAATAAATCCTCTTGCACACATAGTCAAAACTAAACAGGAAGTCCGCCATATTTTTTTTTAATGGCAAATATTCGCGTTTCACAGGTTACCTATTAGAACGAACTCCTACAAAAGCCTATATCCGATTGACACAACGTCAAGGTCTGTGTGTTCTAGACATGTTGAAGATCTCTCATTGTGCTCTGCACGTTATTTCCTCAAAGGTCGTGGTCATACGGACGCGTTGTTCATCACAAACAGGAAGTAGTTTGTAACGGGCCTTAATATAGTCATAGAGTCATCAAACATCATACACATGATCCCAGTGGAAAAATAAAACTAGACATGTTGGCATAAAAAGTGGGCGTGGCTAATTTACTCAGTGGCGCCCCCTTGAAATTTTCAAAAAGGCCTCCCCATTTAGGTTTTTTTGTCCTACATACACGAATTTTTTTATGCTCATTGGGCATGTCAGGACCTACATAAAATCCTCTTACACCTATAGTCATAACCAAACAGGAAGTCCGCCATATTTTTTTAAATGCAAAAAAAATGGCCGAAATTCCTTTTTCACAGGTTAGCTATTTGAACGAACTCCTCCAACAGCGTTTATCCGATCATCGCAAGCTCAGGTTCAGTGCATTCTAGACATGTTGATGATCTCTCGTTGTGCTCCGCACGTTATTTCGTTTAAGGGCGTGGCCATGGCGTACCATCAACCATTGATGTCTCGGCACACCCATATTTTACCTTTCTGAAAGGCCTCCCCATAGAGGTTTTTTTCTTTTACATGCATGACAATTTTTTTGTACGTTCATAATGTCAGGACCTACATAAAATCCTCTTACGCCCATAGTCAAAGCCAAACAGGAAGTCCGCCATATTTTTTTTCAATGGCGAAAATTCGCGTTTCACAGGTTAGCTATTTGAACGAACTCCTCCAAAAGCCATTATCCGATTGACACAATGAGAATTTCAGTGTGTTCTCGACATGTTGAAGATCTCTCGTTGTGCTCTGCACGTTATTTCCTCAAAGGGCGTGGTCATACGGACGCGTTGTTCGTCACAAACAGGAAGTAGTTTGTGACACTGCTTAATATAGGCGTAGAGTCATCAAACACAACACGCATGATCCCAGTAGAAAATCTAAACTTGTCATATTGTTTTAATAAGTGGGCGTGGCTAAATGACTCAGTGGCGCCCCCTTGAAATTTTCAAAAAGGCCTCCCCATTGAGGTTTCTTTGTCCTACATACACACAATTTTTTATGCTCATTAAGCATGTCAGGAGCTACAGAAAAGCCTCTGACCCCCATCGTCATAACCACACAGGAAGTCCGCGATATTTTTTTGAATGCAACAAAAATGGCCGAAATTCCTTTTTCACAGGTTAGCTGTTTGAACGAATTCCTCCAACAGCGTTTATCCGATCATCGTAAACTCAGTGTCAGTGTATTCTAGACATGTTGAAGATCTCTCGTTGTGCTCCGCACGTTATATAATTTAAGGGCGTGGCGATGGCGTACCATCAAACATTGATGTCTCAGCGCACCCCTATTTTTCCTTTCTGAAAGGCCTCCCCATAGAGGTTTTTTTCTCTGACATGCATGACCATTTTTTTGTATGTTAATAGTGTCAGGAACTACAATAAATCCTCTTGGACACATAGTCAAAACTAAACAGGAAGTCCGCCATTTTTTTTTTTAATGGCGAAAATTCGCGTTTGACATGTTAGCTATTTGAACGAACTCCTCCAAAAGCGTTTATCCGATCATCGTAAACTCAATCTTAGTGTGTTCTAGACATGTTGAAGATCTCTCGTTGTGCTCCGCACGTTATTTCCTCAAAGGGCGTGGTCATACGGACGCGTTGTTCGTCACAAACAGGAAGTAGTTTGTTATGGGCCTCAATATAGTCATACATTCATCAAACATCATACACATGATCCCAGTGGAAAAATAAAACTAGACATGTTGGCATAAAAAGTGGGCGTAGCTAATTTACTCAGTGGCGCCCCCTTGACATTTTCAAAAAGGCCTCCCTATAGAGGTTTTTTTGGCCTACGTGCATGAAATCTTTTATGCTCATTGGGCATGTCAGGAGATACATAAAAGCCTCTTACACCCATGGTCATTACCAAACAGGAAGTCCGCCATATTTTTTTGAATGCAACAAAAATGGCCGAAATTCACGTTTCACAGGTTAGCCATTTGAACGAACTCCTACAACAGCGTTTATCCGATCATCGTAAACTCAGTGTCAGTGTATTCTAGACATGTTGAAGATCTCTCGTTGTGCTCCGCACGTTATTTCGTTTAAGGGCGTGGCCATGGCGTACCATCAAACATTGATGTCTCGGCGCACCCCTATTTTTCCATTCTGAAAGGCCTCCCCATAGAGGTTTTTTTCTCTGACATGCATGACAATTTTTTTGTATGTTAATAGTGTCAGGAACTACAATAAATCCTCTTGGACACATAGTCAAAACTAAACAGGAAGTCCGCCATTTTTTTTTTTAATGGCGAAAATTCGCGTTTGACATGTTAGCTATTTGAACGAACTCCTCCAAAAGCGTTTAGCCGATCATCGTAAACTCAATCTTAGTGTGTTCTAGACATGTTGAAGATCTCTCGTTGTGCTCCGCACGTTATTTTGTCAAAGGGCGTGGCCACGCATACCATCAAACTTTGAAGTCTCGGCTCACTCCAATTTTTTAACCTTCGATGACTGTAAGGCCTGCTGCTTGGCCTCGTGTCGCGGCTGCACTCCCGCGGTCGCGACACGCGCCGACATGCGTGGGGTGCTTCGGTCCCTTCATCACCGCTTGCGGTTTTAATTAGGGACCGAAGCACTGACCAGTGCGAAGGACCCTATTGTAACCCTAATGATTTTTTTTTTTTTTTCCTTCCGCCACTTCGGAGCCACTTTTGACGGCTTGAACGTGAATGAAAACTCATCAAAATCTCCAATGTCATCGGATCTGGCGAAAAATTTGATATTCTCGTCATTTCGTAACATAAATTCGCAAAATGACTCAATGGCGCCCCCTTCAAATTTTCAAAAGGGCCTCCCCATTGAGGTTTTTTCATCGTACGTGCACGACAATTTTTATGCACATTAAGCATGCGAGATCTCACATAAAATCAACATGTGAGAATCAACATCCTCTTACACCCATAGTCAAAACCTTACACCCATAGTCAAAACCAAACAGGAAGTCCGCCATATTTTTTTTCAATGGCGAAAATTCGCGTTTCACAGGATAGCTATTTGAACGAACTCCTCCAAAAGCGTTTATCCCATTGATACAATGAGAATGTCAGTATGTTCACGACATGTTGAAGATCTCTAGTTGTGCTCTGCACGTTATTTCCTCAAAGGGCGTGGTCATACGGACGCGTTGTTCGTCACAAACAGGAAGTAGTTTGTTATGGGCCTCAATATAGTCATACATTCATCAAACATCATACACATGATCCCAGTGGAAAAATAAAACTAGACATGTTGGCATAAAAAGTGGGCGTAGCTAATTTACTCAGTGGCGCCCCCTTGACATTTTCAAAAAGGCCTCCCTATAGAGGTTTTTTTGATGTCAGGAGATACATAAAAGCCTCTTACACCCATGGTCATAACCAAACAGGAAGTCCGCCATATTTTTTTGAATGCAACAAAAATGGCCGAAATTCACGTTTCACAGGTTAGCTATTTGAACGAACTCCTACAACAGCGTTTATCCGATCATCGTAAACTCAGTGTCAGTGTATTCTAGACATGTTGAAGATCTCTCGTTGTGCTCCGCACGTTATTTCGTTTAAGGGCGTGGCCATGGCGTACCATCAAACATTGATGTCTCGGCGCACCCCTATTTTACCTTTCTGAAAGGCCTCCCCATAAAGGTTTTTTTCTTTTACATGCATGACAATTTTTTTGTGCATTCATAATGTCAGGACCTACAATAAATCCTCTTACACCCATAGTCAAAACTAAACAGGAAATCCGCCATATTTTTTTTTTAATGGCGAAAAATCTCGTTTTAAAGGTTACCTATTTGAACGAACTCCTATAAAAACGTTTATCTGATTGACAAAAAGTCAGTGTTTGTGTGATCTTGACATGTTGAAGATCTCTCGTTGTGCTCCGCACGTTATTTCGTCAAAGGGCGTGGTCATACGGACTTGATGTTCGTCACAAACAGGAAGTAGGTTGTTACAGTGTTTAATATAGGCGTAGAGTCATCAAACATAACTCACATGATCCCTGTAGAAAATTTTAACTGGTCATGTTGTTATAATAAGGGGGCGTGGCTAAATGACACAGTGGCGCCCCCATGAAATCTTAAAAATGGCCTCCCCATAGAGGTTTCTTTGTCCTACATGCATGGTATTTTTTATGCTCATTGGGCATGTCAGGTGCTACATAAAATCTTCTTACACCCATGGTAAAAAACAAACAGGAAGTCCGCCATATTTTTTTTGAATGGCTGAAATTCGCGGTTTACAGGTTAGCTATCTGAACGAACTCCTCCAAAAGCGTTTATCCGATCATAGCAAACTCAATCTTAGTGTGTTCTACACATGTTGAAGATCTCTCGTTGTGCTCTGCACGTTATTTCCTCAAAGGGCGTGGTCATACGGACGCGTTGTTCGTCACAAACAGGAAGTAGTTTGTAACGGGCCGTAATATAGTCATACATTCATCAAACATCCCAAACATGATTCCAGTGGAAAAATAAAACTAGACATGTTGGCATAAAAAGTGGGCGTGGCTAAATGACTCAGTGGCGCCCCCTTGAAATTTTCAAAAAGGCCTCCCTATAGAGGTTTTTTTGGCCTACGTGCATGAAATCTTTTATGCTCATTGGGCATGTCAGGAGATACATAAAAGCCTCTTACACCCATGGTCATAACCAAACAGGAAGTCCGCCATATTTTTTTTAATGCAAGAAAAATGGCTGAAATTCCTTTTTCACAGGTTAGTTATTTAAACGAACTCCTACAACAGCGTTTATCCGATCATCGTGAACTCAGTGTCAGTGTGTTCTGGACATGTTGAAGATCTCTCGTTGTGCTCCGCACGATATTTCGTCAAAGGGCGTGGCCACGGCGTACCATCAAACTGATGTCTCGGCACACTCCAATTTTTTAACCTTCGATGACTGTAAGGCCTGCTGCTTGGCCACGTGTCGCGGCTGCACTCCCGCGGTCGCACTCTCGCGGTCGCGACACGCGCCGACATGCGCGGGGTGCTTCGGTCCCTTCATCACCGCTTGCGGTTTTAATTTTTTTTCTTTTCTTTTTCGGTCCGTCAGTTTGACGCCACTTTTGACGGCTTGAACGTGAATGAAAACTCATCAAAATCTCCAATGTCATCGGGTCTGGCGAAAAATTTCATATTCTCGTCATTTCGTAAAAAAAATTTGCTAAATGACTCAGTGGCGCCCCCTTCAAATATTCAAAAGGGCCTCCCCATTGAGGTTTTTTCATCGTACGTGCACGAGAATTTTTATGCACATTAAGCATGCAAGATCTCACATAAAATCCTCTTACGCCCATAGTCAAAACCAAACAGGAAGTCCGCCATATTTTTTTTCAATGGCGAAAATTCGCGTTTTACAGGTTAGCTATTTGAACGAACTCCTCCAAAAGAAATTATCTGATTGACACAATGAGAATGTCAGTGTGTTCTCGACATGTTGAAGATCTCTCGTTGTGCTCTGCACGTTATTTCCTCAAAGGGTGTGGTCATACGGACGTGATGTTCGTCACAAACAGGAAGTAGTTTGTTACAGTGCTTAATATAGGTGTAGAGTCACCAAACATCAGACACATGATCCCTGTAGAAGAATTAAACTTGTCATGTTGTTATAATAAGTGGGCGTGGCTAGATGACTCAGTGGCGCCCCCATGAAATCTTAAAAATTGCCTCCCCATTGAGGTTTCTTTGTCCTACATGCATTAGATTTTTTATGCTCATTGGGCATGTCAGGCGCTACATAAAATCTTCTTACACCCATGGTCAAAACCCAACAGGAAGTCCGCCATATTTTTTTTTGAATGGCTGAAATTCGCGGTTTACAGGTTAGCTTTCTGAACGAACTCCTCCAAAAGCTTTTATCCGATCATTGTGAACTCAGTGTCAGTGTGTTCTGGACATGTTGAAGATCTCTCGTTGTGCTCCGCACGTTATTTCCTCAAAGGGCGTGGTCATACGGGCGCGTTGTTCGTCACAAACAGGAAGTAGTTTGTTATGGGCCTTAATATAGACGTAGATTCACCAAACGTCACACACATGATCCCTGTAGAAAAATTAAACTACTCATGTGGGTATAATAAGTGGTCGTGGCTAAATGACTCAGTGGCGCCCCCTTGAAATTTTCAAAAAGGCCTCCCCATTGAGGTTTCTTTGTCCTACATGCATGAAATTGTTTATGCTCATTGGGCATGTCAGGTCCTACATAAAATCCTCTTACACCCATGGTCAAAATTACACAGGAAGTCCACCATATTTTTTTTAATGCAAGAAAAACGGCCGAAATTCCTTTTTCACAGGTTAGCTATTTGAACAAACTCCTACAACAGCATTTATCCGATCATTGTAAACTCTGTGTCAGTATGTTCTAGACATGTTGAAGGTCTCTCGTTGTGCTCCGCACGTTATTTCGTTAAAGGGCGTGGCAACTGCATATCATCAAATTTTCATGCCTAGGCGCACCGCTTTTTCACCTTCAAAAATAAGGCAATGCTTCCATCTTGTGGTTAAAACCGGAAATCACCCTAAAAAACTGAAGTGGCTGTAATTCTTTTATATGTAGCACGGCGTATCTGGCTCAATTTTAAACCTACAGCGGATATATAGATATCTATTGAAAGTCTGTGAAGTCCTGAATCCAATGCTACCAAAAATGACATGGTATCATGTCAAGAACAGGGGTTAATAATGCCCTAGATTCATGATACGTTCAATAGGCACTTTTGCTCCTTTACACAAATCAAAGCGTAAGGCCTGCTGCTTGGCCACGTGTCATGGCTGCAATCCCGCGGTCGCACTCTCGCGGTCGCGACACACGCCGACATGCGTGGGGTGCTTCGGTCCCTTCATCACCGCTTGCGGTTTTAATTAGGGACCGAAGCACTGACCAGTGCGAAGGACCCTATTGTTTTTCAAATGATTATTATTATTATTTTTTTTCTCCGGTCCGTCTCTTTGGAGCCACTTTTGAAGGCTTGAACGTGAATGAAAACTCATCAAAATCTCCAATGTCATCGGGTCTGGCGAAAAATTTGATATTTTCGTCATTTTGTAAAAAAAATTCACAAAATTGCTCTGCACGTTATTTCCTCAAAGGGCGTGGTCATACGGACACGTTGTTCGTCACAAACAGGAAGTAGTTTGTTACGAGCCTTAATATAGTCACACATTCATCAAACATTACACACATGATCCCAGTGGAAAAATAAAACTAGACATCTTGGCACAAAAAGTGGGCGTGGCTATATGACTCAGTGGCGCCCCCTTGAAATTTTCAAAAGGGCCTCCCCATTGAGGTTTTTTCATCGTACGTGCATGAAAATTTTTATGCACGTTAAGCATGCAAGATCTCACATAAAATCCTCTTACACCCATAGTGAAAACCAAACAGGAAGTCCGTCATATTTTCTTTCAATGTCGAAAATTCGCGTTTCACAGGTTAGCTATTTGAACGAACTCCTCCAAAAGCCATTATCCGATTGACACAATGAGAATTTCAGTGTGTTCTCGACATGTTGAAGATCTCTCGTTGTGCTCTGCACGTTATTTCCTCAAAGGGCGTGGTCATACGGACGCGTTGTTCGTCACAAACAGGAAGTAGTTTGTGACACTGCTTAATATAGGCGTAGAGTCATCAAACACAACACGCATGATCCCAGTAGAAAATCTAAACTTGTCATGTTGTTTTAATAAGTGGGCGTGGCTAAATGACTCAGTGGCGCCCCCTTGAAATTTTCAAAAAGGCCTCCCCATTGAGGTTTCTTTGTCCTACATACACACAATTTTTTATGCTCATTAAGCATGTCAGGAGCTACAGAAAAGCCTCTGACCCCCATCGTCATAACCACACAGGAAGTCCGCGATATTTTTTTGAATGCAACAAAAATGGCCGAAATTCCTTTTTCACAGGTTAGCTGTTTGAACGAATTCCTCCAACAGCGTTTATCCGATCATCGTAAACTCAGTGTCAGTGTATTCTAGACATGTTGAAGATCTCTCGTTGTGCTCCGCACGTTATATAATTTAAGGGCGTGGCGATGGCGTACCATCAAACATTGATGTCTCAGCGCACCCCTATTTTTCCTTTCTGAAAGGCCTCCCCATAGAGGTTTTTTTCTCTGACATGCATGACAATTTTTTTGTATGTTAATAGTGTCAGGAACTACAATAAATCCTCTTGGACACATAGTCAAAACTAAACAGGAAGTCCGCCATTTTTTTTTTTAATGGCGAAAATTCGCGTTTGACATGTTAGCTATTTGAACGAACTCCTCCAAAAGCGTTTAGCCGATCATCGTAAACTCAATCTTAGTGTGTTCTAGACATGTTGAAGATCTCTCGTTGTGCTCCGCACGTTATTTTGTCAAACGGCGTGGCCACGCATACCATCAAACTTTGAAGTCTCGGCTCACTCCAATTTTTTAACCTTCGATGACTGTAAGGCCTGCTGCTTGGCCTCGTGTCGCGGCTGCACTCCCGCGGTCGCGACACGCGCCGACATGCGTGGGGTGCTTCGGTCCCTTCATCACCGCTTGCGGTTTTAATTAGGGACCGAAGCACTGACCAGTGCGAAGGACCCTATTGTAACCCTAATGATTTTTTTTTTTTTTTCCTTCCGCCACTTCGGAGCCACTTTTGACGGCTTGAACGTGAATGAAAACTCATCAAAATCTCCAATGTCATCGGATCTGGCGAAAAATTTGATATTCTCGTCATTTCGTAACATAAATTCGCAAAATGACTCAATGGCGCCCCCTTCAAATTTTCAAAAGGGCCTCCCCATTGAGGTTTTTTCATCGTACGTGCACGACAATTTTTATGCACATTAAGCATGCGAGATCTCACATAAAATCAACATGTGAGAATCAACATCCTCTTACACCCATAGTCAAAACCTTACACCCATAGTCAAAACCAAACAGGAAGTCCGCCATATTTTTTTTCAATGGCGAAAATTCGCGTTTCACAGGATAGCTATTTGAACGAACTCCTCCAAAAGCGTTTATCCCATTGATACAATGAGAATGTCAGTATGTTCACGACATGTTGAAGATCTCTAGTTGTGCTCTGCACGTTATTTCCTCAAAGGGCGTGGTCATACGGACGCGTTGTTCGTCACAAACAGGAAGTAGTTTGTTATGGGCCTCAATATAGTCATACATTCATCAAACATCATACACATGATCCCAGTGGAAAAATAAAACTAGACATGTTGGCATAAAAAGTGGGCGTAGCTAATTTACTCAGTGGCGCCCCCTTGACATTTTCAAAAAGGCCTCCCTATAGAGGTTTTTTTGATGTCAGGAGATACATAAAAGCCTCTTACACCCATGGTCATAACCAAACAGGAAGTCCGCCATATTTTTTTGAATGCAACAAAAATGGCCGAAATTCACGTTTCACAGGTTAGCTATTTGAACGAACTCCTACAACAGCGTTTATCCGATCATCGTAAACTCAGTGTCAGTGTATTCTAGACATGTTGAAGATCTCTCGTTGTGCTCCGCACGTTATTTCGTTTAAGGGCGTGGCCATGGCGTACCATCAAACATTGATGTCTCGGCGCACCCCTATTTTACCTTTCTGAAAGGCCTCCCCATAAAGGTTTTTTTCTTTTACATGCATGACAATTTTTTTGTGCATTCATAATGTCAGGACCTACAATAAATCCTCTTACACCCATAGTCAAAACTAAACAGGAAATCCGCCATATTTTTTTTTTAATGGCGAAAAATCTCGTTTTAAAGGTTACCTATTTGAACGAACTCCTATAAAAACGTTTATCTGATTGACAAAAAGTCAGTGTTTGTGTGATCTTGACATGTTGAAGATCTCTCGTTGTGCTCCGCACGTTATTTCGTCAAAGGGCGTGGTCATACGGACTTGATGTTCGTCACAAACAGGAAGTAGGTTGTTACAGTGTTTAATATAGGCGTAGAGTCATCAAACATAACTCACATGATCCCTGTAGAAAAATTAAACTTGTCATGTTGTTATAATAAGGGGGCGTGGCTAAATGACACAGTGGCGCCCCCATGAAATCTTAAAAATGGCCTCCCCATAGAGGTTTCTTTGTCCTACATGCATGGTATTTTTTATGCTCATTGGGCATGTCAGGTGCTACATAAAATCTTCTTACACCCATGGTAAAAAACAAACAGGAAGTCCGCCATATTTTTTTTGAATGGCTGAAATTCGCGGTTTACAGGTTAGCTATCTGAACGAACTCCTCCAAAAGCGTTTATCCGATCATAGCAAACTCAATCTTAGTGTGTTCTACACATGTTGAAGATCTCTCGTTGTGCTCTGCACGTTATTTCCTCAAAGGGCGTGGTCATACGGACGCGTTGTTCGTCACAAACAGGAAGTAGTTTGTAACGGGCCGTAATATAGTCATACATTCATCAAACATCCCAAACATGATTCCAGTGGAAAAATAAAACTAGACATGTTGGCATAAAAAGTGGGCGTGGCTAAATGACTCAGTGGCGCCCCCTTGAAATTTTCAAAAAGGCCTCCCTATAGAGGTTTTTTTGGCCTACGTGCATGAAATCTTTTATGCTCATTGGGCATGTCAGGAGATACATAAAAGCCTCTTACACCCATGGTCATAACCAAACAGGAAGTCCGCCATATTTTTTTTAATGCAAGAAAAATGGCTGAAATTCCTTTTTCACAGGTTAGTTATTTAAACGAACTCCTACAACAGCGTTTATCCGATCATCGTGAACTCAGTGTCAGTGTGTTCTGGACATGTTGAAGATCTCTCGTTGTGCTCCGCACGATATTTCGTCAAAGGGCGTGGCCACGGCGTACCATCAAACTGATGTCTCGGCACACTCCAATTTTTTAACCTTCGATGACTGTAAGGCCTGCTGCTTGGCCACGTGTCGCGGCTGCACTCCCGCGGTCGCACTCTCGCGGTCGCGACACGCGCCGACATGCGCGGGGTGCTTCGGTCCCTTCATCACCGCTTGCGGTTTTAATTTTTTTTCTTTTCTTTTTCGGTCCGTCAGTTTGACGCCACTTTTGACGGCTTGAACGTGAATGAAAACTCATCAAAATCTCCAATGTCATCGGGTCTGGCGAAAAATTTCATATTCTCGTCATTTCGTAAAAAAAAATTGCTAAATGACTCAGTGGCGCCCCCTTCAAATATTCAAAAGGGCCTCCCCATTGAGGTTTTTTCATCGTACGTGCACGAGAATTTTTATGCACATTAAGCATGCAAGATCTCACATAAAATCCTCTTACGCCCATAGTCAAAACCAAACAGGAAGTCCGCCATATTTTTTTTCAATGGCGAAAATTCGCGTTTTACAGGTTAGCTATTTGAACGAACTCCTCCAAAAGAAATTATCTGATTGACACAATGAGAATGTCAGTGTGTTCTCGACATGTTGAAGATCTCTCGTTGTGCTCTGCACGTTATTTCCTCAAAGGGTGTGGTCATACGGACGTGATGTTCGTCACAAACAGGAAGTAGTTTGTTACAGTGCTTAATATAGGTGTAGAGTCACCAAACATCAGACACATGATCCCTGTAGAAGAATTAAACTTGTCATGTTGTTATAATAAGTGGGCGTGGCTAGATGACTCAGTGGCGCCCCCATGAAATCTTAAAAATTGCCTCCCCATTGAGGTTTCTTTGTCCTACATGCATTAGATTTTTTATGCTCATTGGGCATGTCAGGCGCTACATAAAATCTTCTTACACCCATGGTCAAAACCCAACAGGAAGTCCGCCATATTTTTTTTTGAATGGCTGAAATTCGCGGTTTACAGGTTAGCTTTCTGAACGAACTCCTCCAAAAGCTTTTATCCGATCATCGTGAACTCAGTGTCAGTGTGTTCTGGACATGTTGAAGATCTCTCGTTGTGCTCCGCACGTTATTTCCTCAAAGGGCGTGGTCATACGGGCGCGTTGTTCGTCACAAACAGGAAGTAGTTTGTTATGGGCCTTAATATAGACGTAGATTCACCAAACGTCACACACATGATCCCTGTAGAAAAATTAAACTACTCATGTGGGTATAATAAGTGGTCGTGGCTAAGTGACTCAGTGGCGCCCCCTTGAAATTTTCAAAAAGGCCTCCCCATTGAGGTTTCTTTGTCCTACATGCATGAAATTGTTTATGCTCATTGGGCATGTCAGGTCCTACATAAAATCCTCTTACACCCATGGTCAAAATTACACAGGAAGTCCACCATATTTTTTTTAATGCAAGAAAAACGGCCGAAATTCCTTTTTCACAGGTTAGCTATTTGAACAAACTCCTACAACAGCATTTATCCGATCATTGTAAACTCTGTGTCAGTATGTTCTAGACATGTTGAAGGTCTCTCGTTGTGCTCCGCACGTTATTTCGTTAAAGGGCGTGGCAACTGCATATCATCAAATTTTCATGCCTAGGCGCACCGCTTTTTCACCTTCAAAAATAAGGCAATGCTTCCATCTTGTGGTTAAAACCGGAAATCACCCTAAAAAACTGAAGTGGCTGTAATTCTTTTATATGTAGCACGGCGTATCTGGCTCAATTTTAAACCTACAGCGGATATATAGATATCTATTGAAAGTCTGTGAAGTCCTGAATCCAATGCTACCAAAAATGACATGGTATCATGTCAAGAACAGGGGTTAATAATGCCCTAGATTCATGATACGTTCAATAGGCACTTTTGCTCCTTTACACAAATCAAAGCGTAAGGCCTGCTGCTTGGCCACGTGTCATGGCTGCAATCCCGCGGTCGCACTCTCGCGGTCGCGACACACGCCGACATGCGTGGGGTGCTTCGGTCCCTTCATCACCGCTTGCGGTTTTAATTAGGGACCGAAGCACTGACCAGTGCGAAGGACCCTATTGTTTTTCAAATGATTATTATTAATTTTTTTTTTCTCCGGTCCGTCTCTTTGGAGCCACTTTTGAAGGCTTGAACGTGAATGAAAACTCATCAAAATCTCCAATGTCATCGGGTCTGGCGAAAAATTTGATATTTTCGTCATTTTGTAAAAAAAATTCACAAAATTGCTCTGCACGTTATTTCCTCAAAGGGCGTGGTCATACGGACACGTTGTTCGTCACAAACAGGAAGTAGTTTGTTACGAGCCTTAATATAGTCACACATTCATCAAACATTACACACATGATCCCAGTGGAAAAATAAAACTAGACATCTTGGCACAAAAAGTGGGCGTGGCTATATGACTCAGTGGCGCCCCCTTGAAATTTTCAAAAGGGCCTCCCCATTGAGGTTTTTTCATCGTACGTGCATGAAAATTTTTATGCACGTTAAGCATGCAAGATCTCACATAAAATCCTCTTACACCCATAGTGAAAACCAAACAGGAAGTCCGTCATATTTTCTTTCAATGTCGAAAATTCGCGTTTCACAGGTTAGCTATTTGAACGAACTCCTCCAAAAGCCATTATCCGATTGACACAATGAGAATTTCAGTGTGTTCTCGACATGTTGAAGATCTCTCGTTGTGCTCTGCACGTTATTTCCTCAAAGGGCGTGGTCATACGGACGCGTTGTTCGTCACAAACAGGAAGTAGTTTGTGACACTGCTTAATATAGGCGTAGAGTCATCAAACACAACACGCATGATCCCAGTAGAAAATCTAAACTTGTCATGTTGTTTTAATAAGTGGGCGTGGCTAAATGACTCAGTGGCGCCCCCTTGAAATTTTCAAAAAGGCCTCCCCATTGAGGTTTCTTTGTCCTACATACACACAATTTTTTATGCTCATTAAGCATGTCAGGAGCTACAGAAAAGCCTCTGACCCCCATCGTCATAACCACACAGGAAGTCCGCGATATTTTTTTGAATGCAACAAAAATGGCCGAAATTCCTTTTTCACAGGTTAGCTGTTTGAACGAATTCCTCCAACAGCGTTTATCCGATCATCGTAAACTCAGTGTCAGTGTATTCTAGACATGTTGAAGATCTCTCGTTGTGCTCCGCACGTTATATAATTTAAGGGCGTGGCGATGGCGTACCATCAAACATTGATGTCTCAGCGCACCCCTATTTTTCCTTTCTGAAAGGCCTCCCCATAGAGGTTTTTTTCTCTGACATGCATGACAATTTTTTTGTATGTTAATAGTGTCAGGAACTACAATAAATCCTCTTGGACACATAGTCAAAACTAAACAGGAAGTCCGCCATTTTTTTTTTTAATGGCGAAAATTCGCGTTTGACATGTTAGCTATTTGAACGAACTCCTCCAAAAGCGTTTAGCCGATCATCGTAAACTCAATCTTAGTGTGTTCTAGACATGTTGAAGATCTCTCGTTGTGCTCCGCACGTTATTTTGTCAAACGGCGTGGCCACGCATACCATCAAACTTTGAAGTCTCGGCTCACTCCAATTTTTTAACCTTCGATGACTGTAAGGCCTGCTGCTTGGCCTCGTGTCGCGGCTGCACTCCCGCGGTCGCGACACGCGCCGACATGCGTGGGGTGCTTCGGTCCCTTCATCACCGCTTGCGGTTTTAATTAGGGACCGAAGCACTGACCAGTGCGAAGGACCCTATTGTAACCCTAATGATTTTTTTTTTTTTTTCCTTCCGCCACTTCGGAGCCACTTTTGACGGCTTGAACGTGAATGAAAACTCATCAAAATCTCCAATGTCATCGGATCTGGCGAAAAATTTGATATTCTCGTCATTTCGTAACATAAATTCGCAAAATTACTCAATGGCGCCCCCTTCAAATTTTCAAAAGGGCCTCCCCATTGAGGTTTTTTCATCGTACGTGCACGACAATTTTTATGCACATTAAGCATGCGAGATCTCACATAAAATCCTCTTACACCCATAGTCAAAACCAAACAGGAAGTCCGCCATATTTTTTTTCAATGGCGAAAATTCGCGTTTCACAGGTTAGCTATTTGAACGAACTCCTCCAAAAGCGTTTATCCCATTGATACAATGAGAATGTCAGTATGTTCACGACATGTTGAAGATCTCTAGTTGTGCTCTGCACGTTATTTCCTCAAAGGGCGTGGTCATACGGACGCGTTGTTCGTCACAAACAGGAAGTAGTTTGTTATGGGCCTCAATATAGTCATACATTCATCAAACATCATACACATGATCCCAGTGGAAAAATAAAACTAGACATGTTGGCATAAAAAGTGGGCGTAGCTAATTTACTCAGTGGCGCCCCCTTGACATTTTCAAAAAGGCCTCCCTATAGAGGTTTTTTTGGCCTACGTGCATGAAATCTTTTATGCTCATTGGGCATGTCAGGAGATACATAAAAGCCTCTTACACCCATGGTCATAACCAAACAGGAAGTCCGCCATATTTTTTTGAATGCAACAAAAATGGCCGAAATTCACGTTTCACAGGTTAGCTATTTGAACGAACTCCTACAACAGCGTTTATCCGATCATCGTAAACTCAGTGTCAGTGTATTCTAGACATGTTGAAGATCTCTCGTTGTGCTCCGCACGTTATTTCGTTTAAGGGCGTGGCCATGACGTACCATCAAACATTGATGTCTCGGCGCACCCCTATTTTACCTTTCTGAAAGGCCTCCCCATAAAGGTTTTTTTCTTTTACATGCATGACAATTTTTTTGTGCATTCATAATGTCAGGACCTACAATAAATCCTCTTACACCCATAGTCAAAACTAAACAGGAAATCCGCCATATTTTTTTTTTAATGGCGAAAAATCTCATTTTAAAGGTTACCTATTTGAACGAACTCCTATAAAAACGTTTATCTGATTGACAAAAAGTCAGTGTTTGTGTGATCTTGACATGTTGAAGATCTCTCGTTGTGCTCTGCACATTATTTCCTCAAAGGTCGTGGTCATACGGACGCGTTGTTCGTCACAAACAGGAAGTAGTTTGTTATGGGTCTTAATACAGGTGTAGAGTCACAAAACATCAGACACATGATCTCTGTATAAAATTTAAACTTGTCATGTTGTTATAATAAGTGGGCGTGGCTAAATGACTCAGTGGCGCCCCCATGAAATTTTAAAAATGGCCTCCCCATAGAGGTTTCTTTGTCCTACATGCATGAGATTTTTTATGCTCATTGGGCATGTCAGGAGCTACATAAAATCCTCTTACACCCATGGTCAAAACCCAACAGGAAGTCCGCCATATTTTTTTTGAATGCAAGAAAAATGGCTGAAATTCCTTTTTCACAGGTTAGCTATTTGAACGAACTCCTCCAAAAGCGTTTATCCAATCATCGTAAGCTTAGTGTCAGTGTGTTCTGGACATGTTGAAGATCTCTCGTTGTGCTCTGCACGTTATTTCGTCAAAGGGCGTGGCCACGGCGTACCATCAAACTTTGATGTCTCGGCACACTCCAATTTTTTAACCTTCGATGACTGTAAGGCCTGCTGCTTGGCCTCGTGTCGCGGCTGCAGTCCCGCGGTCACACTCTCGCGCCGACATGCGTGGGTTGCTTCGGTCCCTTCATCACCGCTTGCGGTTTTAATTTTTCTTCTTTTTTTTTTTGTTCCGCCTCTTTGGAGCCATTTTTGACGGCTTGAACGTGAATGAAAACTCGTCAAAATCTCCAACGTCATCGGGTCTGGCGAAAAATTTGATATTCTTTTCATTTCGTAAAAAAATTTTGCAAGATGACTCAGTGGCGCCCCCTTCAAATTTTCAAAAGGGCCTCCCCATTGAGTTTTTTTCATCGTACGTGCATGAAAATTTTTAGGTACATTAGGCATGCGAGATCTCACATAAAATCCTCTTACACCCATAGTCAAAACCAAACAGGAAGTCCGCCATATTTCTTTTCAATGGCGAAAATTCGCGTTTCACAGGTTAGCTATTTGAACAAACTCCTCCAAAAGCAATTATCCGATTGACACAATGAGAATGTCAGTGTGTTCTCGACATGTTGAAGATCTCTCGTTGTGCTCTGCACGTTATTTCCTGAAAGGGCGTGGTCATACGGACGCGTTGTTCGTCACAAACAGGAAGTAGTTTGTTATGGGCCTTAATATAGTCATACACTCACCAACCATCAGACACATGCTCCCAGTGGAAAAGTAAAGCTAGACATGCTGGCATAAAAAGTGGGCGTGGCTAAATGACTCAGTGGCGTCCCCTTGAAAATTTCAAAAAGGCCTCCCCATTGAAGTTTTTTTGTCCTAAATACACAAATTTTTTTATACTCATTGGGCATGTCAGGAGTTACATAAAATCCTCTTACACCTATCGTCATAACCAGACAGGATGACTGCCATATTTTTTTGAATGCAACAAAAATGGCCGAAATTCACGTTTCACAGGTTAGCTATTTGAACGAACTCCTACAACAGTGTTTATCCGATCATCGTAAACTCAGTGTCAGTGTGTTCTAGACATGTTGAAGATCTCTCGTTGTGCTCTGCACGTTATTTCGTTTAAGGGCGTGGCCATGGCGTACCATCAAACATTGATGTCTCGGCTCACCCCTATTTTACCTTTATGAAAGACCTCCCCATAGAAGTTTTCTTCTCTGACATGCATGACAATTTTTTTGTATGTTAATAATGTCAGGAACTACAAGAAATCCTCTTGCACACATAGTCAAAACTAGACCGGAAGTCCGCCATATTTTTTTTTAATGGCGAAAATTTGCGTTTCACAAGTTACCTATTTGAAAGAACTCCTATAAAAGCGTTTATCCGATTGACAAAATGTCATGGTCTGTGTGATCTTGACATGTTGAAGATCTCTCGTTGTGCTCTGCACTTTATTTCCTCAAGGGGCGTGGTCATACGGACGCGTTGTTCGTCACAAACAGGAAGTAGTTTGTAACGGGCCTTGATATAGTCATACAGTCATCAAACATCACACACATGATCCCAGTGGAAAAATAAAACTAGACATGTTGGCATAAAAAGTGGGCGTGGCTAAATGACTCAGTGGCGCCCCCTTGAAATTTTCAAAAAGGCCTCCCAATAGGAAGTCCGCCATATTTTTTTTAATGCAAGAAAAATAGCTGAAATTCCTTTTTCACAGGTTAGCTATTTGAACGAACTCCTACAACAGCGTTTATCCGATCATCGTGAACTCAGTCTCAGTGTGTTCTGGACATGTTGACGATCTCTCGTTATGCTCTGCACGTTATTTCATCAAAGGGCGTGGCCACGGCGTACCATCAAACTTTTATGTCTCGGCACACTCCAATTTCTGAACCTTCGATGACTGTAAGGCCTACTGCTTGGCCACGTGTCGCGGCTGCACTCCCGCCATCGCACTCTCGAGGTCGCGACAGGCGCCGACATGCGTGGGGTGCTTCGGTCCCTTCATCACCGCTTGCGGTTTTAACTTTTTTTTCTTTTCTTTTTCGGTCCGTCAGTTTGACGCCACTTTTGACGGCTTGAACGTGAATGAAAACTCATCAAAATCTCCAACGTCATCGGGTCTGGCGAAAAATTTGATATTCTCGTCATTTCGTAAAAAAAATTCGCTAAATGACTCAGTGGCGCCACCTTCAAATTTTCAAAAGGGCCTCCCCATTGAGGTTTTTTCATCGTACGTGCACGACAATTTTTATGCACATTAGGCATGCGAGATCTCACATAAAATCCTCTTACACCCATAGTCAAAACCAAACAGGAAGTCCGCCATATTTTTTTTCAAGGAAGAAAATTCTCGTTTTACAAGTTAGCTATTTGAACGAACTCCTCCAAAAGCAATTATCTGATTGGCACAATGAGAATGTCAGTGTGTTCTCGACATGTTGAAGATCTCTCGTTGTGCTCTGCACGTTATTTCCTCAAAGGGCGTGGTCATACGGATACGTTGTTCGTCACAAACAGGAAGTAGTTTGTTACGGGCCTCAATATAGTCATACATTCATCAAACATCATACACATGATCCCAGTGGAAAAATAAAACTAGACATGTTGGCATAAAAAGTGGGCGTGGCTAATTTACTCAGTGGCGCCCCCTTGAAATTTTCAAAAAGGCCTCCCCATTGAGGTTTTTTTGTCCTACATACACTAATTTTTTTATGCTCATTGGGCATGTCAGGAGCTACGTAAAATCCTCTTACACCTATAGTCATAACCAAACAGGAACTCCGCCATATTTTTTTTAATGCAACAAAAATGGCCGAAATTCACGTTTCACAGGTTAGCTATTTGAACGAACTCCTACAACAGCGTTTATCCGATCATCGTAAACTCAGTGTCAGTGTATTCTAGACATGTAGAAGATCTCTCGTTGTGCTCCGCACGTTATTTCGTTTAAGGGCGTGGCCATGGCGTAGCATCAAACATTGATGTCTCGGCTCACCCCTATTTTACCTTTCTGAAAGACCTCCCCATAGAGGTTTTCTTCTCTGACATGCATGACAATTTTTTTGGATGTTAATAATGTCAGGAACTACAATAAATCCTCTTGCACACATAGTCAAAACTAAACCGGAAGTCCGCCATATTTTTTTTTAATGGCGAAAATTCGCGTTTCACAGGTTACCTATTTGAACGAACTCCTACAAAAGCGTTTATCCGATTGACACAACGTCAAGGTCTGTGTGTTCTAGACATGTTGAAGATCTCTCGTTGTGCTCTGCACGTTACTTTCTCAAAGGGCGTGGCCATACGGACGTGATGTTCATCACAAACAGGAAGTAGTTTGTTATGGGCCTTAATATAGATGTAGAGTCACCAAACATCAGACACATGATCCCTGTAGAACAATTAAACTTGTCATGTTGTTATGATAAGTGGGCGTGGCTAAATGACTCAGTGGCGCCCCCATGAAATCTTAAAAATGGCCTCCCTATAGAGGTTTCTTGGTCCTACATGCATGGGATTTTTTAAGCTCATTGGGCATGTCGGAAGCTACATAAAATCCTCTTACACCCATGGTCAAAACCCAACAGGAAGTCTGCCATATTTTTTTTGAATGGCTGAAATTCGCGGTTTACAGGTTAGCTATCTGAACGAACTCCTCCAAAAGCGTTTATCCCATTGACACAATGAGAATGTCAGTGTGTTCTCGACATATTGAAGATCTCTCGTTGTGCTCTGCACGTTATTTTGTCAAGGGGCGTGGCCACGGCGTACCATCAAACTTTGATGTCTCGGCGCACTCCAATTTTTTAACCTTCGATGACTGTGAGGCCTGCTGCTTGGCCACGTGTCGCGGCTGCACTCCCGCGGTCGCACTCTCGCGGTCGCGACACGCGCCGACATGCGCGGGGTGCTTCGGTCCCTTCATCACCGCTTGCGGTTTTAATTTTTCTTCTTTTTTTTTTCTTCCGTCTCTTTGGAGCCACTTTTGACGGCTTGAACGTGAATGAAAACTCATCAAAATCTCCAATGTCATCGGGTCTGGCGAAAAATTTGATATTTTCGCCATTTCATTAAAAAAATTCGCAAAATGACTCAGTGGCGCCCCCTTCAAATTTTCAAAAGGGCCTCCCTATTGAGGTTTTTTCATCGTACGTGCACAACAATTTTTAGGCACATTAAGCATGCGAGATCTCACATAAAATCCTCTTACACCCATAGTCAAAACCAAACAGGAAGTCCGCCATATTTTTTTCAATGCAACAAAAATGGCCGAAATTCACGTTTCACAGGTTAGCTATTTGAACGAACTCCTACAACAGCGTTTATCCGATCATCGTAAACTCAGTGTCAGTGTATTCTAGACATGTAGAAGATCTCTCGTTGTGCTCCGCACGTTATTTCGTTTAAGGGCGTGGCCATGGCGTAGCATCAAACATTGATGTCTCGGCTCACCCCTATTTTACCTTTCTGAAAGACCTCCCCATAGAGGTTTTCTTCTCTGACATGCATGACAATTTTTTTGGATGTTAATAATGTCAGGAACTACAATAAATCCTCTTGCACACATAGTCAAAACTAAACCGGAAGTCCGCCATATTTTTTTTTAATGGCGAAAATTCGCGTTTCACAGGTTACCTATTTGAACGAACTCCTACAAAAGCGTTTATCCGATTGACACAACGTCAAGGTCTGTGTGTTCTAGACATGTTGAAGATCTCTCGTTGTGCTCTGCACGTTACTTTCTCAAAGGGCGTGGCCATACGGACGTGATGTTCATCACAAACAGGAAGTAGTTTGTTATGGGCCTTAATATAGATGTAGAGTCACCAAACATCAGACACATGATCCCTGTAGAACAATTAAACTTGTCATGTTGTTATGATAAGTGGGCGTGGCTAAATGACTCAGTGGCGCCCCCATGAAATCTTAAAAATGGCCTCCCTATAGAGGTTTCTTGGTCCTACATGCATGGGATTTTTTAAGCTCATTGGGCATGTCGGAAGCTACATAAAATCCTCTTACACCCATGGTCAAAACCCAACAGGAAGTCCGCCATATTTTTTTTGAATGGCTGAAATTCGCGGTTTACAGGTTAGCTATCTGAACGAACTCCTCCAAAAGCGTTTATCCCATTGACACAATGAGAATGTCAGTGTGTTCTCGACATATTGAAGATCTCTCGTTGTGCTCTGCACGTTATTTTGTCAAGGGGCGTGGCCACGGCGTACCATCAAACTTTGATGTCTCGGCGCACTCCAATTTTTTAACCTTCGATGACTGTGAGGCCTGCTGCTTGGCCACGTGTCGCGGCTGCACTCCCGCGGTCGCACTCTCGCGGTCGCGACACGCACCGACATGCGCGGGGTGCTTCGGTCCCTTCATCACCGCTTGCGGTTTTAATTTTTCTTCTTTTTTTTTTCTTCCGTCTCTTTGGAGCCACTTTTGACGGCTTGAACGTGAATGAAAACTCATCAAAATCTCCAATGTCATCGGGTCTGGCGAAAAATTTGATATTTTCGCCATTTCATTAAAAAAATTCGCAAAATGACTCAGTGGCGCCCCCTTCAAATTTTCAAAAGGGCCTCCCTATTGAGGTTTTTTCATCGTACGTGCACAACAATTTTTAGGCACATTAACCATGCGAGATCTCACATAAAATCCTCTTACACCCATAGTCAAAACCAAACAGGAAGTCCGCCATATTTTTTTTCAATGGCGAAAATTCGCGTTTCACAGGTTAGCTATTTGAACGAACTCCTCCAAAAGCGTTTATCCCATTGACACAATGAGAATGTCAGTGTGTTCTCGACATGTTGAAGATCTCTCGTTGTGCTCTGCACGTTATTTCCTCAAAGGGCGTGGTCATACGGACGCGTTGTTCGTCACAAACAGGAAGTAGTTTGTTACGGGCCTCAATATAGTCATACATTCATCAAACATCATACACATGATCCCAGTGGAAAAATGAAACTAGACATGTTGGCATAAAAAGTGGGCGTGGCTAATTTACTCAGTGGCGCCCCCTTGAAATTTTCAAAAAGGCCTCCCCATTGAGGTTTTTTTGTCCTACATACACAACTTTTTTTATGCTCATTGGGCATGTCAGGACCTACAATAAATCCTCTTACACCCATAGTCAATACTAAACAGGAAGTCCGCCATATTTTTTTTCAATGGCGAAAATTCGCGTTTCACAGGTTAGCTATTTTGAACGAACTCCTCCAAAAGCGTTTATCCCATTGACACAATGAGAATGTCAGTGTGTTCTCGACATGTTGAAGATCTCTCGTTGTGCTCCGCACGTTATTTCCTCAAAAGGCGTGGTCATACGGACGCGTTGTTCGTCACAAACAGGAAGTAGTTTGTTACGAGCCTTAATATAGTCACACATTCATCAAACATCACACACATGATCCCAGTGGAAAAATAAAACTAGACATCTTGGCACAAAAAGTGGGCGTGGCTATATGACTCAGTGGCGCCCCCTTGAAATTTTCAAAAAGGCCTCCCCATTGAGGTTTTCTTGTCCTACATACACAATTTTTTTAATGCTCATTGGGCATGTCAGGAGCTACATAAAATCCTCTTACACACATTGTCATAACCAAATATGAAGTCCGCCATATTTTTTTTGAATGGCTGAAATTCGCGGTTCACAGGTTAGCTATTTGAACGAACTCCTCCAAAAGCGTTTATCCGATCATCGTAAACTCAGTGTCAGTGTGTTCTGGACATGTTGAAGATCTCTCGTTGTGCTCCGCACGTTATTTCGTTTAAGGGCGTGGCCACGGCGTACCATCAAACTTTGATGTCTCGGCACACTCCAATTTCTAAACCTTCGATGACTGTAAGGCCTACTGCTTGGCCACGTGTCGCGGCTGCACTCCCGCGGTCGCACTCTCGAGGTCGCGACAGGCGCCGACATGCGTGGGGTGCTTCGGTCCCTTCATCACCGCTTGCGGTTTTAACTTTTTTTTCTTTTCTTTTTCGGTCCGTCAGTTTGACGCCACTTTTGACGGCTTGAACGTGAATGAAAACTCATCAAAATCTCCAACGTCATCGGGTCTGGCGAAAAATTTGATATTCTCGTCATTTCGTAAAAAAAATTCGCTAAATGACTCAGTGGCGCCACCTTCAAATTTTCAAAAGGGCCTCCCCATTGAGGTTTTTTCATCGTACGTGCACGACAATTTTTATGCACATTAGGCATGCGAGATCTCACATAAAATCCTCTTACACCCATAGTCAAAACCAAACAGGAAGTCCGCCATATTTTTTTTCAAGGAAGAAAATTCTCGTTTTACAAGTTAGCTATTTGAACGAACTCCTCCAAAAGCAATTATCTGATTGGCACAATGAGAATGTCAGTGTGTTCTCGACATGTTGAAGATCTCTCGTTGTGCTCTGCACGTTATTTCCTCAAAGGGCGTGGTCATACGGATACGTTGTTCGTCACAAACAGGAAGTAGTTTGTTACGGGCCTCAATATAGTCATACATTCATCAAACATCATACACATGATCCCAGTGGAAAAATAAAACTAGACATGTTGGCATAAAAAGTGGGCGTGGCTAATTTACTCAGTGGCGCCCCCTTGAAATTTTCAAAAAGGCCTCCCCATTGAGGTTTTTTTGTCCTACATACACTAATTTTTTTATGCTCATTGGGCATGTCAGGAGCTACGTAAAATCCTCTTACACCTATAGTCATAACCAAACAGGAACTCCGCCATATTTTTTTTAATGCAACAAAAATGGCCGAAATTCACGTTTCACAGGTTAGCTATTTGAACGAACTCCTACAACAGCGTTTATCCGATCATCGTAAACTCAGTGTCAGTGTATTCTAGACATGTAGAAGATCTCTCGTTGTGCTCCGCACGTTATTTCGTTTAAGGGCGTGGCCATGGCGTAGCATCAAACATTGATGTCTCGGCTCACCCCTATTTTACCTTTCTGAAAGACCTCCCCATAGAGGTTTTCTTCTCTGACATGCATGACAATTTTTTTGGATGTTAATAATGTCAGGAACTACAATAAATCCTCTTGCACACATAGTCAAAACTAAACCGGAAGTCCGCCATATTTTTTTTTAATGGCGAAAATT
Organism: Symphodus melops; assembly: GCF_947650265.1. NCBI lineage: Eukaryota > Metazoa > Chordata > Actinopteri > Labriformes > Labridae > Symphodus > Symphodus melops. Next base: position 23,256,290 of record NC_136693.1, read on the forward strand.
CGCGTTTCACAGGTTACCTATTTGAACGAACTCCTACAAAAGCGTTTATCCGATTGACACAACGTCAAGGTCTGTGTGTTCTAGACATGTTGAAGATCTCTCGTTGTGCTCTGCACGTTACTTTCTCAAAGGGCGTGGCCATACGGACGTGATGTTCATCACAAACAGGAAGTAGTTTGTTATGGGCCTTAATATAGATGTAGAGTCACCAAACATCAGACACATGATCCCTGTAGAACAATTAAACTTGTCATGTTGTTATGATAAGTGGGCGTGGCTAAATGACTCAGTGGCGCCCCCATGAAATCTTAAAAATGGCCTCCCTATAGAGGTTTCTTGGTCCTACATGCATGGGATTTTTTAAGCTCATTGGGCATGTCGGAAGCTACATAAAATCCTCTTACACCCATGGTCAAAACCCAACAGGAAGTCTGCCATATTTTTTTTGAATGGCTGAAATTCGCGGTTTACAGGTTAGCTATCTGAACGAACTCCTCCAAAAGCGTTTATCCCATTGACACAATGAGAATGTCAGTGTGTTCTCGACATATTGAAGATCTCTCGTTGTGCTCTGCACGTTATTTTGTCAAGGGGCGTGGCCACGGCGTACCATCAAACTTTGATGTCTCGGCGCACTCCAATTTTTTAACCTTCGATGACTGTGAGGCCTGCTGCTTGGCCACGTGTCGCGGCTGCACTCCCGCGGTCGCACTCTCGCGGTCGCGACACGCGCCGACATGCGCGGGGTGCTTCGGTCCCTTCATCACCGCTTGCGGTTTTAATTTTTCTTCTTTTTTTTTTCTTCCGTCTCTTTGGAGCCACTTTTGACGGCTTGAACGTGAATGAAAACTCATCAAAATCTCCAATGTCATCGGGTCTGGCGAAAAATTTGATATTTTCGCCATTTCATTAAAAAAATTCGCAAAATGACTCAGTGGCGCCCCCTTCAAATTTTCAAAAGGGCCTCCCTATTGAGGTTTTTTCATCGTACGTGCACAACAATTTTTAGGCACATTAAGCATGCGAGATCTCACATAAAATCCTCTTACACCCATAGTCAAAACCAAACAGGAAGTCCGCCATATTTTTTTCAATGCAACAAAAATGGCCGAAATTCACGTTTCACAGGTTAGCTATTTGAACGAACTCCTACAACAGCGTTTATCCGATCATCGTAAACTCAGTGTCAGTGTATTCTAGACATGTAGAAGATCTCTCGTTGTGCTCCGCACGTTATTTCGTTTAAGGGCGTGGCCATGGCGTAGCATCAAACATTGATGTCTCGGCTCACCCCTATTTTACCTTTCTGAAAGACCTCCCCATAGAGGTTTTCTTCTCTGACATGCATGACAATTTTTTTGGATGTTAATAATGTCAGGAACTACAATAAATCCTCTTGCACACATAGTCAAAACTAAACCGGAAGTCCGCCATATTTTTTTTTAATGGCGAAAATTCGCGTTTCACAGGTTACCTATTTGAACGAACTCCTACAAAAGCGTTTATCCGATTGACACAACGTCAAGGTCTGTGTGTTCTAGACATGTTGAAGATCTCTCGTTGTGCTCTGCACGTTACTTTCTCAAAGGGCGTGGCCATACGGACGTGATGTTCATCACAAACAGGAAGTAGTTTGTTATGGGCCTTAATATAGATGTAGAGTCACCAAACATCAGACACATGATCCCTGTAGAACAATTAAACTTGTCATGTTGTTATGATAAGTGGGCGTGGCTAAATGACTCAGTGGCGCCCCCATGAAATCTTAAAAATGGCCTCCCTATAGAGGTTTCTTGGTCCTACATGCATGGGATTTTTTAAGCTCATTGGGCATGTCGGAAGCTACATAAAATCCTCTTACACCCATGGTCAAAACCCAACAGGAAGTCCGCCATATTTTTTTTGAATGGCTGAAATTCGCGGTTTACAGGTTAGCTATCTGAACGAACTCCTCCAAAAGCGTTTATCCCATTGACACAATGAGAATGTCAGTGTGTTCTCGACATATTGAAGATCTCTCGTTGTGCTCTGCACGTTATTTTGTCAAGGGGCGTGGCCACGGCGTACCATCAAACTTTGATGTCTCGGCGCACTCCAATTTTTTAACCTTCGATGACTGTGAGGCCTGCTGCTTGGCCACGTGTCGCGGCTGCACTCCCGCGGTCGCACTCTCGCGGTCGCGACACGCGCCGACATGCGCGGGGTGCTTCGGTCCCTTCATCACCGCTTGCGGTTTTAATTTTTCTTCTTTTTTTTTTCTTCCGTCTCTTTGGAGCCACTTTTGACGGCTTGAACGTGAATGAAAACTCATCAAAATCTCCAATGTCATCGGGTCTGGCGAAAAATTTGATATTTTCGCCATTTCATTAAAAAAATTCGCAAAATGACTCAGTGGCGCCCCCTTCAAATTTTCAAAAGGGCCTCCCTATTGAGGTTTTTTCATCGTACGTGCACAACAATTTTTAGGCACATTAACCATGCGAGATCTCACATAAAATCCTCTTACACCCATAGTCAAAACCAAACAGGAAGTCCGCCATATTTTTTTTCAATGGCGAAAATTCGCGTTTCACAGGTTAGCTATTTGAACGAACTCCTCCAAAAGCGTTTATCCCATTGACACAATGAGAATGTCAGTGTGTTCTCGACATGTTGAAGATCTCTCGTTGTGCTCTGCACGTTATTTCCTCAAAGGGCGTGGTCATACGGACGCGTTGTTCGTCACAAACAGGAAGTAGTTTGTTACGGGCCTCAATATAGTCATACATTCATCAAACATCATACACATGATCCCAGTGGAAAAATGAAACTAGACATGTTGGCATAAAAAGTGGGCGTGGCTAATTTACTCAGTGGCGCCCCCTTGAAATTTTCAAAAAGGCCTCCCCATTGAGGTTTTTTTGTCCTACATACACAACTTTTTTTATGCTCATTGGGCATGTCAGGACCTACAATAAATCCTCTTACACCCATAGTCAATACTAAACAGGAAGTCCGCCATATTTTTTTTCAATGGCGAAAATTCGCGTTTCACAGGTTAGCTATTTTGAACGAACTCCTCCAAAAGCGTTTATCCCATTGACACAATGAGAATGTCAGTGTGTTCTCGACATGTTGAAGATCTCTCGTTGTGCTCCGCACGTTATTTCCTCAAAAGGCGTGGTCATACGGACGCGTTGTTCGTCACAAACAGGAAGTAGTTTGTTACGAGCCTTAATATAGTCACACATTCATCAAACATCACACACATGATCCCAGTGGAAAAATAAAACTAGACATCTTGGCACAAAAAGTGGGCGTGGCTATATGACTCAGTGGCGCCCCCTTGAAATTTTCAAAAAGGCCTCCCCATTGAGGTTTTCTTGTCCTACATACACAATTTTTTTAATGCTCATTGGGCATGTCAGGAGCTACATAAAATCCTCTTACACACATTGTCATAACCAAATATGAAGTCCGCCATATTTTTTTTGAATGGCTGAAATTCGCGGTTCACAGGTTAGCTATTTGAACGAACTCCTCCAAAAGCGTTTATCCGATCATCGTAAACTCAGTGTCAGTGTGTTCTGGACATGTTGAAGATCTCTCGTTGTGCTCCGCACGTTATTTCGTTTAAGGGCGTGGCCACGGCGTACCATCAAACTTTGATGTCTCGGCACACTCCAATTTCTAAACCTTCGATGACTGTAAGGCCTACTGCTTGGCCACGTGTCGCGGCTGCACTCCCGCGGTCGCACTCTCGCGGTCGCGACACGCGGCGACAGGCGTGGGGTGCTTCGGTCCCTTCATCACCGCTTGCGGTTTTAATTTTTTTTTTTTTTTTTCTCCGGTCCGTCTCTTTGGAGCCACTTTTGACGGCTTGAACGTGAATGAAAACTCATCAAAATCTCTAATGTCATCGGGTCTGGCGAAAAATTTGATATTCTCGTCATTTCGTAAAACAAATTAGCAAAATGACTCAGTGGCGCCACCTTCAAATTTTCAAAAGGGCCTCCCCATTGAGGTTTTTTCATCGTACGTGCACGACAATTTTTATGCACATTAGGCATGCGAGATCTCACATAAAATCCTCTTACACCCATAGTCAAAACCAAACAGGAAGTCCGCCATATTTTTTTTCAATGTCGAAAATTTGCGTTTCACAGGTTAGCTATTTGAACGAACTCCTCCAAAAGCCTTTATCCCATTGACACAATGAGAATGTCAGTGTGTTCTCGACATGTTGAAGATCTCTCGTTGTTCTCTGCACATTATTTCCTCAAAGGGCGTGGTCATACGGACGCGTTGTTCGTCACAAACAGGAAGTAGTTTGTAACGGGCCTCAATATAGTCATACATTCATCAAACATCATACACATGATCCCAGTGGAAAAATAAAACTAGACATGTTGGCATAAAAAGTGGGCGTGGCTAATTTACTCAGTGGCGCCCCCTTGAAATTTTCAAAAAGGCCTCCCCATTTAGGTTTTTTTGTCCTACATACACACATTTTTTTATGCTCATTGGGCATGTCAGGACCTACATAAAATCCTCTTACACCTATAGTCATAACCAAACAGGAAGTCCGCCATATTTTTTTGAATGCAACAAAAATGGCCGAAATTCACGTTTCACAGGTTAGCTATTTGAACGAACTCCTACAACAGCGTTTATCCGATCATCGTAAACTCAGTGTCAGTGTATTCTAGGCATGTTGAAGATCTCTCGTTGTGCTCCGCACGTTATTTCGTTTAAGGGCGTGGCCATGGCGTACCATCAAACATTGATGTCTCGGCGCACCCCTATTTTACCTTTCTGAAAGGCCTCCCCATAAAGGTTTTTTTCTTTTACATGCATGACAATTTTTTTGTACATTCATAATGTCAGGACCTACAATAAATCCTCTTACACCCATAGTCAAAACTAAACAGGATATCCGCCATATTTTTTTTTAATGGCGAAAATTCTCGTTTTAAAGGTTACCTATTTGAACGAACTCCTGTAAAAGCGTTTATCTGATTGACAAAAAGTCAGTGTTTGTGTGATCTTGACATGTTGAAGATCTCTCGTTGTGCTCCGCACGTTATTTCGTCAAAGGGCGTGGTCATACGGACTTGATGTTCGTCACAAACAGGAAGTAGTTTGTTACAGTGTTTAATATAGGCGTAGAGTCATCAAACATAACACACATGATCCCAGTAGAAAAATTTAACTTGTTATGTTGTTATAATATGTGGGCGTGGCTAAATGACTCAGTGGCGCCCCCATGAAATTTTAAAAATGGCCTCCCCATAGGGGTTTCTTTGTCCTACATGTATGACATTTTTTATGCTCATTGGGCATGTCAGGAGCTACATAAAATCCTCTTACACCCATGGTCATAACCAAACAAGAAGTCCGCCATATTTTTTTTTGAATGGTTCAAATTCACGTTTCACAGGTTAGCTATTTGAACGAACTCCTCCAAAAGCGTTTATCCGATCATCGTAAACTCAATCTTAGTGTGTTCTAGACATGTTGTAGATCTCTCGTTGTGCTCTGAACTTTATTTCCTCAAAGGGCGTGGTCATACGGACGCGTTGTTCGTCACAAACAGGAAGTAGTTTGTAACGGGCCTTAATATAGTCATACATTCATCAAACATCACACACATGATCCCAGTGGAAAAATAAAACTAGACATGTTGGCATAAAAAGTGGGCGTGGCTAAATGACTCAGCGGCGCCGCCTTGAAATTTTCAAAAAGGCCTCCCTATAGAGGTTTTTTTGTCCTACGTGCATGAAATTTTTTATGCTCATTGGGCATGTCAGGAGATACATAAAAGCCTCTTACACCCATGGTCATAACCAAACAGGAAGTTCGCCATATTTTTTTTAATGCAAGAAAAATGGCTGAAATTCCTTTTTCACAGGTTAGCTATTTGAACGAACTCCTACAACAGCGTTTATCCGATCATCGTGAACTCAGTGTCAGTGTGTTCTGGACATGTTGAAGATCTCTCGTTGTGCTCCGCACGTTATTTCGTCAAAGGGCGTGGCCACGGCGTACCATCAAACTTTGATGTCTCGGCACACTCCAATTTTTTAACCTTCGATGAATGTAAGGCCTGCTGCTTGGCCACGTGTCGCGGCTGCACTCCCGCGGTCGCACTCTCGCGGTCGCGACACGCGCCGACATGCGTGGGGTGCTTCGGTCCCTTCATCACCACTTGCGGTTTTAATTAGGGACCGAAGCACTGACCAGTGCGAAGGACCCTATTGTAACCCTAATGATTATTAGGGACCGAAGCACTGACCAGTGCGAAGGACCCTATTGTTTTCTTTACGATTATTATTAGGGACCGAAGCACTGACCAGTGCGAAGGACCCTATTGTTCTTCAAATGATTATTTTTTATTTTTTATTTTTATTTTTTTTCTCCGGTCCGTCTCTTTGACGCCCTTTTTCACTGCCTGAACGTGAATGAAAACTCATCAAAATCTCCAACATCATCGGGTCTGGCGAAAAATTTGATATTCTCGTCATTTCATAAACATTTTTCGCAAGATGACTCAGTGGCGCCCCCTTCAAATTTTCAAAAAGGCCTCCCCATTGAGGTTTTTTCATCGTACGTGCACGAAAATTTTTATGCACATTAAGCATGCGAGATCTCACATAAAAGCCTCGTACACCCATAGTCAAAACCAAACAGGAAGTCCGCCATATTTCTTTTCAATGGCGAAAATTCGCGTTTCACAGGTTAGCTATTTGAACGAACTCCTCCAAAAGCAATTATCCGATTGACACAATGAGAATGTCAGTGTGTTCTCGACATGTTGAAGATCTCTCGTTGTGCTCTGCACGTTATTTCCTCAAAAGGCGTGGTCATACGGACGCGTTGTTCGTCACAAACAGGAAGTAGTTTGTTTCGGGCCTTAATATAGTCATACATTCACCAAATATCACACAAATGATCCTAGTGGAAAAATAAAACTTAGACAGTTGGTATAATAAGTGGGCGTGGCTAAATGACTCAGTGGCGCCCCCTTGAAATTTTCAAAAAGCCCTCCCCATTGAGGTTTTTTGGTGTACATGCATGAACTTTTTTATACTCATTTGGCATGTCAGGACCTACATAAAATCCTCTTACACCCATAGTCATAACCAATCAGGAAGTCCGCCATATTTTTTTCAATGCAACAAAAATGGCCGAAATTCACGTTTCACAGGTTAGCTATTTGAACGATCTCCTACAACAGCGTTTATCCGATCATCATAAACTCAGTGTCAGTGTATTCTAGACATGTTGAAGATCTCTCGTTGTGCTCCGCACGTTATTTCGTTTAAGGGCGTGGCCATGGCGTACCATCAAACATTGATGTCTCGGCTCACCCCTATTTTACCTTTCTGAAAGACCTCCCCATAGAGGTTTTCTTCTCTGACATGCATGACAATTTTTTTGTATGTTAATATTGTAAGGAACTACAATAAATCCTCTTGCACACATAGTCAAAACTAAACCGGAAGTCCGCCATATTTTTTTTAATGGCGAAAATTCGCGTTTCACAGGTTACCTATTTGAACGAACTCCTATAAAAGTGTTTATCCGATTGACAAAACGTCATGGTCTGTGTGTTCTAGACATGTTGAAGATCTCTCGTTGTGCTCTGCACGTTATTTCCTCAAAGGTCGTGGTCATACGGATGCGTTGTTCGTCACAAACAGGAAGTAGTTTGTTTTGGGCCTTAATATAGGCGTAGAGTCACCAAACATCAGACACACGATCCCTGTAGAAAAATTAAACTTGTCATGTTGTTATGATAAGTGGGCGTGGCTAAATGACTCAGTGGCGCCCCCATGAAATCTTAAAAATGGCCTCCCTATAGAGGTTTCTTTGTCCTACATACATGAGATTTTTTTATGCTCATTGGGCATGTCAGGAGCTACATAAAATCCTCTTACACCCATGGTCAAAACCCAACAGGAAGTCCGCCATATTTTTTTTGAATGGCTGAAATTCGCGGTGTACAGGTTAGCTATCTGAACGAACTCCTCCAAAAGCGTTAATCCGATCATCGCAAACTCAATCTTCGTGTGTTCTAGACATGCTGAAGATCTCTCGTTGTGCTCTGCACGTTATTCCGTTAAAGGGCGTGGCCACGGCGTACCATCAAACTTTGATGTCTCGGCTCACCCCATTTTTTTACCTTCGATGACTGTAAGGCCTGCTGCTTGGCCACGTGTCGCGGCTTCACGCCCGAGGTAGCACTGTCGCGGTTGAGACACGCGCCGACATGCGTGGGGTGCTTCGGTCCCTTCATCACCGCTTGCGGTTTTAATTTTTTTTTTCCTTCCGCCACTTCGGAGCCATTTTTGACGGCTTGAACGTGAATGAAAACTCACCAAAATCTCCAATGTCATCGGGTCTGGTGAAAAATTTGATGTTCTCGTCATTTCGTAAAAAAAATTCGCAAAATGACTCAGTGGCGCCCCCTTCAAATTTTCAAAAGTGCCTCCCCATTGAGGTTTTTTCATCGTACGTGCACAACAGTTTTTATGAACATTAAGCATGCGAGATCTCACATAAAATCCTCTTACGGCCATAGTCAAAACCAAACAGGAAGTTCGCCATATTTTTTTTCAATGGCGAAAATTCGCGTTTCACAGGTTAGCTATTTGAACGAACTCCTCCAAAAGCAATTATCCGATTGACACAATGAGAATGTCAGTGTGTTCTCGACATGTTGAAGATCTCTCGTTGTGCTCCGCACGTTACTTTCTCAAAGGGCGTGGCCATACGGACGTGATGTTCGTCACAAACAGGAAGTAGTTTGTTATGGGTCTTAATATAGGTGTAGAGTCACCAAACATCAGACACATGATACCTGTAGAAAAATTAAACTTGTCATGTTGTTATGGTAAGTGGGCGTGGCTAAATGACTCAGTGGCGCCCCCTTGAAATCTTAAAAATGGCCTCCCCATAGAGGTTTCTTTGTCCTACATGCATGGGATTTTTTACGCTCATTGGGCATGTCAGAAGCTACATAAAATCCTCTTACACCCATGGTCAAAACCCAACAGGAAGTCCGCCATATTTTTTTTGAAAGGCTGAAATTCCTTTTTCACAGGTTAGCTATTTGAACGAACTCCTCCAACAGCGTTTATCCGATCATCGTGAACTCAGTGTCAGTGTGTTCTGGACATGTTGAAGATCTCTCGTTGTGCTCCGCACGTTATTTCGTCAAAGGGCGTGGCCACGGCGTACCATCAAACTTTGATGTCTCGCCGCACTCCAATTTTTTAACCTTGTATGACTGTAAGGCCTACTGCTTGGCCACGTGTCGCGGCTGCACTCCCGCGGTCGCACTCTCGCGGTTGCGACACACGCCGACATAAGCGGGGTGCTTCGGTCCCTTCATCACCGCTTGCGGTTTTAATTTTTTTTTTTTTTTTTTTTTTCCGCCTCTTTGGAGCCATTTTTGACGGCTTGAACGTGAATGAAAACTCATCAAAATCTCCAATGTCATCGGGTCTGGCAAAAAATTTGATATTCTCGTCATTTCGTAAAAAAAATTCGCAAAATGACTCAATGGCGCCCCCTTCAAATTTTCAAAAGGGCCTCCCCATTAAGGTTTTTTCATCGTACGTGCACGACAATTTTTATGCACATTAAGCATGCGAGATCTCACATAAAATCCTCTTACGCCCATAGTCAAAACCAAACAGAAAGTCCGCCATATTGTTTTTCAATGGCGAAAATTCGCGTTTCACAGGTTAGCTATTTGAACGAACTCCTCCAAAAGCGTTTATCCCATTGATACAATGAGAATGTCAGTGTGTTCTCGACATGTTGAAGATCTCTCGTTGTGCTCTGCACGTTATTTCCTCAAAGGGCGTGGTCATACGGACGCGTTGTTCGTCACAAACAGGAAGTAGTTTGTTACGGGCCTTAATATAGTCATACATTCATCAAACATCATACACATGATCCCAGTGGAAAAATAAAACTAAACATGTTGGCATAAAAAGTGGGCGTGGCTAATTTACTCAGTGGCGCCCCCTTGAAATTTTCAAAAAGGCCTCCCCATTGAGGTTTTTTTGTCCTACATACACGAATTTTTTTATGCTCATTGGGCATGTCAGGACCTACATAAAATCCTCTTACACCTGTAGTCATAACCAAACAGGAAGTCCGCCATATTTTTTTGAATGCAACAAAAATGGCCGAAATTCCTTTTTCACAGGTTAGCTATTTGAACGAACTCCTCCAACAGCGTTTATCCGATCATCGCAAGCTCAGTTTCAGTGCATTCTAGACATGTTGAAGATCTCTCGTTGTGCTCCGCACGTTATTTCGTTTAAGGGCGTGGCCATGGCGTACCATCAAACATTGATGTCTCGGCACACCCATATTTTACCTTTCTGAAAGGCCATACCATAGAGGTTTTTTTCTTTTACATGCATGACAATTTTTTTCTACGTTCATAATGTCAGGACCTACATAAAATCCTCTTAAGCCCATAGTCAAAGCCAAACAGGAAGTCCGCCATATTTTTTTTCAATTGCGAAAATTCGTGTTTCACAGGTTAGCTATTTGAACGAACTCCTCCAAAAGCAATTACCCGATTGACACAATGAGAATGTCAGTGTGATCTTGACATGTTGAAGATCTCTCGTTGTGCTCTGCACATTATTTCCTCAAAAGGCGTGGTCATACGGACGCGTTGTTCGTCACAAACAGGAAGTAGTTTGTTACGAGCCTTAATATAGTCACAAATTCATCAAACATAACACAAATGATCCCAGTGGGAAAATAAAAATAGACATGTTGGCACAAAAAGTGGGCGTGGCTAAATGACTCAGTGGCGCCCCCATGAAATCTTAAAAATGGCCTCCCCATAGAGGTTTCTTTGTCCTACATGCATGAGATTTTTAATGCTCATTGGGCATGTCAGGTGCTACATAAAAGCCTCTTACACCCATGGTCAAAACCCAACAGGAAGTCCACCAAATTTTTTTTGAATGGCTGAAATTCGCGGTTTACAGGTTAGCTATTTGAACGAACTCCTCCAAAAGCGTTTGTCCGATCATCGTAAACTCAATCTTAGTGTATTCTAGACATGTTGTAGATCTCTCGTTGTGCTCTGCACGTTATTTCCTCAAAGGGCGTGGTCATACAAACGCGTTGTTCGTCACAAACAGGAAGTAGTTTATTATGGGCCTTAATATAGTCATATATTCATCAAACATCACACACATGATCCCAGTAGAAACATAAAACTAGACATGTTGGTATAAAAACTGGGCGTGGCTACATGACGCAGTGGCGCCCCCTTGAAATATTCCAAAATGCCTCCCCATTGACGTTTTTTTGTCCTACATGCATGATAATTTTTGTGCACATTGGGCATGTCAGGAGCTACGTAAAATCCTCTTACACCCATAGTCAAAACCAAACAGGAAGTCCGCCATATTTTTTTCAATGCAATAAAAATGGCCGAAATTCCTTTTTCACAGGTTAGGTATTTGAACGAACTCCTAAAACAGCGTTTATCCGATCATCGTAAACTCAATGTCAGTGTATTCTAAACATGTTGAAGATCTCTCGTTGTGCTCCGCACGTTATTTCGTTAAAGGGCGTGGTCATATGGACGCATTGTTCTTCACAAACAGGAAGTAGTTTGTAACGGGCCTTAATACAGTCATACATTCATCAAACATCACACACATGATCCCAGTGGAAAAATAAAACTAGACATGTTGGCATAAAAAGTGGGCGTGGCTAAATGACTCAGTGGCGCCCCCTTGAAATTTTCAAAAAGGCCTCCCCATTGAGGTTTTTTTGGCCTACGTGCATGAAATTTTTTATGCTCATTGGGCATGTCAGGAGATACATAAAAGCCTCTTACGGACATAGTCATAACCAAACAGGAAGTCCGCCATATTTTTTTTAATGCAAGAAAAATGGCTGAAATTCCTTTTTCACAGGTTAGTTATTTGAACGAACTCCTACAACAGCGTTTATCCGATCATCGTGAACTCAGTGTCAGTGTGTACTGGACATGTTGAAGATCTCTCGTTGTGCTCCGCACGTTATTTCGTCAAAGGCCGTGGCCGCGGCGTACCATCAAACTTTGATGTCTTGGCACACTCCTATTTTTTAACCTTTGATGACTGTAAGGCCTGCTGCTTGCCCACGTGTCGCGGCTGCACTCCCGCGGTCGCACTCTCGCGGTCGCGACACGCGCCGACATGCGTGGGGTGCTTCGGTCCCTTCATCACCGCTTGCGGTTTTAATTAGGGACCGAAGCACTGACCAGTGCGAAGGACCCTATTGTAACCCAAATGATTATTTTTCTTTTTTTTTTCTTCCGTCTCTTTGGAGCCACTTTTGACGGCTTGAACGTGAATGAAAACTCATCAAAATCTGCAATGTCATCGGGTCTGGCGAAAAATTTGATATTTTTGCCATTTCGTAAAAAAAATACGCAAAATGACTCAGTGGCGCCCCCTTCAAATTTTCAAAAGGGCCTCCCCATTGAGGTTTTTTCATCGTACGTGCACGACAATTTTTGTGCACATTAAGCATGCGAGATCTCACATAAAATCCTCTTACACCCATAGTCAAAACCAAACAGGAAGTCCGCCATATTTTTTTTCAATGGCGAAAATTCGTGTTTCACAGGTTAGCTATTTGAACGAACTCCTCCAAAAGCAATTATCCGATTGACACAATGAGAATGTCAGTGTGTTCTCGACATGTTGAAGATCTCTCGTTGTGCTCTGCACGTTATTTCCTCAAAGGGCGTGGTCATACGGACACGTTGTTCGTCACAAAAAGGAAGTAGTTTGTTACGGGCCTTAATATAGTCATACATTCACCAAACATCCTACACATGATCCCAGTGGAAAAATAAAACTACACATGTTGGTATAAAAAGTGGGCGTGGCTACATGACTCAGTGGCGCCCCCTTGAAATATTCCAAAATGCCTCCCCATTGACGTTTTTTTGTCCTACATGCATGATAATTTTTGTGCACATTGGGTATGTCAGGAGCTACATAAAATCCTCTTACACCCATAGACATAACCAAACAGGAAGTCCGCCATATTTTTTTCAATGCAATAAAAATGGCTAAAATTCCTTTTTCACAGGTTAGCTATTTGAACCAACTCCTACAACAGCGTTTATCCGATCATCATGAACTCAGTGTCAGTGTGTTCTGGATATGTTGAAGATCTTTCGTTGTGCTCCGCACGTTATTTCGTCAAAGGGTGTGGCCACGGCGTATCATCAAACTTTGATGTATCGGCGCACTCTAATTTTTTAACCTTCGATGACTGTAAGGCCTGCTGCTTGGCCACGTGTCGCGGCTGCACTCCCGCGGTCGCGACACGCGCCGACATGCGCGGGGTGCTTCGGTCCCTTCATCACCGCTTGCGGTTTTAATTAGGGACCGAAGCACTGACCAGTGCGAAGGACCCTATTGTTCTTCAAATGATTATTATTTTATTTTTTTTTCTCCGGTCCGTCTCTTTGACGCCCTTTTTCACTGCCTGAACGTGAATGAAAACTCATCAAAATCTCCAACATCATCGGGTCTGGCGAAAAATTTGATATTCTCGTCATTTCATAAACATTTTTCGCAAGATGACTCAGTGGCGCCCCCTTCAAATTTTCAAAAGGGCCTCCCCATTGAGGTTTTTTCATCGTACGTGCACGAAAATTTTTATGCACATTAAGCATGCGAGATCTCACATAAAAGCCTCTTACACCCATAGTCAAAACCAAACAGGAAGTCCGCCATATTTTTTTTCAATGGCGAAAATTCGCGTTTCACAGGTTAGCTATTTGAACGAACTCCTCCAAAAGCAATTATCCGATTGACACAATGAGAATGTCAGTGTGTTCTCGACATGTTGAAGATCTCTCGTTGTGCTCTGCACGTTATTTCCTCAAAAGGCGTGGTCATACGGACGCGTTGTTCGTCACAAACAGGAAGTAGTTTGTTTCGGGCCTTAATATAGTCATACATTCATCAAACATCACACACATGATCCCAGTGCAAAAATAAAACTAGACATGTTGGCATAAAAAGTGGGCGTGGCTAAATGACTCAGTGGCGCCCCCTTGAAATTTTCAAAAAGGCCTCCCTATAGAGGTTTTTTTGGCCTACGTGCATGAAATTTTTTATGCTCATTGGGCATGTCAGGAGATACATAAAAGCCTCTTACACCCATGGTCATAACCAAACAGGAAGTCCGCCATATTTTTTTTAATGCAAGAAAAATGGCTGAAATTCCTTTTTCACAGGTTAGCTATTTGAACAAACTCCTACAACAGCGTTTATCCGATCATCGTGAACTCAGTGTCAGTGTGTTCTCGACATGTTGAAGATCTCTCGTTGTGCTCTGCACGTTATTTCCTCAAAGGGCGTGGCGATGGCGTACCATCAAACATTGATGTCTCGACGCACCCATATTTTTCCTTTCTGAAAGGCCTCTCCATAGAGGTTTTTTTCTCTGACATGCATGACAATTTTTTTGTATGTTAATAGTGTCAGGAACTACAATAAATCCTCTTGCACACATAGTCAAAACTAAACAGGAAGTCCGCCATATTTTTTTTTAATGGCGAAAATTCTCGTTTTAAAGGTTACCTATTTGAACGAACTCCTATAAAAGCGTTTATCCGATTGACAAAAAGTCAGTGTTTCTGTGATCTTGACATGTTGAAGATCTCTCGTTGTGCTCCGCACGTTATTTCGTTAAAGGGCGTGGTCATACGGACGCGTTGTTCGTCACAAACAGGAAGTAGTTTGTTATAGTACTTAATATAGGCGTAGAGTCATCAAACATAACATACATGATCCCATCAGAAAAACTAAACTTGTCATGTTGTTTTAATAAGTGGGCGTGGCTAAATGACTCAGTGGCGCCCCCATGAAATCTTAAAAATGGCCTCCCCATAGACGTTTCTTTGTCCTACATGCATGGGATTTTTTACGCTCATTGGGCATGTCAGAAGCTACATAAAATCCTCTTACACCCATGGTCAAAACCCAACAGGAAGTCCGCCATATTTTTTTTGAATGGCTTTTTCACTGCCTGAACGTGAATGAAAACTCATGAAAATCTCCAACGTCATCGGGTCTGGCGAAAAATTTGAAATTCTCGTCATTTCGTACCTTTCTGAAAGGCCTCCCCATAGAGGTTTTTTTCTTTTACATGGATGACAATTTTTTTGTACATTCATAATGTCAGGACCTACAAAAAATCCTCTTACATCCATAGTCAATACTAAACACGAAGTCGGCCATTTTTTTTTTGATTGGCTGAAATTCACGTTTCACAGGTTACCTATTTGAACGAACTCCTCCAAAAGCGTTTATCCCATTGACACATTGACAATGTCAGTGTGTTCTGGACATGTTGAAGATCTCTCGTTGTGCTCTGCACGTTGTTTCCTCAAAGGGCGTGGTCATACGGACTTGATGTTCGTCACAAACAGGAAGTAGTTTGTTATGGGCTTTAATATAGTCATACATTCATCAAACATCACACACATGATCCCAGTGGAAAAATAAAACTAGACATGTTGGCATAAAAAGTGGGCGTGGCTAAATGACTCAGTGGCGCCCCCTTGACATTTTCAAAAAGGCCTCCCTATAGAGGTTTTTTTGGCCTACGTGCATGAAATTTTTCATGCTCATTGGGCATGTCAGGAGATACATAAAAGCCTCTTACGCCCATAGTCATAACCAAACAGGAAGTCCGCCATATTTTTTTTAATGCAAGAAAAATGGCTGAAAATCCTTATTCACAGGTTAGATATTTTAACGAACTCCTACAACAGCGTTTATCCGATCATCGTGAACTCGGTGTCAGTGTGTTCTGGACATGTTGAAGATCTCTCGTTGTGCTCCGCACGTTATTTCGTCAAAGGGCGTGGCCACGGCGGACCATCAAACTTTGGTGTCTCGGCACACTCCAATTTTTTAACCTTCGATGACTATAAGGCCTGCTGCTTGGCCACGTGTCGCGGCTGCACTCCCGCGGTCGCACTCTCGCAGTCGCGACACGCGCCGACATGCGTGGGGTGCTTCGGTCCCTTCATCACCGCTTGCGGTTTTAATTTTTTTTTTTTTTCTCCGGTCCGTCTCTTTGACGCCCTTTTTCACTGCCTGAACGTGAATGAAAACTCACCAAAATCTCCAATGTCATCGGGTCTGGTGAAAAATTTTATATTTTTTCCATTTCGTAAAAAAAATTTGCAAAATGACTCAGTGGCGCCCCCTTCAAATTTTCAAAAGGGCCTCCCCATAGAGGTTTTTTCATCGTACGTGCATGAAAATTTTTAGGCACATTAGGCATGCGAGATCTCACATAAAATCCTCTTACACCCATAGTCAAAACCAAACAGGAAGTCCGCCATATTTTTTTTCAATGGCGAAAATTCGCGTTTCACAGGTTAGCTATTTGAACGAACTCCTCCAAAAGCAATTATCCGATTGACACAATGAGAATGTCAGTGTGTTCTCGACATGTTGAAGATCTCTCGTTGTGCTCTGCACGTTATTTCCTCAAAGGGCGTGGTCATACGGACGCGTTGTTCGTCACAAACAGGAAGTAGTTTGTTACAGGCCTTAATATAGTCATACATTCATCAAACATCACACACATGATCCCAGTGGAAAAATAAAACTAGACATGTTGGCATAAAAAGTGGGAGTGGCCACATGACTCAGTGGCGTCCCCTTGAAATTTTCAAAAAGGCCTCCCCATAGAGGTTTTTTTGTCCTACGTGCATGAATTTTTTAATGCTCATTGGGCATGTCAGGAGCTACATAAAATCCTCTTACACCCATAGACATAACCAAACAGGAAGTCCGCCATATTTTTTTTAATGCAACAAAAATGGCCGAAATTCCTTTTTCACAGGTTAGCTATTTGAACGAACTCCTCCAACAGCGTTTATCCGATCATCGTAAACTCAGTGTCAGTGTATTCTTGACATGTTGAAGATCTCTCGTTGTGCTCCGCACGTTATTTCGTTTAAGGGCGTGGCGATGGCGTACCATCAAACATTGATGTCTCGACGCACCCATATTTTTCCTTTCTGAAAGGCCTCTCCATAGAGGTTTTTTTCTCTGACATGCATGACAATTTTTTTGTATGTTAATAGTGTCAGGAACTACAATAAATCCTCTTGCACACATAGTCAAAACTAAACAGGAAGTCCGCCATATTTTTTTTTAATGGCGAAAATTCTCGTTTTAAAGGTTACCTATTTGAACGAACTCCTATAAAAGCGTTTATCCGATTGACAAAAAGTCAGTGTTTGTGTGATCTTGACATGTTGAAGATCTCTCGTTGTGCTCCGCACGTTATTTCGTTAAAGGGCGTGGTCATACGGACGCGTTGTTCGTCACAAACAGGAAGTAGTTTGTTATAGTACTTAATATAGGCGTAGAGTCATCAAGCATAACATACATGATCCCATCAGAAAAACTAAACTTGTCATGTTGTTTTAATAAGTGGGCGTGGCTAAATGACTCAGTGGCGCCCCCATGAAATCTTAAAAATGGCCTCCCCATAGAGGTTTCTTTGTCCTACATGCATGGGATTTTTTACGCTCATTGGGCATGTCAGAAGCTACATAAAATCCTCTTACACCCATGGTCAAAACCCAACAGGAAGTCCGCCATATTTTTTTTGAATGGCTTTTTCACTGCCTGAATGTGAATGAAAACTCATGAAAATCTCCAACGTCATCGGGTCTGGCGAAAAATTTGATATTCTCGTCATTTCGTACCTTTCTGAAAGGCCTCCCCATAGAGGTTTTTTTCTTTTACATGGATGACAATTTTTTTGTACATTCATAATGTCAGGACCTACAATAAATCCTCTTGCACACATAGTCAAAACTAAAAAGGAAATCCGCCATATTTTTTTTTAATAGCGAAAATTCTCGTTTAAAAAGTCAGTGTTTGTGTGATCTTGACATGTTGAAGATCTCTCGTTGTGCTCCGCACGTTATTTCGTCAAAGGGCGTGGTCATACGGACTTGATGTTCGTCACAAACAGGAAGTACTTTGTTACAGTGTTTAATATAGGCGTAGAGTCATCAAACATAACACACATGATCCCAGTAGAAAAATTTAACTTGTCATGTTGTTATAATATGTGGGCGTGGCTAAATGACTCAGTGGCGCCCCCATGAAATTTTAAAAATGGCCTCCCCATAGGGGTTTCTTTGTCCTACATGTATGAAATTTTTTATGCTCATTGGGCATGTCAGGAGCTACATAAAATCCTCTTACACCCATGGTCATAACCAAACAAGAAGTCCGCCATATTTTTTTTTGAATGGTTCAAATTCACGTTTCACAGGTTAGCTATTTGAACGAACTCCTCCAAAAGCGTTTATCCGATTGACAAAAAGTCAGTGTCTGTGTGATCTTGACATGTTGAAGATCTCTCGTTGTGCTCCGCACGTTATTTCGTCAAAGGGCGTGGTCATACGGACGTGGTGATCGTCACAAACAGGAAGTACTTTTTTACAGTGCTTAATATAGGCGTAGAGTCATCAAACATAACACACATGATCCTAGTAGAAAAATTTAACTTGTCATGTTGTTATAATAAGTGGGCGTTTCTAAATGACTCAGTGGCGCCCCCATGAAATTTTAAAAATGGCCTCCCCATAGAGGTTTCTTTGTCTTACATGCATGAGATTTTTTATGCTCATTGGCCATGTCAGGAGCTACATAAAATCCTTTTACACCAATGGTCAAAACCCAACAGGAAGTCCGCCATATTTTTTTTTGAATGGCTGAAATTCGCGGTTCACAGGTTAGCTATTTGAACGAACTCCTCCAAAAGAAATAATCCGATTGACACAATGAGAATGTCAGTGTGTTCTCAACATGTTGAAGATCTCTCGTTGTGCTCCGCACGTTATTTCGTTAAAGGGCGTGGCCATGGCGTACCATCAAACATTGATGTCTTGACGCACCCCTATTTTACCTTTCTGAAAGGCCTCCCCTTAGAGGTTTTTTTCTTTTACATACATGACAATTTTTTTGTACATTCATATTGTCAGGACCTACAAAAAATCCTCTTACACCCATGGTCAATACTAAACAGGAAGTCCGCCATATTTTGTTGAATGCAACAAAAATGGCTGAAATTCCTTTTTCACAGGTTAGCTATTTGAACGAACTCCTCCAAAAGCGTTTATCCGATCATCGTAAACTCAGTGTCAGTGTGTTCTGGACATGTTGAAGATCTCTTGTTGTGCTCTGCACGTTATTTCGTTTAAGGGCGTGGCCGCGGCGTACCATCAAACTTTGATGTCTCGGCTCACTCCAATTTTTTAACCTTCGATGACTGTAAGGCCTGCTGCTTGGCCTCGTGTGCGCGGGGTGCTTCGGTCCCTTCATCACCGCTTGCGCTTTTATTTTTTTTTCCTCTTTTTCTTTTTTCTTTCCCCTCTTTGACGCCATTTTTGACGGCTTGAACGTGAATGAAAACTCATCAAAATCTCCAACGTCATCGGGTCTGGCGAAAAATGTGATATTTTCGCCATTTTGATGAACATGATCCCAGTAGAAAAATCAAACTTGTCATGTGGGCAGACAAAGTGGGCGTGGCTAAATGACTCAGTGGAGCCCCCTTGAAATTTTCAAAAAGGCCTCCATATAGAGCTTTTTTTGTCCTAAAAAAAATCTTTGTGTACATAAAACATGTCAGGAGCTACATAAAATCCTCTTACACCCATAGTCATAACCAAACAGGAAGTCCGCCATGTAAACTCTATTCACCACCATGTAGTCTAATTTTTTATCAATTTCAGCCGAATTTCAGTTTCTTTAGATATCTTTAAACCCAGACATGGCAATAGCAAAATATAAAAATTATTTGCCACTTACCAGACTTTGTTTGTAGATATCCTGTTCATGAAGCCAGATTGCCAAGGAAATTATCAAGAGTTGACTCCACACAATAAGACTCCTTTGACTAAGTTGGCTCATGTTGATGAAAGTACTCGAGGAGACATGATTCAACATCACACTTGTGGTTCAGTGTCATGCTCAAACATGACACTGACACTTCTTTGGAAGTGGTCTGGCTGCCACTTCCGCATATATTCATTAAAGACTTTACCATTATCAGGGTCATACCACATTGACCCACCTAGACTAATTTATGATGTCAAGAACCCTGGAGCGAACAACAACTCTCCCAGACATCCTTGCAGATATCAGGAAGAGCCAACGACTCTTTCAGCTGTCCTTGGTGTCTTGATAAAGCTGAGCTCTGACTGACATCAGCAACAGTGAATTATCATTACACATTAACTGAGGAATTACAGAAATTCCATGACAGGCCTGATTTACTAAATGTTTGCGTGTATTAAAACGTGTGCAAACTTGATACCACTAGCAAAAAACGTGTTATCTGATGTACTAAAAGCATGCAGTGAGGATTGCATCTATCATATGAGCAAAACAACACGTATTGTTCATTTAGTACATTTGCCTTAATGAAAATGCAATATGGGGCGTTTCTGCCTCAGTGTGGGAGGAGAAAATGCAAAGAAGTACAAGTACACGCAATGCGATTTACCAAGCCAGGCAAAAATTGATTGTGACTGTCTAAATTTAACACTTTTGAAAGGAATGTGCTAATCCAGGCGCTCAGGGTTACGCATAACAGGCTTCAGTGAGAAGGAGACATAGGCTCAATAAGAGAAGGCGTCATATTTGTTCACACAAGGTAATGTGTTTCTATGACCAAAAAATAAATGGCATGCTTATTTTTAATTTTCCTTCAATAATTTTCAACAAAGAGAAACACCATGATTAAACCAAACCAAACGTGCAATCTTTTGGAGTAACCACGCAATTTAGTACTCTTTAATTTGGATCTTAGTAAATAAAGCCCTTAGAGACGAATCGATCTACTTCAATGATTGGCACCAATTCACAAGTGTTATTTCAGAACGCTTTAGGATTTCGCCTTTAGGATTCCCCACGTTCCTGTCCA
The DNA here is from genome assembly GCF_947650265.1 of Symphodus melops. Classification (NCBI taxonomy): domain Eukaryota; kingdom Metazoa; phylum Chordata; class Actinopteri; order Labriformes; family Labridae; genus Symphodus; species Symphodus melops. The sequence goes on from NC_136693.1 coordinate 23,277,299, forward strand.
GACTTACTTGCCGCTGAGAGGGAGGTTGGATCAGGCCATGCATGAGACGGCAATGATTGTAGGGACAAGTTGCCTATTATAACACATTAACATTACTATAACATTATTGGATGTCTTTATTCAGAAAATGTAATTACATATCACACACACTAATACTAGACTTTCCTATTTTCCAGGAGACACAACATTTTTATTTAACAATTCAAGCTGGTCCCATCAAATATTAGAGAATGAGGCTTTGGATCCACTTGTTGCCTCTGTGGTCATAAACACAACAATGGATCAAAACATCTTTAATTGACATTGGGGGTTACACAGTGACTAGAAGGTGTTACAGTTCAGGCTGCAAAACATAACATTTAAAGAGATCTTGTTACTCCTAAAGAAAGAAAAAGTACGTTAAATGGTCTCACCCTGTATGGCTCATTACACGGATGAAAGCCCACGAACAGATGACATTTTCACAAGACTACTTTAAAAGTTGGAATCACGTTTAAGATATATGTAAATTAATTAATTGAGTAATTGATCTAAACACATTATCTAATGGAATAGTTGACATCAAATTCATTGAAATGAAATAAATCAAAAGGCAAATCACCTAAGCATGCACTGTATAGGAGCATGAAAACAAAAACATTACGTGATGGAGATTATGATTATTCTTATTGTCTTTTAACCTTCAGGCAGCTGTGAAATAACTTACAATAGTATATTTCCAGTTAATTATCTTTGTTAATATACCAATATTACAGTGTAAAGAGAATCTATTTAGTGTATATTGTGAAACAGAGGTAGTTAGGATTTTTAAGCTAACTTTAGGCTGAGACTTTTCATCTGTAAATGGTAAATGAAGCTTTTTACATCACTCACTTGGAAAATGCCTTGTTCATTCACACCCATTTACACACTGCCGGAAGTGTGACCATCAGAAGTAACTAATCCATTCTTACGCCACTGACGAAGCAGTGAGAGTAACTCTGATTTAAGTGCCTTGCCCAAGAACATACACTCAACAAAAATATAAACGCAACACTTTTGTTTTTGCTCCCATTTGTCATGAGATGGACTCAAAGATCTAAAATTCATTCCAGATACACAATATTACCATTTCTCTCAAACATTGTTCATAAATCTGTCTAAATGTGTGATAGTGAGCACTTTTGCTTTGCTGAGACAATCCATCCCACCTCACAGGTGTGCCACATCAAGATGCTCATCAGACACCATGATTAGTGCATAGGTGTACCTTAGACTGCCCACAATAAAAGGCCACTCTGAAATGTGCAGTTTTGTCTCACAGCAAAATGCCACAGATGGCGCAAGCATTGAGGGAGCGTGCAATTGGCATGCTGACAGCAGGAATGTCAACCAGATCTGTTGCTCGGGCATTGAATGTTCATTTCTCCACCATAAGCCGTCTCCAAAGGCGTTTCAGAGAATATGGCAGTACATCCAACCGGCCTCACAACCGCAGACCACGTGTAACCACACCAGCCCAGGACCTCCACATCCAGCAGGTTCACCTCCAAGATCGTCTGAGACCAGCTACTCAGACAGCTGCTGAAACAATTGGTTTGCATAACCAAAGAATTTCTGCACAAACTGTCAGAAACCGTCTCAGGGAAGCTCAACTGCATGCTCGTCGTCCTCATCGGGGTCTTAACCTGACTCCAGATCGTCGCCGTAACAGACTTGAGTGGGCAAATGCTCACATTCGATGGCGTCTGGCACGTTGGAGAGGTGTTCTCTTCACGGATGAATCTCGGTTTACATTGTTCAGGGCAGATGGCAGACAGCGTGTGTGGCGTCGTGTGGGTGAGCGCTTTGCTGATGTCAATGTTGTGGATCGAGTGGCCCATGGTGGTGGTGGGGTTATGGTATGGGCAGGCATCTGTTATGGACGAAGAACACAGGTGCATTTTATTGATGGCATTTTGAATGCACAGAGATACCGTGATGAGATCCTGAGGCCCATTGTTGTGCCATACATCCATGAACATCACCTCATGTTTCAGCAAGATAATGCACGGCCCCATGTTGCAAGGATCTGTACACAATTCTTGGAAGCTGAAAATGTCCCAGTTCTTGCATGGCCAGCATACTCACCGGACATGTCACCCATTGAGCATGTTTGGGATGTGCTTGACCGGCGTATACGACAGCGCGTACCAGTTCCCACTAATATCCAGCAACTTCGCACAGCCATTGAAGAGGAGTGGACCAACATTCCACAGGCCACAATTGACAATCTGATAAACTCTATGCGAAGAAGATGTGTTGCACTGCATGAGGCAAATGGTGGTCACACCAGATACTGACTGGTTCTGAGTCCCCAGACCCTCAATAAAGCAAAAACTGCACATTTCAGGGTGGCCTTTTATTGTGGACAGTCTAAGGTACACCTATGCACTAATCATGGTGTCTGATGAGCATCTTGATGTGGCACACCTGTGAGGTGGGATGGATTGTCTCAGCAAAGCAAAAGTGCTCACTATCACACATTTAGACAGATTTATGAACAATGTTTGAGAGAAATGGTAATATTGTGTATCTGGAATGAATTTTAGATCTTTGAGTCCATCTCATGACAAATGGGAGCAAAAACAAAAGTGTTGCGTTTATATTTTTGTTGAGTATATGTTGCTGCAGGAGCTGGGGTTCGAACCCTCGGATTTCCATTAACTAAGCCACAGCCACCTTGTAAAGTGTAAACTGCAAGCAGTGAATAAAAGCTGCATTAAATCTCTGAAACATTTCATTTAGTTTTTATAATCCGACCAAACTACAATTTGTACAGTTATATATTTTGGGGTTAGTTGTTTTGCAGTTCTTAAGAGTCTTAAATCTAAAGCTCTCTTAGGTTCCTTGGGACTGTTGATGAGGATGGCCTGCCCAAACAACCCCCCTTCCCCCCCCCAAACCTATCCTATCCTAAAAGGAAGTTTTTTCTTGCCACGCTATGACGGATTAAGCTGGGCTCTTGTAATATAGCCATAAGTAAGGTCCTTTACCTGCTTTTTGTAAACATAACAATGAGCTGCTTTTGTAAAGTGTCTCGAGATAACACCTGACGCTATACAAATAAAGATTGATTGATTGATTAATTGGCAGTTGATTGGCCAACTGTGAGGAAAATCCTAAATGTTTGATGCTAGCACACTTAATATGGCCAACATAAAATTATGCTGATGTTAACATATTTTTGACAGAGGAAACGTAGAATAAAAAAGGGGAAGTACCACTACCACGACAAAAAGGGAAAAAAACTCTGCTGCCCAGCAGTGCGTGAGGGAGAGTCCTTGAGTGTCGGCAGGACATTTCTTTTATGCTCTACAGGTGAGCAAAGCAGAGCAAATCTGTGGCTAAGTATGAGATATGACATGAGTTTTCTTAACCATATATCTGATCGAGGGTAAACAAGGTCCATGCAACATGCATGTTTTCTATATACTCTAAGTATGCGCTGACGTAAATAAATGCTTGGTGTCTCATTATCCCACCAAAAACTACAGACATTCCATACTTAAAACAATTTACAAATACAGATTATATCATTTGTTTCTCCTTAGACTGGAGGAAATGTATGATACAGATGGGGAGACTTTTGACGCTGGTTTGTCAAATTTCCATTTATGAAATGACTTACACTAAAATATTGAGAACACAGCTTCTTCAAGACTCAAACCTTTTTCAGTATTTATAATAACTTATAATGATAATTTATTATAACTTGTGACTTTTTAAGTGCCCTCAAATTGAAAGGAAGGAAGATTTACTGGGGGGGAACCCTTCAGTACAAGGGAAATATAAACTTTATCTTGGAGTCTTTTTATTTGAATTAAACAACTGTTTATGTTGGTGTACTGTTTTGTGTTGGGTTTAGACTGTTTAGAATAGACTGCTTTTCATTCACCTGACAAGTCATCAGGCCTCAAGTTTAAAGGTGTACTTCTTAACTCTGTTGTCAAAGGTCTTTGAGGGATTTTACAGCCTTGGACAAGTTGCTGTAGAACTCCGTCATGCTGGAGGGGAAGAATGAGTCGACCACAGAGCGAGGGAGCAGGCCACTTAGGTCAGTCTGGAAGAAACTATAAACTTGGGTTTTCTTGGGCTCTCTGAAGAAATAGAGAGGAAGAACATAAGAAGTGGAATAATACAAAAAAGAGACAAAAAATTAGGTGGGTGAACATGAACTTAACATTTTTTGAGTGGAGTTAGAGTGCTCACCCTGAGACAGGGACACAGATGCATCCACATGGGTGGTTAAATCCTCTCACATAGCCAGACTGGGGAGGACATCCCGTGTGAATCACATTCGTGGCTGTTTTACAAGACACAAAGGTGCACAATGGTCTGTGTTATACTGGATGTATGAGGGGCTGTGTTTCCTTCAGAACAGCTCACTGCTGAGAGACCTCAGAAAATAAATCAAGAGTCTGCAGGTGTTATCCATACATGCTCTGAAAGCTCTAAATTAGCTCATCTTATCATGACTCAGCAAATTGCACCAAACTTCTTAGCAATCTCTCTGAAATATATAGAGACATTTGCCCAAATGAAAGCTAAAAAACCCATTTACACTACAGTTAAAAATGCATAAAAACAACAAAATAAAAGAAAACATATTTTTCAATTTGACCACATGAACAGGATCAAAAAATTGGATATGAAATTAACCATTGCATGGACAATCTGAGTCTTAGGAAATATATATAATAAAAAGAAATAAAAGAAGCCATTTTATTAATACTGGGGGTGTAAAACATTCCCAGGGAAAATATTACAACTTTAATTGGTCCTATAACCCTTGCGGTGTCCTTAGCGTGAAGGCGGGTAAAAAAAAAAAACTTGTGTTCCGTTTTTTTTTTTTGTTTCTGTGTCTTTCTTACCCGGCTCTTCCCGCCGATATACATAGATATATAGACTGGGATGTCGCGGGGCGCCCCGACACCGAGAAGTAATAAAAAATGTTGCGACTCTGAAATTTGTGGGACTTTCTTTTTTCGCGTGTGTCGGACACCCGTCACCGTCACAGCGGCGAAGTTCAGATAGGCATCGCCGTCATAGAAGGAGAGGATCCTCATCTTTATTGGAACGGCGGCAGTTGGGATGTCGCGGGGCGCCCCGCGAAAAGTAATAAAAAATGTTGCGACTCTGAAATTTGTGGGACTTTCTTTTTTTCGCGTGTGTCGGACACCCGTCACCGTCACAGCGGCGAAGTTCAGATAGGCATCGCCGTCTAAACGGAGAAGAAAAAGGAGAGGATCCTTGTCTCTATTGGAACGGCGGCAGTTGGGATGTCGCAGGGCGCCCCGACGCCGAAAAGTAATAAAAAATGTTGCGACTCTGAAATTTGTGGGGCTTTCTTTTTTTCGCCGTCATACCCGTACGCTGTCACACCCGTCACCATCACAGCGGCGAAGTTCATGTAGTTATCGCCTTCATAAACACCACATATGGAGAAAAAGAGGGAGATGATCCTCGTCTCTATTGGAGCGGCGTCGGTTCACATGCCCAGGGGTACCCCTCGACACGCAGAATTTTTGTGACTGTTTTTGTGAGGAGGAGGAAGATGAGGAGGTCAAGGGAGAGGACGAGGACGAGGGAGAGGACGAGGAGGGAGAGGTCGAGGGAGAGGACAAGGGAGACAAGGGAGACGAGGGAGAGGTCGAGGAGGAAGACGATGAGGAAGAAGAAGAAGAAGAAGACAATGAGGAAGAAGAAGAAGAAGAAGAAGAACCTTGGTGGGCACGCGCTCACCGACGCCAAGGGCAGGGCGCCCGGCTCATGCGAGTTCGCCTTCTCGGACCGTGCCGCCCTGGTCTCCTACGTGGTGGAGAAGCCCAAGGGGCGGCGAGGCAGGAACGTGCTTGCTGCTGAGCACGGAGCGCGCCCACTCGGAGCAGCGGGGCCGAGAGCGCTTTGGCGAGGACCGCCGCGTCAAGCCCCACGTCGTCCTCGACTACAACTGCAACAAGGGTGGCGTGGACAACCTGGACAAGGTGGTGGGCGCGTACAGGAGGAGGATGACCGCTCGCTGGCCGCTGGTCGTCTTCCACAACATGGTCGACGTGTCGGCCTACAACGCCTTCGTGATCTGGAGGGAGCTCAACCCGGGCTGGCTGGGCGGCAGACGCGACAGGAGGCGCATGTTCCTGAAGCTGCTGGGCAAGGGGCTCGCCGCCCCGGCCCTGGCCTAGTGGAAGCGGCTCCCGCGGGCGGCCGAGTCCGCGGCGATGGTGAGGGCGGCGGCGGAGACCGACCGCGAAGACGGAGAGGGCGACGGGGACTACGAGGAGGAGGAGGAGGAGGAGGAGGAGGAGGAGAAGACCAAGACGATGAGGTGTCAGACTTGCCCGTCGGCAAAAGACCGCAAAACGCGAACCGTGTGCCGCGGGTGCGAAAGATACGTCTGCGGGGGCTGCGCCGTCGCCTACTGCCCCGCGTGCGCTCGTCCTCGTCCTCCTCCTCGTCGTTGAGGAGAAGGAGGCTCTGTTGTAAAGTCATTATTGTTATTGTTGTTGTTGTTGTCATCGCTGTTGTTGTTGTTGTCATCGCTGTTGTTGTTGTTTGCGTGTGGACTGAGAGACTGTGGTCTGTAATGAAACGAGAAAGCCCCGGACGGGTGACTCCACTCCGCTCTGATGACACGAGACAGCCCCGGGCGGAGGAATCGACTCCGCTCTGATGAAATTATTGAATAACTATTGAATTGTTATTAAATTATTATTATTATTGTCATTTTTATCATTTTTATTATTATTATTATTGTTATATTGATCGATTGATATGGGCCGGGGGAGGCTGGTAAATAATTAAATAAAATAAATTCCACAACATATCCACCCGGGTCAAAATGACCCGGAGGACAGTGCGAGGGTTAACATCATTATCATGTTTGATAATGATCGGTATGATATTGATATGATTTAAAAGAGGACCTTTGTCGGGGATTACTTTCACAGTGTGGTGTGGGATCAACCGTCCCTGGTGTAGATTTTATCACGGAAGAGCTAAAAGTTACTTATTAAAGACTTCATTCTTTCATATAGTCGTAGCCTTTTAAGGATACTATTATACTACACAAACCTTAGTTACTCACTGCTTAGGCAGTCTATCATTAGCTTGTTGACGCTTAGAATAGACAGTTACCCCTAACCCTTATGCACACGCACGCACATGTGCAAGCTTGAACACACAAACTTGTTAAGTTTTATTAGTTTTATTATCAAAGATCTAATTTGAGCTCGTCAACATCTTGTCCTCGTCATGAATAAAGGTTAACAGAGGAAATCTTTTTTTCATTGACAAAATGAATACCGCATTCAATTCATGACTCCCTAACAGTCTCTGTGATTACTTTTTTAAAACATTGTTTATTCAGATCAATTCTGTATTCTAATACAAATTCTGTATTTTTCAACAGCCAAAATGTGAAAAAGAAATCACAGCCAAGATCCTATCCCATGGCATTACACAGATGTAAAAGAAGTTAAAAAAAAAAGTAAGTGTTACGCACCATTTGATGAAATTGTGCCATCTTCATATTGTTTGATTAAAATAACATCTACAAAGTCTCGTGGAGCTATGATACCCATAGCTGCTGAGGGCGTGACTGTTCTGCAAATAGAAATGTCCTGTGCAAGAGTGAGAGAAAAGGGCATGTACTCAAAGACGGGGTCAAACAAAGTATAAGCTGGGACTCATTTGAAGCTGCACTGGCCAAGTATTTACTACACTGCTCAAAAAAATAAAGGGCACACTAAAATAACACATCCTTAGATCTAAACGAATGAAATATACTTTGTTTTTTTATATAGTTGAATGTGCTGGCAACAAAATCACGAAAAAAAATGATCATTTTTTCATGGAAATCAAATTTGTCTGCACAACACCAAATAAAAATTGAAATCAAACACCAATGGAGGTGGAGATTTGGCGTAACACTCACAATTAAAGTGGAAAAACACACTCCAGGCAGATTCAACTTTGATGTAATGTCCTTAAAACAAGTCAAAATGAGGCTCAGCAGTGTGTGTGGCCTTCACGTGTCTGTATGACCTCCCTACAATGCCTGGGCATGCTCCTGATGAGGTGGCGGATGGTCTCCTGAGGGATCTCCTCCCATACCTGAACTAAAGCATCTGACAACTCCTGGTCTGTGGTGTATTGTGGCATTGGTGGATGGAGCAAGACATGATGTTCCAGATGTGCTCAATTGGATTCAGGTCTGGGGAACTGCTGACACACTCCAGCTCCATGAGGTCTCGCATTGTCTTGCATTAAGGAACCCAGGGCCAACCACACCAGCATATGGTCTCACAAGGGGGTCTAAGGATCTCATCTTGGTACCTAAACCAGAGCACATGGAGGGCTGTGCGGCCACCGAAAGAAATGCCACGCCACACCACTACTGACCAGCTGCTAAACCAGTATTTCTTGAGGATGTTGCAGGCAGCAGAACGTTCTCCAGACTCTGTCACGTCCGTCACATGTGCTCAGAGTGAACCTGCTTTCATCTGTGAAGAGGACAGGGCACCAGTGGCGAATCTGCCAATCTTGGTGTTCTCTGGGAAATGCCAAATGTCTTGCATGGTGTTGGGCTGTAAGCACAACCTCCACCTGTGGACATAGGGCCCTCATACCACCCTCATGGAGTCTGTTTCTGACTGTTTGAGCAGACACATTTGTGGCCTGCTGGAGGTCATTTTGCATTTGGCAGTGCTCCTCCTGTTCCTCCTTGCACAAAGGCGGAGGTAGCGGCCCTGCTGCTGGGTTGTTGCCCTCCTACGGCCTCCTCCACTTCTCCTGATGTACTGGCATGTCTCCTGGTAGCGCCTCCATGCTCTGGACACTATGCTGAAAGACATCAAACCTGTCTTGCCACAGCTCGCATTGATGTGTAACAATGCTACCTGAGCCACAATGCTACCTGAGCCACTTTGTGTCGGTTGTAGACTCTGTCTCATCCAACCACGAGAGTGAAAGCAGCATTTAAAAGTGACTAAACCATCAGCCAGAAAGCATCAGGATCTGAGAAGTGGTCTGGGGTCACCACTTGCAGAATCACTCCTTTATTGGGGGTGTCTTGCTAATTGCCTATAATTTCCACCTATTGTTCATTCCATTTGCAAAATAGTATGTGAAATTGATTGTCAATCGGTGTTGCTTCCTAAGTGGACAGTTTGATTTCACATAAGTGTGATTGACTTGGAATTAGATTGTGTTGTTTAAATGTTCCCTTTATTTTTTTGAGCAGTGTACATTTCTTAAATGTGTGGATTTTGACTTCATATATCAAATCCAGCAGTTATTATAAGACACTTCTTTTGTCACAACCTTTGAGTTCTAGACATGATTGGACTAGATTTCTGGTTTTGCAGTTCAAAGTTACCAAAACACTGTAGGGCTTTTTTAGGCCACCAAGTGCATCAATAAGATATGTCAGACAATCATTGGTGAAAATTAAAGAAAGACAACTTAGTGAGGTGACAGGGATAATAAATACAACATGATGTAGAAAAAGATCTTCAGTAAACACAGCAACAAACCTCTGTGATTTGTTCCAACAGTTGAAACATTTTCACGTTTTTGTCCCAACTAACTCTGAGCCCGTTGGGTATTGGTTTCAAGCACTCCCACACGTTCTCCGGGCTGCCATTGACGATCCCCTCTCCCTTATAACTAAAAGAGAAGTCACATGACAGATTAGATAGGATTATTTTTTAGGTCAGGTTAATTTGATGTATACATTCTAGGACAGGCTAAATAATTGACCCCACTACACAGACATTAAAGCCACATTTCATTTGATTGGAACCGTTAAGTGATTGTTCTGGTTTTAAAGCTGGGGTTGTATATGAGGGCTTGTCAATAAAGTCGTTTCCACCAAGCGGTTCAGTTCTCGTCATCTTGGTCAACACACATTTTGTTGCATTTCCATACACGAAAGCCGGGAAAGATTCTCAAATCACTGACCCATACACTGTCCTACTTTTTGGGACCCTTCTGTTGATCATGGTCCTGTACAACAGTCACAGCGACATTAAAAGACAAACACAAAGCCGCCGTGTTTAAATTACTCCTCCGTTTTTTTTCCAGCACAGCCCTCTCTGAAACAAGGCTTGATTGTTTGTAACAAAAGCCACATGCCAATGCAAAAGTTTGTCACACAGAGGTATTAATATTCCTGATATGAAGTGTCCATAGCGCAAAATAGTATGAAGTTATTTATCCTCTCCTTTAGCTTACCCGTTCCTCTCTCATAAATAAAAAGTCAGCAGTGGTCATATCTGAGGAGGGGCGCACCGCTGTTGCTAAATGCATAATGGGGAAACACTGCAATGACAAAGTAGATGAATCATGTCAGACTGAATGGACTCTAGACCACCACTGACAGGCTGCTTTCTCATCACTGTCAAGTCATCACTGAGATTAGAAGGAAATTGCCTCTTTCCAAAGCAACACATAACTTAAATTCATTTTAAGTTTGATTTTCATTCCCATCATGGCCGCAACCTGGCCTGTGTTAGTCAGTGACACGCCACCTGCAAAATAGATGATGATTTGTCTTTGATATTTATGGTTTTGGACTTGTCTCAGTCTCACCCTGCATTGGGCTTCGGGTACGTTTGGATTGTCCCTCCTATCCACTTTACTAGCCTTTCTTCCTTAACCCCCGGAGCAGTTAAGTGGTGGCCATGATAAGAGCTGTTCAAATTCTCTAAAAGTTAAGGAAAGGTGGCTCAATGCTTCCTTTATAACCTCCTTTAGCATGGAAATACTGGACCATCTGTTACGAAAGGAGATATGAAAGTGCCGCCCCACAACTTTTAAAGCGACTTGCGCGTCCGACCTATATCAGAGCATTCACGAAAACTAACGATCTGTTGGAGGACAAATGTGGCGACAATCTGCATTTGGCTTCTAAATTGATTGACTTATAGTTTCCGTTGTAATTTTTTTAAAATTTATTTTTATTGTGTGTGTGTGAAGAAGGTGAAGATTGCTTTTATACATTCTTGCATCATGTGTGTGGAGATGCTTGCAGTTATCTGATGTTGATTTAATTCAAGAAATTGAAATATATAACTTTGTGAATAAAAAAGGGAAAATGGACGCAGCTCATAGAATTTACCACTGCAATAATTTGTCTTAAACAACTTTAATCTTAAATCCAGAAATGAACTCTGAACGTGATGCTGATGTAAAACCATCAAAGTTATTCACATATCGTGGTTTTTAGGATTATTTCACTGGTAAGAAGGCACAGGGCAATTTTTTTTAGATGAGCTTTTAGTAGTCCATTCTCTGAAAACTAGTTTTATCAAGGCAGACTCGCGTCACTAACTTCCACCGCCGTCACATTACTATTACGTCACCTAGTGAAAGTGCGGTCGGATTGTCAAAAAACAGAGATCTGCTCCTTTACGAATTCTCCAAACACCTAAAGTGGATAGTGAAATTAGATAGGAGGCACAATCCAAATGCACCATAAGTCTTGACTCAGTCTCGATCCCTAAATGTTGTTGTCTTTTCTCTGTCTCAGAGCACTCTGCTCTTGGTTGGTGTGGTTTTGATTAAAAACACTATCTTTAGGCACAACATAGCTATCCCCTGTGAAGCACCTGTGAACCAACAAATACATCTAAGGTAAAAAAGGACATTTTTAAAAAAAAATGGTGGATACAAGAGGACACCTTTATGGTTCCCCAGAACGAAGAGGAAGAACAGACTCCGCAGTCTGAAAGAGAATGGTCTTGAGCTTGTATAGTGCTTTTCTAGTCTTTTAACTCCTCAAAGCGCTTTTTTTCACCACAGGTCACACTTCCCATTTACACACCGATGGCAGAGGCTGCTAAATAAATTGTACATCAGTATTACTTATCAATTTCTCTACATTCCTACACCACTGACAAAGAAGCGGTAGCAACTTGTGCTCGAGTTTTTTGTCAAAGTACACATTGACATGTTGCTGCAGGAGCTGGGGATCAAACCCCTCTGACACATCCGTGTAGTCACTTAAGTTATGTTTGTTTATTTTCTATTTCATTCTTTGCCTGTTCCTGTTTTATTTTGTACTTACCCTTGTCTCTGTCTTCCAGATCTTGCTCCTCATGTTCCTGCCTTGTGTGTCAACTCTGCCCTAATTATCCTCACCTGTGTCTCGTCATTCCCTGATTGTCTGTCCATATATCCCTGTGTTTCATTCCTCATGTTGCCAGTTCGTAGTGTGTTCTCGTGACCCTAGTTCCAGCAATTATTTCCCTGTTAGATTATCTGGTATTTTTGACCCTCTGCCTGCCTCTCGTTTGATTCTCTGCCTGCCCCTTTTGGATTTGTTTGCTTGTGAGGACTGACTTCTGTGTACCGACCTGGACTGTATTAAAACTACCCTTTTTTGGAATCTGTCGTTTTGAGTCTGCATTTTTGAGTCCCTGTGGTTCCTGGCCTTGACAGTACGAACTGGCCAGAGAATGGACTCAGCAGGCTCAGATTCAGTTCTTGCTGCGTTCCACGAGCAGGAGGAGCATATCAAACGACATGAGACTCAGCTGCACACGGTGTATGGAGGAATTAAAGAGCTCACGGAACATCATGAGAGCTTTCAGTCTGCCAATGGTTCTCAGGTGAGCGTATTAAACTCCCAATTCCAACACCTTATGTCTCGTTTGGATACATTGATTCCTCCTGATTTGTCTCCTGCACCTGAATTAACGCCTGCTGCTCCACCTGTAGCTCCCCTGTCCTCGTCAGGCTACACTCCCCACCTGGCCAAGTCGGAACGCTTCTCCGGTGACTCAGAGAACTGCCGTTCTTTTCTAGTGCAATGTGGCTTGCACTTTGAGTTACAAGCAGCCTCCTTTCCCAAAGAGCGAGCTATGGTGGCTTTTATCATCACTCATCTGACCGGGAGAGCAGAGGCTTGGGCGACTGCAGAATGGTCTCGTGATTCTCCGGTGTGTCAGACTTCTGTCCTGTTCTCTGAGGCTCTTTCCCAGATTTTTGATCTGTCAAACCACGGTCGGGAGGCCACCCAGAATCTTGTAACCCTGCAACAAGGTAAACAAACAGTGATAGATTACGCTATTAAGTTTCGGACTCAAGCAGCTGACAGCGGCTGGAACACCACCGCTTTAATGGACGCTTTACGCAATGGACTCTCTGACTCCCTCAAGGATCAGTTGGCCCCACTAACCCTTCCCCCAGACCTGGATTCCCTAATTTCCTTGGCCTCACGGATTGACACACGTCTGAGAGAGAGAGAACGAGAAAGGAGGCTCTCGGCTCTACGTCCTTCCAACCAGCAGTGTCTGCTGCCCCGCAACTCCTCCCCAAAACATCAGAACTACTTCTCGGAGCATCTCCGTCCCCCTTCAGCACCCTTGGTCAGCTCGGAGGAACCCATGCAGGTGGGTCGAGCCAGGTTAACTCCTGTATGAAGGAGGGACGTTGCATGTACTGTGGACAATTGGGACACTTTGTGAACAAGTGTCCGCTAAAAGAACGGGCTCACCAGTGAAGGAGAGGACACTGGTGAGCCGAACCTCTGCTAAAGACTATTCCTCTCGACGTCTCACTCCGGTGAAGATTTCTGTGGTCTCCCAGTGGCATTCTCTGCAGGCTTTGATCAATTCCGGCTCAGATGAGAGTTTTTTGAGATAATGTGCGGAGCACAACGAGAGATCTTCAACATGTCTGGAAAACACTGACACTGAGTTTACGATGATCGGATAAACGCTGTTGTAGGAGTTCGTTCAAATAGCTAACCTGTGAAAGAGGAATTTTAGCCATTTTTACTAAATTAAAAAAAATATGGCGGACTTCCTGTTTTGTTATGACAATGGGTGTAAGAGGATTTTATGTAGGTCCTGACATGCCCAATAAGCATAAAAAATGTCATGCATGTAGGACAAAGAAACCTCAATGGGGAGGCCTTTTTGAAAATTTCAAGAGGGCGCCACTGAGTCATTTAGCCACGACCACTTATTATGCCCACATGAGTAGTTTAATTTTTCTACAGGGATCATGAGTGTGACATTTGGTGACTCTACGCCTATATTAATCACTGTAACAAACTACTTCCTGTTTGTGACGAACATCACGTCCGTATGACCACACCCTTTGAGGAAATAACGTGCAGAGCACAACGAGAGATCTTCAACTTGTCGAGAACACACTAAGATTGAGTTTGCGATGATCGGATAAACGCTTTTGGAGGAGTTCGTTCAGATAGCCAACCTGTAAACTGCGAATTTCAGCCATTTAAAAAAAATATGGCGGACTTCCTGTTGGGTTTTGACCATGGGTGTAAGAGGATTTTATGTATCTTCTGACATGCCCAATGATCATAAAAAATCCCATGCATGTAGGAAAAAGAAACCTCTATGGGGAGGCAATTTTTAAGATTTCATGGGGGCGCCACTGAGTCATTTAGCCACGCCCACTTATCATAACAACATGACAAGTTTAATTTTTCTACAGGGATCATGTGTCTGATGTTTGGTGACTCTACACCTATATTAAGACCCATAACAAACTATTTCCTGTTTGTGACGAACAACGCGTCCGTATGACCACGACCTTTGAGGAAATAACGTGCAGAGCACAACGAGAGATCTTCAACATGTCTAGAACACACAGACCTTGATGTTGTGTCAATCGGATAAACGCTTTTGTAGGAGTTCGTTCAAATAGGTAACCTGTGAAACGCGAATTTTCTACATTAAAAAAAATATGGCGGACTTCCGGTTTAGTTTTGACTATGTGTGCAAGAGGATTTATTGTAGTTCCTGACATTATTAACATACAAAAAAATTGTCATGCATGTCAGAGAAGAAAACCTCTATGGGGAGGTCTTTCAGAAAGGTAAAATAGGGGTGAGCCGAGACATCAATGTTTGATGGTACGCCATGGCCACGCCCTTAAACGAAATAATGTGCGGAGCACAACGAGAGATCTTCAACATGTCTAGAATACACTGACACTGAGTTTACGATGATCGGATAAACACTGTTGTAGGAGTTCGTTCAAATAGCTAACCTGTGAAACGTGAATTTCGGCCATTTTTGTTGCATTCAAAAAAATATGGTGGACTTCCTGTTTGGTTTTGACGATAGGTGTAAGAGGATTTTATGTAGCTCCTGACATGCTTAATGAGCAAAAAAAAAATCATGCATGTAGGACAAAAAAACCTCAATGGGGAGGCCTTTTTGAAAATTTCAAGGGGGCGCCACTGAGTAAATTAGCCACGCCCACTTCTTATGCCAACATGTCTAGTTTTATTTTTCCACTGGAATCATGTGTCTGATGTTTGATGAATGTATGACTATATTAAGGCCCGTAACAAACTACTTCCTGTTTGTGACGAACAACGCGTCCATATGACCACGCCTTTTGAGGAAATAACGTGCAGAGCACAACGAGAGATCTTCAACATGTCGAGAACACACTGACATTCTCATTGTGTCAATGGGATAAACGCTTTTGGAGGAGTTCGTTCAAATAGCTAACCTGTGAAACGCGACTTTTCGCCATTGAAAAAAAATATGGCGGACTTCCTGTTTGGTTTTGACTATGGGTGTAAGAGGATTTTATGTGAGACCTCGCATGCTGAATGTGCCTAAAAATTGTCGTGCACGTACAATGAAAAACCCTCAATGGGGAGGCCCTTTTGAAAATTTGAAGGGGGCGCCACTGAGTCATTTTGCGAAGTTTTTTGATGAAATGGCGAAAATATCAAATTTTTCGCCAGACCCGATGACATTGGAGATTTTGATGAGTTTTCATTCACGTTCAAGCCGTCAAAAGTGGCTCCAAAGAGACGGACCGGAGAAAAAAAAAAAAAAAAATAATCATTTGAAAAACAATAGGGTCCTTCGCACTGGTCAGTGCTTCGGTCCCTATTCGCACTGGTCAGTGCTTCGGCCCCTAATTAAAACCGCAAGCGGTGATGAAGGGACCGAAGCACCCCGCGCATGTCGGCGTGTGTCGCGACCGCGAGAGTGCGACCGCGGGAATGCAGCCGCGACACGTGGCCAAGCAGCAGGCCTTACACTTTGATTTGTGTAAAGGAGCAAAAGTGCCTATTGAACGCATTATGAATCTAGGACATTATTAACCCCTGTTCCTGACATGATACCATGTCATTTTTGGTAGCATTGGATTCAGGACTTCACTGACTTTCAATAGATATCTATATATCCGCTGTAGGTTTAAAATTGAGCCAGATACGCCGTGCTACATATAAAAGAATTACAGCCACTTCAGTTTTTTACGGTGATTTCCGGTTTTAACCACAAGATGGAAGCATTGCCGTATTTTTGAAGGTGAAAAAGCGGTGCGCCTAGGCATGAAAGTTTGATGGTATGCAGTTGCCACGCCCTTTAACGAAATAACGTGCGGAGCACAACGAGAGATCTTCAACATGTCTAGAACACACTGACACAGAGTTTACAATGATCAGATAAATGCTGTTGTAGGAGTTCGTTCAAATAGCTAACCTGTGAAAAAGGAATTTCGGCCGTTTTTCTTGCATTAAAAAAAGTATGGTGGACTTCCTGTGAAGTTTTGACTATGGGTGTAAGAGGATTTTATGTAGGTCCTGACATGCCCAATAAGCATAAAAAATGTCATGCATGTAGGACAAAGAAACCTCAATGGGGAGGCCTTTTTGAAAATTTCAAGGGGGCGCCACTGAGTCATTTAGCCACGACCACTTATTATGCCCACATGAGTAGTTTAATTTTTCTACAGGGATCATGAGTGTGACATTTGGTGACTCTACGCCTATATTAATCACTGTAACAAACTACTTCCTGTTTGTGACGAACATCACGTCCGTATGACCACACCCTTTGAGGAAATAACGTGCAGAGCACAACGAGAGATCTTCAACATGTCTACAACACACCGACATTCACCTTGTGTCAATCGGATAAACACGTTTGTAGGAGTTCGTTCAGATAGCTAACCTGTAAACCGCGAATTTCAGCCATTCAAAAAAAATATGGCGGACTTCCTGTTGGGTTTTGACCATGGGTGTTAGAGGATTTTATGTAGCTCCTGACATGCCAAATTAGTATAAAAAAGTTCATGCATGTAGGCCAAAAAAACCTCAATGGGGAGGCCTTTTTGAAAATTTCAAGGGGGCGCCACTGAGTAAATTAGCCACGCCCACTTTGTATGCCAACGTGTCTAGTTTTATTTTTCCACTGGGATCATGTGTGTGATGTTTGATGAATGTATGACTATATTGAGGCCCGTAACAAACTACTTCCTGTTTGTGACAAACAACGCGTCCGTATGACCACGCCCTTTGAGGAAATAACGTGCAGAGCACAACGAGAGATCTTCAACATGTCGAGAACACACTGACATTCTCATTGTGTCAATGGGATAAACGCTTTTGGAGGAGTTCGTTCAAATAGCTAACCTGTGAAACGCGAATTTTTGCCATTGAGAAGAAATATGGCGGACTTCCTGTTTGGTTTTGACTATGGGTATAAGAGGATTTTATGTGAGATCTCGCATGCTTAAAGTGTATAAAAATTTTCGTGCACGTACGACGAAAAAACGTCAATGGGGAGGCCCTTTTGAAAATTTGAAGGGGGCGCCACTGAGTCATCTTGCGAAATTTTTTTACGAAATGACAAGAATATCAAATTTTTCGCCAGACCCGATGATGTTGGAGATTTTGATGAGTTTTCATTCACGTTCAAGCCGTCAAAAATGGCTCCAAAGAGGCGGAACAAAAAAAAAAAGAAGAAAATTAAAACCGCAAGCGGTGATGAAGGGACCGAAGCACCCCGCGCATGTCCGCGTGTGTTGCGACCGCGAGAGTGCTACCGCGGGCATGAAGCCGCGACACGTGGCCAAGCAGCAGGCCTCACAGTCATCGAAGGTTAAAAAATTGGAGCGAGCCGAGGCATCAAAGTTTGATGGTGCGCCGCGGCCGCGCCCTTTGACGAAATAACGTGCAGAGCACAACGAGAGATCTTCAATATGTCGAGAACACACTGACATTCTCATTGTGTCAATGGGATAAACACTTTTGTAGGAGTTCGTTCAAATAGCTAACCTGTAAACCGCGAATTTCAGCCATTCAAAAAAAATATGGCGGACTTCCGGTTTAGTTTTGACTATGTGTGCAAGAGGATTTATTGTAGTTCCTGACATTATTAACAAAGAAAAAAATTGTCATGCATGTCAGAGAAGAAAACCTCTATGGGGAGGTCTTTCAGAAAGGTAAAATAGGGGTGAGCCGAAACATCAATGTTTGATGGTACGCTATGGCCACGCCCTTAAACGAAATAACGTGCGGAGCACAACGAGAGATCTTCAACATGTCTAGAATACACTGACACTGAGTTTACGATGATCGGATAAACGCTGTTGTAGGAGTTCGTTCAAATAGCTAACCTGTGAAACGTGATTTTCGGCCATTTTTGTTGCATTCAAAAAAATATGGCGGACTTCCTGTTTGGTTATGACGATAGATGTAAGAGGATTTTATGTAGCTCCTGACATGCCCAATGAGGATAAAAAAATGTGTGTATGTAGGACAAAAAAAACCTCAATTGGGAGGCCTTTTTGAAAATTTCAAGGGGGCGCCACTGAGTCATTTAGCCACGCCCACTTTTTATGCCAGCATGTCTAGCTTTATTTTTCCACTGGGATCATGTGTCTGATGGTTGGTGACTCTACACCTATATTAAGACCCATAACAAACTACTTCCTGTTTGTGACGAACAACGCGTCCGTATGACCACGCCCTTTGAGGAAATAACGTGCAGAGCACAACGAGAGATCTTCAACATGTCGAGAACACACTGACATTGTCATTGTGTCAATCGGATAATTGCTTTTGGAGGAGTTCGTTCAAATAGCTAACCTGTGAAACGCGAATTTTCGCCATTGAAAAAAAATATGGCGGACTTCATGTTTGGTTTTGACTATGGGTGTAAGAGGATTTTATGTGAGATCTCGCATGCTTAATGTGCCTAAAAATTGTCGTGCACGTACGATGAAAAAACCTCAATGGAGAGGCCCTTTTGAAAATTTGAAGGGGGCGCCACTGAGTCATTTTGCGAATTTTTGTTACGAAATGACGAGAATATCAAATTTTTCGCCAGCCCCGATGACGTTGGAGATTTTGATGAGTTTTCATTCACGTTCAAGCCGTCAAAAGTAGCTCCAAACTGGCGGAAGGAAAAAAAAAATAATAATAATAATCGTAAGGAAAACAATAGGGTCCTTCGCACTGGTCAGTGCTTTGGTCCCTAATAAAAAAATAACAATCATTAGGGTTACAATAGGGTCCTTCGCACTGGTCAGTGCTTCAGTGCGAAGGACCCTATTGTAACCCTAATGATTATTTAGGGACCGGTCAGTGCTTCGGTCCCTAATAATCGTAAGGAAAACAATAGGGTCCTTCGCACTGGTCAGTGCTTCGGTCCCTAATAATCATTAGGGTTACTATAGGGTCCTTCGCACTGGTCAGTGCTTCGGTCCCTAAAAAAAATAATCATTAGGGTTACAATAGGGTCCTTCGCACTGGTCAGTGCTTCGGTCCCTAAAAATTAAAACCGCAAGCGGTGATGAAGGGACCGAAGCACCCCGCGCATGTCGCCGTGTGTCGCGACCGCGGGAGTGCAGCCGCGACACGTGGCCAAGCAGCAGGCCTTACGCTTTGATTTGTGTAAAGGAGCAAAAGTGCCTATTGAACGTATCATGAATCTAGGGCATTATTAACCCCTGTTCTTGACATGATACCATGTCATTTTTGGTAGCATTGGATTCAGGACTTCACAGACTTTCAATAGATATCTATATATCCGCTGTAGGTTTAAATTGAGCCAGATACGCCGTGCTACATATAAAAGAATTACAGCCACTTCAGTTTTTTACGGTGATTTCCGGTTTTAACCACAAGATGGAAGCATTGCCTTATTTTTGAAGCCAAAAAGCGGTGAACCTAGGCATGAAAGTTTGATGGTATGCAGTTGCCACGCCCTTTAACGAAATAACGTGCGGAGGACAACGAGAGATCTTCAACATGTCTAGAACATACTGACACAGAGTTTACAATGATCGGATAAATGCTGTTGTAGGAGTTCGTTTAAATAGCTAACCTGTGAAAAAGGAATTTTGGCTGTTTTTCTTGCATTAAAAAAAATATGGTGGACTTCCTGTTGGGTTTTGACCATGGGTGTAAGAGGATTTTATGTAGGTCCTGACATGCCCAATGAGCATAAACAATTTCATGCATGTAGGACAAAGAAACCTCAATGGGGAGGCCTTTTTGAAAATTTCAAGGGGGCGCCACTGAGTCATTTAGCCACGACCACTTATTATACCCACATGAGTAGTTTAATTTTTCTACAGGAATCATGTGTGTGACGGTTGGTGACTCTACGCCTATATTAAGAACCATAACAAACTACTTCCTTTTTGTGACGAACAACGCGCCCGTATGACCACGCCCTTTGAGGAAATAACGTGCAGAGCACAACGAGAGATCTTCAACATGTCTAGAACACACTAAGATTGAGTTTACGATGATCGGATAAACGCTTTTGGAGGAGTTCGTTCAAATAGCTAACCTATAAACCGCGAATTTCACCCATTCAAAAAAAATATGGCGGACTTCCTGTTGGGTTTTGACTATGGGTGTAAAAGGATTTTATGTAGCTCCTGACATGCCCAATGAGCATAAAACATTTCATGCATGTAGGACAAAGAAACCTCTATGGGGAGGCCATTTTTAAGATTTCATGGGGGCGCCACTGAGTCATTTAGCCACGCCCACTTATCATAACAACATGACAAGTTTAATTCTTCTACAGGGATCATGTGTCTGATGTTTGGTGACTCTACACTTATATTAAGACTCATAAGAAACTACTTCCTGTTTGTGACGAACATTGCGTCCGTATGACCACGACCTTTGAGGAAATAACGTGCAGAGCACAACGAGAGATCTTCAACACGTCTAGAACACACAGACCTTGACGTTGTGTCAATCGGATAAACGCTTTTGTAGGAGTTCGTTCAAATAGGTAACCTGTGAAACGCGAATTTTCGCCATTAAAAACAAATATGGCGGACTTCCGGTTTAGTTTTGACTATGTGTGCAAGAGGATTTGTTGTAGTTCCTGACATTATTAACATACAAAAAAATTGTCATGCATGTCAGAGAAAAAAACCTCTACGGGGAGGCCTTTCAGAAAGGAAAAATAGGGGTGAGCCAAGACATCAATGTTTGATGGTACGCCATGGGCACGCCCTTAAACGAAATAATGTGCGGAGCACAACGAGAGATCTTCAACATGTCTAGAATACACTGACACTGAGTTTACGATGATCGGATAAACGCTGTTGTAGGAGTTCGTTCAAATAGCTAACCTGTGAAACGTGAATTTTGGCCATTTTTGTTGCATTCAAAAAAATATGGCGGACTTCCTGTTTGGTTATGATGATAGGTGTGAGAGGATTTTATGTAGCTCCTGACATTCTTAATGAGAATAAAAAAATTACATGCACGTAGGCCAAAAAAACCTCAATGGGGAGGCCTTTTTGAAAATTTCAAGGGGGCGCCACTGAGTCATTTAGCCACGCCCACTTTTTATAACAAGTTATGTAGTTTTAGTTTCCCACTGGGATCATGTGTGTGATGTTTGATGAATGTAGGACTATATTAAGGCCCGTAACAAACTACTTCCTGTTTGTGACGAACAACGCGTCCGTATGACCACGCCCTTTGAGGAAATAACGTGCAGAGCACAACGAGAGATCTTCAACATGTCGAGAACACACTGACATTCTCATTGTGTCAATGGGATAAACGCTTTTGGAGGAGTTCGTTCAAATAGCTAACCTGTGAAAAAGGAATTTTAGCCATTGAAAAAAAATATGGCTGACTTCCTGTTGGGTTTTGACCATGGGTGTAAGAGGATTTTATGTAGGTCCTGACATGCCCAATGAGCATAAAAAATCTCATGCATGTAGGACAAAGAAACCTCAATGGGGAGGCCATTTTTAAGATTTCAAGGGGGCGCCACTGAGTCATTTAGCCACGCCCACTTATTATAACAACATGACAAGTTTAATTTTTCTACTGGGATCATGTGTCTGATGTTTGATGAATGTATGACTAAATTAAGCCCCATAACAACCTACTTCCTGTTTGTGAAGAACAACGCGTCCATATGACCACGCCCTTTGACGAAATAACATACGGAGCACAACGAGAGATCTTGAATATGTCGAGAACACACTGACATTCTCATTATGTCAATCGGATAATTGCTTTTGGAGGAGTTTGTTCAAATAGCTAACCTGTGAAACGCGAATTTTTGCCATTCAAAAAAAATATGGCGCACTTCCTGTTTGGATTTGACTATGTGTGCAAGAGGATATTTTGTAGGTCCTGCCATGGTTAACATACAAAAAAATTGTCATGCATGTAAAAGAAAAAAACCTCTACGGGGAGGCCTTTCAGAAAGGTAAAATAGAGGTGCGCCGAGACATCAATGTTTGATGGTACGCCATGGCCACGCCCTTAAACGAAATAACGTGCGGAGCACAACGAGAGATCTTGAACATGTCTAGAATACACTGACATTGAGTTTACGATGATCGGATAAACGCTGTTGGAGGAGTTCGTTCAAATAGCTAACCTGTGAAAAAGGAATTTCAGCCATTTTTGTTGCATTCAAAAAAATATGGCGGACTTCCTGTTTGGTTATGACGATGGGTATGAGAGGATTTTATGTAGCTCCTGACATGCTTAAGGAGCATAAAAAAATTCATGCACGTAGGACAAAAAAACCTCTATGGGGAGGCCTTTTTGAAAATTTCAAGGTGGCGCCACTGAGTCATTTAGCCACGCCCACTTTTTATGCCAACATGTCTAGTTTTATTTTTCCACTGGGATCATGTGTGTGATGTTTGATGAATCTATGACTATATTAAGGCCCGTAACAAACTACTTCCTGTTTGTGACGAACAACGCGTCCGTATGACCACGCCCTTTGAGGAAATAACGTGCAGAGCACAACGAGAGATCTTCAACATGTCGAGAACACACTGACATTCTCATTGTGTCAATCGGATAATTGCTTTTGGAGGAGTTCGTTCAAATAGCTAACCTGTGAAACGCGAATTTTCGCCATTGAAAAAAAATATGGCGGACTTCCTGTTTGGTTTTGACTATGGGTGTAAGAGGATTTTATGTGAGATCTCGCATGCTGAATGTGTCTAAAAATTTTCGTGCACGTACGATGAAAAAACCTCAATGGGGAGGCCCTTTTGAAAATTTGAAGGGGGCGCCACTGAGTCATTTTGCGAATTTTTACTACGAAATGACGAGAATATCAAATTTTTCGCCAGACCTGATGAAGTTGGAGATTTTGATGAGTTTTCATTCACGTTCAAGCCGTCAAAAATGGCTCCAAAGAGGCGGAACAAAAAAAAAAAAAAAAACTAATCATTAGGGTTACAATAGGGTCCTTCGCACTGGTCAGTGCTTCGGTCCCTAATAATCATTTGAAAAACAATAGGGTCCTTCGCACTGGTCAGTGCTTCGGTCCCTAATAATCATTTGGGTTACAATAGGGTCCTTCGCACTGGTCAGTGCTTCGGTCCCTAATCATTAGGGTTTCAATAGGGTCCTTCGCACTGGTCAGTGCTTCGGTCCCTAATAATAATAATCATTAGGGTTACAATAGGGTCCTTCGCACTGGTCAGTGCTTCGGTCCTTAAAAATAATCATTTGAAAAACAATAGGGTCCTTCGCACTGGTCAGTGCTTCGGTCCCTAATAAAAATAATAATTTGGGTTCCAATAGGGTCCTTCGCACTGGTCAGTGCTTCGGTCCCTAATAATCATTCGAAAAACAATAGGGTCCTTCGCACTGGTCAGTGCTTCGGTCCCTAATAATCATTTGAAAAACAATAGGGTCCTTCGCACTGGTCAGTGCTTCGGTCCCTAATAATCGTAAGGATTACAATAGTGTCCTTCGCACTGGTCAGTGCTTCGGTCCCTAATAATAATAATCATTAGGGTTACAATAGGGTCCTTCGCACTGGTCAGTGCTTTGGTCCTTAAAAATAATCATTTGAAAAACAATAGGGTCCTTCGCACTGGTCAGTGCTTCGGTCCCTAATAAAAATAATCATTTGGGTTCCAATAGGGTCCTTCGCACTGGTCAGTGCTTCGGTCCCTAATAATCATTCGAAAAACAATAGGGTCCTTCGCACTGGTCAGTGCTTCGGTCCCTAATAATCATTTGAAAAACAATAGGGTCCTTCGCACTGGTCAGTGCTTCGGTCCCTAATAATCGTAAGGATTACAATAGTGTCCTTCGCACTGGTCAGTGCTTCGGTCCCTAAAAATAATCATTCGAAAAACAATAGGGTCCTTCGCACTGGTCAGTGCTTCGGTCCCTAATAATCATTTGAAAAACAATAGGGTCCTTCGCACTGGTCAGTGCTTTGGTCCCTAATAATCGTAAGGAAAACAATAGGGTCCTTCGCACTGGTCAGTGCTTCGGTCCCTAATAATCATTTGAAAAACAATAGGGTCCTTCGCACTGGTCAGTGCTTTGGTCCCTAATAATCGTAAGGAAAACAATAGGGTCCTTCGCACTGGTCAGTGCTTCGGTCCCTAAAAAAAAAAAAGGAGAAAAATAATCATTTGGGTTTCAATAGGGTCCTTCGCACTGGTCAGTGCTTCGGTCCCTAATTACAGTGACATTGGTATTTAGGTTGGACCAGGCGCCCCAGCTGGAAAACGTTGCTGGTGAGAGGGAAGTCTGGGTTCACTTACTGCCTTCAACCAACGTTACCTGACATTGGATAAGTGGAAGAAAATGGATAGAAGGATGGATGACTGGCTATTACAAGTACCCTATAAAACCCCACCTCAAAAACCTCTGACATTCACTATCCCTTGAACAAAGGTATAATTGTATTTTATACATTTTTGAAATACTTGTCAATCACTTCCACCTCTAAAACATCCTTCAGTTTAGCTATAGATTGCTTAAGGTTTTGTACATGCAGTTTCAGACATTTTATCATATAAACCAACAGAGGTTAATATTTACAGGAATATGTTTTTATCTATTCAAGACATAACTGATAATTATGATAATTATTTTCAAAATGTTTATGAAACCAAACTAAATAAGACAAACAAGAATGAGTTGAATTTTTCTCACACATTCCCGAGGAACTCAGAAGATGGACGCCAGGACACGACAACGTCATTCTGCCAAAGAAAAACAGCAAATACTGTAAACAATGAGCATTATAAAGATTCTGATAGATGATGTTCTTGAGCTGAGAAGTCCCCTTCAGCTAAAACAATCAGTGAACAGTCAGCAAATAATCACTAGGCTCCAGCTGGATTGGATTTTAGCTCAGATTAATTGGGTGGTTGAAAAGAAAAGATTTTTTTTTTTTTTTTAAAAATCCAAATTTGGGCTTGATCAAGTCACAAAGTTTTGATCCTCTTAAAATATATATATATATATATTCAATTTTAATGTAAAGTTAACAGACAAAGAGTAAGGTCCTCTCACTGCTTTTTGTAAGTGTCTTGAGATAAAACATGAATTGACACGATACAAATAAAGATTGCTTGTATATAACCATTTACCAAATTACTGTACTGTTAAAGCTATTTTCTTAGGCCAATGTACCCCTTCTTTTTTGCTCTAAAACTTGCAGCACAGACTCTGGATTGTGTGCAACACTTTAAGAACACTTTCTTTATCAGAAACTAACACACAAACATCACCCCACCTCTGCTAAAACTTCTGCTGACACAGCACACAAACAATTTAGAGTAGGCACCTCTTTAAAGAAAAAACAGAGCAATTTACTTTGTTAAGCATATTCATCTGTCTCCCACATACTGCCTCACATACGCATGCGCGTGCACGTACGTACTGTATTTTACATCTACCTACAGATCGTATCGTGTACTCAGATTGTCTAGCTCCATGTCTGCTGGGTTAAAAAATTATTCAAAAATATTAAACATGCAGTAAAAAGTGACAAAGCAGTGTCAGCTACACAGCGGCACTTTGTCAACAAACTGTTGTCATGGAGACAGGATGGACCTGCAGTGCTTTTCTTTTCAGCGCACAAACTCTTCATGCTCTCCTGAGTGCACATAAACAGGACTTTGGTCCGTGGTCACTAAACTTTGGTGAGATTACAGCTCGCTGTTTTCGTGAGGAATACTCAGATTGGTGAAAGTTGTGGGGAAAACTATTTTGATTGTTCAAATTTGCAGAAAAGTTGTGGTGATTGGACATAATTGCAAGGTGAATTGTGAATTGTTGCGATCGCAACATCACAACGTCCTGGAGGGACTGCTTATGGCTGCCCCTAATGATGTTTATTGGTAGCCATGCACTACTTCACTTTATTCTGTTCTCATATCTTATCCATCAGTGCACTACGGTCACGTTATTCTTTCAGTGTTTGTCTTTTTTTTTAATATAGCTACGGTATCTAGTCTGTTGTTCTATTGTTCCATTTACTGCACTATAGTTCCGTTTACATCTGTTCACTACTGCATATGTCTGTTTACATCTTTAGTCCGATCGCTGTCCACTTATACCTTCTTTTGTATCTAACTTTGTATTTTAGCTTTGTACTTGCATCTAGTCAACTTCTGTTGACATTTTATTCTTTTGTTAACACTTCTTTGGTTAAATTTTAGTACAGCTGTACTGTTATTCATTTTCTAATGTGCGCCTTTGATTTGTCCCCCGGGGACAAATAACGTTTTTTGAATTGAATTGAAGTTTTCTGTGATAAAGAGTTAATTTTGGGTTGTTTTTTCAAGATTTTGTATTTATCATGTTAATGTGGAATAACAACAATGGTTTTCCTGTGACGACATTTCAATTTCGTTTTCAATAGAGCTCTAAAAATGTACTTAACATGGTAAAGCCGGCATTGTTACTAGTTAATTAAGTATAATTAATAGCTCTAT
The DNA here is from genome assembly GCF_947650265.1 of Symphodus melops. NCBI lineage: Eukaryota > Metazoa > Chordata > Actinopteri > Labriformes > Labridae > Symphodus > Symphodus melops. The sequence continues at coordinate 23,304,314 of NC_136693.1, forward strand.
CAAGTACAAAAACAGGTTTTCCAGTGAGGGGTCCTGTCGGAGGAGTACAAATATTCTTGACTGTCCTGATTAGACCTATGCAGACCGCCTGTTGAAGACACGATATGTGATGTCCTGTGATGTCTCTCCATCACTGTCAATGCCACAGGGGACTAATGAGAAGTCAAAGTGATGGCCACTCTGTACCGCCAACGGAGGGAGTAAAAGAGGCATTACGAAGGCGAGCCAGGATTGGTAGAGGCAGCCGGGGTAGACAGCATTAAGTTTGTGTGTACATGTGTGATCTGTTTCTTTACGCGTCATGCTTCCATAACGTCATAAAGCAAATCACAGACTTGGTTACCAATATCACGCTGTCACAGAATCAATATGAATGTACAAAGACGTAATAACAGCTGAGCTTGTAAGGCGCTGTTGCAGCTATGCACTCTAAAAAGAGCTACTGTATCTGGATCAGACAGGTCACCTATAGTTCCACTTTGAAAGAACAGAGGAAAAGATGAACAGGTCGATTCTGGAAAGATTAGGGATAATCTAGGGATAAATGGTCAATGGTAATTGGACTACTGAAAGTGCTTATTCAATGCATGTCAGACCTAGCTTTCCACACACTGATCAGATAGGTTGCTGCAGAAGCTGGGGATCAGGAGGCCGAGCTGGAACGGGAGAGAGTTCAGGTATCGACTGGGCCGCCGAGGAAACGTCGTTGGACGTCGGCGAGACTGCCGAGGGAAGCTCAGGCATCGGCTGGATCACAGAGGGAATGTCGTCGGACGTTGGCCAGACCGCCGAGGGAAGCTCAGGCGTCGGCCGGATCACAGAGGGAACATAGTCGGGCGTCAGGCGGACTGCCGAGGGAAGCTCAGGCGTCAGCCGGACCGCAGGAGACGTCGTCGGGTGTCGGCCAGACCGCAGAGGAGACATCGTCGGGTGTCGGCCGGACCGCAGAGGAGACGTCGTCGGGTGTTGACCAAACCGCTGAGACAACGTCGTCAGTTGTCGGCCGGACCAGCGAGGAGACGTCGTTGGGCGTTGGCCCGTATGCCGAGATGACGACGGCGTTCAGCAGGCACGTGAACAGGAAGCTGACAACGCTCTGCCGAAGCTGGTGGCAGACGGCGTTCAGCAGGCACGGGGACAGGAAGCTGACAACGCTCTGCCGGAACGGGGACAGGAAACAGACGGCGCTCTGCCGGAACGGGGACAGAAAGCAGACGGCGCTCGGCCGGAACGGGGACAGGAAGCAGACGGCGCTCTGCCGGAACGGGGACAGGAAGCAGACGGCGCTCGGCCGGAACGGGGACAGGAAGCAGACGGCGCTCTGCCGGAACGGGGACAGGACGCAGACGGCGCTCTGCCGGAACGGGGACAGGAAGCAGACGGCGCTCTGCCGGAACGGGGACAGGTAGCAGACAGCGCTCTGCCGGAGCTGGTACAGGAAGCAGAGGCTCTGAGGCACCATGAGGCCAAAGCCTGGACTGAGGTTTAGGCTGCTGTGGAGGGCTTGACTCAAAAAATACTCTTGTCCAGTCGGGGAGCATATGAGTCAGCCAAGGCCTCGAGTAAATCTCCCTTTGAGCCTCAGCAAGGGCTGCCTCCCTTTCCTCCTCACAGCAAGCCATTTTCAAGTCATTTTTAATGCACGTGAGGTTATATGTAACCTCACGCAGATCAAACGAAAAAACACCCGCTGGGTTCATTTCTGGTCGGTTCATTCTGTCATGTTCCGGGTAGGAAACAGGGAGGAGGACCCAAGTGCAGAAAATAAAGATTTATTTAACAAAAAGCAGCCTCAAAATCAAAAGGCTGCGGGCAGGTCGGCAGGGCACGCTGTTCAAATCAATTGAAAGAAATGGTAATATTGAACGAAAGTGAAGTAAATACTTGAAATTAAACATGTCAAGACAAAAGAAAGTCGATGAGGATATGGAGGAAATTCGGAAATCTCTGAGCATGTTGTCGGAGGATCTTGCTCGAGTTGCCAAAAAACAAGACATGCTGGAGGAGCTAATGTCGGAAGTCAAACAATTGAAAAGTTTGGTAAGAGAAAAGGACGCGGTGATAGACCATTTGGGAAGAAGGATCGATGAATTGGAACAAAACGCAAGAAGTAATGACTTGATTGTTAGTGGGCTTGATATCCAACATAGATCCTACTCAAGTGTGGCTGCTGCAAAAGACGGAGAAGATATCTCAAGCGAGGAACAGCAATCGCTCGAATATCAAGTAATACAATTTTTCAAAACCAAAGACATTGATATCCGAAGTAACAATGTGTCATCTTGCTACAGTCTTCCGGGGAAAGACAAACAAACAAAGCCAGCCATTGTCATAAGGTTTGTCGCGACTAAACACAAGACGGACATTCTAAAGCAAGGCAAAAAACTGAAGGGGAGCAATGTTTATATAAATGAACACCTGACTAAAAAGAATGCTGATATAGCCAGAGAAGCAAGGAATCTACGGAAAAAAATGAAGATTCAAGCAACATGGACGAGGAATGGGAAGGTGAAAATCAAACTAAATGGAACACCCGAGGAAGCAAAAATCATCACAGTAAGAGACCTACACGAACTTGAAAGATTTAAAACATGAATTTTGAAATCAGGAAGAATATTAATAGACTCTTTAAAGTGATGAAACTGAGTAGTCCTATGGAGAAACCATCTGAATTCATGATAAGGACTAGGCCGCGCTTGGTGGTGAATGAATTGCGCTCTGATGGAAACGGCAATATGTCTAGACGGCACATTGGATGGATGGATAACTTTAGTGTTTCGATTATGCAGAGGGGACTCGGCCTACGAATGTTGCACTGGCCCACCTTAAATGACAATGATTGATTGCATGCCAACGGATTACGCGTTTCCCTTTTTCGATGGCCCTGATGACAATGATTTAGATCAGAAGAGTGAGGAAATAGACAATGAAATTCCAATGTCGGGACTAGTTACACCGTATCTGAATTATACTAACAAGATATCAGAAGACTTGGAGGAACGAACGTGTGAGGTGGGGAGTGAAATAGACCCAGTGAGGAATTTCTATCATGACTCCACAGATGGGTCCGAGTGTAAATATTTCACAGAGGAACAATTCAATGACACTGCAGAAAAGGATGGAGTTTATCTCATCCACTTCAACAGCAGAAGTTTAAAGAGCAATTTCTGCAATATTAAGGATTATTTGAAGCGGCTGGAGAGGACATTTGATGTCATTGCAATTTCGGAGACATGGTTAAGCAATGATAATGTTGAAGACTTTGGAATAACAGGCTATGAAATGTTCTTTGTAAATCGGTCTTTAAAGAGGGGTGGTGGAGTGGCCTTGTATGTTAATACTGCCTTGCAATGCAAGCAGGTGGTATCTATGTCAAAAGAAGGTGATGGGAATTTTGAAATAGTCACTGTGGAAATTGAGATGAAAACAAGTAGAAATATAATAGTTAGCTGTGTGTATAGAGCTCCGGGGACATGTATTGACAAAACAAAGGATCATTTAGTTTGTATGTTTGAGAAGGTGGTTAGTAAAAAAAATGTTTTTGTTTGTGGAGACTTTAATGTTGATCTTTTGTACTCACAAGGCCACAAGGGAGCTACAGACTTTATTCATACAATGGACAGCTTAGGTTTATATCCAACAATCACAAAGCCAAGTAGAATTACAGCACATAGTGCTACACTAATTGACAATATCTACTCAAATGTTGTTGATAATAATGTTGTAGGGGGACTGCTGATTGAAGACATTAGTGATCATTTGCCAATTTTTGTTTATTACAATTGTAAAGTAAATGCAGAGGCACCTGTAAGGAGGATGATGGAAAGGAGGCTGAGGACTCCAGAAACCTTGAAAGCTTTAAAGGAAAATTTGTTGAGACAAAATTGGGAAAAAGTTTATGTTAATGATGCTAATGAAGCGTATAGCTGTTTTTTGAATATTTCTTTAAAATTATATGAAATTAATTGTCCTTTAAAATTGTACATTAACAAAATGAGGGAACAAAAACCATGGATGACAAAAGGGTTGATTGATGCATGTAAAAAGAAGAATAATCTATATAGGGTCTTTTTAAGACAAAGAACGGAAAATGCTGAGATGAAATACAAGTTGTACAAAAACAAACTAACAAAAATACTTAGGATAAGGAAGGAGACGTATTACAGCAGTTGTTCAGAGGAAAATAGAAGAAATATGAAAGGAACATGGAAAATCATAAATGGCTTAATAAAAAATAAATCAAGTGAAGCTACATATCCTAAATGTATAATGAAAGACAATAAGTGCATAGACAAAAAACAAGAAGTGGCCGAAGAATTTAATGATTTTTTTGTTAATGTGGGACCGAATCTCGCAAGGAACATTGTAGAACCAAAAGAAAAAAATGGATTGGATGAATTAATTGAAAATAATCTGCAAAGTTTGTATCTAAGTGAGGTTAGTGAATCGGAGGTAAGGGAAACGGTTCTAAACTGTAAACGTAAAAGATCACAAGACTGCAATTGCATAAATATGTCCTTAGTGAAAGAAACAATAGATGAAATTATCAAGCCATTGACATACATATGTAATATTTCCTTCAGGACTGGAATATTCCCTGACCAGATGAAGGTAGCAAAGGTCATACCGTTGTTTAAAGCAGGTGATAAAAAAGATGTATCCAATTATAGACCAGTATCACTCCTTCCACAGTTTTCCAAAATATTGGAAAAACTTTTTGTTAAAAGGTTGGATAGTTTTATTAATAAATATAATATTTTGACTGAGCAGCAGTATGGTTTTCAGGCCAAGCAGTCTACCGGGCTTGCGATAATAAAATTAATAGATGAGTTAAGTAAGGCCATTGATGAGAAGAAAGTGAGTCTGGGTGTCTTCATTGACCTAAAAAAAGCTTTCGACACTATTGACCACAATATTCTCTTGGGGAAACTGTTCAAGTATGGGGTCAGAGGGGTGGCATATTCTTGGATTTGTTCATATATAAATAACAGAACACAATTTGTTTCAGTTGAAGGAAGTGTGTCAAGTCGCTTGAAAATTCTTTGTGGGGTGCCACAGGGCTCTGTCTTGGGCCCAAAACTATTTATTTTGTATTTAAACGATCTCTGCAAAGTCTCAAGTGTTCTAAAGACTATTCTTTTTGCAGATGATACAATTTTTTTTTATTCTGGTAAAGATTTAAAGGATATGTTGAGACATGTAGAAAGGGAAATGACATTGGTTAAAAAATGGTTTGATATCAATAAGTTGTCACTGAATATGAGTAAAACAAAGTTCATGATTTGGGGTAAAAATAGTGACAAAGACGTGAAAGTAAAAATAGGGGAGGGGGAAATAGAAAGAGTAAATGATATCAAATTTTTGGGTGTTGTATTAGATTCCAAATTGGGGTGGAAAAAGCACATTGATTATGTGAAATCTCAAAGTCAGTCGCAATATTATATAGGATTGGGAATTTGTTAAATAAGCAGGCATTATTTTTGTTATATTCATCATTAGTTGTTCCATATTTAACCTATTGTCTGGAGATTTGGGGTAGTACGTACAAGACATACACCCAACCACTTTTTATTTTACAAAAGAGAGTAATACGAATTATCACAAAATCACAATATAGGGATCACACAAACGATTTGTTCTTTAAATTAAATATTCTGAAAATGTTTGAAAAACGTGACTGTAAGTATGAGCTAAAAGGAACATGTTTGTTTAAAAAACTGAAAGTAAGAACAAATGTTAGATGTAGAACTATAGCAGTAAGAGGAGTACATTTATGGAATTGTTTGCATACAGATCTCAAAGTGATTCAAACAATAAGTGGATTCAAAACGCTCCTAAGAAATAACATGTTACTTTCATATAGATAAATTCTGAAATCAACTTCTAAGACTTATTTTTTATTTAGTGTTTGTTAGAAGAGCATTGAGCACTGTCTGACTGTTGAATATTTTGAGAGGGATAGGCGATAATAAGCCTGGAGCTTCAGCCTATACCCTTTGGTTTAAGAAAGTTATGTTGTATGTGATGGGTTGTATATATTTGTTATTTTTTACAAACCAATAAACTCAACTCAACTCAACTCAAAAAGGCAAAAACACAAATCAAAAACTGACTCCACATGAAATCCAAAAGGCAGGGAACAAACGATCAATGACAGACTACAACTACTCACGACAAACTGGGAAAGACAAAGGACAATGACAAAGACAATGGACCGACAAGAAACTGAGGCAAACACAGAGACTAAATAGACAAGGGGTAATCAGACGCAGGTGAGACTAACGAGACAGGTGAGGAACATCAGGGTAATCACTAAGGCGGGAAACACAAGGAACAAAGAACACAAGACCAGAACACTGAGGACAAGTACAAAGTAAAACCCAACACTGATACCACCACCAAAACCAGATCTACAAAATAAAACAGGAAACACTAAAGACTAGACTTAAAACACAAGACAGGAAATAAACTAACAGGCAACATAGAAGAACACAAGGATACAGGGAAACACACTAAGGACTAAAGTAAACCACACTAGGAACATACATACACAGAACACGAGGGAAATTATGAACTAAAACAAGATTAAATACAGAACAAAAACCAAACCATGACAGAAATGACAGAAACCATGCTTAACCTCCAAGCCCGTAGCATGTATGATAACCTGGTCCTTTCAGGAATACCAGAAAACACTCAGGAAAACCCGGAAAAAACTTTAATAGACTTCATGCATATGCAACTTAAACTGCCAACGGAAAACATCAAACATAATTTTTTTCCCCTATCTTATCTTTCTTTCTGCATCTTATCCCATCTTCCCCATCCCATTTTCAAGCCCATGCGCAGCTTTGGAGGAAGGCTGTTCCATCACGAGCTTGTGTCTGTTGAAGATTTCTGACCGTTAATGGGGGTTTTTCTTGCCACACTATGACGGATTAAGCTGGGCTCTTGTAATATAGTAATAAGTAAGATCTTTTACCTGCTTTTTGTAAACATAACGATGAGCATGGTCTTTTTACCTGCTCTTTTGTAACTTTAACAGTCAAAGAGTAAGGTCCTCTACCTGCTTTTTGTAAAGTGTCTTGAGATAACACTTACGAATTGACACACTCTTACAAATAAAGATTGATTGTATATAACTATTTGCTAAATTACTGTACTGTAAGCTATTTTCTTAGGCCAATTCACCTCTCCTTTTTTGCTCTATAACTTGCAGCACAGACTCTGGATTGTGTGCAACACTTAAAAGACACTTTCTTTATCAGAAACTAACACACAAACATCACCCCACCTCTGCTAAAATTTCCACTGACACAGCACACAAACAATTTAGGTTACTGCAACTATATAATCCTGTGGCTTTTGACATTTGTTGTCTATCCTCTGGATTTGGTAGCTGACATGCGAATCAGCAAGGTAGATCCCCAGCTGGGACAACGCCCTTGGTATCTGCATTATATTTCCTTGCTTTATTCTGGTTTGTTCAATTTGAACGCGAGTCTCTTCCCTCCCTTCTCACACATCTCACAACTTCTTCTCCCACATACATTTTTTCTTATTAGCAACTCCATTGTACCAAATGTCTCACATACAAAAATACACCCCATCCTGATTAGTGACCTCGCCCTGGTTTAATTCTCCCTCAATATGAACCGTAAAAAACTTAGTAAAAGATGGCACTTTAACCCTTATGTTGTGTTCCGGTCAAATGTGACCAATTTAAAAGTTTTATCTCTGAAAAAAGTACTTAAATTGATCAGACTGACTTAAGAGTCCATGACTTTGTCGACAAAGAAGATTTTAACACAACATAAATACATCCTCATTTGTCATATGGACGCACACACATACACACAAACACACCTTGTTTCCCAGGTAACCACCACTTGAACCTTAGTCCAGTAGAGTCTCTCTCCCGCTGGAACAACACCCGTTCTCAGAAAGTTCAACATTGTTTCAATAATATTGAACTTTTCTCGCAGCTTTGCCATATATATATATATATATATATATATATATATATATATATATATATATATATATATATATATGCATTTTTGATTTATTGTTCCCAGTTCGTTGTGTTGCAGCACCATGGCCTGTCAATATACCATAAGTGAGGCTGTTGATCACTGTACTGGTGAGGAAGAGAGATGCCAGGAAACTGACAGTTTATACTAGGAAATCTGTAGAAGAACCAAGGGAAGCATGTGGTTCTGGAGATGACTGCAGGTTTCAAGGGTTACAACAAAACATGTGATAACTTATTTACCTCCTACACTCTTGGGAGGGAACTGTTCCAAAGAAAGTGGACCTTAAATGTGTTAAGACATTGATCTTGTAATATTGTGAAATTGTTTTGGGATAATTTCCTTTGTACTGAAATGAAATATTCCGCTTTTTAGAACTGGAATTTAAAATGTATGCTCAGATCAGTGAGTCATACAGGCCATAAATAACAAATGTAAGTTCAAAACTTGTAATGTTCACAAGAACTGAAGTTTATAACAAGATTTAACACAACAAGTAGTGATGATATATGTAATATTGCAGTTTTTATGATGAGTTTAAATGGATCGGTCATTTTTGACCGGGAACACAAAATTGTTGAACATGAAATGAACACAACATGAGGGCTAATACCTTATTACTTAAAGATTGTGATTTTGACATATTCTTTAAAAGGGAGTGGGCCTTCCCTGTTGGAAATAAATGACACACCTGAAAAATCACAGATAACACTGGGAAACGGCCAAAGCAGTGATGAGACGTAAAAAAAAGCATATTTATCCAATAAGAATATAAAATTAAAACCGCAAGCGGTGATGAAGGGACCGAAGCACCCCGCGCATGTCGGCGTGTGTCGCGACCGCGAGAGTCCGACTGCGGGAGTGCAGCCGCGACAAGTTGCCAAGCAGCAGGCCTTACAGTCATCGAAGATTAAAAACTTGGAGTGCGCCGAGACATCAAAGTTTGATGCCACGCCGTGGCCACGCCCTCTGACGAAATAACGTGCGGAGCACAACGAGAGATCTTCAACATGTCTAGAATACACTGACACTGAGTTTACGATGATCGGATAAACGCTTTTGGAGGAGTTCGATCAAATAAGTAACCTGTGAAAAAGGAATTTCAGCCATTTTTCTTGCATTCAAAGAAATATGGCGGACTTCCTGTTTGGTTATGATTATGGGTGTAAGAGGATTTTATGTAGGTCCTGACATGCCCAATGAGCATAAAAAAGTTCATGCATGTAGGCCAAAAAAACCTCAATGGGGAGGCCTTTTTAAAAATTTCAAGGGGGCGCCACTGAGTCATGTAGCCACGCCCACTTATTATACCAACATGTGTAGTTTTATTTTTCCACTGGGATCATGTGTTTGATGTTTGGTGAATGTATGACTATATTAAGGCCCGTTACAAACTACTTCCTGTTTGTGACGAACAACGCGTCCGTATGACCACACCCTTTGAGGAAATAATGTGCAGAGCACAACGAGAGATCTTCAACATGTGTAGAACACACTAAGATTGAGTTTGCGATGATCGGATAAACGCTTTTGGAGGAGTTCGTTCAGATAGCTAACCTGTAAACCGCGAATTTCAGCCATTCAAAAAACATTTGGTGGACTTCCTGTTGGGTTTTGACTATGGGTGTAAGAGGATTTTATGTAGCTTCTGACATGCCCAATGAGCATAAACAATTTCATGCACGTAGGCCAAAAAAACCTCTATAGGGAGGCCTTTTTGAAAATTTCAAGGGGGCGCCACTGAGTCATTTAGCCACGCCCACTTTTTATGCCAACATGTCTAGTTTTATTTTTCCACTGGGATCATTTGTGTGATGTTTGATGAATGTGTGACTATATTAAGGCTCGTAACAAACTACTTCCTGTTTGTGACGAACAACGTGTCCGTATGACCACGCCCTTTGAGGAAATAACGTGCAGAGCACAACGAGAGATCTTTAACATGTCGAGAACACACTGACATTCTCATTGTGTCAATCGGGTAATTGCTTTTGGAGGAGTTCGTTCAAATAACTAACCTGTGAAACGTGAATTTTCGCCATTGAAAAAAAATATGGCGGACTTCCTGTTTGGCTTTGACTATGGGTGTAAGAGGATTTTATGTAGGTCCTGACATTATGAACGTACAAAAAAATTGTCATGCATGTAAAAGAAAAAAATTTCTATGGGGAGGCCTTTCAGAAAGGTAAAATATGGGTGTGTCGAGACATCAATGTTTGATGGTACGCCATGGCCACGCCGTTAAACGAAATAACGTGCGGAGCACAACGAGAGATCTTCAACATGTCTAGAATACACTGACACTGAGTTTACGATGATCGGATAAACGCTGTTGGAGGAGTTCGTTCAAATAGCTAACCTGTGAAAAAGGAATTTCGGCCATTTTTGTTGCATTCAAATAAATATGGCGGACTTCCTGTTTGGTTATGACTATAGGTGTAAGAGGATTTTATGTAGGTCCTGACATGCCCAATGAGCATAAAAAAAAATCGGGTATGTAGGAAAAAAAACCTCAATGGGGAGGCTTTTTTGAAAATTTCAAGGGGGCGCCACTGAGTAAATTAGCCACGCCCACTTTTTATGCCAACATGTCTAGTTTTATTTTTCCACTGGGATCATGTGTGTGATGTTTGATGAATCTATGACTATATTAAGGCCCGTAACAAACTACTTCCTGTTTGTGACGAACAACGCGTCCGTATGACCACGCCCTTTGAGGAAATAACGTGCAGAGCACAACGAGAGATCTTCAACATGTCGAGAACACACTGACATTCTCATTGTATCAATGGGATAAACGCTTTTGGAGGAGTTCGTTCAAATAGCTAACCTGTGAAACGCGAATTTTCGCCATTGGAAAAAAATATGGCGGACTTCCTGTTTGGTTTTGACTATGGACGTAAGAGGATTTTATGTGAGATCTCGCATGCTTAATGTGCATAAAAATTGTCGTGCACGTACGATGAAAAAACCTCAATGGGGAGGCCCTTTTGAAAATTTGAAGGGGGCGCCATTGAGTCATTTTGCGAATTTCTTTTACGAAATGACGAGAATATCAAATTTTTCGCCAGAACCGATGACATTGGAGATTTTGATGAGTTTTCATTCACGTTCAAGCCGTCAAAAATGGCTCCAAAGAGGCGGAACAAAAAAAAAAAATATAAAAATTAAAACCGCAAGCGGTGATGAAGGGACCGAAGCACCCCGCGCATGTCGGCGCGTGTCGCGACCGCGAGAGTGCGACCGCGGGAGTGCAGCCGCGACACGAGGCCAAGCAGCAGGCCTCACAGTCATCGAAGGTTAAAAAATTGGAGTGCGCCGAGACATCAAAGTTTGATGGTACGCCGTGGCCACGCCCTTTGACGTAATAACGTGCGGAGCACAACGAGAGATCTTCAACATGTCTACAACACACAGACATTGACATTGTGTCGATCAGATAAATGCTTTTATAGGAGTTCGTTGAAATAGCTAACCTGTGAACCGCGAATTTCAGCCATGCAAAAAAAAATATGGCGGACTTCCTGTTGGGTTTTGACCATGGGTGTAAGAGGATGTTATGTAGGTCCAAACATGGCCAATGAGCATAAAAAATGTCATGCCTGTAGGATAAAGAAACCTCTATGGGGAGGCCATTTTTAAGATTTCATGGGGGCGCCACTGAGTCATTTAGCCACGCCCACTTATCATAACAACATGACAAGTTTAATTGTTCTACAGGGATCATGTTTCTGATGTTTGGTGACTCTACACCTATATTAAGACCCATAACAAACTACTTCCTGTTGGTGACGAACAACGCGTCCGTATGACCACGCCCTTTGAGGAAATAACGTGCAGAGCACAACGAGAGATCTTCAACATGTCTAGAACACACAGACTTTGACGTTGTGTCAATCGGATAAAGGCTTTTGCAGGAGTTCTTTCAAATAGGTAACCTGTGAAACGCGAATTTTCGCCATTAAAAAAAATGTGGCGGAATTCCGGTTTAGTTTTGACTATGTGTGCAAGAGGATTTATTGTAGTTCCTGACACTATTAACATACAAAAAAATTGTCATGCATGTCAGAGAAGAAAACCTCTATGGGGAGGTCTTTCAGAAAGGTAAAATAGGGGTGTGCAGAGACATCAATGTTTGATGGTACGCCATGGCCACGCCCTGAAACGAAATAACGTGGTGATGAAGGGACCGAAGCACCCCGCGCATGTCGGCGCGTGTCGCGACCGCGAGAGTGCGACCGCGGGAGTGCAGCCACGACACCAGGCCAAGCAGCAGGCCTTACAGTCATGGAAGGTTAAAAAATAGGAGTGTGCCGACACATCAAAGTTTGATGGTACGCCGTGGCCACGCCCTTTGACGAAATAACGTGCGGAGCACAACAAGAGATCTTCAACATGTCCAGAACACACTGACACTGAGTTCACGATGATCGGATAAACGCTGTTGTAGGAGTTCGTTCAAATAGCTAACCTGTAAAAAAGGAATTTCAGCCATTTTTCTTGCATTCAAAAAAATATGGCGGACTTCCTGTTTGGTTATGACCATGGGCGTAAGAGGCTTTTATGTATCTTCTGACATGCCCAATGAGCATAAAAAATTTCATGCACGTAGGCCAAAAAAAACTCTATGGGGAGGCCTTGTTGAAAATTTCAAGGGGGCGCCACTGAGTCATTTAGCCACGCCCACTTTTTATGCCAACATGTCTAGTTTTATTTTTTCACTGGGACCATGTGTGTGATGTTTGATGAATGTATGACTATATTAAGGCCCATTACAAACTACTTCCTGTTTGTGACGAACAACGTGTCCGTATGACCACGCCTTTTGAGGAAATAACGTGCAGAGCACAACGAGAGATCTTCAACATGTTGAGAACACACTGACATTCTCATTGTGTCAATCGGATAAACGCTTTTGGAGGAGTTCGTTCAAATAGGTAACCTGTGAAACGCGAATTTTCGCCATTAAAAAAAAATATGGCGAACTTCCTGTTTAGTTTTGACTATGGGTGTAAGAGGATTTATTGTAGGTCCTGACATTATGAATGTACAAAAAAATTGTCATGCATGAAAAAGAAAAAAACCTCTATGGGGAGGCCTTTCAGAAAGGTAAAATAGGGGTGCGCCGAGACATCAATGTTTGATGGTATGCCATGGCCACGCCCTTAAACGAAGTAACGTGCGGACCACAACGAGAGATCTTCAACATGTCTAGAATACACTGACACTGAGTTTACGATGATGGGATAAACGCTGTTCTAGGAGTTCGTTCAAATAGCTAACCTGCGAAAGAGGAATTTTAGCCATTTTTATTGCATTCAAAAAAATATGGCGGACTTCCTGTTTGGTTATGACTATAGGTGTAAGAGGATTTAATGTAGGTCCTGACATGCCCAATGAGCATAAAAAAATCTGTGTATGCAGGACAAAAAAACCTCAATGGGGAGGCCTTTTTGAAAATTTCAAGGGGGCGCCACTGAGTAAATTAACCACGCCCACTTTTTATGCCAACATGTCTAGTTTTATTTTTCCACTGGGATCATGTGTATGATGTTTGATAAATGTATGACTATATTGAGGCCCGTAACAAACTACTTCCTGTTTGTGACGAACAACGCGTCCGTATGACCACGCCCTTTGAGGAAATAACGTGCAGAGCACAACGAGAGATCTTCAACATGTCGAGAACACACTGACATTCTCATTGTGTCAATGGGATAAACGCTTTTGGAGGAGTTCGTTCAAATAGCTAACCTGTGAAATGCGCATTTTCGCCATTGAAAAAAAATATGGCGGACTTCCTGTTTGGTTTTGACTATGGGTGTAAGAGGATTTTATGTGAGATCTCGCATGCTTAATGTGCATAAAAATTGTCGTGCACGTACGATGAAAAAACCTCAATAGGGAGGCCCTTTTGAAAATTTCAAGGGGGCGCCACTGAGTCATTTAGCCACGCCCACTTATTATAACAACATGACAAGTTTAATTCTTCTACAGGGATCATGTGTCTGATGTTTGGTGACTCTACACCTATATTAAGACCCATAACAAACTACTTTCTGTTTGTGACGAACAACGCATCCGTAAGACCACGCCCTTTGACGAAATAACGTGCGGAGCACAACGAGAGATCTTCAACATGTCAAGATCACACAAACACTGACTTTTTGTCAATCAGATAAACGCTTTTATAGGAGTTCGTTCAAATAGGTAACCTTTAAAACGAGAATTTTCGCCATTAAAAAAAATATGGCGGATTTCCTTTTTAGTTTTGACGATGGGTGTAAGACGATTTATTGTAGGTCCTGACATTATGAATGTACAAAAAAATTGTCATGCATGTCAAAGAAAAAAACCTCTATGGGGAGGCCTTTCAGAAAGGTAAAATAGGGGTGCGCCGAGACATCAATGTTTGATGGTACACCATGGCCACGCCCTTAAATGAAATAACGTGCGGAGCACAACAAGAGATCTTCAACATGTCTAGAATACACTGACACTGAGTTTACGATGATCGGATAAACGCTGTTATAGGAGTTCGTTCAAATAGCTAACCTGTGAAACGTGAATTTCGGCCATTTTTGTTGCATTCAAAAAAATATGGCGGACTTCCTGTTTGGTTATGACTATAGGTGTAAGAGGATTTAATGTAGGTCCTGACATGCCCAATGAGCATAAAAAAATCTGTGTATGCAGGACAAAAAAACCTCAATGGGGAGGCCTTTTTGAAAATTTCAAGGGGGCGCCACTGAGTAAATTAGCCACGCCCACTTTTTATGCCAACATGTCTAGTTTTACTTTTCCACTGGGATCATGTGTATGATGTTTGATAAATGTATGACTATATTGAGGCCCGTAACAAACTACTTCCTGTTTGTGACGAACAACGCGTCCGTATGACCACGCCCTTTGAGGAAATAACGTGCAGAGCACAACGAGAGATCTTCAACATGTCGAGAACACACTGACATTCTCATTGTGTCAATGGGATAAACGCTTTTGGAGGAGTTCGTTCAAATAGCTAACCTGTGAAATGCGCATTTTCGCCATTGAAAAAAAATATGGCGGACTTCCTGTTTGGTTTTGACTATGGGTGTAAGAGGATTTTATGTGAGATCTCGCATGCTTAATGTGCCTAAAAATTGTCGTGCACGTACAATGAAAAAACCTCAATAGGGAGGCCCTTTTGAAAATTTCAAGGGGGCGCCACTGAGTCATTTAGCCACGCCCACTTATTATAACAACATGACAAGTTTAATTCTTCTACAGGGATCATGTGTCTGATGTTTGGTGACTCTACACCTATATTAAGACCCATAACAAACTACTTCCTGTTTGTGACGAACAACGCATCCGTACGACCACGACCTTTGAGGAAATAACGTGCAGAGCACAACGAGAGATCTTCAACATGTCAAGAACAAGCAGATACTTAATTTCCATCCATCGGATAATTGCTTTTGGAGGAGTTCGTTCAAATAGCTAACCTGTGAAACGCGAATTTTCGCCATTGAAAAAAAACATGGCGGACTTCCTGTTTGGTATTGACTATGGGTGTAAGAGGATTTATTGTAGTTCCTGACATTATGAACGTCCAAAAAAATTGTCATGCATGTAAAAGAAAAAAACCTCTATGGGGAGGCCTTTCAGAAAGGTAAAATAGGGGTGCGCCGAGACATCAATGTTTGATGGTACGCCATGGCCACGCCCTTAAACGAAATAACGTGCGGAGCACAACGAGAGATCTTCAACATGTCTAGAATACACTGACATTGAGTTTACGATGATCGGATAAACGCTGTTGTAGGAGTTCGTTCAAATAGCTAACCTGTGAAACGTGAATTTCGGCCATTTTTGTTGCATTCAAAAAAATATGGCGGACTTCCTGTTTGGTTATGACAATGGGTGTAAGAGGATTTTATGTAGCTCCTGACATGCCCAATGAGCGTAAAAAAAATTGTGTATGTAGGACAAACAAACCTCAATGGGGAGGCCTTTTTGAATATTTCAAGGGGGCGCCACTGAGTCATGTAGCCACGCCCACTTTTTATATCAACTTGTGTAGTTTTATTTTTCCACTGGGATCATGTGTCTGATGGTTGGTGAGTGTATGACTATATTAAGGTCCATAACAAACTACTTCCTGTTTGTGACGAACAACGCGTCCGTATGACCACGCTCTTTGAGGAAATAACGTGCAGAGCACAACGAGAGATCTTCAACATGTCGAGAGCACACTGACATTCTCATTGTGTCAATCGGATAATTGCTTTTGGAGGAGTTCGTTCAAATAGCTAACTTGTGAAACACAAATTTTCACCATTAAAAAAAATTTTGGCGAACTTCCTGTTTGGTATTGACTATAGGTGTAAGAGGATTTATTGTAGTTCCTGACATTATGAACGTCCAAAAAAATTGTCATGCATGTAAAAGAAAAAAACCTCTATGGGGAGGCCTTTCAGAAAGGTAAAATAGGGGTGCGCCGAGACATCAATGTTTGATGGTACGCCATGGCCACGCCCTTAAACGAAATAACGTGCGGAGCACAACGAGAGATCTTCAACATGTCTAGAATACACTGACATTGAGTTTACGATGATCGGATAAACGCTGTTGTAGGAGTTCGTTCAAATAGCTAACCTGTGAAACGTGAATTTCGGCCATTTTTGTTGCATTCAAAAAAATATGGCGGACTTCCTGTTTGGTTATGACAATGGGTGTAAGAGGATTTTATGTAGCTCCTGACATGCCCAATGAGCGTAAAAAAAATTGTGTATGTAGGACAAACAAACCTCAATGGGGAGGCCTTTTTGAATATTTCAAGGGGGCGCCACTGAGTCATGTAGCCACGCCCACTTTTTATATCAACTTGTGTAGTTTTATTTTTCCACTGGGATCATGTGTCTGATGGTTGGTGAGTGTATGACTATATTAAGGTCCATAACAAACTACTTCCTGTTTGTGACGAACAACGCGTCCGTATGACCACGCTCTTTGAGGAAATAACGTGCAGAGCACAACGAGAGATGTTCAACATGTGAAGAAGACACTGACATTCTCATTGTGTCAATCGGATAATTGCTTTTGGAGGAGTTCGTTCAAATAGCTAACTCGTGAAACGCGAATTTTCGCCATTGAAAAAAAATATGGCGGACTTCCTGTTTGGTTTTGACTATGGGTGTAAGAGGATTTTATGTGAGATCTCGCATGCTTAATGTGCCTAAAAATTGTCGTGCACGTACGATGAAAAAACCTCAATAGGGAGGCCCTTTTGAAAATTTCAAGGGGGCGCCACTGAGTCATTTAGCCACGCCCACTTATTATAACAACATGACAAGTTTAATTCTTCTACAGGGATCATGTGTCTGATGTTTGGTGACTCTACACCTATATTAAGACCCATAACAAACTACTTCCTGTTTGTGACGAACAACGCATCCGTACGACCACGACCTTTGAGGAAATAACGTGCAGAGCACAACGAGAGATCTTCAACATGTCAAGAACAAGCAGATACTTAATTTCCATC
The DNA here is from genome assembly GCF_947650265.1 of Symphodus melops. Classification (NCBI taxonomy): domain Eukaryota; kingdom Metazoa; phylum Chordata; class Actinopteri; order Labriformes; family Labridae; genus Symphodus; species Symphodus melops. The sequence continues at coordinate 23,321,876 of NC_136693.1, forward strand.
CATCGGATAATTGCTTTTGGAGGAGTTCGTTCAAATAGCTAACCTGTGAAACGCGAATTTTCGCCATTGAAAAAAAACATGGCGGACTTCCTGTTTGGTATTGACTATGGGTGTAAGAGGATTTATTGTAGTTCCTGACATTATGAACGTCCAAAAAAATTGTCATGCATGTAAAAGAAAAAAACCTCTATGGGGAGGCCTTTCAGAAAGGTAAAATAGGGGTGCGCCGAGACATCAATGTTTGATGGTACGCCATGGCCACGCCCTTAAACGAAATAACGTGCGGAGCACAACGAGAGATCTTCAACATGTCTAGAATACACTGACATTGAGTTTACGATGATCGGATAAACGCTGTTGTAGGAGTTCGTTCAAATAGCTAACCTGTGAAACGTGAATTTCGGCCATTTTTGTTGCATTCAAAAAAATATGGCGGACTTCCTGTTTGGTTATGACAATGGGTGTAAGAGGATTTTATGTAGCTCCTGACATGCCCAATGAGCGTAAAAAAAATTGTGTATGTAGGACAAACAAACCTCAATGGGGAGGCCTTTTTGAATATTTCAAGGGGGCGCCACTGAGTCATGTAGCCACGCCCACTTTTTATATCAACTTGTGTAGTTTTATTTTTCCACTGGGATCATGTGTCTGATGGTTGGTGAGTGTATGACTATATTAAGGTCCATAACAAACTACTTCCTGTTTGTGACGAACAACGCGTCCGTATGACCACGCTCTTTGAGGAAATAACGTGCAGAGCACAACGAGAGATGTTCAACATGTGAAGAAGACACTGACATTCTCATTGTGTCAATCGGATAATTGCTTTTGGAGGAGTTCGTTCAAATAGCTAACTCGTGAAACGCGAATTTTCGCCATTGAAAAAAAATATGGCGGACTTCCTGTTTGGTTTTGACTATGGGTGTAAGAGGATTTTATGTGAGATCTCGCATGCTTAATGTGCCTAAAAATTGTCGTGGACGCACGATGAAAAAACCTCAATAGGGAGGCCCTTTTGAACATTTCAAGCGGGCGCCACTGAGTCATTTAACCACGCCCCCTTATTATAACAACATGACCAGTTTAATTTTTCTACTGGGATCATGTGTATGATGTTTGATGAATGTATGACTATATTAAGACCCGTAACAAACTACTTCCTGTTTGTGAAGAACAACGCGTCCATATGACCACGCCCTTTGACGAAATAACGTGCGGAGCACAACGAGAGATCTTCAACATGTCGAGAGCACACTGACATTCTCATTGTGTCAATCGGATAATTGCTTTTGGAGGAGTTCGTTCAAATAGCTAACTTGTGAAACACAAATTTTCACCATTAAAAAAAATTATGGCGAACTTCCTGTTTGGTATTGACTATAGGTGTAAGAGGATTTTTTGTAGGTCCTGACATTATGAATGTACAAAAAAATTGTCATGCATATAAAAAAAAAACCTCTATGGGGAGGCCTTTCAGAAAGGTAAAATAGGGGTGCGCCGAGACATCAATGTTTGATGGTACGCCATGGCCACGCCCTTAAACGAAATAACGTGCGGAGCACAACGAGAGATCTTCAACATGTATAGAATACACTGACACTGAGTTTACGATGATCGGATCAACGCTGTTGTAGGAGTTCGTTCAAATAGCTAACCTGTGAAAGAGGAATTTTAGCCATTTTTATTGCATTCAAAAAAATATGGCGGACTTCCTGTTTGGTTATGACCATGGGTGTAAGAGGATTTTATGTAGCTCCTGACATGCCCAATGAGCATAAAAAAAATTGTGTATGTAGGACAAAAAAACCTCAATGGGGAGGCCTTTTTGAAAAGTTCAAGGGGGCGCCACTGAGTCATTTAGCCACGCCCAATTTTTATGCCAACATGTCTAGTTTAACTTTTCCACTGGGATCATGTGTGTGATGGTTGATGAATGTATGACTATATTAAGGCCCGTAACAAACTACTTCCTGTTTGTGACGAACAACGCATCCGTAAGACCACGCCCTTTGACGAAATAACGTGCGGAGCACAAAGAGATATCTTCAACATGTCAAGAACAAGCAGATACTTAATTTGCGTCCATCGGATAAACACTTTTGGAGGAGTTCGTTCAAATAGCTAACCTGTGAAACGCGAGTTTTCGCCATTGAAAAAAAATATGGCAGACTTCCTGTTTGGCTTTGACGATGGGCGTAAGAGGATTTTATGTGAGTTCTCGCATGCTTAATGTGTATAAAAATTTTCATGCACGTACAACGAAAAAACATCAATGGGGAGGCCCTTTAGAAAATTTGAAGGGGGCGCCACTGAGTCATTTTGCGCATTTTTTTTACGAAATGATGAGAATATCAAATTTTTCGCCAGAGCCGATGATGTTGGAGATTTTGATGAGTTTTCATTCACGTTCAAGCCGTCAAAAGTGGCTCCGAAGTGGCGGAAGGAAAAAAAAAATAATAATAATCGTAAGGAAAACAATAGGGTCCTTCGCACTGGTCAGTGCTTCGGTCCCTAATAATCATTTGAAGAACAATAGGGTCCTTCGCACTGGTCAGTGCTTCGGTCCCTAAAAAACAAGGATCGAGAAGGATCTGGAAGATGAACTTAAACAACTAAATTACTCCTATGCTGATAATCAGTCAGAACTGACCTACAAAAAACTAACAAAAGTTAAATTTGAACTTGATAAAATGATTAACAAAAAGACGCAATTCATGATAGAAAAATACTGAGCAAACCAACTCCAGCACAATAAAGACAAGTCATTAGTCTCTACAGTAATGGACTCAGCAGGCAAGCCAATGTTAACAACAGAAGACATCAACCACATTTTCAGAATATTTTATGCCAATTTATACTCCTGTGACAAGGAACTGGAAGTATTAAACATTGACTCCAATCTACAAAACCTTAACCGTTCCAAATTAATAGAGGATTAAGCAAGTGACTTGGAAAAAACACTTACACAAGAAGAATATTTTATAGCACTAAACCAAATACCAAACTTTAACTCACCAGAGCCAGATGGCTTCCCTGCTGAATTTTTGGAATACAGTCTTGACAGTAATTATTAGAATGTGTCAAGAAAAATTAAGCATACATCCAAACTTCCACAAAACATAAAAACGGCCAGCATATATCTACTACCAAAACCAGATAAAGACCCAACACAATGCTCAAACAACATCCTATTTCGCTTATTAATATTATATTATAATAAAAAGTAAAACTCTAACCATTCGCTTCGAAAAAAAGATTCCTCTTATAATACACCCTGATCAAACTGGATTCATTCAAGGTAGACATTCCTCCGACAACATGCACAGACCTTTTAATCTCATAAATATCTCAAAATTAAACAACTTAAAGACCGTAATTGCCTCACTTGATGCTGAAAAAGCCTTTGACAGAGTAAACCGCAAAATCCTATTCGCAACACTTAAAAAATAAACCTCTTTATACAATGGATCAATACCCTACACACTTCAGCCATGGCTATAGTCATAACCAATGGGGTAACCTCAGTGCCATTTGCTTTGCACAGGGGAACAAGACAGGGATTCCCAACTTTCTCCATCACTCTTTGCCATACTCATCGAAGCTCTAGCAGCTGCTATCCAGCAGAATGATAATAACAAACTATGTATTTACAAACACTCCCTAGTATATTAATAATATAAAAAGACCAACAGGCTCTCAAAGACTAAAGTTACACAGCTGCAACAACAAATGCAGAAAGGACAAAAGGGCAAAAAAAGGAAAATCAGTGAGTATTAACAGTGAAAACTGCGGCTTATAATATTTGTTTCATTAGTTCACCTTAGAACTGACTATAATAACTCCTGTTTCTTCTCTGACCAGAATGTGTTGCTCTGACTCTTTCATTTAGTGAGTATAACAGTTAAAGAAGTAATATTTCAGCTGCAGCTCTGACCATCACAAACAGAGCAGCAAGGAGACATTAAACAATCATATGAAAATACAATTCAAAGCCAGAAGAAAATATTTGTAATTGTACATCTTCAACTCAAACGTTCCAGCGCTTTTTTCAATCTCTGTTGAAGGATATCAGTGAAAAATAATCATTAACTTAACGGACCTAATATAAAATTAAAACCGCAAGCGGTGATGAAGGGACCGAAGCACCCCACGCATGTCGGCGCGTGTCATCCACGTAAGACGAAAAAACGTCAATGGGGAGGCCCTTTTGAAAATTTGAAGGGGGCGCCACTGAGTCATCTTGCGAAAACATTTTACGAAATGACGAGAATATCAAATTTTTCGCCAGACCCGATGACATTGGAGATTTTGATGAGTTTTCATTGACGTTCAAGCCGTCAAAAGTGGCGTCAAACTGACGGACCGAAAAAAAAAAAAAAAAAAATCATTTGAAGAACAATAGGGTCCTTCGCACTGGTCAGTGCTTCGGTCCCTAATAATGCTGGACTCATAAAGTGTCCTCCCCTCTCTTGATCAGCTCTGGGAGCTCCACAATCAAAAGATCTGATTGGTCAGTGGGCAGAGATTGTCACAGTTTGATCTCTTATCTCCATTATATCCTGCTCCGGAGAAGGTTAGGTGTGCAGTGTAAATTACCGTGGCGATATATCCAGGTAAGAAGTGAATGACCCTCGTAGGATTGAAAACCCAGGGTTAACACTGAAGTTACCTTGCTAACCTCAAATCCTGCTTCGTAATACAGGCCCCTGGTCTCATATCTGTCAAAACACTTTCACAATGTCCAAAAATATTAACTTACAATTAATCCAATAGGGTATTAACAACCCAAGACAAAATGGGACTGATAGGGTCAGACATTTGCTCATCGTGCACACTAAACACAACATATAACTATTATACTATATAACTATAACTATTATCCTATATGGGATTGCCCCTCGGTACATGCCTTTTGGGAGGAAATCATGACCTGAATGTCTAATCTCTTAGGGTGCAGCCTTCCATTATCTCCCTTACTCTGCCGACTTGAAGACTTGTCTGTAGTGAACCCAACAATAAAAAGCCCCAGACCAATACTCATTGCCCTAACCACTGCTAAGAAAACCAGACTAATGAATTGTAAAACTAGTTAACAATGGTTAAACATCCTATTAGAATACATTTCAATGAAAAAACTCATTATATTCAAGCAACTTGGACCCCTCTTTTTAGGGCTTTACATTCATGAACACCTCCTCCTAAAAGCCAGAGCTCTTAACGTAGTTAATCACTTACAAAATAATTCTGTTCTCATTATTATTATCAGGCGTTCCAGTTGACAGATGACCACGGCAGCACTGGGATCCAAAATCTGGATCATTCTGATCAATATGCAATTTAAGATTATTTTCTAAATTTTAGGAAGAGAAGAGAGCAGGGTTGACATACATCAACAGAATTAAATTTATGCAAAAGTACCCAACATAGCAATTATCAAGCAAAAATCCAACAACTTTCCCGTCCAACTGATCCAACATTTTTAGAATGAATTTAGTACACTGTCCCAGCTAAGACTTCTGAACATACTTCATTTGTTTTTCTTTCGAAATGGGGAATTATTGCTTTGTACCTGGTTGTTTAATCAGAACAACAAAAAGACAACAAGTAAGTCTTTACCACTTGCTGATTAGAGATTTGGACGTGATGCAATATTTACATTGGCTGCGGGCCATCAACACCATCATGGAATGACTGAAAACCCCTCGGTAAGACTATATTTCTGGTCATACACAATGATACAGTTGTCTGCAGTAAAGCAGCACATCACATAGAAGTTGTACACGTTAGCAATGTAAACCCACCTTGTTTGCGTGTGAATAGTTACATAATTCACATGGTTTTAACATTGTTGAACGTATGACATTTCAGATTCCATTGACTGCTTCCGCTGCTTTCGTGTCGTCAGAAGATGAAGAGGAACAATGCCTGCTAACCTGAAGACCGATAAAATACCTGCCTCTGCTTCTGTGCTCTCGGAATAGTATAATAGAAAAAATTATGATCTTCACAGCTAACTAAATTGGCACGTTTTGCTGAAAGGCTTATATATTCCTGGGGAAAAATGTCTAGTACAATCAAGTCTTTTCAGATTTTCTGTGTAATCATATTTCCTGTCCTTTACAGGAGAAGCACAGTTTAACCAAGTGTACTTTCTTGAAGAAAATCTTCACAACACACACCACCGTCATCGAGAAGGTCATGGACTTGTTAAGTTTCTTAGGTACTTTTGATTAATATTTTATTTGCAACACCATGGTTCAGAGAGAAACGCATGTATGTCCAGCACGTGAATAATGACAACTTTGACTATATAAAGTATAGCTTTTTTAGATGCATCTCCCTGTTTATTTTAATTTGTTGTCTGTCATTTATGATGGCACAATATTTCCATTTAAAAACATTCACTTTACCCTGTACACCAAAATTCAAAATTATAGACTTATGGAAGGATCAAAAAGATGATGCAGGTAGGACCATTATTTCGCATTGTTTTATCATCTAAGGCAAGAGTTGCTTTGTTAATCAAATAATGTTATCGAATACAGTATGTACTTGGAGCAATCGCACACAAACACACATTGTTCACTCACAATAAAATACATAAAAGTTCCACAGACTTTTCACGTTTCTTTAAATTGTATGTCCCTGCAACTATGCGCATGAAGAGCACCAAAGAATATGTTTAGGCTGTGCACACTGTTGGCTACTAAAATTAAGTTGTTAACTACGGAGCCCTGGAGGTGTGACTTACTGTATGTCGCACGTGTGAGTTAAATCAGGGACCCCGGGCTGGACCTGACATAGTTTGTTTTTAGCTGTCAAGCTTGTAGACAACAGTAGGTGACTATCATCCAAAACAGCGTTAATAGTCTGTATGCACCACAACTTGCATTTGTTCACATCTTGATAGGTTTTTTTTTTAAATGTATTTATTGGTTTTTCTCCTTTTTTTAAACAAACAGCTCAGCAAAACAAACATTGGTCTGCACAACCTTAATGAATTTAACACACAGAGAGGGGTACAATATAATAGTACAATAAAGCATCCCGTTATGTTTTCCAAAAAGAGAGCAGTGTTCATGGTCAGTCAAACAGAAAAAAAGCCTGCAAGTGTGGAAGCAAAAGCAGAGTTCAAAAAGCAGAGGTATGGGGTACATATCTGAATGAATCGTCCCTTTGTAGAGTGAAGCAAACCGGTTAAATATTCAAGAGGAAAACACTCCATGATGATCTTATGCCAGTTTGCCTTAGAGTTTGCCGCTTATCCATAACAGAAAGATATTCTTCCTTGCAGCAAATGTGAGGATATCACACAGTCTACTGGAACCAGCACAAACAATACCATCTTGACACGTATACTGTTTCCTGTGTAACCAGCCTGACGGGCATTTTCCATGCTCCCCCTGGTGGACACTTTGTGTATTGCTTGTATTTTCTTGAGTTTCATTTTGTCCCTCAGTTTAGTTTCATTTACACGAAGAGCAGCCTACAGTGTGCATGCAGTTCAGTTGTCTCCTTACGTTTAAGTCTTGGAGTTGATATGTCCGTAAGTAATGAGTCATGTGTTATTTAATGTATTTTTATGATTTCTGTTTGTGAAGAAAACAGTAAGCCTCCAGATGTCAGTAAAATGGAGATCTGTTTGCTAACAGCTAAATAGCTAACATTGAAGCATTGAGGTTATTGTGATCATATTTTCCTGAGTTGTTTAGCTGCTGGATAAATGTGTTTAAAAATATTATGCGATGTTACATGTGACTACAAACGGTTACAGTTCATAAAGACTTAAAGAGTAGTTTAAATAATGTTTTTATCTCAAGCTATTGATGTACAGTACTTTATACATTTAACTATTTACATTATAATTTCATGTGTATATGTTATATGTGCAGTATATTGTCACATTTGTACTGTATTTTTCAGTTTTACAGAAACGATCATCACTAAAGCCACCTTGTTCAAGAAAACGGTTTTATTGGAGTTTTTGTTCGCTATCTGTCTAGCCTTGCTCAGAAACGCAATCGTGAGGACAGAATAACACGGATGACCCAGAAGAAGAGAGACAGGATTCAAACACAAACTCACACCCAGAATGTTTTCCATATCTCTTAAAATGTCTACCCAATACGCTTGAATTTTTGGGCAGGACCAGACACAATGAGTATAAGTCCCTACTGAGATTTTACATTGAAGACAGAGGTGACAGCTGGGAGTTCATCTTATGTCTTCTATTGGGAGAAGCGGTGCAAGATTTTAAATCGTAACAATCTAGCACAATTACAAACTGATATCTTCTTTGTATGATTCCATATCACATCCCATTTATCTTCCTCTATTGTTACACCGAGCTCACTTTGCCATGTTTCTGCAGCAGCTGAAACATATGACACATCCGTCTGACTCAAGACATCATAAAATGGAGTCACGTGGGTGCAGCAACCAAGATGGCTGCATGGTTGATTCATAGTTTCTAATATATAAACGATCCTCAGTGGTTAAGAAAAGTGCTTTTTTCAAATATTTTAGTGTCAGTGCTTTAATAATATACGCTCTAGAGCAGTGTTTTTCAACCAGTGCTCCGCGGCACACTAGTGTGTCGCGAGATATTGTCAGGTGTGTCGTGGGAAATGATCAAATTTCACCTAATTGGTCTAAAAAAGAAGTCGAGTGTCTGTGCTGTCAAGTGCCTGGCAGTTATCATGTAATACTCTTCCATATCAGTAGGTGGCAGCAGGTAGCAAATTGCATTGTACTCTGAGACAAGAGAATTAGTGACGCATTGATGCGACAGGTGGCGGGGACAGTGACATTTTGGCTAGCGAGTATATACGGTAACAGTGATGGAGAAGTTTTTGAAAAGGAAAAATGCTAACTCCGAACTGGACCCTGGACAAAATTCGGACCCAGATGAAGGCCACGACCTGTGAAAAGTCGCATATTTGCATCTTTGTGTGAGGAAATGGGAGCGGAGCACAAGGTCTTGCTGTTTCATACGGAGGTCTGATGGTTGTCGCGCGGCAAGGTGCTGGCCCGTGTGTATGAGCTGCGGGAGGAACTTAGAGTTTTTCTCACAAATGAGAGGTCTGATGACGCAAAGCTGCTTGCAAGTGATGAGTGGTGTGCAAGGCTGGCATACCTGGCAGATATTTTTCATCACCTGAATGAACTGAACACACGAATGCAAAGCCGAAATGAAAACCTGCTTACAAGTACAGATAAAATATATGGATTCCGTTCAAAGGTGCACCTCTGACAACAACATGTGGAAACTGGCAACCTTGAAATGTTTCCACTCACCAAGAAATGGCAAGATGTTAACACTGCTGCATTGTGTGAGACAATAGTTAAACATTTGAAAACTTTTGAGGAGAAGATGTCATTTTATTTCTCTTCAGCCTTCACTGAATGCCTTGACTGGGTTAGGGACCCTTATAGCTCAGCATCAGTTGTTGGAAAGGACATGACTTTACAGGAGCAGGAGGACCTAACTGAACTGAGACAAAATCGTGGTTTAAAGCTAAGCTTTGCAGGTCTACCTTTGGACAGTTTTTGGTTGGCTACTGCCAAGGAGTTCCCTATTCTGGCAAACAAAGCTATTTTGACATTGCTCCCATTTTCCACGACATATCTGTGTGAGGTGAGCTTTTCAAGCTTCACTGCTATAAAAACTAAAAACAGAGAGAGACTGAGAGCTGTTGAGGAAGAGCTTCGTGTGTGTCTTTCTTCAATTCCTGCCAGGATATCAACTTTGTGTTCATCCAAACAAGCCCAGGTTTCACACTGAGTGAGTAGAAATATTTTTATTTGTGTTTATTTGATACCAAATAAACACAAGAATTACTTTATATTGTTAATATGGGCTACATAGTTTAATTTTTTTAACATTATCGACTGGTGGTGTGCCGCGAGATTTTTTCATTGAAAAAAGTGTTCCTTGGCTCAGAAAAGGTTGAAAAACACTGCTCTAGAGGTGATGGCGTCATCTAAATATTTAAAAAACCCAAGTCGCATGCCTACACGGAAAAGCCCCCTCACACGAGGCGGACCTAGCTAACGCCGCTCCTGCATCGCCAAGTCCGTCTGATAGTATGGAGAAGTTGTTAACAGAAATTTCGAAAATGAGTGATACTCTTCAGAGTGTGGCAACGGATGTTACGACCATTAAACAAACTACAGCAGAGCTAAGTACAGCGGTGACGGCTATGCAGGAGCACCTGGGGTGCAAGTCCTTGAAAACCATAGTAGATGGAATAATGTAAGGTTGGTGGGATGAAAGGAGACTTGGTACTAACTGGACGCTGCCTGTTTGTGTACAAAAGATTCTAACCGAAGGGCTCGGTGTTGAGATGGAGGATGAGTTTGAGATGGAGAGGGTGCATAGGCAGCTGGCTCCGATGCTGGTTCTAATTCGTTTTCTGAGGCAGTTGTGCTACGAGGTGATTAATGCAGCTAAAGAAACGTGAGGGTTTGTTTGGGAAGAGTGCCGTTTGTCTGTGACATGACGAGCGAGCTGGCGCTGAAGAGGAAAGCCTTTACATCTGTGAAACGCAAATTGCACGAGCGGAATGTAAGATACACACTGGCTTTCCCCACAACGCTGCACTTTAGATGGAAAGGAAAACGTTTGAGCTTTAACACCGCTGCAGCGGCTGACAAGTTTCTCAACGAGCACAGGCACAAGAAGACAGCAGACTGAGGTAAAGGTGCGAGATGCGTCGTCATTTACACTGGAGAAGATCGTTTGTTTGGAGCTGAATGAGATGGATCACCTGTGCAGGAGGTGGGGAGGAGTCTCTGTGCACGGGACAGTAACCACGGGAGATGTGATAACCCCATGGACCACTTTACTGTTTTGTTTTATTTTTTATTTGCTTCTCATCCACGAGGAATCTTAATCACTCGGATGCTGGCTGCTTAGAGTCAGTCGGACACCTTTTGTTTTGTTTCTGTTGGCTCGGTAAGTTTGCCTGTTTATTCTGTTATGTGTATTCAAAAACAGGAAGGTACATGGTAATGAGTTTTGATTCTCTTATGGACCCTAAAGTGTTGTTTTCACATGGACATTGGCAGACACTGACCTGAACAACTATCTTCTCATTGGGTATTTCCCCTTCTTCTTTTGTATCTTATATAGTTGACAAATGTCCAGTAGGCTAGTTATATTTATTTCGTGAAACATAACGAATGTGGAAGTCCTGTTAAAAGATGGAAAATATTTTCCCATTTGAAGAACTGCCAGGCAGATATTGTTTTTATACAGGAAACTCACATGCAGGGGATTGAGGCTGAGAAATTTAAAGGAGGATGGGTTGGCCATATTTTCCATAGCTCATTTTCAAATAAACGTAATGGTGTATTGATTTTAATTCACAAGAATGTCAGTTTTGTCCTTATAAGACAAGTTAAAGATACAGAGGGAAGGATTGTGTCGTTGAGGCCATTCTAGAGGGTATGATGGTGGTGTTGTGTAATATTTATGCACCCAACAAAGGTGATCCCAATTTTTATCATCAGGTTAATAAGATACTGGGGGACACTGACGGCCAAATTGTTTTTGCCTGTGACTTTAATGAGGTTGTGGATCCTTTCTTGGATAGGAGTTCATGCAGATCTCCTCTCCTGACTAAGGAGAGGGAAGCTTTACACATGTTGAGTGGTGATGTGGGCCTAACAGACATGGAGGTTAACTAATCCATCGATGCTTGACTATACCTTTTTCTCACATTGTCACAAAACTTACTCCAGGATAGATTTTTTTCTGATTAGCTCTTCTTTAACGGATAACGTGGCTAGCTGTGTGATAAATGCAATAACTATCTCAGATCACGCTCTGGTTGAATTACTTATCAAGGCTAATAAATACTGAGAAGAGGGGCAGGTGGAGGTTGAATACTTCCTTTATGTTAGACCCAATCTTTAAGGAAGCTGTGGAAAATGATTTAAAAAGTTTCTTTGAAATCAACATTGGTAGGGCAAAGGAAATTACAACGGTGCGGGAAGCTTCAAAAGCGTACATAATTGGTAAACTTATTGCACATGCTACCAAAAAGAAAAAAGAGGATTTGAGCAGAACTAGGATCTTGGAAAGGAATATAAAGGATAAAGAACTTAAACTATCTGAACAGTTCTCTGATGAGCAATTTCAAGAGCTCTGTAAACTCAAATCTCAACTCCACGAGATTTACAACAAGAAAGCAGAGTATGCCCTTTACAGATTAAGAACGAGTTTTTATGAAGGGGGAGACAAATCTGGAAAACTGCTTGCGAGGCAGGTGAAGGAAAAAACTGTTGCTAACACAATACCAGTTATAAATCAGGGTGATAAACAGTTTTTCTCGAATAGAGAGAGTTTTTCAACAATATTACGAAGGATTGGTTCAAGGTTCAAGGTTGTTTATTGTCAAATATGCTCCATGTTAAACATACAGCACAGATGAAATTGCAATCCCCCCAACCCCCAGTGCAAACCTGCAGTGCATAAAAAAAGTACTAAAAAACTAGCAATAAAACAATACTATAAACAAATAACTTAACTAAAAACATTTGGACAACAAATAACGAACGACAGACAATCGACAGACAAGGGCACTTGTGAGAATTTCACCATGAGGTAGTATGTGGATAAATTAAAGTATTAACAATATAAACAGAGTGCAGATTAAGTTACAAAGTTAAAAAGTGAGGTAGTGCGTTGAAAGGTGCAAATAGCATAACAGTAAACGGCTGTGCAGAGTTTTTAGGGTGCGTGAATTAGTGGAGCACGCGGGGGGTGGAGGTGGAGGGGGGTGATGACTGATGCTGTAGGGGCGGACTGTGGCAGGGTGCAGGGGGGGGGGAGGCAGAGGGTGGGAGGAGGGCTGAGGGGACGAATGGGGGGGAGAGCAGGGAGGGAGTTGAGTCTCCTGACAGCCTGGTGGAAAAGACTGTTCTTGAGCCTGCTGGTTCGAGCACGGAGACTCTGCAGTCTCCTCCCAGATGGCAGCAGGCTGAGGAGGCTGTGAGACGGGTGGGTGGGGTCACCTGCAATCCTGGTGGCTTTGCGGGTGAGACGTGTGTTGTAGATGTCCAGAAGGGGGGAAGAGAGACACCAATGATCTTCTCAGCTACTCTCACGATGCGCTGCAGAGACTTACGGCAGGCCACGGTGCAGGCGCCGTACCACACGGTGATGCAGCTGGACAGGATGCTCTCAATGGTGCCTCTGTAGAATGCGTGCATGATGGAGGATGTGGCTCTCGCTCTCCTCAGTTTGCGGAGGAAGTAGAGGCGCTGGTGAGCTTTTTTGGCCAGTGATGCGGAGTTGAGGCTCCAGGACAGGTCTTTGGAGATGTGCACACCCAGGAACTTGGTGCTGCTCATCCTCTCCACTGCAGCACCGTCGATGGTCAGAGGAGCATGCTGGGTGTGCGTTCTCCTGAAGTCCACAACAATCTTCTTCGTCTTCTCCACGTTCAGATGGAGATTATTGTCCTTGCACCACAAGGCCAGCCTGCTCACCTCACTCCTGTAGATTGACTCATCGTTGTTGTTGATGAGACCCACCACAGTCGTGTCGTCTGCAAACTTAACGAAGAGGTTAGAGCTGGAAGATGGGGTGCAGTCATGGGTCAGCAGAGTGAAGAGGAGGGGGCTCAGCACACATCCTTGGGGGGCCCCCGTGTTCATCATGATGGTGCTGGAGGTGTCGACCCGAACTGCCTGTGGTCTCCCTGTCAGGAAGTCCAGCAGCCAGTTGCACATGGAGGTGCTTAGGCCCAGGTCGTCCAGTTTGTGGATGAGCTGCTGCGGGATGATGGTGTTAAATGCTGAGCTGAAGTCGATGAACAGCATTCTGACGTGGGCGTCCTTGGTTTCCAGGTGGGTGAGGGCTGAGTGGAGGGCAGTGGAGATGGCGTCGTCGGTCGATCGGTTAGGCCGATATGCAAACTGGTAGGGGTCCAGGGTGGAGGGGAGGGCAGACTTGATGTGCTGCATGACTAGCCGCTCGAAGCACTTCATGAGGATGGGGGTCAGTGCGACCGGGCGGTAGTCATTGTAGCAGGATGGAGACGGCTTCTTGGGGACCGGGATGATGGTGGTGGCTTTGAAGCATGTGGGGACAACAGCTTGGCTCAGTGAAGTGTTGAAGATGTCAGTGAGGACATCTGTGACCTCCTCAGCACAGTCTCTCAGGACACGACCTGGGATGTTGTCAGGACCTGGCGCTTTCCGTGCATTTGTTTTCTTGAGGGATCGCTTCACGCTATCCCGGGAAAGCGTCAGTACCTGGTCGCCAGGAGAAGGTGGCGTCTTCTGTGCTGGGGTGCTGTTGTCTGCTTCAAAACTTGAGAAATTGTTGAGGTTGTTTAGCAGAGAGGTGGAGCTGTCACAGGTCTGCGGAGGGGGCTTGTAGTCCGTGATAGTCTGGACCCCCCGCCACAGGTTCCTGGTGTCTCTGCTGTCGGTGAAACGGTCTGCGATCCTCCTGGAGTATTGCCTCTTGGCCAATCTGATGCCACGTGACAGGTTGGCCCTGGCAGTCCTTAGGCCCACCGCGTCCCCAGCTCTGAAGGCAGTGTTCCTGGCCTTCAGGAGCCTGTGGACTTCACCTGTCAGCCATGGCTTCTGATTGGCCCGAATGGTGAAGGTCTTGGTGACCGTGACATCGTCCATGCACTTTTCCATGTAGGACGTGACGGTCTCTGTGTACTCCTTGGGTTCGGTGATGTTGTTGTTGGTGGCCGCCTGTTTAAACATGTGCCAGTCAGTGGTGGAGAAGCAGTCCTGGAGTGCTTCTGTGGACCCCTCAGGCCACACCCGTACCTGCTTCCTAACTGGTTTGGTGACTTTAACCAGTGGCCTGTATGCTGGCATTAGCATAACAGTGGTGTGGTCTGAGGCCCAGAGGTGGGGGAGGGAGAGGGCTTTGTAGGCCCCTTTGTTTACAGTGTAAACATTGTCCAGAATATTATTACCTCTGGTGGGAAACTTGATGTGGCCATGAAGTTGTGGAAGCACACTCTTGGGGTTTGCGTGGTTGAAATCCCCTGCCAGGATGAGAAAGGCATCAGGGTGTGCTGTCTGCTGCTCACTGATGTGCTTGTGGAGTTCATTCAGAGCCTCACTCCTGTTGTTGGTGGAGCCAGGAGGGATGTATATTGCTACCAGCAATATGGCACTAAATTCCCTCGGCAGGTAGAATGGCCGGCATTTAATAACCATAAACCCCACAACTGGTGAGCAGTGCTTACATAACACCACCGTGTCTCGGCACCAGGCATCACTGAAGTAAACACTCAGACCCCCGCCGCGGGTCATTCAACCCTCGACGAGCTCTCTGTCTGCCCGGTAGCATGTTAGCCCGGCTAGCTGAATAGCATGGTCCGGAACACTGTCATTAAGCCATGTCTCCACAAAAACAAAAACACAACACTCTCTCACAGTCCTGGAAGTTGTTCGGAGTAAGCGAATATAATCCAGTTTATTGTCCAGCGAGCGTACGTTGGCCAGAGTGATGGTCGGGATAGCCGGCCGGTGAGGGCTAGCCGCTAGCCTAGCCCGGATACCTGCTCGCTTGCCCCGTTTCTGTTTTCTTTCATTCCGACAATGGCGCTTCCACTGTGGGCTGGTTGCAGGAGTGGGGGTCGGTGATCGGGCAGGCCTCCGGAGCAGACCACAGTCCCGTAGCTCATCTGCTAATACTGGATTAAATTCCGTATTTGTGGTTTAACCGATGTCGAGCAGGAACTCACGGGTGAATGTGCGCCTTGGGGTTAGTGGACGCGACGAAGACGGACAAATACACAAAGATACACAGCCTAAAAAACATAAAAACGCAGGTTTGCAGGGAGAGAGAGGAGCCGCCGCGACTACACGCGCCGCCATCTTGGATCAATCTCATTGTACACATCCTCTGTAACTTCCAACACTGCACGTGAAGATGTGGAACAGTTTCTCTCTAAAATAGACCTGCCCAGGCTACAACCTGAAGAAGCCGATGTACTTGAGTCACCTATATCAGAGGATGAAATAAGGAAGGCAATTTCCTCAATGAAGAATGGGAAGTCACCTGGTTATGATGGGCTACCAGTCGAATATTATAAAGCTTTCATAGATATTTTTGCCCCAATATTACAAAGAGTATATCAGGAGATGTTTGAAAAAGAACGTTTAGGCTCAACCTTTAATGAAGCTGTGATCTCTCTGATTCCTAAATCAGGTAGGGATGCAACAGACCCTGCTAATTTTAGGCCCATAAGCTTGCTGAATCTTGATTGCAAAATTTTGACAAAGATTTTGGCCACATGTTTGCAATGGGTGTTGCCAAACATCATCCACCCCAATCAAGTGGGATTTATGAAGAATAGGACCTCAACTGACAATGTTAGATTATTACTACACTTAATGTGGCTGAATCAGTCTGAAAATATTCCCATTGCGGCTATTTCTCTTGATGCAGAGAAAGCCTTTGACAAGATAGAATGGCAATTTTTGTTCTGTACCTTGTCTCACTTCGGCTTTAATTCCAATTTTATTAAATGGGTCAAGATAGTATATGAGGAACCTAAAGCGGCAGCAATGACAAACGGGGTGGTCTCTCCATTTTTCAAGCTGACCAAAGGTGTTCTCTAAGTCCATTACAGTTTATCAGGTACTTGCAGTATCTATTAGGGCACACCCTGGCATAAAGGAGTCAGGGGAGGTGATACAGAACATAAACTCCTACTCTATGCAGATGATATCCTTGCGGTGGTGTCCGACCCTCTGGCATCCCTACCAAATCTGATGGACACTATCCAATCTTTTTCTAGGTTCTCAGGTTACACTGTTAACTGGAATAAGTCAGAGGCGATGCCCCTCTCTAATTCATGTCTCCCATTTATGGTGGAGAAGTTTAACTTTAAGTGGGTTCGAACAGGATTGAAGTAGCTTGGCATTAGACTGGCTCATGTTTTATTTTAAGTTTCTGTGTATTAATTTCACCATCTGACTTATAAGCATATGTGATGAAGTATATTTGTGAAGAAAACTGGTAAGAATGACTCCTCACATTCCAACATACGTTTAGTGTGAGCCTGGGCAGTTAATCTCTTTAATGATCATCTCCTTAAAAGGAATTGTTTACCAGACTAGATGTCAGGTTCTTGATGAGAGACAGGCCAGGTAGAATGCATCTTCCCCTACAGATTGGACAAAGGATGCGGGAGTATTATGCACCAATCGGAGAAAGGGAACCTCCGAAGATGCATAATTTGGCAAGCTTCGCCAATTGGAGGAAGGAGACCGCACATCTGAAAATGCATACCTTGGTTAGATATTCTCTGTCTAGAGTATAAAAGGGTTCAGGGAAAAATAGCTGGGGCTCAGACTTTGCGAACTGATCCAGCATCTGTCTGTTGTCAGGGACACGTAGTGTTGAACCCAGAGACTCTGTAACTTGTATTCTTGATTCATCTGGTTAATAAACTCTGTTTACCTGAAAGACGTCTTCAGTCATTCCTCTCATCCCATCAAAATAATGTGCAGAGAGATTCGAGGTAATTATTTAAAGGAGTCAGATTTCTGTTAACTAGGAAAAGGATTAAATAGGCGACTCTTATCCTTCATATGTTATCCGTCAAAATACCTTCTACAATTTTTAAGCGGTATGATGACATAGTTAAGACTTTTCTATGGTGTGGGAAAAGGCCAAGAATTAAGCTGAGAAGGTTGTGTGCGCATAAGGAGAAAGGTGGGATGGGCCTCCCTGACCCAAGATTGTACCATCTATCTTTTGGTGTGGCCAAAATAGCAAAATACTGGAGTGCAACAGAAGTTAAAACAGCTTGGATTGCCATTCAGACCCTTAGAGATGTTTTCTCAAAAAATGTTTAACATCACAAACCCTGTTCTCCTGCACTCAAGAGATGTGTGGATCAGAGTGCATAAAATGTTTAAACTAACACATATTAGACAGAAATATTCATCACTTTGGTGTAATTCTGATATCAGTTTTGGTAAAAAAAAACAAAAAACCTGTGTATTGGAAACAGTGGCATTCCAGAGGCACAAGTACTGTTGAAGATTTGCGTTGGGTCCAGCCAGGATGACAAAGTTCAGGCTGTGTCCCTTTGGAGAACCATGACAAAAGACTCTTTATCCCAGCAGGCCTTGCAGGTACTCCCAGAAGGCTTTGCCACACCTAACACATAGGTGTGAAGTTTGGGAGGGATAAAACCGAGCGTCTCCCATTGTTCACTCTCTTTCACACGTCGTCTGGCGACGTCCGAGGATACCCCTCTGCTTCCTTTTTCACAGCACGATTGTCTTTGTTTAAAAGTTTTGGCGCGCAGCTAACCCAAGGCCTTGAAGCATACCGACATCCTGAATTCCGAGCTCAGATCATCCATTTGAACGCATCTCCAAGAAGAGCGTCTTATTTCTCCCGTATTAAAACGGTATTGAGAGAGATCGGACTACGTCTCGTCCCGTCCTGTAAAGAAAGGACATCCACGGAGATCACCTCGCTCGACGGAGGACACCACGGCCCTGCTCAACCCCTTGGACGCGCCGCCATCACCATACAACTGCAGGGAGACGGATGCAGACTGTCCCAAGGACCCCTTTTCTTCCTTCATCAACCGCGGACAAACGGTTACAAGTGAGGCCTACATAGGTCTGGGCAGTTAGATATAGAGAGTGTGTTTAATAACTGAGTTATTATTGTGAAACCGTGATAATATTTGCTTGGTATTTGACCACTGCGTCTTAGGTTTTATGAGAGTAAAACCTCTTTTGTTTTCTTTATTTGGGCCGTTGCGTCCCGTGTGTTTCTCCGTGAAGTCTCGCGTCATAACCGGGTAATAGACTCATTATCAGAAAGACTAGTGTGAACGCCGTCTGATACAAATTCGGCCACTGGCTTCTGGTTGTGAAGTATCTATCTATCTATCTATCTATCTATCTATCTATCTATCTATCTATCTATCTCACACAGAAACACAGTGTGCCACGCTTGTTTGTTTATGTTTGTTACCTGTAGTTTAGTTTATAATAGTTGTTTGTTTGATTGAGTTTCATTGATTAATTTGATGTTACTTTGTTGAATAAATTCTCTTATAATTTAAAAAGTCATTGTTTGTGATTACTGTGGATTTGCTTTGTGACTTAGGCTGGGTGAAAGGGCTTTGTGTTCGGATTTCACACCTTCAATTAAATATAGATTAATTATTAATGATATTGGTATTTAATTAAATTGAGACTGATATTTGTAATATTTTGGTTGTTCCCTGTTTACAGGGTGTTGCTCCGAGGTTTTGTTAAACTCAGTTTAATAACAAATTGATTTATATTAATAATTAAATAAACTTATTACATTTATTTTGACAACTAAATTTTACATTATAAAAACCCAACCTAATCGTTGGTCAGGTATTCACTCCTGAAAACCCCAACATTTGTTTAAAGATGGGGTGTTTCTATTTTATAATAATCCAGTGGAGAAATTTAATCTGGTGTGTAAATTATATGAAACTTCAACCAGAAAACTGCAATGCCTCACAGTTTTACAAGACTTAACTCTTCGCTGTGTAACTTTTCTGCACATCTGAAGATTATCTGGCAGAAAGATCTTGAAGATCAAATTGAATGTGATAAATGGAATAAAATTGTTGTAGAATGTGGTAAATATGTAAGAGAGGCTCGGGGTAAGCTCACACAGTATAAGGTTATACATCGGTTTTATCACACACCATCCAGACTTCATAGAATGAAACCGTTGAGTGATAACTTGTGCTGGAAATGTCAAAGTGAAACAGGAACTTTTCTGCATTGTTTGTGGGAGTGTCATCTGGTCAAACCTTTTTGGACTCAGGTCATTCATATATTGATCAGTTGGTTTAAGTCAGAAATTCCTTTTAATTCAATGTTGTGTTTACTGGGAGACCGATCTCAGATACCGAACATATCCAAGGGTGATTTCTGTGTGATCATGGTGGGTACAATAACAACCTGTGGAGTTGTTTTAAGACACTGGAAAACATCACAGGCCCCACATGTGAAAGAATGGGTCAGTGCAATGACTGAAACCGCATCTTATGAATGTATGCTGAACAGACTCAGTAACAGAGAGTTGGAGAAGGGGTCTCCTTGGGACAGATTTTGGGACTACATAAGGGTGGATGACATGTCCAAATAATTTTCAGTGTCATCCCTGATAGGATCATCTTTTAGATGTATTCCTGATTTCACTTGCCTCTGCTGTGATGAGCATTTTCTGTAATAATTTTGACGTGTGTGTTGGGTCCAGCCAGGATGACAAAGTTCTGGCTGTGTCCTTTGGAGAACCAGGACAAAAGACTCAAGGTCCCAGAGGCCTTTGCAGTATTTCACACCTACATGTGAAAGGAAGGGGGACCCGAAACCCCTCTCCTCTCATTGGAGGGGACTGAAGGTGCACCCCTCCCCCACACAGCCCAAGTTACAAAATCCCAGAACAACTAGTGTTCTCTCTCTTTCATACGCCGTCTGGCGACGTTCGAGGATACCAACTCTGCTTCCTGTTTCAACACGCTTCTCTTTGTTTAAAGTTTTGGCGCGCAGCTAATCCAAAGGCCTTGAAGTATAGCGACGCGCTGATTTCCGAGCTTAGATCATCCATTTGAACGCATCTCTAAGAAGAGTGTCTTATTTCTCCCGTATTAAAACGGTATTGAGAGAGACTGTAAGGATTATGTCTCGTTCCGTCCTTTAAAGGACATCCACGGAGATCACCTCGCTCGACGGAGGACACCACGGCTCTGCTCACCCTCTGGGACGCGCCGCCATCACCATATAACTGCAGGAAGACGCTAGAGACCGCCACAGCAAAGGACCCTCTTTGTTGCTCCTTTCATCAAAAGTGGACAAAACGGTTACAAGTGAGGCTTAGCTAGGTCTGGGCAGTTAGATATAGAGAGTGTGTTAAATAACTGAGTTATTATTGTGAAACGGTGATAATATTTGCTTGGTGTTTTACCACTGTGTCTTAGGTTTTATGAGAGTTAACCCTCTTTTGTTTTCTTTATTTGTGCCGCTGCGTCCCATGTGTTTCTCTGTGAACTCTTGCGTCATAACCGGGTAATAGACTCATTATCAGAAAGACTAGTGTGAACGCCGTCTGATACAAATCTGGCCACTGGCTTCTGATGGTGAAGTAAACTATGCTCTGAGTTGTGCGTGAGTTCCAGGCTGAGATTGAGCTTTCGAGGTGCGTTGTTTTCTTTCCCTCGCTCTCTCCCTTCGCACACACGCACCTTTCGGCAGACGCACACACATAGAGATCTGTGGCTCTTCAGACGCTGCAGAAACTTGGATCAGGTAGAGACAGAGTTTGACTCCGTCTCTAGGGCGTGGACGATGCCATCCTCTATCTTCTACACAGGGCTTACTCTCATCTGGACAAAGGGAGCAGCGTGATGAGAATCATGTTCTTTGATTTCTCAAGCGCTTTCGACACCATCCATCCCCTCCTACTGAGAGACAAGCTGACCGAGATGAGGGTGGACTCGCACCTGGTGAGGTGGATCACTGACTACCTCACAGAGAGACCACAGTACGTCAGACTGAAGGACTGCACATCTGACACTGTGGTCAGCAGCACCGGTGCACCACAGGGGACTGTGCTCTCCCCCGTCCTGTTCACCCTGTACACCTCGGACTTCCAGTACAACTCCGAGCTCTGCCACATGCAGAAATACTTGGACGACACTGCGATAGTTGCTTGTGTCAGGGATGGACAGGAGGAGGAGTACAGGAGCCTGATCGAGGACTTTGTGACGTGGTGCAGTGACAACCATCTGCAGCTAAACACCTCCAAGACCAAGGAGATGGTGGTGGACTTCCGAAGGAAGAAACCACATCTAGAACCGGTTTCCATCGGCGGGGTCGACGTGGAGGTGGTCAGGACCTACGGGTACCTGGGGCTGCAGCTGGATGACAAGCTGGACTGGTCGCCTAACATGGACACTACCTGCAGGAAGGGACAGAGCCGTCTGTACTTCCTGAGAAGGCTGGGGTCCTTCAACATCTGCAAAAAGCTGCTGCAGATGTTCTACCAGTCTGTGGTGTCCAGCGTCCTCTTCTACGCCGTGGTGTGCTGGGGAGGAAGCTGCAAGAAGAGGGACGCAGCACGCCTGGACAGACTGGTGAGGAGGGCCGGCTCTGTGGTGGGCACAGAGCTGGACTCACTGGTGACAGTGGTAGAGAGGAGGTCTCTGGACAAAATGCTCTCCATCATGGACAACACACAACACCCTCTGCACAGCACCTTCACCGGGCAGAGGAGCATGTTCAGCGAAAGACTGCTGTCACAGTCATGCTCCACGGACAGACTCAAGAACTCTTTTGTCCCCCTGGCCATCAGATTGTACAACACTTCACTGCCACGGCAGGGAAGAAGCGCACAGTGATCCCTGGACTCTTTTTTCACTTTTGTCTCATTCCTCATCTGCACTGCTGACCTCAGAGTCAGCCTCCAGCTGGACACTTTAATGCATATTGATAGTCACCTTACTGAGCACTGGTCACTTTAAAGATAATCACCCTAATCATGTCTGGTTTCATCCTACTGTTGTGTTATGCTACATCTGTAATGGCTGACATGATCACCCTAATTAGGTCAAGTTTCACTCTATTGTCTTCAACACTTAATGCTAATCTGCTCCCCAATAGTTGGGTACTCAATGATAATCACCCTAAGCACTCCTGGTTTCAGGTTATTGTCTAGGACACTTAATGCAAATCACTGCTCCTTTAAGTTGGTGAGCCAATTTACATTCCTGCATGACTGTTTAATGACTGTACTCACACCTCTGGCATAAGCTCAAACACCTCTGTACATGCACATGTAAATAGTTTCTAGAAGGTCAGCACTTTGTTTCTAAGGTTCCTTAACTGTTTACAGGTCTCTTTTAACCAGCACATGTTTTTCTCTCCTCACAGGTTATGTACATTATGCTATATAAGTTTTAAGTCTAATTGCTAATGCTAACTGCACAGGTTTAACATATAAGTATGTTTATTCTTAGTCACAGGGGGGGGGGGGGGGGGACAGCGGGTGTGTATTGTAACTAATGTCTTGTGTCCTGCCTGTCTGTATACTGCTACTGGATGCCTTGAATTTCCCTCGGGATCAATAAAGTATCTATCTATCTAGACAATAGACCAGGTTAGGAGACCTATGGCTGCCATTTTGATCTCGATCTCTCACACACACACACACACACACACACACACACACACACACACACACACACACACACACACACACACACACACACACACACACACACACACACACACACACACACACACACACACACACACACACACACACACACACACACACACACACACACACACACACGCCACGCTTGTTTGTTTTGTTTGTTACCTGTAGTTTGGTTTATAATAGTTGTTTGTTTGATTGAGTTTCATTGACTTAACTTGATGTTGCTTTGTTAAATAAATTCTGTTATAATTTAAAGAGCAGTTGTTTGTGATTACTGTGTATTTGCATTGTGACTTAGGCTGGGTGAAAGGGCTTTGTGTTCAGATTTCACACCTTCAATTAAATACCGATTATTAATTATTAATGATATTGGTATTTAATTAAATAATTTGAGACTGATATTTGTAATATTTTGGTTGTTCCCTGTTTACAGGGTGTTGCTCCGAGGTTTATTAAACTCAGTTTAATAATAATTATTGATTTATATTAATAATTAAATAAACTTAATTATTAAATTTATTTTGACAATCAAATGTTACACCATAAAACCCAACCTAACCGTTGGTCAGGTATTCGCTCCTGAAAACCCCAACATGTGTATCTTCCTTATTTTTATAGTTTTCCTCTTTTGCCTGCTGCTCTAGTTTATGTTCACTTGATCTGTGTACTAAAGTCTGCCTGCATGTTTTGTGAAAGATAAGGGTTTCTATATTTTTGAATTATGTCAATGTCATGTACCATGCTTGCAAAAAAAGTTGAATAAAAATATTTGAATTCAAAAAAGACATCATAAAAACGAGTAATGAACTTTTTAGTCGGACACTGAAGCAGTAACTGCTCTATCGGTGATTTTATCGCAATAACATGGAATCTCAGGATTATATTTGGTCTGGATCTGTTCAAATGATAATAAGGATGGTCCTTCGCACAAATCACACATCTTTATCCCATGGGATCAATCATGCCTGGCTTAAAGGGATACTTCACCCATTTACATGAGCTGTGTATCATTAGAAACATAGTAGTAGTGTTGAATGGTCGTGAATCCAACCCTCATTTTGCCATATATGACGCTTTTTGCATCACATGAAGAAAACTTTCAAGCAAAGAAAAACACATTTTTCTCCTCTCAAGGCTAAATGAGGGTTGGATTCACGACCATTCACCACTACTACCATGTATCTAATGACACACAGCTTCATGTAAATGGGTGAAGTATCCCTTTAAAGTCCGGGTTACCTTGTATTGGGATCAGTAGAGGAGTCAGGTTGGACCTTTTCTCAAGCTTTTGTGTAACAAACCATGCTTTTAATGTATTGGAAATGATGGGGTTGTTGTTACATTAAGTTCTAGCAGATCTCAAGTTCTTGCAGGACAAAAGGCCCAACAATGAGCAAGAGGTATGCGACGACTCAAGGTCTAACCAAACAGAGGCGGAATCAAGTAGCTTCAGCACTTTGTTTGAGAACAACAAAGGATTCATCTGTAGGGGACACAGTAATCTGGGAAGCACGTTCATTTTAGTGAGAGAGGGAGTGGACTCCATCTCTGTAAGTCCTTTTTTATATTCTCTAGAAGAGGGGTAAAATTGGCCCTAAACATCTGATGAAACATTGGAGTACTTTTAATGCCTGGGTATACAAATCCTGACATGGACCACCGGAATGGGAACAAAACTAACGAGTTAGTATTATCTCTAAGGGTCCCCAATGGCATAGCCATAGATTTTGAGAAATTAATTTTGTAACCAGAGAAGACACTAAACTGATGAATAATTTCAATGAGGCGAGGAACAGAGGTCACAGGCTCTGTAATAAATAACAGAATGTCAGCGCAAAGTGACATTTTGTGCGGAGTTCCACCGACACATCACATTTGCTAAATCCTGCCTGATGGCCTCAGCGAAAGGTTCCACTGCAAGGGCGAAAAGGGCAGGGCTAAGAGGACAGCCCTGACGCGTTGAGCGTTGAAGTTGGAAGCTCTCTGATCTATAACCATTTGTAATGACTGAAGCCCTTGGTCTATTATATAATAACCTAACCCATTTTATAAAATTTTCGCCCAATTGAATTTACATAAGACACGGAACAGATAAGGCCATTCGACGCGGTTGAAGGCCTTCTCCGCGTCCAATGAGATAACCAAGCTATCAGTGTCTTGTGCTTGGCAGAGATGGATAATCTTCAAGAGCCTCCTAACGTTGTTACTGGAGCTCCTGCCTTTTATAAAGCCAGTCTGATCATTCTTAATGATGGAGGGTAAAACCTTCTCCAATCACAACGACAGAATCTTAGATAATAGTTTAAGATCTTGGTTAAGAAGGGCAATGGGTCTGTAACTAGAGCAATCGCCAGGGTTCTTACCTTTTTTAAAGATTAGAGTGATGTCAGCTTCTCTAAATGAATTAGGAAGGCTATCAGATACAAAAAAAGTGCTCCAACATCTCCAAGAAAGGGCCCAACAACATGTGGTGGAATTCTTTGTAAAATTCAGAGCTAAGGCCATCTGGCCTGGGCGCTTTACCTGACTGTAGGCTTTTAAGTGCTAACAGGGCCTCCTCCCTAGAGAAAGGAGCATTTAATTCACATTTCAAGGTTCAAGGTTCTTTATTGTCAATTCCAAAATATGTCAGACATACAGTGAAATCGAAATTACGTTTTCCCCCTCCCCACAGTGCAATGTAGATAAAAAAGGTACGGTAAATAAAATAAAAGGTAAAAAAGATAAATAATATTTACATTAATAAAACTAAATGTGCAAAAAGTACAAAGTTAAATAAAATGGAGTATAAACAAGATTATAAGAAAAGTGAAACTTGTTTTTGAATTTTTGAACATCAGAGATAGTAAGGAGGACAACACCTGTCAGAAATGACTCAATTTTCTCTGATGCCCCTGGTGGATGGTCTGCTTTGTACAGCTGAGCATAAAACTGTTTGAAAATATTGATAATATTTTTATTGTTAAAATAAAGGGGAACATTTGTGTCTAAGATTGAGGGTATTACTTGAGAATCTGTCTTGACCTTGGTTAAATAAGAAAAATATTTGCTGGGCTTATTACCATATTTGTACAACCTTTGTTTTGAGAAGAGAATAGAGCTCTTGGCCTGCACAGCGCACTTCCTTTGTATTAGCATGAGGTTGGATGACGAGCCAAGTGCCTTTTTAATGTCCTCTAACTCTTTCTCAAGTTTTAGTTGCTGTTCCATTTGCTTGCGTTTTCTTGAGGCTGAATAGCCTATAATTAAACCCCGGATAAATGCTTTGGACGTTTCCCATAATAAAGAGGGGTCTTTGATAGACTGAGAGTTTATAGCATGAAATATCTTAAATTCACTTGTCAAATATGAAGTAAATTTCTCATATCTCAAACGACGTGCATCAAATCTCCAACGTCTACTTTTTGCAGAGTCCCCACTAACAGCTATTTCTAGGAGTAAAATAGAATGATCGCTTACAACAATATTGCCGATCTAACAAGATAACAAGTGCAGCACCAATGATTCGGGTACGAAAAAAAATCAATCCCAGTGTGGCATCTGTGAGGAGGGGAGTAGATGATGGAACCTTTATCACATTACAGCGATCTCTTCACAAATGGACGTGAGAGCATTAGCTTGACTCGTCAGAGGCGCGCTTCGAGAGGAAGCCTATCAATTAGAGGGTTCAACAAACAATTTAAAACTCTCCTATTAAAGCCACAGTAGAAGCTAACTCCATAAATTCTGAGAAGACTTTTGTTAGAAAAGCTAAGGAGTAATTCGGAGGACAGTAAAGATTCATAATCATTATCTCCTCTCCCTGTAAGACCCCCTTTACGATCACAAATCTCCCGTATTTATTCTTGACACTTGCAGAAATTTGAAATGGTAAGTTCTTATTTATAAGTATGACTGCACCTCTGCTACTGGTAGTAAAGGAGATGTAAACTTGGCAAACCCAACCGTGTTCAAGTTTTAGACGCTCATCGTCATTTAAGTGCGACTCTTTTAATAAGGCTACATCTACCTCTTCCTTTTCAATAAAGCAAAAACTTCTCTGCTTGACATTCCCACGCAGACCTCTTACATTCCAAGAACAAAACTCTATCTTGTTAGATAACATTAGCGCAAATAAGAGTTTGAGAAATGATTCCCTCTCAAGGTAAATAAAAAAAAAAAAGTTTCATGAAACGTATTTTGGACCACTGTGTCTTTGTTTAGCTAACATAGTTGCACTCGCGAGGGCCCTAAAATGTTTTGCACGCATTAGAAAAGTAAACAGAAACACAGTGCCAATTACCCCCTTCATCGCCAGTGCACAGACAAACAAAGCATGTGACATAACTCAGTTGACAAGGGGCCACTAAGGCACCTGCAAAAAAATAAAAAAAATATCACGATCAAATATATATTAAGTAGTAGCGGTAAATGTGATACAGAGATTATTGCTGAAATCACTGGGCTGCAGCAGCACACGACTAGATGTCCATAACAAATATGCCATAACAAACAATTTTACCAAAATAAATGACTCACTATCACAGCTTGGTTCGGCTATCCACGCATCAATCAGCCATGGTTCGCTTCGCCCGTCACAAAAGACAAAGCTTCAGCCAGAGAAAGAAAAGTTTTCTTCATGCCGTTAAATGACACCTGTAGCCTCATGGGGAAAAGCATGGAGTATTCTGCCCCGGTATCCCTAAGACGTTGTTTAACCTCCGTTAAATCCTTTCGCTTCCAAAGCACTGCAGCAGACAGGTCGTTGTAGAAGGAGATCTTCTTGCCCTCCAGGATGATATCACCATTGCTCGACTTGCGCTTCACAGCTGCCAGAACCTTCTGCTTGTCAGGAAAAGAGTGGAATCTGATAATGACTGGGTGGGGGCGCTTATCGTTGCCGGGCTTGGGCGCTAAAGATCGGTAACCCCTTTCCAACTTTACCCATCCTCCCTTGGCTTCCATGCCAAGGAAATTCGGAAGCCAGTGTTAAAAAAACCCCAAAGCATTCTTCCCCTCCATGTTCTCTGGGATGTTGAAAACCTGTAAAATTTTCCGACGTCCTCTGTTCTCAAGCTTGTCGATGTGATCTACAAGAGATTCAACTTTCCTCTCGAGGGCTAGCAGTTTAGCCTCCTGCAGCCCATTAGCTGTTTCGACCTGTAGCACCCTCGCTTCTACCTCGTCAAATTGGTCGGCAGCTTTTTTTAGCTCATTAGTATGCGAGAGGACTGTTTTTGCCAGATGGTTGAGTTTTATCATTAATGGTCATCATAAGTTTATTTGTCATCAGCTCCAATGCCTTCGCCAGCCCAGGATCGAGTTCCATCTCGCTGTCATCCTCCTCTCGCTCGCAGCCATGTTGGGCTAACGGTGTAGTTGCGCTCTCGGTGGTTAGCTGTCGCGCCTTGCTGCTGCCTTTGCTCTTAGTAAGTGGTATTGTTTGGTCTTGTTTTAACCAGAAATGTTCAAGAGACATACTACTGCATAAACAGTGGAAAAAAAGAACCGTATCTTCAGGGAGAATGTTAAATATGCACAGGTGCCTGCAGAGCTTCCAAAAGAACATCCGTCTCCTAAGCCGCCATGACGTGACCACCACCTCTTGATAGTTTTAATAACTTTACACTTTAAATCAAACATTTTCCTGAATGTGACATGTACGACGTATGTCATTTATAAACTAGAGAGACAGATTCAGATGTCATGGAGGATGAACTTTATTCCTGTCAGCATATTGTGTATCATGGGCTTTATTGAACATTTTGTGGAGACATTTTACAGATGACATGAGGTAATTGAGATTTTAAAGGGTTAAAGTTTGTAATACAGGGGAAAAGTAGATGCATATGTTCTTCATTTAATGTGGTTGAAAGCTGCACAACATGCTGCAGTCTGTATATCACTGGGACCTGAATGAAGCCACACAACTATCAAAGATTTACATTCACCTGGAAGTCCATGGCTACAGTGCCTTTCTATTCAAAGGTATGTGTGTGCCTACATACAATATATTTGTATTTATTATTCATTGTTAGTCACTGCCATTTCTTTGCTGCTTGATTTGTTGACCTATATCCCAATAATCATAATAGTCCTACTTATGAAGCACATTTAAAATCACAAGTTTACAAGGTGATTTGAAAAGGCAAACAAACGGGTAAATTAAAATTAAGGAGCAGATCACAGTCTAAATGTCCTCCTATTGTACCATTGGGTCTTTAAATGAAACTTTTGTAGTTCATTAAAGTTAGGGGAGCACATTACTTCCATGTTATCCCCCAGTCCTTTATGATTTAAAGCCTCACCTTATGATGTTTTAAGTTCAATAAAAACTAGATAACTAAATAACAGAAATGAATATCCTGATCAACATTACATGACTTGATTAAAGGTGCTGGGAAAGGTAAAAAATGTTTAGAACATTTTTTTTTTTTTAGATTTCTTTGTGTAAGGTCAAGATTTCACTTTTTATTTTTGAAGCTAAAAATGCCTCTCCTCTTTAAGACAGAAGAGTAAATCGAGCCTCTGTAGGGTGACAGCTGACTTGAAAAAGAAGTGGAGACATGAAGTGGTAGTATTTTATGCTTCTGAACCCAAAAGGATATCCTTTCTGTGGAGTATTCAAACAAGCAATGTGTAATTTTGCTAAATTCAATTCTCACATAACCCTTTCCTCTGTTTTTTCTAAAGCCCAGTGCCTGATGGGAGGGTGGTGACCTGAGTGTCGAGGATATGATGCGTCACTCCTGATGCTTGAGTCAGGGTCAAAATAAAGGTGAACAGAACTTTGTATAATTTTCTCCTGTTTGTGTTTTTTGTCTTTTTAAAATAAATCACTTTGGGAACACACACACAGATGAATTTGAACACATACTTGAGTTTATGTATCTTGTAATTAGCCCCCCTCATTGACACGATTAAGTGGTCCAACGGCACAAGGTAAGAAAATAGCCCAAAAGAGAAATGGAGCAAAATACTGAATGATGGTGAGGATTAAAAATATCCAATTAAAGGCACATGGTAAACTCAAACTATGGTGACAAAAAAAACTTCAACTAGCGAGTTCAGCCAATCTTACCATACAGTATAAAACATGGAAGTAATGTGCTCCTTTAACTTTAATGAACTCCAATATTTTCATTTAAAGACACAGTCGTACAATAGAAGGAGAGTGAGGTTGTGATCTGCTCCTTACTTTTAATTTACCCGTTTGTTTGACTTTTCAAATCACCTTGTAAACTTGTGATTTTAAACGTGCTTCATAAGTAGGATTATGAGGCCCTGTTCCCATGAGAACGCAGCCTAGAAACTTGCAAAAATGACCCCACTCCGGATTCGAAGTACAAATCGTCTACTCTGCAGATCTTGCCTCCAAAAACGATGTAGTTCTCACGCCCCGCCAGTAGTGGGCAGTGGAACTTTACAACGTGGCGCGACACCCATTAGTATAACCACTTCCTCCCCAACATGCTCCACAGGCCCACCAACGACTAGTTCTCCCAGGTCTTACCCAAATGCTGCGTATAGTTGCCCTGCGCTTGGGTAAAGGTTGAACTATTTGCCACAAGTATTCAATGCTCTTTCTGCGGCGACATACACAATGTATCATATCAAGGTTCTGTTTTAAGAGACGATACAACGCAAATAACTGCTGAAGCAAACACAAGTAGGATCCGCCGCCATTGTTGTTTATGTTTGTTCTAATAAGTAAGGCACTGTAGCCATGGACTTCCAGGTGAATGTAAATCTTTGATAGTTGTGTGGCTTCATTTAGGTCCCAGTGATACAGACTGCAGCTGTTGTGCTGCTTTAAACCACATTGAGTGAAGGACAGATGCATCTACGAAAGACAGAGAAACTGTTTCACTTAATATTTTAATAGTTTTCCCCTGTATAACAAACTTTTATCCTTTAAAACCTCATTTACCTCACCTCATCTGTAAAATGTCTCCACAAAATGTTTAATGAAGCCCATAATACACAGTATGCTGACATCAGTGATTTAGGCAGAAATGGGAAAACAGGGGGTGCAAAAAAAATACAGGGGGTGCAAATGTTTTTCAGTGTCACGCACGGTGGAGCGGAGGTTATGTACTCCCTAACACACTGGTTTTGAAGAAAACTGAATAAGTCTTTAAATTGTGCATTCTGTTCAATAAGATACATTGTTACACATTTTAGTTTTCACATTTTAGTTTTCCCAACCTTGATAATGTTGATTTACTGTACAGCCCCTGCCCTGACACACCCCTTCATCATTTAACTGTAACTAACTTGGTTCATGTTGTCTAACCCCTTTGTAGTTGGCCCACTACTTCTATCTGCACTTTCTTTAAAAAACAAAAAAACAATAAATTCATAATATTACATGTGTCATCCAGCAATAATAGATCCCAAGTCCCAAAGTCAATCATCTGTCAGCATATTCAAATGTGGAGCTGACCCGAAAAGGTGGAGCTAAACCCTGCAGTTCGTTGATTGGTTGAAAGAATCGTCACTTCCGTGTTACGTCGGTAAACAAAACTCCGCCGTGTTTAAACCATTGACTGTAACACACAGCTGATTGTTTGTATATTCCTCCTCGCCGCACACAGCCTTCTCTGAAACAAAGCTTGATTGAGTTCTTGTAATAAATAGTCACATGCCAATGACAAAGTGGATGAACTGCTGGATGTCTTCCAGCGTTGGTTTTGTTTATGTTGCGTTTTTCTCCTTTGTTGAATTTATTAGTTAGCGGTTAGCTGTTAGCGGTTAGATGCTATCATATGACACTATTTACATAGAGCCTATCGTCATCCGGCTAACACGCCGTCTACCAAATAAGGCACAGGTGGCTGTAGAAACGTATACGGGATCGGGTTTAAGCTTTTCAGTACCGGTATTCGGCAAACATATTCTTTTATTAGAATGTAGCCTAATCAGATATTTAGCGCACCGTACAGAAACCCGTGTAGTAAGCACGTCTATTAAATATAGATATTTGCACGGCCTAGGTCAAGCCGTGCAATAATTTCAAGGCCGTGTTATTTTTAAATAGGCCGTGCAAAAAGCGGTTTCACGGCAGGCTACCTAAATCTATGGCTGACATCCTCCATGAAAACATGAAAAAATTTAACAAAAAATTTTACGTTGTTTTGGATGATAAAGATAGTCCCCTACCGTTGTCTCCAAGCTTGACAGCTAAAAACAAACTACGTCAGGTCCAGCCCGGCGTCACTGATTTAAGTTGCGCGTGAAAGATACAGTAAGTTTCACGCACGAGATAGTAAGTAGCGATAAAAAAAAAAATTAACCATGTCACCTCCAGGGCTCCGTAGTTAACTACACAACAGACATGCTGGAAATTGTGTGGGGAAATGGGTGTAAAATCACGCTCATTATTTGGAAATGTACTACAAATGAAGGGTGAAAAGTATGGGTGACATGACATTTAAGACTATACTGGGTTATTAATTTCCTAAAGAATGTACAGTGCTACATCAAGGTAACCTGCCAGGGGATACTGTTTAATATGAAAAATGACACTATCAATATGTTGCAAGCGGCAACAAAGAAACTGTCATCAGGAAAGTGTTATAAATTAATATTGATCATTTAATACAATAAATACACTTTAACACTTGCTGTGTGTTTGAGTTGTTTTTCTAACAGAAAAGTTGTCCCTCGAGTTTGGATGAAAGTATGAAAGCCTTTAAGCAGACATTTATCCATACATTTTATTTTCCTACATTTTCCCATTGCAATAAATTACAAATATTAAAGGACGAAGCCTGAGTGACATCACCCATCTGTTACTACAGGCGATTCTTGAGGCTTATGCTGGAAATTCTGTCTCACCCTAACTTTCAAACAACCAAACTGCTACACTGCACCTGTCAATCATTTAAGATGTGGCCTGACTCTGGACAACTTATCATTGATAAAATAAAAACAGATTTGTTATAAAAGATTAACCCTGCACAGTGTGTGCCCATATTGAAAATAACTACCCTATTTACCTTTTGTACCAGGCTTTCTTTAATGTGGTGATGTGACTTTCAGGGCTTTTGGAGTCAGCCTCAAAGGCAGTTTTTTGCACTTCATAAGCACATTCACAAGTATTGTTGGTTGTTTTTATAGAGATCACTGCTCATTTATCTAGTCCATTGTGCAAAGAAAACGTTTATGAATAATGTTTTTTTCCAAGTTGAATTTAAATAACTTAAAGAATTAAAGGCATTCTGCCTCATATTTTACATAGTATTCTATATTTACATGCTCAATTAACACCTCTTCTTTTTTTGTTAAGAACCTGGTGACTTGCTTTTTATGTAGCTTTATTGTTTTTTGTTTAAATCTGTTTTTCATCAAGCATGTTTTGTTTTTCAGTTAGTTTAATGTGCTACCTTGTGCTTTGAATGAAATGGAATGTATTACACATTCCAGTCAAAGACTGCCTTTGCATGGAAAAGAAGACAAAGTATTTTCTATTATTCTATTCTGTCTAGATATTATAATTTAATTCTTGATAAAAAAAAAAAAATAATGAAAAAAAACAGCTGAAATGTAATCTTTATCATATAACAACCAGCATTTTTAAACAAAGCTACCGCGATAAATAAGTTAAAACGTCAACCTCGGGGTTCCGTATTAAAGCGTCATTTTTCGGCATAGGCGTCTACGATAGGTTTTGGAACACACATGAAGCTACCTTTCATTTAGAAAAATAATAAGAATAATTTACCGATTTCTTGCAGAGTTTCCACCCGGACGCATCCTTCTTGTAGCTCATCAGGCAATCAGCCACAGACTTGGTTTTATCTTCATAGTCCATGATAGAAAACCGGTGAAAAGCGAAAGAACCCTTACTAACTGAATTTACTGTTCAGAGAAGCTGGCGTTATGGCCAACACAGGTGACTGCTATCCCCTCATTCAATAAAAATACAGAGTTACACGTTTCTCTTTATGCAACAAATTCAGCAGGGGTCAGTAGCTTTAGCTTGGCTAACGTTTGAACAGAAACCTCGTCAGGTAAGCATGTTCCAATACTTAACAGCTAGCGTTGGCTAAATGAATGAAAGGTACAGTGTAATTATTGTTAGCTACAGAGCAGCTGGCTCGTAGGCTCGGTATGTATGTAGCCTATGTAAGGAGTTAAAACAAACAGCTCTGAAATTTAAGGTTTAGTGCTAATGTCGCTGCAATCTGTTTCGATAACTATAAGAATCCTCATGAAGATGAATGAACTTCCCGAAATCAGAGGGAAATGGTTGGCAAATGTTGCAAACGCATCCAGAAAAAATGCTGTTCCGGTTGTCTTTCAAAAGAAAGTTACTGCTGTCAAACACGTGTATGAAAATGTGCCATGTCATATTTAAACGCCTTGATTTTACCCTGAACGCTTATGTTTTACGTGAACGTTTAAATTAACCATCGTATTATTGTGTGTATGTTTTTTTTCCAACAGGGGATAAGTTTAAGTTGTTTTGTTTTGAAGGCAAGGTGCACGGCTACTTCATGTAGTCTGTCTGGCTTCATCCGAGCTGATAACAGCAAAGCAGGTGGGGAATTGTAGTTGTCCCTACATTCCAAATGAATAGCTGTGAACTCACTCGTTAAATCAGTGAACAGGCCAGGTCGGGGATATTTGAGATGACTAAGTTTTTATTGTAATAGCAGATAAGCAAGGGTTGTATACATTATTATACGCGGTTAGCATCAAACTGATGTGTTAACTTGCTCTTAAAGCTTACAAGGCAGTTTCTAAATGACGCAATACACACATTAGATGGAGAAAATTCATTTAAATTATTCATTTTCTTTGCTTTCATAGGAAATAACTTTATTAATGGCTAATAATGTGTTGTTGTAATATTTATGTAATAAGATATTAGGGGAACAATTCAGAAAATATGATTCTTGCAACATTTTTAAACATTTGAACAGACCAGGTCATTTGATTCATCTATATTCAGACCACTGCTTCTTTTTGACTTTTTTTTGGCCATCTTTGATTGTTTGGCATCAGATTTGAGATAGCGCTCTTTGTTATGAATGACCTGGATATACTGGTCTGTGCTGCTGTTCTGTTGGTCACTGCTGGAGGCCAGGGAGCCTGAGTCTGACTCAGTCAGAGGAGTGTCCAGGTTTTGTCTTGTCTTGGGTCTCACATAGGACTCCATTAGCCTAGTCCTCCCAGTGGACCGATGGGGTTTTCCCGGGGAATGGATGTGACACTTGGTTTGCACAAGCACAGAGTCTGCTCCTTTCACACTGATCTGGGAGCCGGGAGGTGACTCTAAATCTCCCAAGTCCCCTTCCCCCCCCTCTTCTTTCTGCTCTACATATCCTTCCCGAGCAGGATGGCTGCCTTTAACCCCTGACAAGTGCCCCCCAGCACGGTCACCGATGAAGAAGTTTGCTTGATGGCGAAGGTCAGAGAGGGAAAGGGGCCGATGAGCCTTTCCCAACGACACCTGTCTCCTGCTGTGTCCCTCTTCCTCTTCTTCCTCTTCACTCAGATGCTGCTCTGATCGGTGAGACTGGTGCAGACGAGGTTGATGGTGAGTTGTGCGGGGTGCATGGCGTTTTATGTTGCTTGGATAAAGCTCCAAAATCTCAGCGGACTCCTCCATCAGGTAATGGCGTGGGATCCGAGTGGCTGAGCGTAGCAGCTTTTTCCTGGGCTCTCGCTCATTAACAATCACATATCGGGTGGTGTGTCCGCGCCGTCCTCCATAACTGTGTGCTGCAATGATTCCTGCAGCCTCCAAAGGATTTATGGAGCATTTGGTCTTCCTGTACAGAGGATCAGAGTTGATGTCAGTACAGCAAACTGGGGGATTGCATGCCATGTGATGGTAGGACTTGGACTTGCTAGTACCACCAGGAGCGGCAAGAAATGGTGGGGGCCTGTCATACAAGGGAGCAACACATGAAGATTGGCATTAATTGTACTCATTATGTTATGATTACAATATATTGATTTATGTTTGCATTGCAAAACCATTTTACAATCAAATGATTTTTAGAAAACCAACAGGACATGATGTTCACGAGACAGTTTTGAGAAAACATTATCCTAAATCCAAAGTTAATACTAGAAGAACAAAACAAAATAGAGCTTAACAATTTCTATTATTTAAAATCTGCTCCAGCTTCAGTTTTATTGATAACACTTTAAAAAAGCAGTTAGAGCAACTGTTGTAGTTTAAGTGGTGAGAGAAATTGTTGTAGTGCAAGTTATTGCTAATTCTTATTAAGAGTGAGCTGAAATGCATAGTTGGCTGTTTGTCAAACATATTGCTTTGAGTAACATGACCCTTTTGATTGTTGAAAAAAAGACTGACGGTACTCCCAGACCTACTGAAAGGTCAGATTGTTTTTTGTTTCCCATCATTGAAGGGACACAAAAATCATAATCTTTGTGTCAATTGGGCATTTCTTACTTCATTAGAAAATAAAATATTAGAACACATTAAAAGAAATGGTAATAACAAATAAGCTAACCAAATAGAGAACCATTATTAGAGAACCATTATACATATTTAATCAGTTAATGCAACCACAATAGTATTTCCATACATCCTCAATCACTTGCCGCCATAGAAACCATCTGTCATTGAATTTCGCATTTTGCAGTCTAATTTTAAAAGTAATCTTTTCCATTATATAAATTCCTTTGACAACTAATTTCCAAGTCTCGTTTGTTGGGGGATCTCTCTCAAGCCAGTTGAATGTTATTGACTTTTTTGGCTGCAAAGAGTAGTATAACAAAAACATGAAATCGTATTTCTGCTTTTCATTGTTTCTGGGATGACCCCGAGAGTGGCCAGTAGAGGGACCCTTGGTAGGTGGAGGTTAAATGTCACAGACATGTTTTAATAACAATCATGTGAAGTCATTCATTTTAAAGTCATTATTAAAATAGTAATACCTGACTCAGTAGGTGCTAGCTCAGACAAAATTTCCTTTATCAACTCTCTTTGACCGTGGAGAAGGGTTTTACTTTGCTGCGGGAGTGGGCGGTTACAGAAACCCACAGTCCCAGATAGCTATTGCTTGCAATGACAGAATGAACAATTGACGTGTAAAAGACATTACTTTTTTTTTGCAATACGAAGATGAAGCAAGGTAATACTGACATTTGTACAAATTTATTTTGTTCCCAGATCAAATTAAGCTCTCATTTTCTGAGACACCAGGGTTGAAATATTTTTGCTGTTTGTCAATTTTATGCAAAAGTGCTGTGTCTGCTTGAATAAGCTCCACTGCAGCCAAACAGTGTGATACTTTGTAAAAGGGCCTAATTCA
This sequence comes from Symphodus melops, assembly GCF_947650265.1. Classification (NCBI taxonomy): domain Eukaryota; kingdom Metazoa; phylum Chordata; class Actinopteri; order Labriformes; family Labridae; genus Symphodus; species Symphodus melops. The sequence continues at coordinate 23,359,379 of NC_136693.1, forward strand.
CAAAAGATTGTGCAGCGTTTTTGCCCGCTTAACTTGGGCAAATGAGTAAAAAGGTGACAGTTTGATTAACAAAACATACACCAAGGGTTTATTGCAACCCTTAATGCACTACAGAGCAAACAAAGTACTCTCTAACATAGATGCACGAGTGTCAGAGCCATTATGCAGTCATTTTTGGGAAAACAACATCACAGAAAAACTGTCAAATATAACTCATGCATGTCCTCTTTGAACTTACAATAGTTCTACCAGTTACAGAACTTTGTACACATACAGTATTGTAATGCCATTGTCACAAGAGTTTTTATTGAGTCCTTTTTCCATCCGCATACTGTAAAAAAAAAATGGTGAAAATAAGGCTGTCTTTAGTTGAAGAAGACACCAAACTGTAACTTTACATATTTCTACACATATACTAAATGAAAAGTTAGCAGATACACTCAGGGAAAAAGATCATGTTTAGCATATAGCATTTCGGTGTAAAAGCAAAACAACAACGAGAGCCCGCAGTAAAGGCTAGCGCTAGCAGTGTGAGACAGCTACAACTAACTTTGCAGCTAATGCTAGCAGCATAAGACAGCTAACACTAGCAGCGTGAGACAGCCGTCTCTTATCATCTTATAAACTAAGTTATGCCTCCATTTCTGTGGCATTTAACAGTTTATTGGGCAAGTGACTAATTTTAGTAATTTCCATACACATGCACATACATATGGCCATCCTTCAGGCCCCTCAGTAAGGTCGAAAAGCATGTGATCCTCACTCAGCCAATCAGAAGAGATCACCCTAAGTCACTGATCCTGCTACAGTGGCATTTAAAACAAATATATTTACTTTGTCAGTGTTTATTTTTCTAAATGAAGTTGAAAAAAATTGAAAAATGTTTTTACAGAAATACAGTTTTGTTTTGTCCCCAATAACACTGAGGTTGAATTTTTGAATTTCAAAGTATTTCAATGAGTGCCCTATAAAGGGTTAATAAGTACTCGTAACGGTACTCTGTATCGGTGAGTACCCAAATGTAAGTACTTATACTTGTATTCGATTAGCAATAAAGTGATATCGGTGCATCTCTGGTCAGTATGGTAGGGCTTCTGAGGCAAGATGGAAACCATGAGACCAGCCGGTTTTCTCTGACATGGCTTGGTGAGCTGATATACTGAACAGGAGGTGACATACTGCTTTACATCTGTAGCCTTTGTTGGCAAGAAAAATCTGAAATGCAGTCTTGCAAGAGTCTTTGAAAGACCAAGATGACCAGCAGTGGAGTGGTCGTGGTAATAATTGAGCAAGGTGCCATGGCTCGATGTGGGGGTATAGAGTTTACGGTCCTTTAATGGATGCAAAACACATTTTGATTTTGGGTCTCTGTGGTACAGCAGGCTGTCATAAACAACATACTGATGAGGTTCACTTTCATTTGTGTCAACATGACCGTCTTTTTCAAGATCTTGGAGTAGCTGACCTGTTATTGGGTCATCCCGCTGTAGTTGCTTTACATGAGAACTAAATGGCAGCAACAACACAGGTGGCAGGTTGTAAAGAGCCAATGACCGCATAATCTGGTAGGACATCTGTGGGGATGTTCTGGAATGGGATAAGGGGTTGCCAGACAACGTGGGACATTAGCAGGCTGCTGTGGTCTGTGAAGATAGTCACATGGAGACCCTCAACATAAGGCCTGAAATGTTCAAGAGCTAAATCACAGCTAAACAATCTTTCTCTGGCGTAGAGTAGGGCTTTTCAGCTTTGTGCAGGGAGCGACTTGCATAACCCACAAGAACCTCACAACCTTCATCGTCTTTCTGCATCAATGCTACATCTAGGCCAAGGTTGCAAGCATCGCCATGAATGAAAAATGGACACGTGAAATCAGGAAACCTTAATACAGGTGCTGATGTAACCTGATGTATTTTTTCAGAATATGGGATACGATAGTATCCCGTCAGTCCAAGGAATTGACTGACTTGTTTTACAGTGGTTGAGTTCTCAAAATCCATTACTGCTTTGATGTTTCCATATCTGGATGGTGTGAGGCTGACATTTCTTTAGTTTCAGAGATAGACCAGCGACTTTGAGTCTTTTGAGCACTTCTTCGAGATCAGTCAGGTGCCCTTCAAAGGTGGGAGAAGCAATAACAAGATCATTGAGATACACTGCACATGTCTTGTAGATAAGACCAGCAAGTGCAGTGTTCAATAGTCTTTCAAATGTGGCCGGTGCGTTGCAGAGACCAAAGGGAAGGACACAAAATTGAAAAAGGCCACAGTGTGATATGAAAGCTGTCTTTGATCGGGACTCCACTGCAACTGCCACTTGCCAATATCCATGAGCTAAGTCAAGTGTTGTGATGAACTGTCTTTTTGCCAGAAAATCAAGCAACTTGTCAATATGAGACAGGGGTAAGAGTCTTTTTGTGTGACCTGGTATGAACCACTATAGTCCACACAGATCCTCGGGTCCCTGTCAGGTCTGTTAACAATCACAACTGGGGCAACCCAGCGGCTGGTGTACGGCTCAACGATTTCATCTTGCAACATCTGCTCCACTTTTTCCTCTATGAGTCTTTTCTTCACCAGAGAGCTGTGGTACGGGGGGAGATTTATTGGCTTTTCTTTGTATCGATTGTGTGTTCTGTCAGGGAAGTGTGTCCAAAATGACTATCAAACGGGTAAGACGACTGAACATGGCCTCTTTCTGTTTTTCCTCAAGGTTTACCTCAACTTTTTCCATAACTGAAGATTGTAGGGTGTCAAAGGTCATTATAGTTTCTTTTTTAATCAGTGGTTCAACTGTACATTCCACATCCTCATCAACAGGACAAGGATGGTAATCGAAGCGCTGATCATAAAATCCATTCCCTGAATGAAAGGGGTTTTATGGATTATGGCAGATTATGGCTGGCAGAAGCACTTGTTCATGAAGCCGATAGAAAGTCATGTGACACCATAAGGGGATGCAGGGAGTGCTGTCTGCAAGACTTACAGGTGGAACCGCCCACTGTTGTGTTTTGTTTGGATAGGTGTTCGGACTTCTTCCTTTTTTAGCCCTCCGAAAAGGCTTATCAGGAAGCACACAATGTCATAACTCGTGTTTTGTCCTTAATTTAATTTAAATTAAATGACCACAGGTCATAAACCTGAAATACAACAAACAAATATTCAAAAATATAATTCAAATAATATAATGAAATCAAAGAAGCCTGCAAAGACAAAAAATGTAGTAAATCTGGCTTAAACTTTCTAAACTACTTTTCCCAGAATCTCTAGCGCCGGAGGAGCATGTGCACAGCGACTCTACTGTCACTGGTTGTTATGGACGCTGTCCCAGAACTCATGCCACCTGTGCCTCTTCCAAATTATTTACGCACTCACAAACGCAACAAAATGACGCAGCGTTACGCCACGAATCACCAAACAAAATCACCACTGCCACCAGAAACCAGCAGATTGCTCTAAAAAACTAAACTCCAGCAAGGCTAATACTGATAGCCTAATGCTCCACAGTTTCCGCGTCGCCGAGCGATCATGTCGCGTGAGCTCCAGGCTAACAATCTACTCTCGGCCAGCTAACACAAACACATTGATGTACAGTGCACACACATATCAGTGACTTTAACAGGTTATTGGGCAATGTGAGTAGTAGCAGTTGCATACAAATGGGCTATGTGCTTCTGATGATGGATTGAGTGAAAGTGACTACCAGGTGCCATAATGAAAGTGTTTTACCGCAGCTGTGCATGTGCACACAACATAACATGTTTGAGCATTAATGAAACTTAAAGTTGTTTTCTATTTTAATAAAACAGACTCATTTTCTTTTCTTTTTCCTTTTTTGCTTGAGCAAAAGGGTCTCAACAATAGGCATTATTCACTCTGACGAGGTCTGCTCGTACAGCTGAAAGGGTAGCTCCTGTGTTGAAGATGGCCTCAACAAAATTGAAGTTATTTTTTGTCCTCAGTGGTGGGTTCCAGGGAGCCTGAGAATTAATGTCCTTGACATGGCCTGGAATATGTTGCTCTTGAGGGGGTGTGGTCAGTGGTTGCCCCGTTGAAATGTCCTCCCTCCCCTGAAGTTTCTCAGTTGTCTGGTCAGCAGTAGGGAGTCTGCTGATATGCCTCCTGAATCAGGTGTTTGCTCACTTCTGTCTGGGGTCAGATTTATTTGGGGGGGGGGGGGGGGGGGGGGTGCAGGACTGTCCTGAGATTTAGTGGGAGGCATATGCGATTCAGCGTTGCAGCTCGGGCACATACGAGATGTAAACCCAGGCCAAGAGCATTTGAAGCAGTAAGGCTCATTGGTCTGGTTTCTCATTAATTGGGTAGGTGGAGGCTCGTTGCCTCTCAGTCCAAGAACTGCATGCACCTCATGAGCTCGGAGCAACAAGTGCCATACGGTGCTACTCTATATTTAGAATGTTTGCATATCAGTTCAATCTGTTCTTGTTCAGGGGGTGGGCTCTTCAATTTGTTAAACTCACTCAACATATGAGCCACAAACGTCGGGAGGGGCTCATCAAGTGCTTCAACATGGTCGAGAATGCCTCTCAGGACACGGTCCTGGTTGTCAGATGGTCGAAAAAAACTGTTCTGAAGAGTTGGCAGAATTTGGACCATGTGACGACATGTGAACTGAGTGCCTTGAACCATTTGCTGAACTCTCTCGCAAAGAAATGTGGCAGGTCGTTTAATATTTATACATCAGTCAGGTTATCACCAGCAAACAGGGGGCTCTAACTTAGCATGATGCAGTGCAGCAGCGATCATCCTGGATGTGTTGTTGAGTTCGAGTGAATGTGTCTGAAGGGAAATGTCTGAGTGTCCAGCTTGTAAGCTCCAGAATAGGATTTTGAATCTAGAAGTGTTGGCTCTGGGATGGTCACAGCAAGCGTGTATGGGGTTAAGGTGGCCTTGGGTAGAGGGCTTGAATATTGGCTCGCAGGAATATCAGTCTTTCTTCCTAGACTGCTCCAAGTGTTGGAGTACTTAGCGTTGTAACTCTAAGGAGTCTTGCAGACATCCCCTCTTCAGGTCCTGCTTGTGCATGTGTGTGAGAAGCATGTCTCAAAAAAGTGCGAACTAGAATTTCCCCTTTGAGAATTAATAAAGTTAATTAAGTTAAATTACATTTAAAATATCTATCTTGTATATGTAAATAGTATGTCATTATTAGTGCAGTGGATAATATATATAGAGCCCCAAAACAGACAAAAGGCAGTAATATACAGAATTATAGAACAAATCATGGAAAGGAAAATCCAGGTTTGAGTAAGTGTAGAGTCTTAACTAGAGATGTTAAGTTTTGTTATTTCTCTTCAACCATCAATTAGAGTAGGCTGTAAAAGAAACAAATTTGTAGGTCAAAGAGAAAGTAAAAAGCATCTTGTTCTTTGTCTGGAACAACAGGCTTCATCGTTTAATCTGCAGTGTTGTCTCTCTGAAAGTACTGTTATGATCACCCAGTACTGAAATGTATCTTTATTAATTATGTGTTAAGCATGATGCTTGGAATTGGACAGCTACAATATTGACTATTTAGATCAAAATTAGTTTCAAATTGTTCAGGACCAGCAAAAACATAAAAACAAATAATTCCCTGTTCTTCTCTAAAGATTAATTCTATATTCAATTAAAAAGCCATAAAATTGTTGTTCAGTGTAAACCTGTTTAGCCAAACTGTGAGTGATCAGTGAGTGTAAGACCTGTTTGGAATGTGCTGTCTGTGCCTAGGCAGCCCAATCGCGGATCCAGCCACAGCTCCCCTGTTCAGGTCCGTTCTAGATGCTGACTGGGTGATGGTACAGATGCTGTTTCCATGTCGAACGGTAGATTGAAAGTTGGTGACACTGCCATTGCGTCTGGGAGACAGAGTTTGGATTGAGGCCTCCTGACTTGTGATGTCACTCTCTTGCTGATCTGGCTTTTTATCTGCTGCTGCCTCTGGACTCTGTAGTCTTGCTAAGATAAGAGTAAATATTACAAGGTGAGGGTCTTAAAATAAAAAGCAAAAATCAAACACACTCAGGAGATCTAAGGAAATATCACAGATACCTGCAGCGATCTGAAAGACTTTCTTCTTGTCCTCAGTCCGTTCCTAAAGAAGTAAGAAGAAGTAAAGTAAGAAGTAAAACTCAACTTTTACATGTCTGGCCTCATGAAAATTATCACAGTCTGGGGAAAGTGTTGGTCGGGTTAGTGAAGAAATGTTTGGCACAATTTATAGCAACATGCATTCAAATCCATAAACACACCATTTTATTTGAACTACAATTGTCTACTCACAGCTTTTAAGTTTATTACATTTACATTTCTGATAACTTTGACACTGTAATCTCCATCACAAATCTGGCAAAACTTTTTTATGTAATTGCACTATGCCTGAGAAGAATGAACCATTCAATTAATAAATAACTGTAGATCAATTAGGATAACAGTTCATCAGAAACTCACAGTCTGCAGCTGCATCCTCAGCTGGTTGTTGGTAAATTTAAGGGATCTAGCGATGGCCTGGAGATAGTATATCAGCATGCTGAAACATACAAGGAAAACACTCAAGTGTGTGTGTGTGTGTGTGTGTGTGTGTGTGTGTGTGTGTGTGTGTGTGTGTGTGTGTGTGTGTGTGTGTGTGTGTGTGTGTGTGTGTGTGTGTGTGTGTGTGTGTGTGTGTGTGTGTGTGTGTGTGTGTGTGTGTGTGTGTGTGTGTGTGTGTGTGTGTGTGTGTGTGTGTGTGTGTGTGTGTGTGTATGTTCGTGTATGTATGAGTCGTTTGGGTGTGCACAATCTTACAACAGAAGCAGCAGTGCCGGAAGCACTACAACAGGGCTGGTGATATAACTTGTTACTTTGCTGAACCACAGGGGGAAGTCATTGGCCACTGTTTCCGAGATGATGTCATAAATCTTCTCTTGCCCACTATAACACATATTAGTTCCTTACTTTTAAAAATGTTTTAGCTTGAAACAAACAGTGTAATAAGGTGATAATGATCCTTTTTAGGGGAATAGAAAAATCTCTAAACAATAAGCATCTTTTGAAATGCTAGGAGCATACCTGAATGGTCCACAGTGTTGTGATGGTCTGTATCTCACAATGGAAAAGATGGTGGGCAGCATACAAAGAAAAAGCATAAAAAGCAGCATAGCCAGATAGAAGTTGTTTGATCTAAAAAAAAATGTAAAACAAGAGAAGAAGGTTAAAAAAAAATCATGGCTGTGATGTTTTATACATTTACTTTGATGATTCGTTAAGTACTACCTGCCTAACTATCGGCTACAATTCAGCAAACATTTTATATTTTGCTTTTCCATTCACTTGCTGCATTTTTTTAAATGAGAAAATTAAGAATTCTTCTACCTATCTGTCAATTTATATTCTGGTAACATAGTGAATGTTAAAGGAAGGACCAAACATGTCTGAAAACCTGTGATCCCAAGTGAAAAGAACACAAGTAACATGGGTTCTGTAAGTCTCGTGCAGATGAAGTATTGCAGTGAAATACATGTTTTGTTGCTGATCTTGTCTTGTACATGTGTTAATCTTATTTTCTGACATAAAACTTTCTCTTTTAAACATTTTTTTTATTATATTCTATTATATTCATTTTTTCAGGTATACACAGAAACAGTATATGTATATATATATATATATATATATATATATATATATATATATATATATATATATATATATATATATATACACACACACACACACACACACACATACACATGCATATGCATGTAAATAAATAATAAAGTTAAAAAAGAATCACAATTTGAATTGAATAATAAGACCATTAATGCCAGACAAAACACGATTCGGATTGAGATTACATGCAAAATCTTCATAAATATTTAAAAGGTTTGGTCAAGTGTTTTCCTCATTCATATATAATATATTGTCAGTGGTCAATATTAATAGAGCAATTGTTTCTAATATACTGTATATAATAAGTTATAAATTCATACCTATTTAGATTGTCACATTAAATGTTTTTAACTCACAGCTCAAGGTTTATAAGTTATGTCATTAAAGAAATAAAAGGCCCCCACCTTGTCATATTTACACACAGAATCCATTTAGCTTTATATGACTCTTTCCAGTTGAGCTATTTTTGCAAGTGCATTATACCAGTCTTGGATGGAGGGACCTTAAGCTATCTACAATCAGGTAGCTTGATAACAACTGCAAAGGCTGTAGTCATCCACTTGCTATTAGGTTGGTATTCAAGTGTGGAGATAATACCAAGCAGGCAAGATGGGTCTAAATCTATTTGCTTCCCTAACTTTTCGACATACCTCCACCCAGAAACTCTAATTTGTTACACAATACTATGCCTATGTCAGACATCACACTAGATTCCAGCTGTTTATTTCAGACTGATCTGATTCCAACAAGCATATGTCCCAATATGTTACTATCAGGGGCTAAGTACTGTAAATATCTGAAATATAGCATTCATTAGAAATTGTCATTTTTTTCTCAAATGCAAACTTAATTGGTACAAAGGCCCCAGCATGCAGCAAAGTATAGCCTTCGGTGCCAGCACACCAGTTGGATCCTCAATTAACGGCCCCAGTTTTTATTATGATTTATTTATACACTGCAGAAAGGTAAGGCAGACAGTGTTGTCAATCCAAGCGAGATGTTTTTTGTCAAGCCTGGAAGGACAGTCTAAGGACATATCAGTCTACCATGTCAGCTGCAATAGCATAATTTTATTTACATCTGATTGACAATAATAGCCATGATTCAGAGTTGTTTAATAATGTGCCAAAACTCACCCAGGTGGTCAGCTGTCCATAACTGACAGCACAAGACTTTCTTTTATTCTTTAATGATAAGGTTATGGACAGCAGGCTGAAAATTCCACAGTCTCTTTAGTTTGGCCCATTATGTGCTGCTGTGCCTTCTTTTAGCAATGGACAAGGAATAATTGATTTTCAGCTTCCTTAATTGTATGAACTAACTAAGATTGTTAGTTCATTGCGCTCAAGTTGGATGTTCATTGGATCATCTCCCTTCTTGGGTCATAAAGGAGCTCTGGTCTACACTTGGCCCGTATGTTTTATCCATTTTAAATCATTCCCTGTCTTCAGGGGTTTTTCTGGCATTTTTTAAACAAACAGTGGTAAAACCATTATCAAAGGGATACTTCAGCCATTTGCATGAAGCTGTTTATCATTAGAAACATGGTAGTAGTGTTGAATGGTCGTGAATCCAACCCCCATTTTGCCCTGAGACGAGAAAATGTGTTTTTCTTTGCCTGGAAGTTTTCTTCATGTGATGCAATATGACACTTTTTGCGTCACATGAAGAAAACTTTCAAGCAAAGAAAAACACATTTTTCTCGTCTCAGGGCAAAATGAGGGTTGGATTCACGACCCTTCAACACTACTACCATGTTTCTAATGATACAAAGCTTCATGTGAAGTATCCCTTTAAATACGTCTGGATAGATGCTGAAACACCATCTAATTACAGACCTGTCTCAAACCTTGCTTTTCCATCGAAAGTGTTTGAGAAAGTGGTTTCAAAGCAGCTGGTCCAAGATCTGACAGAAAATAATCTCTTTGAGCCTCTTCAGTCTGCTTTTAGGGCAAATCACTCCACTGAGACTGCACTGATAAAGGTGGTTAATGATTTGTTGGTGAACATTGACTCTGATTGTGCTTCAGTGTTATTGTTGTTCGACCTTCGTGCGGCTATCAATTCAGTTGATCACTCTATTTTAATTGAAAGACTTGAATACCATTTTGGCATCTCAGGCAAGGTGCTGTCATGGTTAAAGTCTTATCTATCAGAGAGACCTCAATGTGTTTTATTTAAAAATGTCCTAAGTCTGGCACAGTGAAGCATTGGGGTTCCTCAGGGTTCTGCTCTAGGTCCTCTGCTTTTCTCACTGTATCTTGCACCACTTGGAAAATGATTATGATGATGAATGATTGTCACTGTTATACAGATGATTTGCAATTATATATGCCTTTAACATGTGAAAATGGGTCTAACGTGTCAAAAATCGAGGGTTGTCTTTCAGCTGTCAGGAATTGCCTCTCTGAAAATGTCCTTTTCCTTAATTCTGCAAAGACTGAAATGATGATCATTGGACCCCAGAAGTTACAAAATGTATTCAATAATGTTTCCTTGTCTCTTGATAACTGTTTTGTTCTTGGCAGAGATAAGATGAAAAACATTGGAGTCATATTCGATCAGACACTTTCTTTTGATAAGGACATCAAGGATGTGACTAAAATATAATTTTTTTTATCTTCGCATGATTGCTAAGATCAGGCCAATCCAGAGTGACAAAGATGCTGAAGTCCTCTTCCATGCTTTTGTAACATCTCATTTAGACTATTGTAATTCTCTTCTGTCAGGATTATTCAACAATAGTTTCCGAGTCCTGCAGATGGTGCAAAATGCTGCGGCTGGGGTTCTGATTGGATCTGGGAAATATGAACACAATGCCCCGGTGTTGGCCTCTCTTCACTAGCTTCCATGTCAGGTTCGTGCTGATTTTAAGGGGCTTTAATTGACTTATAAAGTTTAAATGGAGCAGCACCTTCTTATTTAACTAAACTGGTTAGATTGTATGCAGCTTCTCGTGCCCTCCGCTCTCAAGGATCTGGCCTGCTGATTGTGCCTAAAGACTGGTGAGCAAGTCTTTCCTCTCTGTGCACCAACACTTTCGAAGAGTCTTCCTCTGGACATAAGGCAGTCATGCTCTGTGAAGGTTTTTAAAGCAAAGCTCAACATCCACTTGTTTAACTTTGTGCTATATGTCTTGATTTGTTTTTTAGTTTTATGTTTTATTAGTTGTGATTGATTTTAGTACCTGTACAGCACTTTGATTGAAAGCGCTTTATATATAAAATTATTATTAAAAAAATATGATTGAGGGACAGTGTGCAATGATATTTAATATTTTTGCAAAGAAAAATTAAAAGATGGTTGCAACAGATTGAGCAAGTCGCTTATTTCCATCTGTAGTCCCACATAAAAGTGACACAAGACAAACAAACAATAAATCATTACTTGTATTGCATCAATTGCTAACAAGTGTTATCTTGAGACGCTTTACAGAAGATGTTATGGGATAATATGCATTTCTCTCCAATAAGACTTCACTCAACAGAGGACAATCAAGAAACACACCTGTCAATACTACAAACTAAATTGCTATAAACACTGGAACACTAAAACAATATCATAAAAATTACAATACATTTATTTTAAAAATAACTGATTGCATGACTTCCAGTTATGGCGGCTACCTGAACGGCAGCGGGCAGAGCTCTGACCTATTGGGTCCATTTTTGCTTTTCCATATTAACATAGAGTCACTTAGTTGCCCACGCTTGCCCCAGTACTGAGTATATTATAACTTTCTCTACCATTAAGCCTAACGCACGTAAATATAAACCAAAAAAAGTGGGTGAAGACGATGACGTTAACGCTGCTAGCATCGACCGCACCTCGCTGGATGGAGAAGATGAGGAAGATGCTATTGCTAGTGTGGGAAGTGTTGAGAAAACAAACCCCTGTGTGTCAACAGGAAGATTTAAAGCATGATTTGACAATGTGGGTAAAAAATCAGACGAAGACAGGAGTTGATTTTGACAAATGGCTGAAGCCTGACTCAGTGAATGAGTGGCTTAGCCGAGCACAGGATGTTGAGGCTAAGATTCAACAAGAAAAGTCAGGTTTCTCTGGAAGACAGGTTAAAAATGTCAAAGCCTTAAAGAAAGCTTATGATTGGAGAGCGTGCAAGGAGCGAATCTGTCAGACCCTGCTCCAAGTTATTGATAAGTGGAAACAGTTATAAGGAGAGGCAGGACAGAAGAAACAGAAGTCCCTTCAACTCACACGCATAGCAGAGCCTTCTGCTCCCCTACCATATGAAATTTTTGACACACCCACAATTGATCCTCCACCAACAGGGCCATACGCTGCAACACACACACAGTTAAATGCTTATCAGGGCGCTGTGCCCAGTAAATCAGGAGCAAAACCTAAAACTGATCATTCAAGCTCCAGGACAAAAAGTCAGAAACACAGACACAGTACAGGCCATCTCCATGCTCCTGTGGTACATTTAACAGGTGTAATGGATTACACAATCACTCAGTGATGATGAACATGACGCACCCACACGTACTGCCATGCACACATCCCCACAGGGGGAGGGGGACTGAGTCAGCAGCATTTCCAGCAGAATAGGGAAACTGAGTCAGAAGGGGGAAGTACTGATGATGAGGAAGAAGCGAGGGCAGCGACAGGTCAGTTGCAGGAAGAAGCAGCAGGTGCTTTTTTTCAGTCCAGAGGAAGTTGAAACAGGGGGTCACTTAAAAGAAGGGTGTTGTCCTGACAAGCTCATACAAGGTTTAGCTAACATGCAGAATGTTCTGCATAACCAGATAGAGGCTCAAGGGGGCGTAATGCAGGAGAGGATTATCACCCACTGCAGGGGATCTGAGGCAGCGGGGAGTAGGGAGTGTGGTCAGAGAGACGTCAGTCAGGGGTTAAAGGCGTTGGGAAGGTCATTTAGACAAGAAGACCTAGTCATTAGCGTCTTTGATAGGCAGTGTGAGCAGCGGGGAAGACATAGACAGAGAGATGGAACAATACGTCTGAGTAGAAGCAATTCTGAAGAAAAGGCAAGTAAGGGATTGCTGCTGCAGTCACGCAACCGCTCATACACACCACCACCACCCTACAGAATTATGCTGAGAGGATATAAGTCACCCTCCAATACCTCACCTCCTCCCTTGAATTCACATCAACTTTACTCACATTTTCAACTCCCTCTAGTACGTGCACACACATGCACTGGAGACATGTCAACCACTTACACACCGTATACTCTCGCAGATGTGCAGTGTTTGCTCGGGAAGCTCCCAGACATTCAAAAGGGAGCAGCCGTGTGGATTTCTGCTTTTTGTGATCTCCATATGGGAGTGGAGTGTTGCTTGGGAGATTATAGACGCCAAGTAACGGGGGCTGTAGGTGGTGAAGCACTACAAGACATAGAAGTCAGTGCTCTGACTATAACCAAACCTGACACAGCGCCACTGGGGTTGTACACTGACTGGCTATGGAGGGTCATGAGGGATAAGTATCCAGTTATTGTGACTTCAGGGGACCTGGCTCATTTACCTGTTAAATCAGGAGAAGACTGGTGACGAGTATATGACTACAGTTGAGAAAAAGTGGAAGGAGGCTACAGATACAGCACCAGGTAACTCTGCTCAAATTGACTTAATGTAGTAGGACTATCTACTAAGACTATTGTTGACTGGAAAGCGCACATCATACACCACGTCAATCAAGACAAACTGTTGCAACAGAAAGAAACAGAGGAGACTAAGGGTTTACAGAACCAGCTTCTGAAATTACAGCTCAAGGAAGCTCAGACCAGGCTTAATGCAGCTAAGAAACATGTTCAAGCCCCCACTACACCTACACCCACCCCTCCAGCAGTGTCGATTCCTTTACAGGCCCCTGTTTATCAACAACAACAATGGGGACACTCAGTCAGGTTCCAGGTAGGTCGCGGAGGCAGAGGTAGAGGGCGTGGTCCACACAGAGGCAGAGTGTTTACTAATCAAAGTGATAAGTCTGGTTGTTTCCATTGTGGTGAGCGGGGACATTGGATGGCAGACTGCCCATATTTACAGCAATCCCAAACCCCACCCCTATGAGTATGATTACCCTCCCCCTCCTCCACAACCTCCTCCACCTCATTCTCGACCCCACCAGGCACCAGGCCCTCTCCCTAGTGTTAGTAACTCATTTTAGGGGTGCCTGGATCCAAGGACAGACGACCCAGCAGACCTGGAACCCATCATAAATGTTACTGGAGGCAACCAACATCTTCCTTTTATGATAGATACAGGCGCTAGGTACTCCTCTGTAAATACCCCTCTTCCTGTTTCCTCTTTTACTATGTCTGTTCTTTCAAATCTTTATTTCTCAACACCACAGTCATGTGTGTGGCGCAACCTGACTTTCTCTCATTCTTTTCTGTTAGCTCCTGATTGCCCTTTAAATCTGTTTGCACAAGACTTGTGCGGATGCCCTGTGGAAAGGTTACCTGTGACAATGTGTATGAAGGACAGAGACAGTGTGTTGTCGTGCAAGATGGATTTCAGCTCATGGTGGCTGAGACTGAAGACACTGCTGTTGTTTACTGAGGCCAGGTGCTCCCCCGCAATAATGAATCAAGTACTTCGATGGAAGGCTGTTTTCTGCACTGGCAGCCATGGATTGTTTCCCTGCATGATTACAAGCTACCCAAAGACATTGTCCACGTCACCTTTAATTACACCCGTCACTCTGACTCCCACTATGACTCTGACTTTTTGGACACAGCTGGTAACACAAACCTTTTCTCTGCTGCAAACATTTATGTTGGTTCGGAAGGTGTGGCCGCTGCTGTCATGCTGCCAGAGGAACTGTTGACCTTTTTTTAAACTTGGTTTTTCCTCCACTCCCCATGTCACCCTCATGGTCCATAACCAAGACAACCCCCAGGCGTTGGGACCCATGGTGAAACATTGTCTCGAGGCTACAGGTTGGGAGCAACCTCAACATGCAGATCTGTTTTATTCCCCCTCTCTCTCCTCTTACAAAATCTCTCACTCCTCTACACTCCGTCTCCTGTTCCTCTATCCACTTCCTCTGATCACCCTTCCTCTGCTTCTATTTTATCTACTCTCCCTGACTCTTTGGTCTGCTGGCCTCACTGATGTAGGCCTGCTTGATATGGAACCCCTTGATATCCCTCTTGAAACAGATGTACAGCCCATTTATCAACCCCAGTACCCACTCGCTTCAGATAAACTCTGTCACTCTTAAAGGTTTACTGGTGAGTAAGTTTGTCATCCCCACCTCCAGCCCATGGAACACCCCTATTTTTCCTGTGCCGAAACCTGGTAAAAAAAGAAGCTTGGATGGTCCATGACCTCCGTCCAATTAATCGTGTGGTACGCCCCTGCCCGTACTCGACACCCAATCCTTACAACATGCTCATGCATCTGTGTCTCCACGACATACTAGTTTCACCAGCATTGACTTAGCTAATGCTTTTTTCTGTGACCCAATCTCTCCTGAAACTGCTCAAATGTTTGCTTTTACCCTTCAAGGCCAACAGTACACTTACACTTGCCTCCCTCAATGTTTCATTCACTCCCTTGTATTTTTCAATGCTGTACTTTTAAAACATTTATCAACTCTCACACTCCCACATTGTGTGGTTCTCCTCCAGTATGTGGATGATTTGCTGATAGCTGCCTCCTCACCTGCTGCATGTTTGAAGGTCACTCATGATGTTCTTTCCCTACTTTCTCAAAAAGGCTACAAAGTCTCTCGTTCTAAATTGCAATGTTGCCGTTCCTCTGTTGTCTTTCTAGGACGTCAGGTTGGAAACACTGGCCTGTCCATGACTGAATGGTCTAAAGCTTCCATTTTGAATTATACCAAACCTAAAACTGCTGGTGATATGATGTCCTTTCTTGGTCTGACTGGTTACAGTTCCTCTTTTATTGCTAACACAGAGACTGTAGCAGAGTTAGATGCAGCAGACAAGGCAGCAAAGGCTGCTGGAGGATATGTACACCAGCATCAGTATCAGTTAGCTCAGACACAAGAACCCACCACCCAACTCACTTTAGAGGAGCTAAAACAAGTTCAGCAAGCAGCTGATCCAAGTGAGAAACAGGCATGGAAGGATGGTGGTGCAACAAAAGACAGCACAGGTGGAGGAGTCACTCAGGAAAGATAGTGGCTCCAGCTGGTCTTTTACACATGTTGTGTCAGGAAGCTCATTCTTTGGGACACTGTTCTGCAGGAAAGGTTCAGAAGCAGATAGAGCAGTGATGATGGCATCCTCGATTGGAGCTCATTTGTAAATATTTTGTAAACACATGTGAAACCTGTGGGGACTACAACAGTAAGAAATGTCTCCAGACAGGCATGGGAGGTTTTCCTGTGCCAAAAGCCACCTGGGTAGGAGTTGTGATAGATTTCACATACATGGGAGTGAAAACAGAGTTCAAGGCTACAGATATTTGCTGGTAGCAGTGGACACGTTCAGCAGGTGGTGGATTGAAGTAATCCCTGTGATCTGCTGCAGTGATTAAATAGTTGGTAAAAGACCTCATTCCTAGATTTAGTTTTTCAAGGGAAATTTTCTGACTATTTACAGCAGCTTAGTAACATTGCACACAGTGTCTCCCAACAGGTCATATCAATCGTGACAAAAGATCCCACCCACCCAACCAACAACAGAAGTGGAGGAATGAAGCTGGGTGTGGACTGGGCAAAATCAAGGTGGAAAGGACCTTATAAGGTGGCAAAAGTTTACTCACACAAGTCTGAAACTTTGGAAGGGAGAAATAAGAGGCTCTGAATAAAAGTGTGAATGAGTTAAGTGTTGTGTGTATTTGTCTGTCAAACCCTCCCTTGTGTGTTAATGTCTAAACGAGAGAATGGAACACTTCATATATGTTTTCAGCCATCTCATTTATGCTCAGAGACAATTAATGTCAACAATGAATGTAAGCGACTATTGGAAGCCTGTGCTTCCAATAGTCGTCTCCACGGACTTCATTGACTATTTTGACCTTACAGAATAGAATGGCGCTCGACATGCTGTTGGCCAAAGAGGGGGGCGTTTGCAGCATGTTTGGAACTTCCTGTTGCACATTCATCCCCAACAACACAGCCCCTGATGGTTCTGTCACCAAGGCTCTTCATGGCTTTAAATCTTTTTTTTGTCTTATTCATCCTGCTTTTCTTCTTCATCCTCCTTGTCTGCCCATCCATATTTTCTGCAGAACTGGTCTTTCCCAGCAGTTTCCAGTTGCTCAACAAATAAGCATAAAAGTCTTTACAAGACATCTCTTTGCTGTTGCTGTGTAGCTGCTGTAGTGTTTTACAGTGTTTTTGTAGTTCATCTGTGAAGCTGCACTAACGTTTCGGCATTTTGTGTGCAATCAATGCTGCGCCGCTGTCAGCTCTGTTGCCGCTGTCTGCTGTTCCCTGTGAATGTGCACGTCGCAGAGCCGCCCACAAAGCAGTCTCGTCACGCAACGAAGTAGCTACCGTAGTATTTTGCGCCGGTCAATTTAAGTACAAACTTGATGGTTCCATGAAAGACCATGAACCCCAGACATTTTCATGATTTTATAAAAAACCCCCGGACGCCCCGGACAGGATATAAAAAGAGGACATGTCCGGGCAAAAGAGGACGTTTGGTCACCCTAGTTTTGGGTAAGGATGCACTACCGAGTCCAACCATCTTAGAACGGGCCCACAGATTACCGGGTAAACAGGTTCCGAATGGTCCCCCTCCCGTGCCATCATCATGAAGTTTCTCAACTATCAAGACAAGGTGAAGGTGATGAAGGCAGCGCGACAAAGAGGTAAAGTGATGTACCGAGATCGACGCATAGTGTTTTTCCCGGACCTGTCCACGGAGGTACAAAAACAACGGAGGCAATTTGACAGAGTGAAACAACATCTCCGGGAATTAGACATCAGCTTTGGACAAATTTTTCCAGCAAGGATGAGGATTTTCCATCAGGGCCTTTTCAATTCTGCAGTGGAGGTGGAGGATTTCATCCGGCTCACTGAGTTACCAGACTAACGCGTGTATCCTTGAGACTGACAATTCAGTACCAACATTTTTATTTGTTTTCCTTTGCTTATATCATAAATCTATATATTTGATAAGAAATTACTGTCTACGCTATGGGCATATTTCACTTGGTTAAGTTATAAGGTGACCACTATGTTGCTTCCAGGGTCGGAGCATGGATCTGTGTGACAGTAGGTCGATTTCTCTGCACCTTGTAAAGGATCAGGGACTATAACTAAGTCTTTTTTCCGGGGCAGGGGGATAACTGTGTAGATTTTTCACAGTGGTTAGTTGGGGAGAGTCTTTTTGCTGTTCTGTTTCTAAGGGGGTTCAGTTTTTCATGTTGTAAGGTGCTTTTTTGTGTAGTTATGGCTAATTGCTATAAACAGGGCTCTATGCTAGAAATAGTGTTACTATGTAAATGAGTAGGAGTTTTGACCTGTCTCTTGGAATGTTAGAGGCCATAGAAAATTTGTTAAACTAAAACAAGTAGTACCTGACTAAAGCAGTTCCACTCAAACATCATCTTTTTACAAGAGACCCACTTACTCCCAGGTGAGACAGCTTGATTGAGGAAAAGATGGCCAGGTAAAGTAATAACCTGCTCCTTCTCATCACACACTAGGGGTGTGGCCGTGCTTGTGCATAAATCCATACCACTTCGCATACAAAAAACTGTGTTGATCCTAATGGCAGATGCATCATTATACAAGGTTTTAATGACTGTAAGGCCTGCTGCTTGGCCATGTGTCGCGGCTGCACTCTCGCAGTTGCAACACACGCCGACATGCACGGGGTGCTTCGGTCCCTTCATCACCGCTTGTTTTTTTTTTGTTTTTCTGCACATGGGTCCTCCTCCTTGTTTTCTGCCCGCACCTGTGACAGGAAGATTTTTGCCACTACCTTACATGTTCTTTGTTACTTTTGTTGCTGTTATTTAAAAAAAAAAAGGATAAATTCAATAAAAACATTTGATAAAAAAACCAAACTGATTGCATGTATGGAGGCCATACACCACAAACACTAGGAGGACAACAACACACTGCATGATAGAAGTGACAATTAGACCCATTAGCTTCATTATAAAGGTACAAAATACTAATATGTCCTTAGTATCGAAACAATTATCCAGGACCAGTTTTGAAAAGTTCATCCTTTCAAACTTCAGCTTTTATAGCGCTTTTCTATCTCCTTTCTGTTCCGAGACTACTCAAAGCTTTTTTACACCTACCTATTCACACCCATTCACACAATGGCAGAGGCTGCTATCTAAAGTGACCATCAGATGACCACTAATCCCATTAACACCCACTCGTACAACGCTGACGAAGCAGTAGGAGCAATTTGGGGTGAAGTAATTTTCCTATGGATACTTTGGACACGTGGCTTCGTTGGCGGTGTATGAATACGTATTAATGGGTATGGAGTATGGAGTCCCATATCAGTCCGATTCACTGATAAGAAATGTAAGAGGCAATGACAGCCTCGTTACATGAATCAAAGTGGGCTTAGGACCTTAGGCCAGTTTAAATGTTTTTCATTATAGTGTAGGAAGATGCATCTATTATACTGGAGAACTAAACACTGATACGTCTCTGTTACTGTAGGTATCAGTAATTAACTAGTTTAATGTTTATCAAGGAGATGGTCACAATAACATACTCAGTCACACACAGTGACTTTGTGTGTGTGATGAAATATATAAACTCTTCTCTTTTTTTTTTTTTTTTTTTTTCAAAGATTTGTTTTGGGCCTTTTTGCCTTTAATGATAGAGGGAGGAAGGTGGATAGAGTCGGAAAGGGGGGAGAGAGTGGGGAGAGACATGCGGGAAATGGGCCACAGGCCGGACGCGAACCCGGGCCGCCCGCGCGCGAGGACTGAGCCTCAATATGTGAGGTCGCGCGCACTGCCGCTGCGCCACCGGCGACCCCAACTCTTCTCTTTTTGTCTTAGAATTTATTTTCGTGCATCCAAGGAGTTCACCTTAATGTGATTTGTCAATCAAGAGGTAAAACACCCTAACAAATATACACCTTGCTTTATCAAAATCTGTTTTACTCATACTGGATAATCGTTATATGATACATATTCTATTTCTACTTCAGTTTGAGATTATAATCCCATTATGACAATATTTACTGGGTTTTATAAATCAACTGAGAGCAGCCTCCTTTTCTCACAATGCACCAAGAAAATCATTCACTCACCATTGTGATTTTTTTTGTCCGATTTCACATTGAGCTCATCAGTAAATAAAAAAATGTTCCAATAATACAGGGGTCACTTTCTCATTGCTTTCAATGATGTAATTGCTGTTTTGATCCATTCAGTGCAATAAATGATGGACATTTTTGATTGTGATTGATTTTGCCTTGAGTTTTACATTGCTTTTTATGCAATATATGGGGTTTTATTCTCACTAAACAAGACTATAAAATGGCTATTTCACTATAAAGGGTACTGTGTAGTGAGAAGTGAGGGATTTCAAATCACAGCCATAGACTTCATCTGACTTATTTTGCATATGGTGGTGTGGCCTCCTGATGGCCAAGAGAAGAAACACCTACAGTATTAATGCACTGATAAAATCTGAGGCTGTGTGTGTGTGTGTGTGTGTGTGTGTGTGTGTGTGTGTGTGTATGTGTGTGTGTGTGTGTGTGTGTGTGTGTGTGTGTGTGTGTGTGTGTGTGTGTGTGTGTGTGTGTGTGTGTCAAACCTGGAGGCCCTGAACACCTGCTGATGGGGAACATTGCATGTGAGAACAGCCCAGCTCCTGAGGTACATCAGACCAATCAGCTTCAACACATTGAAAGCAGGAAGACAGGGAGAGAAAAAAGCTCCCATCCTGCAGGATAGAAAAAGAAAAGGAAGTTAGACACACGCACACACACAAACACATACCACGACTGAGGTTTGAATATTTATTCTGTGGTCCATGGTTTTCAATTCATTACATTTATTGCTGTGAGGAGGATTTCTGAAATGAGTTCAACCACAGGAATGTAATGGAGTGATTATAGAGGGCCACAGTTCTATAAACAGGGTCATAGAGACCGCTCAGCACAAGTCAGACTATTAACTTTGAGTTAGATCATCTATTACACACAGTGGCCATTCCAAGGTTATGCTGTCAAAATGGAAATAAATCTTCTCTTGATTATTTTACAGACATTTTAAACTTACCAGATCATTCCTTGGTTATAAATCAGATGTAAAACGTTTTCTGCTATTTTGAATTCTCCATATTCAGGCTGAGGAAATGAAAAATAGACAAAAACATTTTAACTTAGATATTAAAATCAACATAAAGCTACTGTAAATTTAGTAGCATTTTTCCAACAAGGAGTGGATTTTTTGCAAAACAAATGTTTTTAATGGATTCGGAATCCTAAAGAATGAATGTTTACGCAAGTAAACATGGTTTTATGGATGAAAGTGAACCTGTAACTCTGTGACTATCTACTTCGGATCAGGAGCCTTATACCATTCACATACGCATTATATGCGATGTCACCCGCCACACATTATATGTATGACGTGCACCCACACACTTTTCCTCTTTCTATTCGACTAGGAGTAAGGCTACATGCCCTGGAGTAGCATTTTTCACTGTGGCCCTTGCCCCAAAGGGGATTTTGTGTTTGCAAATAATTTTCATCTGGTAATTTTTTTTTGCTTAATTTCAATTACATGAGTGTATTCTGTAGATTGTTTACAATTGGTGGACTTCACCTCTGTATGGCCTTAACCTATAGGTTGCTCCATACTCGTTACTCTCCTCGTGACTTATTTGGTATTTTGTTGTCACAGGGTTACAGGTACACTGGAATGAAATAAAACAAATGTTCACGTAGTTAAACCCGTTTTTAAGAATGAAAGTGAACATGTAACCATCCCATGTCACTCAATGCTGGCAGTTGGCATTGTCCTTACTGCGCCTATTGAAAACAGGGCTGTTAACAAAAAGATGGCCCAGGCAGGGAAACTCAACCCTCTGCTGCCACCCCAGGGACAGATGAGGGAACATTGGACAACGCCATGTTCAATCTGTAGAACCTGGCAAAGGTTGAGGAGGATGCCCAGCCAGCAGCAGTGCATACCTGCTCTAAAGGTGCACCACAGACTGCTCAGGAGGTGGCGATCCCCTTTATGGAGTGTGCTGAGAGCCTGAAGGGAGGGCCACTCCAGCCTGCACATAAGCCATGGTGGTCAAATCAACAATCCAATGCGCCAGACGCTGCTTAGAGACTGGCCCGCCCAGTGTAGTATCCCCGTATGACACAATAAGTAAATCAGATTTACGAAAAGAATTTGTTCGGTCAACATGGTATCGGAGTACCCTCACCCGGCACAGGTTGTGAAGCCGTGCCTCCTCCGCAGAGAGGACAGAAAGCCTCCAGGACCAGGGGCTTGACAACAAAGCTCCTTGCCATAACTTTAGGCTGAAAAGCAGGGTTTGGGAGAAGGCGTACTGACCTGTCCCCATCTCCAAATTGAAGACACGCCCCATCCACCGATAGAGCCCTCAACTCACCCACTCTCTTGGCTGAAACAATGGCCAAGAGAAACGCAGTCTTCAAACTAAGATAGCGAAAGTCAAGACTGGACAGCGGTTCATAGGCAGGCTGACATAGAGTACTGATAATAACCTGGAGTTCCCAAGAGGGCAGCAGGAGTTTCCTTGATGGGCGACTCCTCCTTGCCCCTCGTAGAAACTGTGTAACTAGGGTATGTGAACCCAGAGACCAGCCATCACACCTATCATGAACCATAGAAATTGTGGCAAGGTAGCCCCTGATAGTAGATTCTACCTGGCCCACGGCAAAGATGTAGGAAGGAGGAAGGACAGAATGACTGGCATGTCGCACGTTAAAAGTTTTAGCCTCCTGAACACAACACCAATCCTGAAACACCTTCCACTTACCACTATACAGAAGCTGAGTGGAGGGCACTCAGAGGCCAGCAATGTGCCCACAACTTGCCTCTCTAGGCCTAGAGAGAGTAAATGCTGCCGTTCACTGCACCACACATGAAGCCTCAGTGTTCGTGGCTCTAGGGGCCATATCTGGCCAGCATATCCCGTCTGACTGGCAGACACCATGGACAGTCCTCCAGCATCTCGTAGACCTCTGCCATCCGTCCAATGAGGTGCCATTAATAGCACTCGAGCACCCAGCAACTTCACTCTTCTGAGGAAAACTGGCAGAATTGGGAGCGGAGGGAAGGCATACATCTGCACTTGAGGCCATAAGACACCCAGGGTGTCCGTCCCCAGTGGCCTGGAAGGGCCGTACATTGATGACCACAAAGGGCAGTGAGCATTGTCTGCTGTGGCAAAGAGGTCCACCTTGAGCTGGCCAAAGCGAAGCCATATCTGGTTCACTATCTCTGCATGTAAATGCCACTCACTGGGGGGACCCCCCGTGACAGCAGATCTGCTGCTGCATTCTGGGGTCCTGGCAGATAGAAAGCCCTCAGAACCACCCCCTTGGACTGTGCCCATAAGAGCAGCCGACGAGCTCTCACATGAAGGGATGGAGACTTCAGCCCGCCCTGATGGTTGACATAAGACATTATTGAAATGCTGTCTGTTCTCACCATGACATGCCTCCCGTATATTACAGGGAGAAAGTGTCGCAGAGCCATGTATACCGCCTCCATCTCGAGGAGGTTCACATTCAACCCCTGTTGCGCAGGGCCCCATTGACCCCAAACCGAAAAGCCCTCCCAGACAGTGCCCCAGCCTGATTTGGAGGCGTCGGTAGTTATGGTCACTCTGCAACCCACCTGTCCTAGGGCAACGCTGTCGCAGACAGCTCGGGCGTGTGTCAGCTCAGCGATGCACTCCCTGATATTTCTCCTTCTCGTTATAGTCAGGCATGCCCTCATGGCAACTGAATCCAAGACAATACCTAGATACTCGAGTGACCTGGCTGGGACCAGGCTGCTCTTTCCAGCATTGAGATGGAGCCCCAGCAAAACCAAATGAGTCAACACCTCCGCCGTTTGGCTCCATGATAGCACCTCTGATGTCGTGCACAATAGCCAGTTGTCCAGGGAGTTTAACACCCGAATGCCCCTCTCTTGCAGAGGAATGAGAGCAGCATCCATACATTTTGTGAACGTGCCTGGGAACAGGGACAGACCAAAGGGTAGAACACTGTACTCATAAGCCGTCCCTCGGAAGGCAAACCTGAGGAACTGCCTGTGGGCTGGAGCGATAGGGACATGAAAATAGGCGTTGCAAAGGTCCAACAAAACAAAGCCTTCAGCTTCAGCATTCGAAAGGGCAGCACCTTGAAGTATTCGTTGAGCTGCCTCAAATCTAAAATGGGGCAGGATCCCCCTGTCCTCATAGGGACGAGAAAAAAGTCAGAGTAGAAGACCCTTAGGCCCTCTTTGGTAGATTCTTTACTAAGGCAGAAATCTCGTCGGCCAGAATGATGGAACGAGACCTGTCTTTTTGTGGAGACACCATCTCCAAAACCCCTCGAAAACGAGGTGGGTGGAACTTGAACTGCAGGTTGTACCCAAATTGCAGGGTCCCGATAACCCACAGACAAGTGGTACAGTGACGCAAAGCCTGGAGTTGGGCGGCGGTGAAGCCTGGCATCAGTGAAGGCACATCGTCAATGACGCTGGTGAGGCCTGGTTGTCCCCCAGTCCGAGCGCTCCAGAGAAAAGGGTTGAAACCGTGGGCGGCCCGGCATTGGGGGAGGCCCCTGCATCTCCTTCCCAGAACCCCATGAGGAGCTCTGTTCTGCAAAACAAGGTCGTGAAAAACTCCCACGCCTCTGCGCACCACAGATCCTGACTTCCCTGGGTGCTGAATGGACTGCGTTCGCAGTTGAATTTTCTGTGTCTCATCCAACACAGCAACTGCTGGCCCAAACACTTCCAGGAGCTATGGCAGCTTCCAATAGAGCACCCTGGTCTGCATCTGCTAACCCTGATTGGCTCAACCAGATGCAACACCAAGCCATGGTCAGCTGTGCCAAGGAGTTACCAAGCAACCTGGCCTGCAAGCTAGCACCCTGGATCACCGTATCCACCACCCTTTCCATTTCTGGCAGGAGGTTATCTGGGCTCTTGGACTCCAGTTCCCTTATCAAGCCCTCCAGATAAACCAACAGAAGGGCATTGGTGTTTGCCAGTCTAGATACCATGGCTATGGACTGGAAAGCCTTCAGCACCAGCCCATCCGTTGTACGGCAATTGATATTTGGGAGATGGGCCAACCTGCTATCTGTGGTGAAGCCCCAGCCAACAGTGCAAAAGTTTGTCCCACCTTGGACACCCCATCCAGGCCGAGCAGGGTGCAGTAGCCTCCCTCGGGTGAACCCACGACTTCTGCAGATGTTGCACAAAATCCTACACAGACAGGGGAGCCTGTCGTTGGCTCCTAGAGTCCCTGTCCAGAGCAGAGGCTTTTGGTGGGGAACACGGGGAAGAAAGCCCTGCAGCAGCGGTGAAACGTGAGAGCAGAGCCTCAAAGGAAAAATCACAGGACCCCGGACAGTCCACGCCACCCTGGGAGTCAGCCCACACATTGTCGTCCTCTGCATAAACCTCAACCTGCCCAGAGGAACCATAGCCAGAACTGTTGGTCTAATCAAGATTGTCTGAAGCAGCAAGGGTCAGCATCAGGATGAGGAGGCCCACATGGAGGAATCTGCTGGGGCAGATCAAAAAGGCGCTCTTGATTTGCAGCCATGCATTCGATGGTCTTATGCATAGCCTCCAATTGCCTCTGCATGAGGTCAACCAATAGGTCACAAAGCGTGCTCTGCTCAGTCCACCTCTGATTCTTGGCTTTCTTTCTACCAGCTGAGGCCTGTGAAGATGGAGGGGATGGGTCCTGGCCTGGGGCCACACTGGCTTCCAGGCCACTGTCCCTCTCAATAAAATTGCTGGGCACAAGCCACTGAATATCATAGTACAAACCTTGAATCCGGTTACTGTTACGTAATGCCTTAAATGCAACAGAAGCCCAGGGGCTACTTGAACGTGCACCCGGAAGCATGAACCTTTCTGTTACAACGCTGGCATCCTCACCAGCACGCGATGATGATTTGCCCGGACAAACTCCTGAAACGAAGGTTTGAAAACACCGGTATAAACTGTCACCAACCAGGAGGATAGAAAGAGGAAGAGTGTGTGGGTGCGCGTCATACATATAATGTGTGGCAGGTGACGTTGCACCCACAGGTGTGATTAATTTGGTATAATGCTCCTGATCCGAGGTAGATAGTCACAGGGTTATAGGTTCACTGGAATGAAATAAAACACCTAGTTTGACCCCTCACAAGCTACCTAGTAGTCCTGGCGCTGTGAGTGACGGCTGCCTCTCCAGCAGCTCTCTCTCTTTAGCCCTAACTTAGCCTTTTCTTAACTTTTTTAAAACTTTTTAGCTCTTTTGTTTACTCTTCCCTGCGAAGAGATGTGTGTGCTTTATATATCCTATGGATACACTTAAGTTTAATACTCAGGAGCCAGTTTTCTCACATTTTCTCGGGAGAAACTGCTGGCTCTAAGAACAATGGGACACGCTGGGATACGACACCCCATCCCGGAGGAGTTGAGGAGGAGACCCAGGGGCTGCAAGGCCGGAGCTAAGCTAAAAGCCAAGAAAGCGGAGAAACGGAGGCGCTACAAGCCATCGATTCCCTCCGTCATCATGGGGAATGTGAACTCGCTGCCGAACAAGATCGACGAGCTGTCCGCACTGAAGCTGCTAACCTCGAGCTGCCTGCGGCCTCACTATCTACCGAGGGAGTTCAGTCACGTCACACACTGCACAACTGACTACATGAACTTCTGTATGGACGTTGTGGTTCCCACTAAAACTGTGCGCTGCTTCCCGAATAACAAGCCCTGGATCACCAGCGATGTCAAGGAGATCCTTAACAGGAAGAAAAGGGCATTCAAGGAGGGAGACCAGGCAGAGCTGAAGCGTGTGCAGGGGGAGCTCAAGGTTAGACTCCGAGAGGCAAAGGAGGAGTACAGAAGGAAGGTAGAACAGAAGCTGCAGCAGAACAACATGAGGGAGGTCTGGGAGGGCATGAAAACCAGCACAGGCTGCAAGAAGAAAAACAACAACGCAGAAGACGGGGACCCTGAAACTTGTTTTTTAACAGGTTTGACAGCCCCGTCGCTGCAGCCAGTGCCTGTCCCCCCAGCACCCCTCTACACACCCCCTCCCCCCCTCTCACTCCACCCAACACCTCCACCAGGACAAACACATTCTCAAGAGACAATCCATCCCCCCTCCCCCCGACCATCACCAGAGACCAGGTGAGCAAGGAGCTGAAGAGACTCCGCCCCAGGAAGGCAGCAGGCCCGGACAAGGTGTGTCCCAGGATGCTAAAGGCCTGCTCTGCTGAGCTGGGGGAGCCACTTCAGCACATCTTCAACATGAGCCTGCGGCTCGGGAAGGTTCCTGTGCTCTGGAAGACCTCGTGCCTCACCCCGGTCCCCAAGAAGAAAAACCCCAGTGAGCCAGGCGACTTCAGACCAATCGCTCTGACATCCCACGTTATGAAGACCTGAACGGCTGCTGCTCCAACACCTCAGACCCCAGGTCCAACACGCACAGGATCCCCTGCAGTTTGCATACCAGGCAAAGGTGGGCGTGGACGATGCCATCCTCTATCTTCTACACAGGGCTTACTCTCATCTGGACAGAGGGAGCAGCGTGATGAGAATCATGTTCCCCTCCTACTGAGAGACAAGCTGACCGAGATGAGGGTGGACTCGCACCTGGTGAGGTGGATCACGGACTACCTCACAGAGAGACCACATACATCAGACTGAAGGACTGCACATCTGACACTGTGGTCAGCAGCACCGGAGCACCACAGGGGACTGTGCTCTCCCCTGTCCTGTTCACCCTGTACACCTCTGACTTCCAGTATAACTCCGAGCTCTGCCACATGCAGAAATACTCGGACGACACTGCGATAGTTGCTTGTGTCAGGGATGGACAGGAGGAGGAGTACAGGAGCCTGATCGAGGACTTTGTGACGTGGTGCAGCACCAACCATCTGCAGCTAAACACCTCCAAGACCAAGAAGATGGTGGTGGACTTCCGAAGGAACAAACCACATCTAGAACCTGTTTCCATCGGGGGGGTCGACGTGGAGGTGGTCAGGACTGGGGCTGCAGCTGGATGACAAGCTGGACTGGTCGCCTAACATGGACACTACCTGCAGGAAGGGACAGAGTCGTCTGTACTTCCTGAGAAGGCTGGGGTCCTTCAACATCTGCAAAAAGCTGCTGCAGATGTTCTACCAGTCTGTGGTGTCCAGCGTCCTCTTCTACGCAGTGGTGTGCTGGGGAGGAAGCTGCAAGAAGAGGGACGCAGCACGCCTGGACAGACTGGTGAGGAGGGCTCGCTCTGTGGTGGGTACAGAGCTGGACTCTCTGGTGACAGTGGTAGAGAGGAGGTCTCTGGACAAAATGCTCTCCATCATGGACAACACACAACACCCTCTGCACAGCACCTTCACCGGGCAGAGGAGCATGTTCAGTGACAGACTGCTGTCACAGTCGTGCTCCACGGACAGACTCAAGAACTCCTTTGTCCCCCTGGCCATAAGACTGTACAACACTTCACTGTCACGGCAGTGAAGAAGCACGGTGAACCCTGGACTCATTTTTTACTTTTTTTCTCACTCCTCATCTGCACTGCTGACCTCAGAGTCGGCCCCCAGTTGGACACTTTAATGCATATTGATAGTCACCTTACTGAGCACAGGTCACTTTGATGATAATCACCCTAATCATGTCTGGTTTCATCCTACTGTTGTGTTATGCTACATCTGTAATGGTTGATATGACCATAACACTTAATGCTAATCTGCTCCTCAATAGTTGGGTACTTTAATGACAATCACCTTAATCACTCCTGGTTTCACCTTATTGTTTTGGACACTTAATGCTAATCACTGCTCCTTTATGTTGCTGAGCATCCCTGCATTGACTGGTTAACGACTGTACTCACACCTCTGGCACTACCTCAAAGACCTCTGTACATGCACATGTAACTAGTTTCTAGAAGGTCAGCACTTTGTTTCAAAGGCTCCTTAACTGTTTACAGGTCTCTTTTAATCAGCACATGTTTTTCTCTCCTCACAGGTTATGTAAATACTATATAAGTTTTAAGTCTAATGCTAATTGCGCAGGTTTTACCTTTACTCTTAGTCACATAGGGGCTGCTAAATCTTGTTTGGGGGATTATTGTATACAGAGGGGAGGGGGGACAGCGGGTGTGTATTGTAAGCAATGTCTTGTGTCCTGCCTGTCTGTATACTGCTACTGGATGCCCTGAATTTCCCTTGGGATCAATAAAGTACCGACCGACCGACCGACCGACCGACCGACCGACCGACCGACCGACCGACCTACCTACCTACCTACCTCCCTCCCTCCCTGCCTGCCTGCCTGCCTGCCTGCCTGCCTGCCTGCCTGCCTGCCTGCCTGCCTGCCTGCCTGCCTGCCTGCCTGCCTGCCTGCCTGCCTGCCTGCCTGCCTGCCTGCCTGCCTGCCTGCCTGCCTGCCTGCCTGCCTGCCTGCCTGCCTGCCTGCCTGCCTGCCTGCCTGCCTGCCTGCCTGCCTGCCTGCCTGCCTGCCTGCCTGCCTGCCTGCCTGCCTGCCTGCCTGCCTGCCTGCCTGCCTGCCTGCCTGCCTGCCTGCCTGCCTGCCTGCCTGCCTGCCTGCCTGCCTGCCTGCCTGCCTGCCTGCCTGCCTGCCTGCCTGCCTGCCTGCCTGCCTGCCTGCCTGCCTGCCTGCCTGCCTGCCTGCCTGCCTGCCTGCCTGCCTGCCTGCCTGCCTGCCTGCCTGCCTGCCTGCCTGCCTGCCTGCCTGCCTGCCTGCCTGCCTGCCTGCCTGCCTGCCTGCCTGCCTGCCTGCCTGCCTGCCTGCCTGCCTGCCTGCCTGCCTGCCTGCCTGCCTGCCTGCCTGCCTGCCTGCCTGCCTGCCTGCCTGCCTGCCTGCCTGCCTGCCTGCCTGCCTGCCTGCCTGCCTGCCTGCCTGCCTGCCTGCCTGCCTGCCTGCCTGCCTGCCTGCCTGCCTGCCTGCCTGCCTGCCTGCCTGCCTGCCTGCCTGCCTGCCTGCCTGCCTGCCTGCCTGCCTGCCTGCCTGCCTGCCTGCCTGCCTGCCTGCCTGCCTGCCTGCCTGCCTGCCTGCCTGCCTGCCTGCCTGCCTGCCTGCCTGCCTGCCTGCCTGCCTGCCTGCCTGCCTGCCTGCCTGCCTGCCTGCCTGCCTGCCTGCCTGCCTGCCTGCCTGCCTGCCTGCCTGCCTGCCTGCCTGCCTGCCTGCCTGCCTGCCTGCCTGCCTGCCTGCCTGCCTGCCTGCCTGCCTGCCTGCCTGCCTGCCTGCCTGCCTGCCTGCCTGCCTGCCTGCCTGCCTGCCTGCCTGCCTGCCTGCCTGCCTGCCTGCCTGCCTGCCTGCCTGCCTGCCTGCCTGCCTGCCTGCCTGCCTGCCTGCCTGCCTGCCTGCCTGCCTGCCTGCCTGCCTGCCTGCCTGCCTGCCTGCCTGCCTGCCTGCCTGCCTGCCTGCCTGCCTGCCTGCCTGCCTGCCTGCCTGCCTGCCTGCCTGCCTGCCTGCCTGCCTGCCTGCCTGCCTGCCTGCCTGCCTGCCTGCCTGCCTGCCTGCCTGCCTGCCTGCCTGCCTGCCTGCCTGCCTGCCTGCCTGCCTGCCTGCCTGCCTGCCTGCCTGCCTGCCTGCCTGCCTGCCTGCCTGCCTGCCTGCCTGCCTGCCTGCCTGCCTGCCTGCCTGCCTGCCTGCCTGCCTGCCTGCCTGCCTGCCTGCCTGCCTGCCTGCCTGCCTGCCTGCCTGCCTGCCTGCCTGCCTGCCTGCCTGCCTGCCTGCCTGCCTGCCTGCCTGCCTGCCTGCCTGCCTGCCTGCCTGCCTGCCTGCCTGCCTGCCTGCCTGCCTGCCTGCCTGCCTGCCTGCCTGCCTGCCTGCCTGCCTGCCTGCCTGCCTGCCTGCCTGCCTGCCTGCCTGCCTGCCTGCCTGCCTGCCTGCCTGCCTGCCTGCCTGCCTGCCTGCCTGCCTGCCTGCCTGCCTGCCTGCCTGCCTGCCTGCCTGCCTGCCTGCCTGCCTGCCTGCCTGCCTGCCTGCCTGCCTGCCTGCCTGCCTGCCTGCCTGCCTGCCTGCCTGCCTGCCTGCCTGCCTGCCTGCCTGCCTGCCTGCCTGCCTGCCTGCCTGCCTGCCTGCCTGCCTGCCTGCCTGCCTGCCTGCCTGCCTGCCTGCCTGCCTGCCTGCCTGCCTGCCTGCCTGCCTGCCTGCCTGCCTGCCTGCCTGCCTGCCTGCCTGCCTGCCTGCCTGCCTGCCTGCCTGCCTGCCTGCCTGCCTGCCTGCCTGCCTGCCTGCCTGCCTGCCTGCCTGCCTGCCTGCCTGCCTGCCTGCCTGCCTGCCTGCCTGCCTGCCTGCCTGCCTGCCTGCCTGCCTGCCTGCCTGCCTGCCTGCCTGCCTGCCTGCCTGCCTGCCTGCCTGCCTGCCTGCCTGCCTGCCTGCCTGCCTGCCTGCCTGCCTGCCTGCCTGCCTGCCTGCCTGCCTGCCTGCCTGCCTGCCTGCCTGCCTGCCTGCCTGCCTGCCTGCCTGCCTGCCTGCCTGCCTGCCTGCCTGCCTGCCTGCCTGCCTGCCTGCCTGCCTGCCTGCCTGCCTGCCTGCCTGCCTGCCTGCCTGCCTGCCTGCCTGCCTGCCTGCCTGCCTGCCTGCCTGCCTGCCTGCCTGCCTGCCTGCCTGCCTGCCTGCCTGCCTGCCTGCCTGCCTGCCTGCCTGCCTGCCTGCCTGCCTGCCTGCCTGCCTGCCTGCCTGCCTGCCTGCCTGCCTGCCTGCCTGCCTGCCTGCCTGCCTGCCTGCCTGCCTGCCTGCCTGCCTGCCTGCCTGCCTGCCTGCCTGCCTGCCTGCCTGCCTGCCTGCCTGCCTGCCTGCCTGCCTGCCTGCCTGCCTGCCTGCCTGCCTGCCTGCCTGCCTGCCTGCCTGCCTGCCTGCCTGCCTGCCTGCCTGCCTGCCTGCCTGCCTGCCTGCCTGCCTGCCTGCCTGCCTGCCTGCCTGCCTGCCTGCCTGCCTGCCTGCCTGCCTGCCTGCCTGCCTGCCTGCCTGCCTGCCTGCCTGCCTGCCTGCCTGCCTGCCTGCCTGCCTGCCTGCCTGCCTGCCTGCCTGCCTGCCTGCCTGCCTGCCTGCCTGCCTGCCTGCCTGCCTGCCTGCCTGCCTGCCTGCCTGCCTGCCTGCCTGCCTGCCTGCCTGCCTGCCTGCCTGCCTGCCTGCCTGCCTGCCTGCCTGCCTGCCTGCCTGCCTGCCTGCCTGCCTGCCTGCCTGCCTGCCTGCCTGCCTGCCTGCCTGCCTGCCTGCCTGCCTGCCTGCCTGCCTGCCTGCCTGCCTGCCTGCCTGCCTGCCTGCCTGCCTGCCTGCCTGCCTGCCTGCCTGCCTGCCTGCCTGCCTGCCTGCCTGCCTGCCTGCCTGCCTGCCTGCCTGCCTGCCTGCCTGCCTGCCTGCCTGCCTGCCTGCCTGCCTGCCTGCCTGCCTGCCTGCCTGCCTGCCTGCCTGCCTGCCTGCCTGCCTGCCTGCCTGCCTGCCTGCCTGCCTGCCTGCCTGCCTGCCTGCCTGCCTGCCTGCCTGCCTGCCTGCCTGCCTGCCTGCCTGCCTGCCTGCCTGCCTGCCTGCCTGCCTGCCTGCCTGCCTGCCTGCCTGCCTGCCTGCCTGCCTGCCTGCCTGCCTGCCTGCCTGCCTGCCTGCCTGCCTGCCTGCCTGCCTGCCTGCCTGCCTGCCTGCCTGCCTGCCTGCCTGCCTGCCTGCCTGCCTGCCTGCCTGCCTGCCTGCCTGCCTGCCTGCCTGCCTGCCTGCCTGCCTGCCTGCCTGCCTGCCTGCCTGCCTGCCTGCCTGCCTGCCTGCCTGCCTGCCTGCCTGCCTGCCTGCCTGCCTGCCTGCCTGCCTGCCTGCCTGCCTGCCTGCCTGCCTGCCTGCCTGCCTGCCTGCCTGCCTGCCTGCCTGCCTGCCTGCCTGCCTGCCGGCCGGCCGACCGACCGACCGACCGACCGACCGACCGACCAATCTATCTCATACAGAAGTACGCTGACGACACAGCCATTGTCGGGTGTATCAGGGATGGCAGGGAGGAGGAGTACCGGACACTGGTGGGGGACTTTGCTGCATGGTGCCACACGAACCAACTACAGCTCAACACCTCTAAGACCAAAGAGCTGGTCATTGACTTTTGGAGGTCCAGACAGAGGATGCAACCTGTTCTGTTAGAGGGAGCTGAAGTGGAGGCTGTGGACTCCTACAAATACCTCGGGCTGTGTCTAGACAATAAACTGGACTGGACAACACACACCAACCACCTGTACGGGAAGACACAAAGCAGGATGTACTTCCTGCGGTCCTTTAACATCTGCAGCAAGTTGCTGGGGATGTTTTACCAGTCCGTGGTTTCCAGCGTGCTTTTTTACACAGTGGTATGCTGGGGGGGGCAGCATATCCAAACAGCACACATCCAGACTGGACAAACTGATCAGGCGGGCCGGCTCTGTGGTCGGCATGAAGCTGGACTCTCTGGTGACGGTGGCAGAGAAGAGGACACTGGACAAACTGCTGGATATTATGGACAATGCCAGCCACCCTCTGCACACCGTCATCAGTAACCAGAGGAGCCGTTTCAGTGAGAGACTGCTCCTTCCCAAGTGCAGAACCAACAGACTCAAGAACTCCTTTGTCCATCATGCCATCACGCTCTACAACTCCTCACTTGGGGGAGGAGGACTAGAGCACACGGGACAGAGGGGTAGGAGTTGGAGCGTCTTTCCTTCTACCCTCACTGTGCAATAACACATGGACACTTTCACTTATGTGCAAAAATAATCTCAACCAAGTGCAATAATCGCAACAATAATCATTGCCTTTTTTTGTATATTTTGCTTCTTCCATGCATATTTTTTGTATATTTTTTCCAACGGAAGAGTGTTCTATTATTTATGCTATATTATTCTTTATATTGTTACTTTTTGTTACCTGCTACATTTTTATTTTTATTTTTATTGTATATGCTGCTGGAACCTAAATTTCCTTGAGGGAGTCATCCCAAAAGGATCAATAAAGTTCAGTCTAAGTCTCTAAGTCTAAGTCTAAGTCTACCTAAGGCAGAGGTTAACATTTTTAGTCGGTTCCCCAACGTTGAGCAGCTCTCATGGATTTTCCTACAGGAGTTGGATTTAAATCTTTTTATTTGTGTTAGAAGATACCTTTATGAACACATTTGTGTTATGAACACATTTGTAAAAATTTCCAATCATCTGATAAAATGATCATACCACAAATATTTTTGCAGTTGACCTATTTTTGCAGTTGACCTTCATACATAATATTATGTATGAGTAAATGCTATTCTCAACTACCCCAAAACCAGGTTAGACATCTTCAGTAAAGCATGACGTCGGAGTTAAACTTAAACTTCAATGTCAAATCAATCAAGTCTAACAATGTAAAAATACAATCTCGAGCACTGACTATAAGGATAACTGATCCATGTAGTTGTTTGGACCCCTGTTTATGTTGTTCCTTAGGTCTCCAAAAAGTTTTTAATGACCACTTTAATTTATTTTGCATGTTACCAGCTTCTTAAAATTCACGTAGTAAACACAAAACACTTGAAATCTGCTCATCAAAGCATTATAGAGGAACAGAATATTCACAAATGTATTATCAAACCAAAATACTTCTCCAGGCTTCAACTTACAAATTTGCTCTCTAAATCCCAGCAGCAGCAGTCACTCAAGTAGCGGACAACCAAACCCCTGATGAAATCAATGAGCAGAATGCTGGCCACTGTGAAGATCATGTCAATGATGGACAGCTTCAACATCTCCTGGATACACATAAAGATATACCATCAACTCCTAGTGTTAATATTGTCAAGATGTTATCGTTGATATTTCTAAATCCCACCATTTTATTCTTGGATAATAAATGTTATAAAGCGACTAAAAACACCCAGGTTACAAGCATCTGTGAGCATTTTAAGAAAGTAGCTCCTTAGGATGGATTACTGTATACATTTTATATTAGAAGGCAAAATCTTGTGGCTGTATTAATTATGACAAAACAAATAAGTTCAGTGATCTAAGAGTGTGTTGAGGTGCGTTGCACAACAATTCGAACAGCCATCTGCAACAGTCTCAGCCATAATGAAAAGTTAAAAGGACATATCCCACCTTTGAAATTTCTTAATGTCATTAAAGAACAGCCATTAGAACTTATGACTTCAACAACATTGCTTCCAGAAAGTGACCTAAAACATGCCATGTGAATATAAAGTGTTCAGCAACCAGACAATCAAACCTGGCCAACATAAGTCTCCCAACACTGGTCTTGCTGAGAGCGGCTGTTCTTCCCAAAGACAGCTGTTTGGTTAGAAAACACAGCTGAGTTGCTCCTGGCACTGTTAGTAATGTCCAAGACCGTGGCAATGGTTGCTATGGTGCTGTTGTGATGGTCAGAGACATAGAGTTCTGAAACCAGGGTAGAGAGACTGTCGGCATCTGGTTGGGAGATTGTGGCCAAGAAAGAGCTGGAGTCAGACCAGTTTCCTGAAACCACTTGAACCTATAAGACAAATACAAAAGGGTCCATCACCAGCTACATGCCATGCTACTTTCTTATCAATAAACAACTAGCCTAACCCACTCCATACCAGACAATTTACAGAAATATTGGGCTGAATTATATTATTTTGAGCTTTTTGTGCCTTTATAAGAGACAAAGAGATTTCTTCTGAGATAAGACAAATGGCATGCAGCAAAGGTGCAATAAGGTTGGATTTGAACCCAACCGAGGATGCCAGCTTGAGGACTAAAGCCTTTGCTCACGGGGCATGCAAATAAATTAATAGGCCACCAGTGCCCAAAATTCACAAGAATTATAAATTCTGAGAGCCAGGCTTGTTGTCTCGTACCACCGCCAGTCTAGGTGCTAATCTA
This sequence comes from Symphodus melops, assembly GCF_947650265.1. NCBI lineage: Eukaryota > Metazoa > Chordata > Actinopteri > Labriformes > Labridae > Symphodus > Symphodus melops. Next base: position 23,394,995 of record NC_136693.1, read on the forward strand.
ACTAACACAGCCTAAATGCAGCTTGTACAAAACACCAAGATAAAAGTTATTTTTAGATATAGAAATCAATGACAAGAGTGTTCCTGGCACTTTCAAAATGAGAGCAAGTTTGTAGAAGAAACATGCTTCATTTTCTTTGGATTCAATACTCACAGCAGAGCTCATACTGTTGACCTTATCGAGGAGAGCAATAATGAGGCTGTAGAGATTTCCCAGGTATAAAACGAGCACTCTGTAAACATACACATAAGCGGTTTGGGTGCAGCAGGAACTAGGATATGCAATAATGTGTGCAAGTGTTTGAGTGACAGAAACCTGGCCAGCTGGAATCGCAGTGAGGTTCGTGGGTGGTACATCTCAAGTTGAGCAACCAGTTCAAAGGCAGAAGGAGCAATCATGGTGATGAGAGAAACCACAACACTCACCTGATGAAAGGAAGGCATGAAGAGGTCATAGTTATGCAAAATGTGTAGTAGAGTTCAGTCCTGTAAATGGTAAATGGACTCGAGCTTGTACAGCGCTAGTCTTCTGACTTCTCAAAGCGTTTTTACACTGCATGTCACACCTACCAATTCACACTCATTTATACACTGATGGTAGAGTTTGCTATCTAAAGTGAGTATCATAAGTAACTAATCCCACTCATACACACTCATACACAGCCGACGAAGCAGGGACAACATGGGGGGTTAAGTATCTTGCCCAAGGACACATAGGACATACTGCTGCAAGAGCTAGGGAGTGAACCCCTAATCTTCCAGTTGAGAGACTCGACCAACTGAGAAACACACCCTAGTAAGACTAATCCATTTGCAATGGCTGAAAATAAAACAGTTCTACAGAGCGCCAGCATATTAAGGACTGGATTTGCAGCCTTTTATATGTGAATATGATTTGTGTTGTCTTTATTTGTATTTGGCTGTGTATTGTTCATGTATTTGCAGCATGTTGAATGTTAATGCTGTTGCTCTTTTCATGAAATTGCATTGTTTCAGACATTGCATTTGCTTTTGACTTTTGTATTTGCTTTTAGATTAATATTGTTTCAGAATTTGCTGCATATTATTCCAAATGTTAGTTGATTGGATTTACACTTCCGCATTGGTTTAATTTACCAACACCTGAGGTTGCCGCTGGGTCTGTAAATCCAGCTGGATGCAGAGAAAAGATCCATCCTCTGTTTGCTCTACTGTTCAGGTTGATTTTGAGTCCTAATCACTTCAAGAATTTTACGATTGTATTCTATACATCAAATATCTTGGACACTGAACAAAAGAAAGTTACATTTTGATTGATGGAACAGAGCAGACAAAGAGGTGACTGGTTATTTTGCACTTTTAGGAATGACGTCTATTATAACATTTTAGTACATGGCTGTATTAAACAGTATTTTTTTTTGCTAATTATGCATAACAGCTTTTAGAACGTTGTTAAGAAAAACAGTAAGAAAAACAGACAGTTGTTAGGGATGTGGCTCTTATAATAAACTATGAACTGTAATTATAATAATTAACTAGGTTAGCTCATTTAAAGAAGGCTACAGAGTTAACTGTTGCAATAGACACAGCTCTATACTATAAACTACTATAAATACCAATGGACTATTTGTTTAGCTGGAGAAATAAAGAATGTCAAAATTAATAAAATACTTCAAATCAGTTTTGTTTCAAATTATTGATTTCCTAAGTAAGTGCCCATGGTATAGGCGGGATAATGTTTACTGAATGATTTGTTTTAGTAAACTAAATAAGCAGTCTGAGGATATACTAACTGATGGATCAGTCCAAGGGGCAGCTGTGGCTCAGTTGGTAGTCATCGTCTCTCAGCTGGGTTTCGATTCCCAGCTCCTGCAGCAACATCTCTGATGTTTTCTCGGCAATACACTTAACTGCGAATTGCTCCCTCTGCTTTGTCCGCATTGTATGAATTAGTTACTTCTGATGGTCACATACATAGCCACTGCCATCAGTGTGTGAATGGGTATGAATGGGTGTAAAAGTGTATTGAGTAATCTGAAGACTAGAAAAGTCCATTTAGCAAGACATTTTTGCAGTTGCAGCTCTTTTCTTAACTAAGATCTTAAAATTATATAAAATATTATGAAATACCACATATTTAATAATACAACATGAAATAATAAATGCATAAAATTGATCAACTGCATGGCATCCTTAATGATGTAAACAAATTGATTAGCTGTCATTTAATAGTTGTTGTCTCCTGGATCAGCGGCAGGTCTATACTTCTATTGATCCTATAGAACTGTTTTATTTGAATGATAAGGAAATCAAGCTAAGGATGCAGAGGACATTGACGTTTACTCTGTTCTGCTTACCTCATTCTTCTCCCACAGCGTTAGCTCCGGCTTCTCTTGCTCCAGTTTCTGGGAACGGTCCACCACAAAGTAGATAATGTAAATGCTGCCGGCCAGCGACAGCAGCACCAAGATGTTGGCTAAGACACGCAGACTTATCAGAACTGCTCTAAAAACATAAGAAATGGTCAGAAAAAACATTGATCGGGACTGACAAATTACCTTGATTTGTTGTATTACACAGTAAAACCCAACAACGTATCTTAACAGAACATAGTTTATTACTCAACTTAAGTAATTTGATACAATTAATCTAGCTGAAATAGCATTAACTAAAAAAAGTACTATCAGCTTTGCCAGTTTTTGGAACACTCCTGACACCTTCCCTGGACACCTTTACCCCCTCTCCCCACTACGGTCACCGTACCTCACCCTGCACAGACACTACTAACTCTGATCTCTACCCCCACCCGGACTTACAAGCCGTGAACTGGTTTCCTACCTCCACTCCTGTCCTCAAGGTGTGAACTAGTCGTCTGACGCACTACTCCACTTTATTCTGTTATGTTTACTCTGGTCTGATGCACTACTCCATTTATTATTCTGTTACTATGTTTACTCTGGTCTGTTGCACTAATCCACTTATTTATTCTGTTTACAATGTTTACTCCGGTCTGTTGCACTACTCCACTTATTTACTCTGTTTATAATGTTTACTCTGGCCTGTTGCACTACTCCACTTATTTATTCTGATATTATGTTCACACCGGACGTATTCTGTTACTATGTTCTTACTGGTCTGAAGCCACTTGATTCTGTTAGTTATGTTCATTTATGGTCTTAATGCACTACTCCACTTTATTCTGTCTGATATCAGGTCTTATATTGTATCCATCACAGCACTATGGTCACTTTATTCTTCAGTTTTCATCTTGTTTACACAGAGCTAGTATATATTTAGACTGCTGTTTTCCTGCCATGCACCACTTTCACTTTATTATTTAGTATCTGCATATAGCTTATAGTTATATATTATATTTATAGTCTATTACTGCACTATAGTTCTGTTACATCTGCTCATTACATATGTGTATCATGTCTGATCACATCTTAGTCCGATCACTGTCCACTTTTTCTGCACTACAGTTCTGTTTATACCCGTTTCAACAGTCTACTACATGTTTACATCATATACACCTGTTCACATGTCTGCTTTCATCTGCTACATGCATGTCTTTTTACATCTCACGTCGACGCTGTCCTCTGTATCTAACTGTGACTTGTGTGTTTTTAACTTGTACTAACATCTAGACACTTATTCTTCTTTTACACTTTATTCTTGTTGATTGGTTAAATGTTTTTGTATAGTTGCACTGTCGTTATTTGCTGCTCTGTGTGCCCTGAATTTTTTTTTTTTTTTTTTTTTTTTCATATACTTTATTAATCCCGCGAGGGAAATTCGGTTTTTCACTCTGCATTTAATGGAGAGGTCTCAGAGTGAGGGGGCTGCCCACAGAGGGCGCCCCAGAGCAGTTGTTGGGGTTCAGTGCCTTGCTCAAGGGCACCTCGGCAGTGCTCAGGAAGTGGACTGGCACCTCTCCAGCTACCAGGCCAATTTCCGGACTTGGTCCGTGCCGGGACTCGAACCGGCGACCCTCCGGTTCCCAACCCAAGTCCCTACAGACTGAGCTACTGCCGCCCCCCTTGCCCCATGGGGACAAATAAAGTTTTTTGAGTTGAATTGAATCAGTTTTGTGTCACAACAGAGAAAGCAGTTTTATATGCTGTTTATGCAGCATGGGTTAACATTTCTTGAGATTTCAAGTCAAGACACTTACAGACTGGTATCCTTCTTTTTCTCCTGCTCCTCGACAATGGCTTCCTGTACAGAAAAACATTGGATTTTAAGAGTTTGAGGAAAAACAAAGCCATAATCATAAATGCTGATTTTTTTATGTTCTATGAATGGAAAGTATAAAACAGATACACAAGACGTGAAAAGAGGTGTTGATGCTCTCCTAGTGAATAAAACAAAATGTAACAGTAATCTGATATGTAGAGTCCAGTGTGTGCCATTTTCCTAACCCTGATGTTGTTGACAATGGCTGCTCCCTTGCTCTCTGCTGCCTCTGGGTTTCCTATCAGATAATCCCAGGCACAGAAAACCCTCCAGCAGAATGTGAAGTTCTCATCTGATGCACTGGCCAGACTCAGGCGGGAGTTCTTGGCCATTCTGAAGAATTATTTTTTAGGACATAAAATTGAAAAATACAAGGGTAGTTAATAGTCAACCAACTGAAAACTATTCAGAGTTCGAGGCTGCTTCTCGCCAGTTGTCAATAGCCCTGTTTCCATTGAGCGGTTCAGTTCATTTTGCATTTTGTGGTGTTTCCATAGTCTAATCCCGGGAAAGATTCCCAAATAACGGATCCATACCGTCCTACTTTTTGGGACCCTTTCATTGGGGAAACGGAAACGGGATCCGGCTTTACCAAACCAAACCATACCAAACTGTACTGATCCTTACTGGACTGCTGTGTGGAAACAGGGCTGATGGGATTGGTAACTATGATGCCCTAAATGTCAACAGTTTCTCCCAAGAATCTTGACTGCCAGCAGCAGGTAAATATATTGGGTACAAATCAAGGTTAGCTGATGTTATGTAGCAGGATAGATTTAGGATAATGAATCGTGAGTGAGTGGGAGGGGTTCATGATGTTTGTATCCGGTGACTGGCACACGATGAGAGATGGGATAAGATGCAGCAAGAAGGGTGGTGGTGGGGGGGAATTGGTTGTTACAGGCCATCTTTACCAACATTCCAGAGGAACCTAAGAGAACTCAGGAGCTCCCATAAAAGTGAGCTTTTATATATTTATTATGACTATCTTGCTAGATTAAACAAGATTCTTCCTTCTTGTTGGAGCGACACATTCTTTCAAATTTTCACAATGTTAGTTTTACAATGTTAGAGTACATGTGTACAGAGTCTGAGTTGTTTTAGGGGGCCAATTGAATCAAGAGTATTTTTCAAGAGTAATTTATGGAGAGCACATTTTTATTAAGCGAAGTTAATGCTGTAAGAAAGAGTTAAATGTGATTAAGAAATGATCTGACAGAAGAGGATTTTCAAGAAAAACTGTAAAGTTCTTAATTTCCATGCCATAAGCATGGTGGTTAGGGGTGGTTAAAATGGTAAATAGGTTTGTTTACACCTAGGGTGAAACCAACAGAGTCTAATAATGACATGAAAGCTGTGCTAAGGCTATCATTATCAACATCTACATGGACATTGAAGTCACTGACAACAAATATTCTATCAATGCTATTGACAATGTTTGATTGAAATTGTGTAAATTCAGAATGAAATCCAGTATAAGGGCCAGGAGGGTAAAATACAACAAATACAACTGGCTGAAAGTTTCTAGAGACTGGATGTGAAAGACTGAGAAAAAGGCTTTCAAAAGAAGTACAATTCAGCTTTGGTAGAGGGTTAATTACAAGACTAGAAAGCTTCTACTCCTGCCAGTGTTGCAAGGCACATGAGTATTTGGTTTTGACTATTATTGATTGACTACAACTGCTGTTGCTGCAACGCCCGAATTTCCCCATTGAATTTAAACATTTAAATGTATCCCAAAAAGTCAGACCTTTCCAGGTGGCTTGCTAGTTAACAAAACAAATTTAAATAAAAGTACCCAAAGGCCCAACTAGGGACACAAGCTGAAAATTAACAATAGCTATATACTCTATATTAGTGTCATGTTTTGCAATGAAATTATGTTAAATTGCGTTGTCCATATTGAATAAATAAAGTTTAAATTAAAGTGTAGCAAAAATATTTGAGCCTTGAATTGTGTGTCCAGTGTGAGCTGGTCTACTGCTGGTGACATGGCCTATTGCTCTTGTTCTGTATAAGTTCTATACTAAGTTCTATTGTAAAATCCAAACTACAGTATGTTGAAACAGGTTAGTTTATAATTTAAGTTGTGTCAGTGGTTTAAATTGTCTGATGAAGGACGAGGGCCCGAAAAGTTACACGAGAGTCCATTAAATTTCATTTATTGGAGCAACTTCTGGTGTGTAGACTGATTGCTTTTTTCTAGCTCTGATGTTTTTTGGTCTTTAAACTTCTCAAAAGTGCATGTCTCTTAGGTGATAAGTAAAGCGTACACACTTGAGCTAGACCTAGTGTAACAAAACAATAATGACATTTAGAGGTGAAATCGTCATCTGCAACCTTAAGTCATTTAACGGTACTTTCTATTGGGCTGATGAAATTATCTCTGCTCATGAAAATTATAGTGAGAGTACAACTCAAGTCATCAAACATTTCTGAGGAATGTGCCACGGAGAATACACTGTTAATGTCAAAAAGCTGATAAAACCCGCTGCTTCTCCTCCAACCTTCAAGTTATCCCAAAATGATCACTATGACAATCTTATTTTAAATAGCAATTGAAAACGACAAGGAGCTAGGTGGAGAGATTGATGACTGAAGTTGTAATTTCTGCATAGGAACTATCTCAACTGGTGTGACACATTGAATGTTAGTAGAGCATAAAAATCTATCCTAGATAAGTAATAATATTCAAACTAGGCTGCTTTTGAACTCACAAAGGGCTGGTGCCCCCCTGTGCAGCCTGATGGACTATTTCATCTCATTGAGCAGACATTCAGATTTTTTCAGTAGCATTTTGTGACGTGTAACAAAACATAATCTAGTCATTATGTAAAACACAGCTGATCTAAAGAAAAACTAGTCAGGTCATCTTCAGGAATTACATCACATCAATAGATCAACAGATCATTATGACATAGTAATAGATGTAAAGAAAGAAAGCAATTACTTTCTTAATAGAATGATGAAACTGTAAGCAAAGACAGCCATCCCAACCAGGAAGTAAGCGAGGGGCAACCGGTACCCTGCGCTGCCAATTTTCCTCACTCTGCCATAGTAACCATAGAACAACACAGAGTACTGCAAGTAGCCCTGTGGAGATCAAACAAACAACACAGAGGTTCAGTGAATGATTGAACCAATTACATATATAGAATGAGAAATGGACAGTTAATGCACTTAACAGAAAATACAATACAAAAGTCTCTTGCTTTGGGCAGACCAAAGCACCCTTTTTCAACCCCACATTATTATTGGCTCTGTGATGCGTTAGCTTTTATATAACTGGAAATGACAATTTCTAATGCAGCATTGTGATATAAAGGGGAAATATTATGAAAAAATCGACGTTGGCAGTGTTTTTGAACATATACGAGGTAACTTGAGTGTCCACCGGCGCACAAAATGTGAAATAAACCCATCCATTCATTTGTTTGTGGTCTGTGTAAGTCTTCCAGCACAGAAAAAATAGCCCCATTTGAAATTTTCTCATCCTACTCAACTAGTTGAAAAGTACCCTCCCCTCTGACTCCACTCCCAACCTAGAGTAAGAAGAAGACAACCCTCTGGAAGGCAGCTCAATGGACATCACATTTGATCCTGCTTTCAGAGACTTGAGTGGCTCAGCTGATGGACTATGAGTAACTTTACTTATGTTATCTGAAAAATAACTATACTAAATTTCTTTTAATTATTGTGTTAACGTTTCATTACATGTGTCATTTTTTATAGATTTGACTCTTCTGGTCCTGTTCACAAGACACCCACTTAAATTGTTTTTGAAAATCTCCTCCTTGAGCTCTTTAAAGTTTTCTTATTTCCACACATCAGCAATGTGTTTTGTATGACTTGTCTGTTATCCAACAATAACAATTCCATGTACATTGATTTGTGTGATTTCAGTCTTTATTTCAAACATAATACAGTTATAAATATGAAGGCAGAGTAATGAATATGGAACTGTAATTGTGATTTTGTAATTTCTTTATTCACCAGAGTAAAAAAAAAAGCTAATTTTCAGTGTGCACAACTTAGTGGTGTATTAGCTGTAGAGGTCCATAGTCTGCTCTATATACTGTGTATTGAATGCATGCTGCAGGGAGAACACATTCAGGCTCACTACTTCCAGACCTTGATGATCCACCATACAAGCAGGTGAGTGTTGAAGCTGCTGTATTCTTCTTGTAACCTACATAATTTGAAAAAGGTAAGTGAGTAAGGGTAGCAGATAATGACCATTACTATTTAATTCACAAATTATTTACATAACCTGTAATGTCTCCTGCAGCAGTTGTTTTCTGGCTCTGTGGGCAGGCTTCAAAGTTTCCACAAGTGCACCTATGCAAAAAAAGTGAATTAAATTTTGACAACACTGCCAGTGCAGTTTTATTTTGCTGTAACCAAAAAGGCTGTAGACCACCAGAGAATGGTTATAAATGTCTGTAAAGTAAAAAAAAAACTACTCACTGCAGAAAAGCGAGGCTCGCTAAAATGCCCTACAGGACCGCTCTTCCGACTCTTTTACTGGCAAATGTAAGATCTTTGGACAATAAAATGGACCATATAGAGCTGATGAGAGCTGCGCACTCCGACGATAGGGATGGCTGTGCGTACATATTCACAGAAACATGGCTGAACGAACGCATCCCGGACTCCGCCGTTGAACAATTCACATGCTACCGTTCGGACAGAATCCTTATTAAAGGAGGAAAGAAGAAAGGTGGTGGAGTCTGTGTCTACATCAGGGATGCTTGGTGTCGGGATGCAGCTGTAGTATGTAAACACTGTTCACCGCTGGCGGAGTTTATGATCGTATGGTGCCGTCCGTTCTATCAACCGAGGGAGATTACATCTGCTCGTCGTCGTGTATATCCCCTCCACTAACACCAACACGGATAGAGTCGACGCACTTTGGGAACTTTACAATGCCATCAGTGAGCAACAGACAGCCCACCCAGACGGATTATTCATCATCGCGGGGGATTTTAACCATGCAAATCTCAAGACGGTTTTACCCCACTTCCACCAACACGTGAACTTCCCCACAAGAGAAGGTAACACCTTAGACATGATTTACACATCTGTTAAAGATGCTTACAAGGCTTCACCCCTCCCCCAAATTGGCCACTCTGACCACATCAGTGTAATGCTAATGCCAGCTTATGGACCCAGGGTAAAAGTCACCAAACCAGTTCTGAAGCAGGTATGTGTGTGGCCAGAGGGGGCTTCTGCTGCACTGCAGGACTGCTTTGAAACCACAGACTGGGAGATGTTTAAGCAGGCAGCCACCTACAACAACCACACAGACATTGAGGAGTACTCTGACACTGTTACGTCCTACATCGGCAAATGCATTGATGATGTCACCACAACCAGAACCATCACCACCCGGGCTAACCAGAAGCCATGGCTGACAGGAGAGGTACGTGGGCTACTGAGGGCCAGGAACATCGCCTTCAGAGCTGGGGATGCAGTCGGCCTGAGAACGGCGAGGGCCAACCTGTCCCGTGGCATCAAGAAAGCAAAACACAGCTACTCACTTAAAGTAACCAGACACTTCAAGGACAGCAGAGACGCGCAGAGCCTGTGGCGTGGTATCCAGACCATCACGGACTACAAACCCAAGCCACAGACCTGTGACAACAACACCTCTCTGCTGAACGACCTAAACAGCTTCTTTGCCAGGTTTGAAGCAAACAACAGCATGCCCGCACAGAAGACCACCCCTCCTCCCCACGACCAGACCCTGTGCCTGACTGCAGCCAGCGTGAAGAGAACCTTCTCCAACATCAACACCCGCAAGGCTGCAGGTCCAGACAACATACCTGGCCGTGTGCTGAAGGACTGTGCAGAGAAGCTCAAAGATGTCACAGACATTTTCAACACTTCTCTGAGGCAGACTGTTGTTCCAGCATGCTTCAAAATGACCACCATCATACCCATTCCAAAGAAGCCATCACCATCCACTCTCAATGACTATAGACCCATTGCACTGACCCCCATCATCATGAAGTGCTTTGAAAGATTATTCATGGCCCACATCAAATCCACCCCTCCCTCCACCCTGGACCCCTACCAGTTTGCATACCGGGGCAACAGATCAACTGAGGATGCAATCTGCTCTGCTCTTCACCCAGCCCTCACCCACCTGGACTCCAAAAACTCATACGTCAGAATGCTGTTCATAGACTTCAGTTCAGCATTCAACGCCATCATCCCTCAGCAGCTGATCGGCAAACTGGACCAGCTGGGGCTCAGCACTTCCCTGTGCAACTGGCTGCTGGACTTCCTCAGCGAGAGGCCTCAGACTGTGCGGGTTGGCGGCAACGCATCAAAAACCACCATCCTGAGCACCGGGGCCCCCCAAGGCTGTGTGCTCAGCCCCCTGCTCTTCACGCTGCTGACCCACGACTGCACTCCATCCTTCAGCAGCAACCACATTGTGAAGTTCGCGGACGACACAACAGTGGTCAGTCTCATCTCCAACAACGATGAGACGCACTACAGGATGGAGGTGGGCCAACTGGCCACGTGGTGCAAAGACAACAACTTCTTCCTGAATATTGACAAGACCAAGGAGGTTGTTGTCGACTTCCGGAGGGCCCCCACTCCCAAACCCCCCACTGACCATCGAGCAGTGAGCAGCCCCAAGTTCCTGGGGGTCCACATCAGTGAGGATCTCTCCTGGACAGCCAACACCACATCACTGGCCAAGAAGTCCCAGCAGCGCCTCTACTTCCTCCGTAAGCTGAAGCGAGCACGAGCACCCCCACCCATCATGTGCTCCTTCTACAGAGGCACCATCGAGAGCATCCTGACCAGCTGCATCACTTTGTGGCTGGGGAGTTGCACTGCTGCCAACCACAAGACCCTGCAGCGCACGGTAAAGGCAGCTGAACGGATCATCGTGTCCCGCTCCCCTCTCTTCTGGACCTCTACGGCACCCGCCTCACCCGCAAAGCAACCCGCATTGTGAGTGACCCCACCCACCCCTCACACAGCCTCTTCAGGCTTCTCTTGGGGAGACGGTACCGCAGCCTGCGGGCCGGCTCTACCAGACTGTGAAACAGCTTCTTCCACCAAGCTGTCAGGAAGCTGAACTCTCTCCCCTCTCTTCCGCCCCCATGAACACTGAACATTGGAACCTCCTCCTGTTTGAACATTGAAACAGAACCCTGGTCACTTATTGCACATTGCACGCATGCACAAGTTTCACTTTTCTTATAATCTTGTTTTATGCTACTTTTTGCACATTTAGGTTTATTAATGTAAATATTATTTATCTTTTTTACCTTGTTTTATTTTATTTACCGTACCTTTTTTATCTACATTGCATCGTGGGAAGGGGGAAACGTAAATTCGATTTCACTGTATGTCTGACATATTTTGGAATTGACAATAAAGAACCTTGAACCTTGAAACACACTCCCCCATTTATTCATTGTTTACCAGTGGGCTAACCCTAGTACATAAGCAGGGAGAAATATCAGGCTGTTGTCTACAATGCTTACATGTAGCCCGTGTTAACAATGTGAAACTTCTATTACTCTATGCGTTAGCGTCATTTGCTCGTAGCTTTTCGTTCAGTATAAGGTAAATAAACACAATAGGCTACAGCACATTCCAGTCGTAAGACGTATTATAGCTGTTAGGCCGTTGTACGAAAAAAATGTAAAGTGACAAAGTTGATAACTTACTATTCAGAAACTTCTACCTGAAGTCTTGGTTGACGCTCTACATCGGCAGAATTTTCTGCCTCAGGGTCAGACTCAGGATCCTCTTGATACAGCACTGCTGTGTTGTCTGTGGGGCACGCTGACTAATTTACATGGAAACTCAAGCTAACCCTGAGCTGACCTTGTTTAGTACACCCCGAGGAAGAGAGGGGCGGGGGGAGGGGGAGGTCTTTGCAACTCAAGGGACACACACCCAAAGCGGAGCGCTCTGAAAGAGCTAGGTTTATACAGGGTCCTAAACCACTGTTTCCCCCTGTTTTCCCCTGTTTTATGTCTTGAACAAACCCCAGCACAGACAAGTCACTAAGACCACAGGGAACTGTCTTAAAAGGTGAAAAAAGGCCAAAATATGTCCCCTTTAAAAGGAAGAAGTAGATGTCGCCTTTGATCACCAGCATTAAACTAAAACAAACAACTCCGCTATTCTTAAACCTCCGCCCTCCTCCAGCAGAACACCTCTAACCCCCACTAACTCGTCTTCACATAACTGAGTTAGCAATGAGAATGCCCCATAATTAAGCCCCATTAGCGTGACAGGGTAGGTAATTTTATCCAGATACACATTTTAAATTTTCTTTAGGTCCCGACAGTAGGGATGGCAATTTACTGTCATCTCTGTACTCGAGTACTCAAATTACCTAATGAATGAGTACTTGCAGATTATTATATTCGCATGACTATTATTTTTATCATTAAAAGAAATCTCGCATCAGACTCAACATTTTTTATGCCTGTAAAAGCCTGTAAACTGACATAAACATCCATTGAATGCCTTTATGCCTGTTATTCCCGTAAAATGAAATAAACATACAACATTTAAAGATAAATAAAAGTAAATTATTTATTTCAACAACAGAAAGCGATCTTCATGTCACAACAGCAGCGTGTACAATATGTACTTTGTCACTGTGTTGCTTAACACTCAAAGAATAGCCTCATACTGTACCTGTTGTTCTCCGTGATGGTAGCTTGTACTCCAGCTCGACAAACACCCTGAGGTCTCTGAAGCTCCTTCTATAAAACTTAATGGAAGTATATCTCCAGTTGCCGTTTTGGTTATTAGCAGGCTAACAACGTGTGCTAACAGGGCTAGCTAAGGATGTGATGCAAACTGTTTTGGTCTCCACTGTTTTCCAATTGTGTTTTAAGCATCAAACTAATATTTCTATAGTATGCAATTTTAACACCACAAGTCTTGCACTGAACATTCACTTTATAGATTCGTTTTGTCATCACTTTTCTGGACTGACATATCGCAGGTGTAGCAGACAGTTCTGTATTTGTTGTGCTTTTGCTTTCTGTCTAGTTTGTCCCTTGAGAGTTGCCGCAGCTGCCACACACCCCAATTGTTTTTGTTGACATCTGGCTTGTGTGTGTACTAAAGCTGAAGCCGTGGCCGGAGAAGTCATATGTTTGTATCCCGTTCATTATTTTCCTTGGTAGTATATTCAGTGAGGCGAAAATAAATACGTAGAACAGAGAGGAATGCGACCCTTAAAATCATGCTATTTTTCATAAAATTGCCAACCCTGCCTCTAAGCGCAAGAGATGGACAAAATTAGCTCTTACTCAAGCTACAATTGCCTGCAGCCTGAATTGTTGTGTTGGCAGGCTAATTTTACCATACTTATTTGTGTGACGAATTGACATGGCCACAAAAAGACTTTTACATGACATCCAAATAAGCAGTGAGTATGTTTCTTCTTCTTTTTTTCTAGCCTGTAACTAAACATCTTTTATGCAAGGTCCTCATGTCCATATAAACATGATGTAAACAGGGCTTCGACAACAGTACAGCTGGCCGGACTCGGGCTTCTGACTCATTGTAGACAGTCATGTCTACAATGTCAGTCATGTCTTTTAGAACAAATGCTATATTCTCAGGCACCTTGCATTGTAAATACAAGCAGTAAACCCACACGCTAATCCCACAATGAGTGTGTGCTTCTGGTGGGGATGAGCCCAGGAAGGGCTGCAACAAACTTTGCTACTGACCATTACTTCTGTGAGCAACATTACTACTGACTCTACTCCTTAGTGAAATTTGCTTGTTGCTATTTTAACTCATTTGGCTACAATCAATGCAGGCCTCAGTTTTTGCCTGTAATATCTTGTAAGAAGGCATTTTTCTGTACTCGTCAGGTGAATGTGGCTTTTTTTATATTTCTAGATTTTTAATTTTGGCCTTTTCGCCTTTATTATAGAGAGAGGAAGGTGGATAGAGTTGGAAATCAGGGAGAGAGCGGGGAGAGACATGCGGGAAAGGAGCCACAGGCCGGACGCGAACCCAGGCTGGGCGCGAACTCAGCTTTAAGCTTATGTAACCTGTCAAAGGAAGGAGGGGGTGAAGTAGCGGTCCATTGTATCTGTAAGTAATGTGTTATTGACAGAACAGTAAAGTAAACAGGAAAGAGCCTTGCCCCAAGAGACCAGATGGTGTCCAGGTCCTGGGCTGAAGCCAGGTGCTCCTTGGGGATCGTTTTACTTCTTGTTGTTCCAAACGGAGCTCCAGCCAGCAGCTAGGTATACACAAACAGAGACTGTTTTAATGCATTATAATGACCACATATCAAAGACCTTTTTATACATGAAGTTCAACAATACAACTGCAAAATAACTCCACACACTTAACCATGAATGCTGTACTGAGAGAAAAGTTGGACTGACTGACTAGGAAAGGGCCTGTACGAGCCAAGCAAATATTGCGTCAAGTGTTGTTGTTAATGATTCTGCTCATACACATCTTTTTATCAAAGAAATATTGTTTCTTGTTAAGCTTCTGGAATTGTATCTTCTTGTCCATCATGACAACAAAAGAGACAATATCCCATTGAAATGTAAAGTTCTAAAAAGTATTAAAGGAGGAACTTTTTGCAACATTTTAACTTTCATTTGGCAACTTTCATTTTTATGATGGGGGTATGGAAATATAACCAGGCTGTGGTGGAGGTGCCCAATGTGATATATTTTCAGAGTGCCCAGGAATACTTCCCACACTCCTGCACATACAGTAACTGTCTGTATCTGACAAACCCTAAACTGCTGCAAGGCATCTTTGACAAAGGGACTAACTGTCAATTTAAAAATACAGACACCATGTTGACTAATCAGTGTTAATGAATAGGCTGGTGAGTTTTTGGGCAAATAGACTGGCTGTTCGTACTGACTCCAGTTAAATTATTCCATCCATCCATCCATTTTCAGCCGCTCATCTGGGGCCGGGTTGCGGGGGCAGCAGTCTAACCAGACACCCAGACTTTCCTCGCTCTAGATACTTCCTCCATCTCTTCCGGTGGGACGCCAAGGTATTCCCAAGCCAGCTGAGAGACAGAGTCTCACCAGCGTATCCTGGGACTACCCCGAGGCCTACCCCTGAGGCCTCCGAGGAACACGGCCAGAACACCTCCCTAGGAAAGCGTCCAGATGGCATCCGGAACAGATGCCCAGGCCACCTCATCTGACTCCTTTCAATGTAAAGAGTAGCAGCTCTACTCCGAGCTCCTCCCTGGTGACTGAGCTCATCTCTAAGGGTGCGCCCAGCTAGCCTACAGATGAAGCCCATTTCGGCCGGTGGTATCCGGGATCTCCTTCTTTCGGTCATGACCCAAAGCTCATGACCATAGGTGAGGGTAGGAACGAAGATCGACCGGTAAATCAAGAGCATCACCTTTCAACTTAGCTCCTTCTTTGCCACAACAGACCAATACAGCGACCGCATGACTGCGGAAGCTGCACTGATCCGTCTGTCGATCTCGCACTCCATCCTCCTCCCACTCGTGAACAAGACCCTGAGATACTTAAACTCCTCCACCTGGGGCAATGACTCCCCACTGACCCGGAGAGGGCAAGCCACCTTTTTCCGGTTAAAAACCATGGCCTCAGATGTCGAGGTGCGTATCCTCATCCCAGCCGCCTCACACTTGGCAGAGAACCGCCCCAGTGTGCGCTGGAGGTCCAGGTTTGATGGATGACCACATCATCAGCAAAAAGTAGAGACGAGATCCTGTGGTCCCCAAACCGGACCCCCTCCGGCCTCTGGCTGTACCTAGAAATTCTGTCCATAAAAGTTATGAACAGAACTGTTGATAAAGGGCAATTCTGCCGGAGGCCAACGCACACCAGGAACAGGTCCGACTTACTGTCGACAATGCTCCTGCTCCGGTCATACAAGGACCGGACCTCCCTTAGCAAAGGGCCCGGACCCCATACTCTTGGAGCATCCCGCACAGGACACGGTCAAAACCTTCTCCAGATCCACAAAGGACTGGTTGGGCAAATTCCCATGAACCCTCGAGCACTGGATGGAGAGTGTAGAGCTGGTCCAGTGTTCTGTGGCCGGGATGAAAACTGCATTGTTCTTCTTGGATCCAAGGTTCAACAAACAGCAGGATCCTCCTCTACAGTACCCTGGAATAGGCTTTCCCAGGAAGGCTGAGGAGTGTGATTCCCTGATAGTTGGAACACACCCTCCAATCCCCCTTCTGTTGTGCCTGCGGAGGTCATTCCAAATGTGTTTGTTCACCACCTTATTTGCCTCTATGAAGGTTTATTCTCTGATGGACTGCCCAACAAAGATGTAGTATTGCTTAACATGTAAATTATGTAATCTGAAACTTGTCCTCCTCCATAGCTTCCCCGAACCTCCACAACAGCCCAGGCTGCGGCACGCTTGGCCTGCCGGTACCCGTCAGCTGCCTAAGGAGTCCTATTAGCAAGCAATGCCCGATAGGACTCCTGCTCCAGCTTCACGGCCTTACTTAATTCCAGTGTCCACTACCAGGTTCGGGTATTGCCACCACAAAAAGCACCAGAGACCCTGTGACCACAGCTTAGAGCAGCCAATTTGACAATGGAGGTGGAGAAAATGGTCCACTTGGGCTCAATGTCTCCAGCCTCCGCCCGGATCTGTGAGAAGCTCTTCCGAAGGTGGGAGTTAAAGACCTCGCTAACAGAGGGTTCTGTTAATGAGAACATTCTGACCTGAGCGACCCAGGAGGAAGCCAGGCACACACATACATGGACAGACTCACACTCATGCACATGCCTTGCACACACCGTCTTCCCTCCCACCCATACACTCACTTCATGTAAGGATTAACCTTTCAGGAGCTCCTTTTGCCTAGTGGTTAATGTTATGCCACATCAGATGTCTGACATATTTGATGTCTGTGAATGTAAGTGATTTATACAAGGGTCGACAGAGGGTCAACTCTGTGTTATTCATTGTTGATTGTTGTTATGTTAATTTTAGCGATGCCCATGTTTTCTCAGACAGAAGTGACCAAATTTAGGCAAAAGCTATAGAGAGGGGACAGTGTTAATAAACGTCAAGTTATAAAAATTGATGAACTTCATTAGTTAGGGCTTGTTTCAGTAAGCAGGTTTTGTGCAAACACTGGGTCACTTAACCCTGAAGGAAGGAGGAAGAGAGAAACAAATGTACAACCAGATTAAACACTGGGAATGATAAGGATAAATCACGTCTGTGGAAATTGCTTGTGTTTGAAAGTCAGTGACCAACATAAATCTAACAGCATCTCCTCCTTTATCCCGTCTGTTCCTGTCTGCAGTTTGTGTTAATCTGGCCAAGTGAGGCTGCAGAAAAATCATCAGGCAGAATGGTGCCACTCATCTTTCCTTATGAATATATAAATATGTATTACAGAGGTTAAGAAACAACAAACAATTTAAGTGTTACATTTTATAATCTATAACCCCAATAGCAATGGTCGGAAAGTTCTAAATTTAAATTACATCAGTTGTGATCAGACAGATGTTTTTCCAGTTGGCATGTCAGTGACTATAAATTTGATTAAAGAGCCCCATGTAGAGGCTTCGACTCTATTTAGTGCATGTCAGCCCCCTGAATACCACATGTTCACACACCGAACAGATAGAATATGTTGTTAACTCTTTGGCAAGGAGGACAAAAAAATAAATGTGTATTGAATATATTTATATTTTAGATTTCATACAGTAAAAAAGAAGAACAGCCAGAACAGCACTATTTTGGACTTAAATATGGACAACAAATATGTAGATAAAACTTAGTTCAAAAAGTTTACTACAGCGATTGCTAAATGTGTGGTCGTCCTGATAAATATATGTACATAATCCTTCCAAAGATTTGCTTAAATTTGCTGAACATCCCTTGCTAAATGGGTGGCGAGTGACTGCAGGCCACCAGCATTGAGGAAGACTCAGGTCTAAGGGACGTTCTCGGGACGGCATGATGTGAGCAGTTATTGTTGCGGGGAACAAGACTTTGACACATACGGGATCGTATGAAACAAGGAAAAGATACTAAAGTGGAACTCTTGAAAATTGCAAATGCTGTTGTATTAACGTGGGATCATTGACATCAGTAAGTCATTTTGTACATCCACTCCTGTAAATGTCTTTGTGTGTGACAGTCATTATCCTTTTAAAGAAATCAAGACACTGTTTAGAATAATTATTGACTTAAATGTGTTATAAAATACAGAAATATACCTGTGATTTAAATTTAAATTAGTGTGGTTTTAATAAATGAATCATTTGACAACCCTGGTTTAACTTTATTCTCACCACCACTTCATATTAAACATTTGGAGCATTACTACACTTCAAATTATGACGAAGACCCTCTAACTGTGTGCAGTGTTTTCAAACAAAGATGTATTAGCACACAGTGTCACAGAGTTGCTTACCTCTGGTAGGACAATGAAGGCTCCAGTCATGATGGTCAGGACAATGTTGATCCCAAACAACCAGCGTAGGAAGATAAAGTAGGATGCCACGCCAGACCCAAAGTGACCTCAACAAAGCAGAAGAAAGACCATGATGTAAAAAACACCATTTTTTCATTCTGTGTCCTGAAAGGTCTAACTGTGAAGAATGAACACACTGTAGAATGACCTTAGTATTTGGAAGTGACCTATAAAAAGTGTAAGTATAAAAAGAGTAAAGTACTACAAATAAAAAAAATCTCATCTGAGAGTAGGGGGTGTCTTCACTACATACTTGAATACAATAACCAAATCAAACAACACTTCAGGAACCTTCAAATATTTCTTAAGAGAGCACTCACTTTCAATTTTCTTAATGCGCACTTCCCATGGAATAAATAGGACCACAATGTTGTAAAGCCCTCGGGAAAGTTTCTTCATCAGCTGCGGGAAGATAAATACTGGAGTTTGAACAGAACTGAGATACTTTAGACATATTCTAACCTCTGACAGGCACACCTCCACAGTGGGCACTCATCATAATGTGGAAATACATCTGGCCATCTCAATGTTTTAAGTTTTAGTCAATCTTTGAGGATTCCCTCAAATGTCATGTACATATGTACATAAATCTTGATAATTGCTAAACTCTTACATAACTTAAACATGTTTTTCTCCTCCCTGAAGTGTAGCATTGTAAGCTGGAACTTTTTTCATAAAAAATACTCCAATACTCCAATACTCTCAATGGGATCTACAGATCCCATTGAGAGTATGAAAAAAATGACAGCTTTTAGCAGTAATTTAATTGTGTCTTTCACTAACTTTAAAAGAAACGTTATAAGAAACAGCAAATTACATAATTTTAGATCACATCCCAACATAGCACATATGAACAGTGACCTGTAAAAGTGTCCACCAGCTATTATAATCATTGTAAATATCTATGTACAAAATAATTATTATTTTGGAATCAGAGTTTCATGGAGGCAATTTTAATGTAAAATAATGACTAGATTCTATAGAAAACCAGAAATAACATCCAAAATAGGTCTCTCACAGCCTGGACAAAAGCAGTTCAAACTCCTTCTCGCTAGGTGATACAGATTATTGTATGCAAAAACATCCCCACACAAGAAAGAATTTCTTTCCCCAGGCTGTCACTCTGATGAACGCTAAACAGTCACAGAGTTTTAGAGATCCGTTTCTGTGAAATACCCAAATCCCTAAAACCAAACATGCACTGTGAATGTAAATATGATTATTTACACTTATTCTATAGTCAAAAAATTAATCTTTTAAATATGGTTCTTTTCATCTGACATCAGTGTATGCACATCGTGTTAATGCACATATTGTAAAAAAAATACTGTACCTCATATATATTAACCATCTGTTATAAAATAAGGAATAACGCTGATTGGGAATTGTATAGAAAATTAAGGAATGTTAGCAAGACTCAAATGAGGAATGCTAAATCAAATTATTACAAGGAATGTCTTGCTAATAATTTCAGAAATCCTAAACAATTCTGAAAAAAAAAGAAAAACATTCTCAATCAGACAATTGCAATACCGTGCATACAGTACAATTTTGAATGATCCTGCACTTATTGCATGCACATTCATTTAATCAGCACTTCTCCTCTGTCTGTTCTAACTCCTTTCCTAGTAATGTAGGCCTACACTTGTGTCCGAACCCCATTTCAATTTTGGAAAGGTCCTTTGACTTTCAAACAATATCTCCTTTAGATGGTGAAAATACTATTCTGGATTTAAAGGACTGTAGTGGTTCTTGACTTGACGGAATTGAAACCAAGTTCATCAAAACTGCATCTCATATACTCATTTATCCACTTGCCAATCTGTTTAATCTATCACTGTGTACTCATGAAATACTATCTATCTGGAAAACATCCCGTATTACTCCTCTTCTTAAGGGTGGTGACAAACTTTCTCAACATCAATTTTGCTTCAGATCTAATTATTCTACAACTACTGCTCTACTAACAACGTTTTTTCAGCTTCTGATCATGGGAAGCTTACTGGTGCAATATTTATTGATCTTACTAAAGCCTTCGATCTTGTCGATCATTATCTTCTCTTGGATAAACTCCATAAAATTGGTCTGTCTCGTCATGCTCTGCTGTGGTTTAACATGTATCTTCACAACAGAAAACAATGTGTGGTTTTCAGAGGGTGTAAATCTGATGTGCTCACTCAACAGACTGGTGTGCCTCATGCCTCAACTTTAGGACCACTTTTATTTTCTATTTTCATTAACGATCTTCCACTCATTCTTTCTGACTGCTCTTTGCAATTATATGCAGATGATACTATTATTTACACATCCAAAGCCTCAACGACACTAATCCAGGAGGCCTTGCAAACTGACTTTAACTCCCTACAGATTTGGTTGTGTGAAAACAAATTGCTGCTTAATAAAACAAAGTAATGCTAATGCTAATAGGTGTGAAAAAGAACCTTAAGTCAAAATCCAATGCTTTGGTTTTGTCTTTTACTGATGGTGGAGCTCTTCTGAAGGTAGATCATGTGAAATACCTTGGTGTGTGGATTGACTCTGCTCTTACCTTTAAAAAACACATTGATCATATCATTAAAAAAGTACATTTTAGTGCTGGCATTTTATACTGCTTTAAGCACTGCTTCACATTAAATGTTAAAAAGAAACTTGTTTCACAACTCATATTACCAATAATAGACTATGCTGACATTGTTTATCAAAATGCATCTAAAACTGATCTTCATGCCCGTAATATTTTATTTAATACACTCTGCAGATTCATACTAGGTTGTCCTTTTTTTTTTTTTTTTTTTTGCGAATCACTGTACAATGTTAGACACACTCAACTGGCTCCCTCTCAGTGCAAGACGTCAATTTCACTGGTTTAAATTTGTTTTCAAATGTATTAATTTTAATTATCCTTACTGTCTTAAACAATTTTTTGTCATTTACACACCAAGTTATTCTCTCAGAAGCTCTGATCAATCTCTCTTCACAGTCCCCTCTGTTTCTAAGGAAGTTGGTAAAAAAGCTTTTATGTTTTGTGCTCCTTCTGATTGGAATAAGTACATCTTCGTTCTTTCTCATCATTGCACTTATTTAAAAACACTTGTTTTCTTATCTTCAAAATTATTGTGTATGCTTTCAGTAATGTTTCAGTATTGACTGAACCTCTCTCATCTAAAGGTGTCAAGTCTAGAGCTGTGACTATTGTTGTTGTAGTTTTAATGTTATATCTCTCCTCTGTTGCATGTATTATTTTGTATTATTATGTCTGTAGTGTGTTATGTTTTGTCCTTATATAACTATGTTGTACTTATTTCTTTGTAAATATGTTGTATGGGACCACCTTGAAAACAAGGTGATACACCTCAAGGGGCCTATCCCAATATATAATAAATTTCAATTAATTACATAATTAAATCATTTATTACTATGTTAATTCAGCATCTATTGCATAACTCACAACACACTATTGTCTTGTATAAGTTAGTCTTTGTTCAGTTGTTTGTTTATTATTTAATGTTCAATATTGTACTTTTGTACATATAGCACAATTTGTTTAAGTTACATTTCTTGTTTGCATAAACATACCTGACCAATACAGCAGATTAACGGCAGCACATATCTCTGTGGTTGCAGCAAACTCACCATTTGTTTGGTTGCAACACACATTTATATTTGCAGCACACATCAGTGTGGTGAATTAAAAACACAAATGATGGTGGTGCTCACACAAGATTTGAGACGGAAATTAAGATCAGAATTGAGATTATGGTAATAATTATAGATAAGGTCAGCTGCACCAATGAGTAAAATTTTCAATTAGTGGAAGCTGAAGAGTTAATAACTCATTATCAGACATACTAAAGTGGATTTATTTTAATTGGCAGCCTGAACATTTTAATTAAACTAAGCTTTAACAACAGGCCATAAATTCAGTCATGCACATGCTTCTTCTGCACAGTTCTCTCTCCCTCTCTAGGCAGATATCTTAAGCTAAACTATCAACAGCATGCTTGTTTTCAGTTTGTATTAGGGGAAACACTCTTTTTGATTTGATTCTGCAACTTGCACAAAGGACATGGTTTGACATGGTTTATTATTCTGGTTCTGATAATCAAGTTGCTGAAGAGCAGTGAATAACAGAAAAAAGCTAACACAGAGCGCAGATTCACACCGAGTAAATGGAGCTGTTACTGTATATTTTTTAGTGTAGACTTCACCTCAGCTGCTCCCAGTGACACAGTCGAGATGGAGGATGCTAAATCACTCAGAGCAGAAGCATCTCTGCTGTTTTGATTTTGTCTTCTCCTTTGTGTTGCTCAAATTATCTATTCAGTTCTGTTACATCTTTGAAAAGTTGTAAGTACAAGTAAAGTGGACTATAGAGACTGTTTGGAATCAGTTTTAGTGGATATTGGTGGAAAGTACAGTAACTAACTGAGGTCTGTACGTACATCAGCTCCTGCAGTCTGGTAACCTCTGGTTCTGGTCAGTCGTCCCTCATACTTCAGGACTATTTCTCTGGCCTGCCTGGAAAACAAAGAGTACATTAATATATATCCGATTTATGTTCTTTACTCAAACATTTACATTTTTTGCTAAACTTTTTGACAGTTGTGTGTGTGTGTGTGTGTGTGTGTGTGTGTGTGTGTGTGTGTGTGTGTGTGTGTGTGTGTGTGTGTGTTTGTTGGGTTTTGGCAGACAAAAAGAAACCCTCACTAGAAGACAGCTTAAACTTGCTGCAAATTATTAATTGTATTTCATGTAACAAAATCTGATATTTTGTTTGTAACATTCAGCCCTTACCTCAATCCCTCCAAGAACCCTACAGAAGTATTGTGACAACAGCTTACGCTTTAGAAACATGATGACACCTTCCCTGGTTCTTTTGCTCATAAGAAGCAATGGATGTTTGGAGTAATTTTTTCATAGTTACATTGGATACATTATCACATTGACAGTGACCTTTCCTCTCTTTGTGTTATTAAACATACACAAAACTCCACATGATGTACTAAACTTTCTAGGTTGAGCTGCATGAGTGAGTGCAAGACACATTTTTCTCTCCAACATTACCCTGAATTTTTCATACAGGACATGTCCCCTTAGTAAAATGCAACCAGTGTGCAACATCACACGCCATCATGCATGTTATGAAGCTGTTTCAAACTGTTTTCTACTTTCAGGAATTTCATTACCTATAATGTTGAATGTGTCTTATTACACAAAGCATTAACATAAATACAAAAATTGACATGATAGCGTCTGACTTTGTTGCTTTTTTTTTTTTTACCATTTCCACATTGTGCTTTTAACGTAGTGTCCTGCCTACTGAGAGACTTTCACCTCCCGTCCAACAGGGAAAGTCAGGAGGTGCATCCCCTAGGGTGACTTCATGCCAATTTTTTAATTTATATGTTTATAGTTTATTTTCTCGAGCAGCACTCCCATTGTAGATAAGAAATTTATATATTGGCTTGTTCTATTTAATGTGATAAACAGTATGTGTAGTTGCTTGACTGTTGTAAAGTGGGAGTTTCTACTGTATATCTGTGTTGAATGAATGAGGAGGACATTATCAAACAGACTTGTGGATCATCTTAGATTTATTTAGCCATGGTCAAACAACATAATAACATAGCAGACATGCTTGATGACCAGAACCTTGCAGTTACTGGCATGCTGCTTAGAATCTCACATGCTGGTGGACCAGGACTCCGCAGTCACTCGCCACCCTATTGTTCTTAAGTGTTCCTTATATTCTACTAAAAAGACAGCCCACAAATACTTATACTCTGTATAAGGCATAAAGAACACATCCCCTTGACTCAAATGTCAAACATCTATGTTAAGCTAAATCTCTTAGACAACAACAGACACTTGGCGCTGGATGAAATATAACTCTGTCGCTTCTGTAATAAGACTTCTTACTCATGTATGTATTACAACTTCAGAAACCTAAAATAATGACTCTCTCATGGTTGGCACAATTAAAAGATATATCCACAAATTTATCAAAATGAAGCAATCCATGAAAATATGTACTATCAACTGTTAAAGCATGACAAGAGCAATTACAGTTATAAAAATTGGTTGAGGTATACATTTATTTCAGTAGAAATGTTTATTAGGCTCTATTTTTCCTCATGTTACTGCTAAGTGTGCAGAATGCTGAGTACAATGTCTTTGACTTTTTTTTTAATAGAATAATGTAAACCAGTCATAAAACCATTCTTAAACCAATCACAGCAGTTTGGCCACATAGACTGTATGAATGGGATCAGTAGCTTTAAAGTCCATTATTTTTCTGGTTCAGCATATGAGGATTATATTCATGGGGCAATGAGCCATCTCAGCTGCATTTCACACTCCTCCTATGAAAAGCAATTTATGTTTATTTTGTGACCTCATTTCATGGTTAGGCTGAGGTCAGAGTTCAAATTGTAAAATTTCAGTAAAGACCAGAGATTTGTGATGTGAAATACGAGCTGTTGGTGCAGTGGGATTAATCGCAGACATTCAGGCTGAGATTAAAGAGTGTGGAGAAACGCAGACTTGCATTCCATCCCTGATGACGGTAATAAAACCTCTGCAGTAATAACAAACTGCCCATATAAAACCTGTTATCCATGGCACATAGTCAGCACATCTTAGAAGCTCTCTATCTATTCTGGTGCTCTCTTCCTCGCCTGTTTTCCGTCTACTATCCAAGTATAGACCACAATTTGGTATCTGATGGTCACAACACTCTCAGATATTTTTTGGTCTGGAGGAATGATTGGCAGGTTA
Organism: Symphodus melops; assembly: GCF_947650265.1. NCBI lineage: Eukaryota > Metazoa > Chordata > Actinopteri > Labriformes > Labridae > Symphodus > Symphodus melops. The sequence goes on from NC_136693.1 coordinate 23,420,471, forward strand.
CATTTCATTTATGAAACATTGTATTTTATAAATAAATAAATAATTTCATGAAATACATTTCAAGTTACTCTTTCTCACCCAAAATATGCCATTAAAATATTAATTCAGCTATATGTTTGCCTTGGCTTTAAAAATTAATTGTGTTCATGCACAGACTGATTAGTTGTTTTTACTCCGTATTGTGATTAATATAACAGCAAGGTCAGAGCTTCCTCTGGAAAGGGAAAGAGAAAAACTGGACAGAAAAAGATAAACTGTTCTTAGTGATAGGTTTAAAGGCGAGGGACTGAAAATCTAAATAAGAGAAAAATCCCTTTGTGGCTGAAACTTTGGAGTGTTAAGATGTATGTCAGAGGTGATTTATAAAAGACAGACATCCAGTATGCCTTGGCTTCAAATGTTCTTATATTAGTCTCCTCTCTCTTTTTACAGGAGTTCAGTGACATGTACTGTACATTAACTGAGCACTTTAACTAAGAAGAGCATTATTTCTAAAATGTATACAGTATGCCATGTGTGTGTGTGTGTGTGTGTGTGTGTTGAAGAGCAGAAGAGATAGAGTAATTCTACCATTTAAAAAAAGAAGAAGAAAAAAAGCAGTGTGGTACTTTAGGACTTTGAGCTTGCGTCTCATTGGCCAGGGTCTAGTCCGAATGTTGGCAATGATCTCTTTCTGGTACTGAATGTTCTGGAACATCTCCTCTGGGTCATTGCTGTCCACCCGTTCATCATCTTTGTCTTCATCATCTGAAGAGCTAGAAACACAACAAACACAGACTCAGACTGTTACATTTTAAAAAAGAATCTTAAAGTATTTTATCATGAAATCCAGATTGAAATGGTTTTGATGTACACGTTGGTGAATTTTTAGGGACCAAAGCACTGACCAGTGCGAAGGACCCTATTGAAACCCTTATGATTATTAGGGACCGAAGCACTGACCAGTGCGAAGGACCCTATTGTTCTTCAAATGATTATTATTTTTTATTTTTTTTTCGGTCCGTCAGTTTGACGCCACTTTTGACGGCTTGAACGTGAATGAAAACTCATCAAAATCTCCAACGTCATCGGGTCTGGCGAAAAATTTGATATTCTCGTCATTTCAAAAAAAAAATTCGCAAGATGACTCAGTGGCGCCCCCTTCAAATTTTCGAAAGGGCCTGCCCATTGACGTTTTTTCGTCTTACGTGCATGAAAATTTTTATACACATTAAGCATGCGAGATCTCACATAAAATCCTCTTACGCCCATAGTCAAAACCAAACAGGAAGTCCGCCATATTTTTTTTCAATGGCAAAAATTCGCGTTTCACAGGTTAGCTATTTGAACGAACTCCTCCAAAAGCGTTTATCCCATTGACACAATGAGAATGTCAGTGTGTTCTCGACATGTTGAAGATCTCTCGTTGTGCTCTGCACGTTATTTCCTCAAAGGGCGTGGTCATACGGACGCGTTGTTCGTCACAAACAGGAAGTAGTTTGTTACGGGCCTTAATATAGTCATACATTCATCAAACATCATACACATGATCCCAGTGGAAAAATAAAACTAGACATGTTGGCATAAAAAGTGGGCGTGGCTAATTTACTCAGTGGCGCCCCCTTGAAATTTTCAAAAAGGCCTCCCCATTGAGGTTTTTTTGTCCTACATACACGAATTTTTTTATGCTCATTGGGCATGTGAGGACCTACATAAAATCCTCTTACACCTATAGTCATAACCAAACAGGAAGTCCGCCATATTTTTTTGAATGCAACAAAAATGGCCAAAATTCACGTTTCACAGGTTAGCTATTTGAACGAACTCCTACAACAGCGTTTATCCGATCATCGTAAACTCAGTGTCAGTGTATTCTAGACATGTTGAAGATCTCTCGTTGTGCTCCGCACGTTATTTCGTTTAAGGGCGTGGCCATGGCGTACCATCAACCATTGATGTCTCGGCGCACCCCTATTTTACCTTTCTGAAAGACCTCCCCATAGAGGTTTTCTTCTCTGACATGCATGACAATTTTTTTGTATGTTAATAGTGTTAGGAACTACAATAAATCCTCTTGCACACATAGTCAAAACTAAACCGGAAGTCCGCCATATTTTTTTTTAATGGCGAAAATTCGCGTTTCACAGGTTACCTATTTGAACGAACTCCTGCAAAAGCCTTTATCCGATTGACACAACGTCAAAGTCTGTGTGTTCTAGACATGTTGAAGATCTCTCGTTGTGCTCTGCACGTTATTTCCTCAAAGGGCGTGGTCATACGGACGCGTTGTTCGTCACCAACAGGAAGTAGTTTGTTATGGGTCTTAATATAGGTGTAGAGTCACCAAACATCAGACACATGATCCCTGTAGAACAATTAAACTTGTCATGTTGTTATGATAAGTGGGCGTGGCTAAATGACTCAGTGGCGCCCCCATGAAATCTTAAAAATGGCCTCCCCATAGAGGTTTCTTTATCCTACAGGCATGACATTTTTTATGCTCATTGGCCATGTTTGGACCTACATAACATCCTCTTACACCCATGGTCAAAACCCAACAGGAAGTCCGCCATATTTTTTTTTGCATGGCTGAAATTCGCGGTTCACAGGTTAGCTATTTCAACGAACTCCTATAAAAGCATTTATCTGATCGACACAATGTCAATGTCTGTGTGTTGTAGACATGTTGAAGATCTCTCGTTGTGCTCCGCACGTTATTACGTCAAAGGGCGTGGCCACGGCGTACCATCAAACTTTGATGTCTCGCCGTACTCTAATTTTTTAACCTTCGATGACTGCTTGGCCTCGTGTCGTGGCTGCACTCCAGCGGTCGCACTCTCGCGGTCGCGACACGCGGCGACATGCGCGGGGTGCTTCGGTCCCTTCATCACCGCTTGCGGTTTTAATTTCACTTTATATTTTTACACAATTATAGTGATTGTATAGAATGTGAAAATCTGTGTGAAGAAAAATCTGAAACTGGTCACTAAACAATCATATATAAGTTGAAAAAAAGCTGCTGTAAATATGTGTAAAGATTTAGTAAAAGTTAATATTTAGACCAGTAGAAGGTCTGAAATGCAAGTAGTTCATGCATTTGTTTCCTCCAGGTTGGATTACTGTAATTCTATTTTAGCAGGGTGCTATGGTAAATCTCTAAAGACCCTTCAACTCGTCCAAAACGCTGCAGCTCGTGTTCTTACTATAACTAGGAAAAGGGACCACATTACTCCTGTATTGGCTTCTCTCCATTGGCTCCCTATCAAATCTAGAATAGAATTTAAAATCCTTCTGCTCACCTACAAAGCTCTAAACGGTCAGGCACCATCCTATCTTAAAGAGTTTGTTGTACCGTACTATCCAACAAGAACATTACGTTCCCAGAATGCAGGCCTGCTCGTGGTGCCTACAGTCTCTAAAAGAACTATGGGAGGTAGAGCCTTCAGTTATCAGGCACCGCTTCTTTGGAATCGTCTACCAGTCGGGGTCCGGGAGGCAGACACATTAGGTACTTTTAAGAATAAACTTAAAACTTTTCTTTTTGATAAATCTTATAATTAGGGCTGGCTTAGGACCAGCTCATAGTTATGCTGCTATAGGCCTAGACTACCGGGGCACTGGCACCAGGATCTCTTATCTCTCTCTCCCTCTCTCTCTCCCAGCTTTCATATCTTATTACTGCTTGTCACTATCTTTATATTCTAACCTCTCCTTTTTCTGGGAGCTCCTGAGCTCTCTTAGGTTCCCAAACCTATCCTATTCTTCTTTCTGCATCTTGTCCCATCTCCTCCATCCCATTTTCAAGCCCAGCACAGTTTAGCAGATGGCTTTTCCGTCATGAGCCCGGGTCTGCTGAAGATTTCTGCCTGTTAAAAGGAAGTTTTTTCTTGCCACGCTATGACGGATTAAGCTGGGCTCTTGTAATATAGCCATAAGTAAGGTCCTTTACCTGCTTTTTGTAAACATAATGATGAGCATGGTCTTGTTACCTGCTCTTTTGTTAATGTTAACAGACAAACAGTAAGGTCCTTTACCTGCTTTTGTAAAGTGTCTCGAGATAACGCCTGTTTTGAATTGACGCTATATAAATAAAGATTGATTGATTGATTGATTCATCAATTCATCAATTCATCTTTCACATTTTTTTGGGCATGGCCAGATAGTTGGCTGTATGATGCACTGGGTTCCATTGCATATTCCGTGGCTCAGCAAATATATTGAAATAATGACATGCAGCATTTCTCACATCAAACATGAGGGGACCTGCAGGTATATAATTGTAACTGACAATGGTTAATTGTCTTAAGTTAAGTACTTTGATAAAATAGGGGGCTGATCTTATTTCATATTGTGCAAACAGAACAATAGTTTTCCCTTCATGCTGGTCATAAAACAAAAATTCTAAGAATGTTTGATTTGCAGAGCAAATATCCACATTACAGGTTGGAGTTTATTTATACATGCAGGCTATTTTAATGTTTTTCTCTCAATGTCATAATTATGTATTTTTAAAACATATTTTCTTATTTAATATTTTCTGTGATCGTTCATTGTTTTTTGTTATTTCAAAATGCAAACAGAACAACAGAACAAACAATACACATTGGCCACAACCAACATTACTCATCGATTTGTCAGACACATGACACACTCCATACCTTATCGACAAAATAGTCATGTCTGTAACCAAAAAGCATGGCACAAAGAACGCCATGGCATCCAAGCTCGTGCAGAAAACATTGCATAATAACCACAGTTGACAGTGACGCAGCACCCCCCTTTTCACTTATATAGAGATTATTATTATTATTATTATACTCTTAACAATAACATCAATGTCTGTTAAGCAAGACTAGAAAATAAGCATACATTAAATAAAATAAAGGGCATCAGATAAAGAAATTAGAATACATTTGAAAATAAAATAAATAAAAAATGTTCTGACCTATGACCCAAAAATATCACTTTGCCTGTTTCTGGGCTGTAATCCACCATTCTCTTTAGTACAGAATTTGCAAATCTCTTTCCACTATATCTAAAGAAGGGTGACCACATTTCCAAAAAAACATCCTCTCTACACTTGAACCTATATGTTAAATACTCCAAATGAGGTTAAAGATTATTTTATGCCACCCTAGTACTGAAGGTGGAGTATTATCAATCCATCTTAATAAAGTGTTTTTTCCAGGCAGCAAATGCGAGGATACTGAACAACCTTCTTCTATGGAAGCTCTTTAACTGAGGACTTGGTAAACCAAGGAGCAAAGTTTGAGGCTCAAACTGAACATTGAAAATCAAATTTAGTTTACTAACAATTTTACCCCAGTAATCTTTGATGTGGATACATGACCACATACAATGTCTATAGCTTCCCTCCTCCACCATACATTTTGAGCACATTTCTGAAAGACTGGTATTCATCCTGTGTCTTAACTGGGGCGTAATATGTGAGTGATGTAGTATTTCTAAACTGAGTTTCTCTACTTCTATTACATATGGAGATCCCTTTTGCAGAGCTTCAGATCTGAGCCCATATTGCTTCATCCATTTTAAGGCTCAGATCAGTATTCCACATCTGCCTCAAGTAATCTGAGGACATGCTACTAGCAAGGTAGAGTTCGGCATAACCCTGATTGATTTCTTGCCTCTGTAAAAAAGTAAAGATTCAATCTGTGAGGTTTGACAATCAAAACGCTTAAAGCTTTGCTTAATAATAAAGCTACGGATTTGTAAAAATTTGAAAAGATAAATAAAAGGCTTCTAGGGAGGGAAAAGTCTGTTTTATTTGTTTAAATGTTAGCATCACTCGTCTGTCATAAATGTCCAAGTGCCAAAATCCCCCGGTCTTTCCAGATGTTAAAACCTTGATCAGACAAAGCCGGAACAAAATCAACAAAGACTTTGAGCAGATCTCCACCCTTCTTATTGTCTGCCTGATGTGGAAAATAAGATAATTATTAAAAGTCCCCTGTTTTAATCATTATCTTATTTTCCACATCAGGCTGAACCTTTCTTAAGTCTAGAGCAAATAAAAGAGCCGACGGAGAGTTTCTTGCATTAAACGATTCTAAGTCTAGCCACACTGATTCTGGATCATTGTTAATCCACTCAGCCATGTAATGAAGTTGTGCAGCCAACTGATACAGTCTAATATTTGGAACATCAAAGCCTCGTTCCTCAGCAGGCATCTGTAATTTAGCCATTTTTAATCTTGGCTTCTTTTTATTCCAGATAAATTTACTAAACCAGCTATTTAACTTTTTGATTGTTTCAGTACCAAGTAGGATCAGGATCATTTGAAAATTGTAAAGGAGTCTAGGAAGGATGTTCATTTTCAATAATGCTATCCTACCCAGCATAGATATTGGTAGGGAGACCCACCTATCTAGATCATCGCTTATACATTTTAAAAGAGGTTCAAAGTAGGCCTTATACATCTATTCCACAGAAGGAGTAATCGAAATCCCCAGGTTAGTAAAGCCTTTGGGTGTCCATTTAAAAAGACAATGATGGCTGAGAATGACAGTTGCCTTGAATAGCATTTTTGCTGAAATGTGCTAAGGAGATACACTTGAATTGACAAAGGCTGTTATCTGTCTTTAATTGTATAGCATCAATAATGCAAGGATGGTGGCCAGTGTGGTATTTGACCACAGGCATAAAATGTGGTTAAGTTACATGGGCTATGTTTTCTTGTGTTTTTTTAATTTAATTTTTTTTTTTAGTGAAGGTTGCTTTAATTTGGCTAGGCCTGCTACTCTGCATTAGGCTAACCTTACACAATGATAAGCAAACTTTTATATATATATATATCTATATATATATAGATATATATATATAGTCAGGGGTGGAGCTATGGTGTGTCGCAGTTTATGACATTTGACAGAGAGGAGTCCTTTTCGTGAGCAGGTGGGGTTTTGCTACATTCAATGGACACGGCTACAGCTAAGCATCTTTATTTTTTTGTGATTTTTACCCTCAATTTGAATTGTAACTTTTTTTCACCACTGAAATGTTGTACAAATTTTGAAAAACCCCCCCAGAAATCTGTACATTAAAATTTGAGAAGGAACACATTTTTTTTATTTGAATGCGATTTTATTGTTGAAATTATGCTGAAAACAAATGGTTAACAAAGATGGCCACCTGAGTGTAATATTGAAGGGCATTTTTGAGACCATGGGTCCATCAGTGCATAATACATTGCATCCTCTACTCCTTGCTTCAAGAGGGATTTTTTATGATGAGTTCTCGCTGTCCATTATGTTGAAATGAATGTTAAATGCAGTCTTTGTATTTTATTTCCTTTTTTCTACCTTCTAATGCAATATGCCACTCATTTGTTCCTCAAAACATCATCCAAGGTGGCATTTTTTTTATTCTATAAGGAAATGAACTACAAGCCATGCAAACTAGGCTGTATATCTTCAAAAATGTTATCATATGAGTTCTGTTTCATCTTGTGGATCCCATCCCCTATGTTGTCTAAAATTGCCTCACAAATTATACAGAGGTTTAAAATGATTCACGCGCAATGATAAAAAAAAACATTACAATTAGATTAAAACAGGCACTTTGCACAAAAACATGTTAAAAAATAGAAGTACCTCATTTTTTAAAGGGCAACAAATTCACTATTTAACTATTTTGACATTTATGAAATAAATACCGTGTGCATGTTGCAGAGTAGCAGTTAAGAGTCACACAGCACTCAGGAAACTCTCCGTATTATTAGATTTCTTCTAAGTCTAATTGCATAACCTTCCGGATGTCATTTAAGGCTCAGAAAGATGAAAGGCACACAGAGTGAGGGAGAGAGACATACAGATAAAGGTTTCCCAGAAACCATCTCAGATCATCCAACTCACCCCTGCTGGTGGTCCTGAAAAGCTGAATAAATCCTTCGTGAATTCTTCCTGATACTTTTGTGTCTCCTAGTTGCAGACAGAGACCTGCTGCTTCCAACCAAAGGCTCAGATACCATACTCATGCTGTCTCTGCTCAGACTGGGTGAGCTCATTAAAATCACACAGAGAATAACTGCACAGTGCTGGTTGAACCCTCCCTACCCACTGCCGGAGCCCCTCTGGAGCAGGATACAGACGACAGTCTACTGTAGAATGAAACACACTCACCCTGAGTCCAATTATATTCTATACTGACTGCTTAAAGGAACAGCGTCAAACAGCTGGCAACTGTATCAGGCAATCTTTATTTCAATTCATATGAAAAATGTTTTTTCCTATGTTATCACAAACCGAGGAGGGTACCCAAACGCACGACTCGAGGGCAAATGCAGTTTCAAAATTCTGTTAATGCAGGCAAGGTTCGGTACACGGGAGTCAAACAAAGGTATCAAAAGACGGAAGGCAGCAATCGCGGTCAAAAACTAACTAGGTCAGAACAGGAAGGCTAAAGAGAAACAATGCTGGTAACGCTGCTACAAAAAGACAAGACGAACTGGCCAGGAGTGAGGGGAAACACAGACACTATATACTGAAATGGGGGTGGAGTTAACAAGACACAGGTGAAACACGTCAGGTAATCAGTAAAGTGAGAAACACTGGGGGTGCATTTGGATTGTCCCTCCTATCTACTTTCACTATCCACTTTACCATAACCCTGTGAAAACGTCACGGGGTTAAGGAAAGGTGTTAGGAGAATTCATAAAGGACTTAGGAAAAGGCGATCGTGATGTTTTGACAATCCGACCGCACTTTCACTCGGTGATGTCATAATCATGTGATGGCAGCGGAGGTTAGTGACCCACTGGGGGAAGGGCAATGCAGCCAACAGACCTGAAACGAGACACAGGGTAAGTATCAAAGTAAAACACAAACACAAGACATGTTACATGAGGGAAACAGAAATAAACTAAACACTTAACCCGTAGATGTGACATATGTGATAAATTTATATTTCTCCCTGCAGAAATAACATTTATACAAGTCAAAACAGATGTGATAAACAGTTCATATTACAGCTGTATACCTCACAGATATCTTAGAATAAATAGATGGCATATTCTTATGTCACATATGAATCATTCACACATTGTAAAGTTAACTAAAAACACTTTACACAATGAGCAGGACCTTCCTCTTTGTTATATTATTTACAAAGACCCAACATTAATCCAACATGAGCACAATACAAAACATTTTGCAAAGTAACAATGGCACAAAAATGCCTTTTAACAGGCAGATACCTCAAGCAGAACCAGACTCATGTTGAACAGATAATTGCAGGGCCGCACCTGGCCAAACTGGGGCCCTCAGCAGAATTTTATTACATATTTTATTCTATATTGCTAACCTGCTGTGGGCTGCTCCAACACTTACATTTTCTCCATTGTGGGTCAAATAAAGAATTATCTTAATTTATCTAATTTCATTTTATCTAATATTATTTAACTGTTGTGAATTTAATTCTCCAAGAGATGGCCAAATGTTATCTACATGAAAATAGCCTTAAACTTCTATTGATAGCATAGATTGATGGGCTATAAACCTGAGCCAACATACGACCATCAACTGGTCAATTATCCACTGAATGTACAGTAACAGCACATTCAATAAATGATCATCAGGACCGCTGGAAAATGTAATCTTCAGCCCACATCTTGACAGAATGATCCTCTCTCCTGTCCTTTTTTCTTTCTCCTGCCTTGGGCTGACTTGGTGCTCTACATGCACTTCTCGGCACAATGCGCATCCTTTGCGCAGACAGGCAGACCGATTCCAAAGAAGAGAGAGGACTGATAAATAAAGGCTCTACCACCCATAGTAAATTTAGAGACTACAGGTACCACAAACTGGTCTTTATTCTAGGAGCACACTGTTCTATAGGAACACTATACATGAGTTCTTTGATATGAGCATTGACCATTGAGAGCTTTTCTAAGTGAGACTTTTGAATTTGAAAGTGAGACTGAGAATTTTCTTCTAGAGTTTGAAGGGAACCAGTGCAGGGACACTAATTTAATATCTCATTAGAACATGTGTTGCAGCATTTGAAAATTATATACAGTATGTATATATGTAGAAAAGGTATTATACTGAAAATGTGTTCTGCTTTATTCACCCACGTAAGGATTTATTTTGGTTGCTAAATCATCACAATGATTTTTGTAAATTATGAGGACGTCATACATCAATCACCTGAGATTGTTACTGTTGTGCTACCAAAGTATCATGATCAGATGAAAACACAAAGGAGATGGACCCAATAGCGAAAACTATCAAAAAGATTTATTAAACAAAAAGTCAGAAGCAAGGCTTCTTGAAAGTGAAGAAACACTGAGACTAAATAGACATGGGGTAAGCAAACACAGGTGAAACGACTGACATCGGCAAAGACAATGAAGACAATCAACACTGGAGGCGTGAATCAAAATAGCAAAGTGCCTTCACAATCTGTCAGCAGACAGTACCTACTATACGTGCTGTATACTCAGTAGGTATGCACAGTAAGCAGATACGTGTACCTACTTTGCCTGATTTACAGTATTCAGTATGAAAGTGGCCTCATTTGAGTTACCCAAACCAGCTGCATCCATCCTCTTTTTTTTTGGTTTGGTTCATTAAGTTTATTATTTTATTTAACCATTGTTGTGTTATTATGAATTAGGCTACAGTAAATGTGTGTGCGCCTTATGTTCACTTGGCTCCCATCACTGTTCAGGAGCCTCTGTTCATGGATGCTGTGAGACAGCAGCCTACCTGACAGATGTCACTATTTAAGTGGTTGCTGTTTAACTGTACACAGAGGAGTGCTTCTGATAAATAATTTTTTCTTCTTGAATTACATTCACAACTCGTGACTTCAGATGAAAAAATTCAGTGATCAGAGCCCTGCAATATTCATCAGTTCCACATTTAGGCCTGCTGAGAATTAAAGACAGTGAGGAAAGATGTGTGCTCCTTCATTTATTGCAAGAGTTCTGCTTACATCATTATTAGGATCTGACTCTGAAGCTTATATCTCTTTTATTGTCAAGTTCATGACAGTCTGGGTATAACTGTCTAACAAAGGTTTAAATGGAGCAAGAGGCTCTTAATAGGCTTGAAATAAATATATACAGCCCTATTTTGACAGCCTTAAATGTGCTTTTAAAGGCGCTTGTGCAAAGGGATTTAGGAGGTGTCAGCAGAGCAGTTGCTACGAATTTCTTCATTTTTCTGTTTTTTAGTGTTCTTGGCGGTGCCCGGTGAAATACACACAATTTGTTTTATTTTTTACGATTTACCCCTCATCAAGTCGGAGTATTATTATGTATATTATATATTTTTAGTTGTCTTATTCCCATTTGCAACACGTTATTACACCTCTGAATGCAAATACATTTTTAATTAAACTGTTGCAGAACTAACCTAGTCTTAAAAGTCACAAAATGTAAATGGACTTCTTAGTACCATAGCTCTAAGCAGACAGCTTCACTTTGCCAGGCAAAAAATATGTTAAACCATTATGACGCACTTGAATGCATCATAATACAATTCAATGCAGCCTCTGAGTGGGTGCATGCTGTAGAGCACTGTCTGACAGTGATATGTGTGATACACACAGTCATGCAATGATAAGTAATGTTATAAAGTGTCTGTCTGTCTGTTCAGTTAGCTTGCTACACGAGGAATCGTTGCTCTATAATGAACTGCCGACTTTTTAATGAACTGGCGACTTGTCCAGAGTTTAGCCCAATGAAACAGCTAATGGAGGCTCCAGCCTGTGCCCCGTCAGAGGTTACAGACAATAACTTGAATGAACAAGTAGGTTAATCGTTTCAGCTGTTTTACTCTTACCATTCGTAGAGAAAAATATTGTTTTATGTCCTGGGCCCCTGCTCTGCTGCTCCTACTCCTGGCCTCCTTTTCAATTCTTTTCTGGTGTCCCGATTTTTGTTTTTTCGGGGCCATCATTTGATCTCCCTGGCTCACTCCCTGCTGGTGTTTGCTTGTGTGCACCTAATTCCCATGAGGAAGAGTGAACCGTGGTGTGGACCATGGGGTTATTGAAATTATTAAAATTAAAATATTGAGTGACTTTGTGGCTTTGTTTTAGTTTGGATTCATGAGTATAAATCTATATTAGTGAAGTCAATGCATAATGATTTATACATAGAGGCTAATGGTCCTATTGTGTGGGCCCTAGTGGGCTGTGGGCCCTTAGAATTGTCATCACCTTTCCCCCCTATACGACGGCGCTGGGTGTCAGACCAATTTTGCCATTACCTGGCATACAATCTGAGACACAGAGCACAAAGAGGTTAAATTATGTTTTGGCGTTACATGAATAAGACTAATTAGGGTGTCCGCTCTTATTGCCTCTTGGCCAGGTATGCAGACATGCTGGCATGTTGGTGTTTTCAGGCAGGTTTTGTCATAGAATTTCTTTAATTCCTTAATTAATGCCCTGTTGTGCAATATTAGTCACTATCTACAGGCCACCAAAGTATAAAGCAAACTTCTTTTATGACCTCAACAAACTATTATCTGCTGTGTGTATTGATTATGACTGTGTTGTTATAGTGGGTGATTTCAACATTCATTTGGACAATCCGAGAGATAACAGTGTGAAAGAACTTATAAACATCTTGGAAAACTTTGTTATTTCCCAGCATGTAACAAATCCAACACATAACAAGGGACACACTCTGGACTTGGTCATTTCAAGAGGTCTAATGGTTTCTGATGTTGTGGTGAATGATGTTGCCATCTCTGATCACTATTGTGTTTCCTTTAAAGCTTCCATCTTGGCTGACTGCAGAGAAGGCAAAACAGAGCTGATCAGAAAACGTTACATTGATGACAACACATGCACACTCTTCACTGAGGCATTCACTTACACACCAGCTCTGCACTCAGCTCCTGTCAAAGACCTTGTAGATAAGTTCAGCGCTAAAGTTCTAAATATTATTGATGCCGTTGCCCCAGTCAAGGCCAAAGCTGTCTGTGTAAAAAGAAAGCCCCATTGGAGGAATGGGACTCTTGTTACAACAAAGAAAAAAGATTGTAGACAGGCTGAGCGCAGGTGGCAAAAAAGTAAACTCCAGGTTCATTATGACATCTTTGAAGAGACGCTCCGCTTATATAACTTAGAACTCAAAAGGGCCAGGCAGTCCTTCTTCTCTGAGATAATCAACAAACACAGCAACAATGCTCGGACTTTGTTTACTGTCGGGGACAGACTGACCAACCCCTCAACATCAGTTCCTGCTGAACTGTTATCTGTAAAGGCATGCAATGATTTTGCATCGCATTTCACCCAGAAAATTGAACAGATTATACAGACAGTCAGTGAGTCTACTACAGGCAGTCTGACTGTAACTCCTGTACCTCCTAATGAAAACAATTTAGCTAACCTGGCACATTTTCACCTTCTAGATCCAGTAGCATTAACAGACATAGTTCAACACCTCAGGTCCACAACATGCAGTCTTGACATTCTGCCCACAAGCTTTTTTTAAAATGTTTTTAACTGTGTTGCACCAGATGTATTGCAGATAGTTAACAGCTCTCTTCAGACAGGCACTTTTCCTAAGTCGCTAAAGACAGCAGTGATCAAACCCCTCCTAAAAAGAGTAATCTGGATGCTTAATCAATTAATAACTATAGACCCATATCAAACTTGCCTTTCTTAGGCAAGATAATCGAAAAAGCAGTTTTTGTGGAACTTAACATGTTTATGGTACAAAATAAATACTTGTGTATGTGTTTTTCAGTCTGGATTCAGGTCAAAGAACAGCACTGAAACTGCTCTTATCAAAGTGCTAAATGATATCTATGTGAACAGTGACGCATCTAAAGTCTCAGTGTTAGTGCTACTGGATCTTAGTGCTGCATTTGATACAGTGGACCATAACATACTGCTGGACAGACTTGAAAACTGGCTTGGAGTTTCTGTAACTGCCTTAAATTGGTTTAAATCTTACTTGCAGGACAGGGTCTCCACTGAGTCTGTTGGTAATTATGAATCTGAGCATGTGAAGATCACCTGTGGAGTTCCTCAAGGTTCCATCCTTGGGCCGCTTTTATTTAACTACATTTATCTACATGCTCCCTCTTGTTCAGATCATGGAATATTACAACGTTTCCTATCATAATTGTGCAGATGACACACAGCTCTATATATCAGTGTCAACGAATGACCATAGTTCCTTATACTCACTGAGCAAGTGCATCAACGAAATCACTGAGTGGATGTGTCAGAACGTTTTACAACTGAGCCCAGAAAAGACTGAGGTGATTGTTTTGGCCCCAAAGAGGAAAGGTCAGAGGTCAGCGCTCGTCTTGAATCCATGTCCTTAAGAACAACAAATCAAGCCAGAAATCTTGGTGTGATTATGGACTCAGACCTCAAATTCAACAACCACATTAAGATGGTAACAAAATCAGTTTACTACCATCTGAAAAATATTGCAAGAATCAAAGGTTTTCTGACCAAACAGGATTCAGAGAAACTTGTTGTTTATTTTCAGCAGGCTGTAGTAAAAAATCTGTCCGACAGCTGCAACTCATCCAAAACGCTGCAGCCAGAGTCCTCACCAACACAAAGAGGGTGGAGCACATTACACCTGTGCTTCAATCACTGCAGTGGCTGCCTGTGTGTCAGAGGATCAACTTTAAAATCTTACTACTGGTCTATAAAGCATTAAATGGTCTTAGCCCTAAGTACATGTCAGATCTACTTGTAGAATATAAAACATCCAGACCGCTCCTCAGGAAGAGGTTTACTCAGTGTTCCCAGAGTCTGAAGCAAACAATGTGAAGCAGCTTTTAGTTACTACGCTCCTCACCTGTGGAACAAACTCCCTGAACACCTGAGGACTGCTGCCACACTCAGCTCCTTTAAATCAGGCCTTAAAACTTTGTTATTCACTCAGGCTTTCAATTAGAAATATACTGTCTGCCTTACTGCAACACATTCTTCCTTTTTTAATAGTTTTATCAGTTGTTCCTTTATCGAGTATTTTTACTTTCTTTCCTGTCTTTTAATGATGTATGATCTTCTTTTGCCCTGTTTATTTTATCTTATTTTTTATTTGTTTTATAAATTTCTGTTGCATTCTTTCCTTAAGCTCTGTTTTAATGTTTTTCTGCTTTTATGTCTGTAAAGCACTCTGAATTGCCTTGTGTCTGAACAGTGCTATATAAATAAACTTGCCTTGCCTTGCCTCATGTCTAAACGGTTTGGACACAAATCGCGTTTAAGTGACAAAAATGGAACATATTTGTAAATCGCCATCCGGAAGTCATTGTTGCTCGCATATATAAACAAACTACTTCAAAATAAAGCTCCGAGTGTCCTGGTTAAACAGTGTATAGCCTGTATCGCCAGCTTTTACTTTGAAGAGCTTCAAGGAACGGAAGTGTGTGTTTAAGGGTGCGTGCTGTGTTGTCCGCTGTCATAGACACTGGACAGTCTGTATTAATATATGTAGTCATACGATTTATTATAAATCCCACTCTGTTGTAAGAGAGCGTGCGCGTGTGTGTGTATGTGTGTGTGTGTGTGCGTGTGTGTGTGTGCGCGCAGTGGGGAAAGACGGAACGCGCGGTTTGGAAACAAACAGAAACACAAGCTTTACGTCTGTCGGTCGTCTATCCCATTACAACTTTAAACTTTTTGTAGTAGCCTAATATATGTGCACATATTAAACTGTGGAGTGTGTGCGCTGTTGTGCATGTTTGTGTGGATTACGTGCGCTGTGAACTCACGTCAGGACAATCCTGCTCCATACACTGTATTTTCTATAACAACGTGAGCACTGGGCTGCATCAGGAATAAACAATAAAGATATAGTGCTGCATTTGCACAGGCCGTGTAATCGGGTTCTATGTCTCTCTCTCTCTCTCTCTCTCTCTCTCTCTCTACTTCAAAATAAAGCTCCGAGTGTCCTGGTTAAACAGTGTATAGCCTGTATCGCCAGCTTTTACTTTGAAGAGCTTCAAGGAACAGAAGTGTGTGTTTAAGGGTGCGTGCTGTGTTGTCCGCTGTCACAGCACCGGCATCATGTGGAAGTACGACGAGGACCCGCTAACAGTTTTACTGCTGTATAACTCAGAAACACAGACGGCAACCACCCTCACAATTTCTGTTGGAATTGTCTAGTTCTCTTTATTATATCCTCAAAACGGGCCACGCTACTCCTGCCACAGCGTTTGCGCCACACACACAAGAAAGGTATCAAAACGACCGGCTCGGCCCCAAAAAGTGTGCTATTACTTTGTGGAAACCTTGGGCACACGGTGTGGACACAAATCGAGTTTAAGTGACAAAAATGGAACATATTTGTCAATCGCCATCCGGAAGTCATTCTTGCTCGCATATATAAACAAAATACATCAAAATAAAGCTCCGACTGTCCTCTCACTCATACGTGTATAGCCTGTTTCGGCAGCTTTTATTTTGAAGAGGTTCAAGGAACGGAAGTGTGTGTTTAAGGGTGCGTGCTGTGTTGACTGTGTCACAGCACGGAGCTGTGTCACAGCACCGGCATCATGTGGAAGTACGACGAGGACCCGCTAACAGTTTTACTGCAGTATAACTCAGAAACACATACACAGACGGCAACCACCCTCACAATTTCTGCAGGAATTGTCTAGTGTTAATTTACTGTTGCTGTTGTCAGTCAGACCTGATACAGTTCAGCTTTATCTAGACACCAAGAACAGCTTGGGGAGAGTCATCGGCTCTTCCTGATATCTGCAAGGATGTCTGGGTGAGATTGTTGTTTGCTCCAGGGTCCTTAACATCATTTCAGCTGTTTGTATCCGGGATCTCCTTCTTTCGGTCATGACCCAAAGGTGAGGATAGGAATGAAGATCGACCGGTAAATCGAGAGCCTTGCCTTTCGGCTTAGCTTCTACTTCACCACAACAGACCGATATAATGACCGAATGACTGCGGACGCTGCACCGATCCATCTGTCGATCTCACGCACCATCCTCCCCCCACTCGTGAACAAGACGCTGTAAAAGGGCAAGCCACCTTTTTCCAGTTGGGAACCATGGCCTCAGATTTAGAGGCATTGATCCTCATCCCAGCCGCCTCACATTCTGCAGCAAACTGCCCCAGTGCATGCTGGAGGTCCAGGTTTATTGGAGCCAACAGGACCACATCATCTGCAAAAAGAGATGAGTCCCCAGAAATAAGTTCTTGACAGGAGTCAGCCTGATTAAGGTCATGTTTTGTGTTTTGTTTTATTCTGATCAAGTTTTCTTTATGTTACTTAGCCTTGTCTCTGTTACAGATCCTCCTCTCGTCTCCACCTTGTGTGTCAAGCCCTGCCCCTGATTACCCACACCTGTGTCTTGTTGCTCCCTGATTGTCTGTGCTACTTAAGCCCTATTTCCTCCCTCATGTTGCCAGTTTGTAGTGTTTCCTTGTGTACCTAGTCCTAGTGTTTTTCTGTCTGATCTTGTGTATTACCTCTGCCTGTCCCTCGTTACCGACCTTAGCCTGCTCTTCTGGAATTGTTTGTTCATCTGACCACCTGTGTACCGAACCCGTTTTGTATTAAAGGACTGATTATTGAACTTCCTTCTGGGTCTACGTTTGCCTCCATACCACCTGTCGTTGCGTCAGTTCTGTATAGAAATAACTGTAATACCTGTTGTGCTCACCAATGGACAGATGAAGTATGTGCCCAAAACACTGCATCCTCTGCCACTTGTTGAGTTGCACCGTCTTGACATTACTTCCGTTGTCGGTTGTCATGGTAACCAGTTCATTAGGGTTGAACTTCCAGTATGTGAGGGCATCCGGCCGAGCTTCAGCTATGTTCTCTCCAATGTGATCTTGGGGGAAATAGCTGGTTTGAAAACAGGCACTTTTCATTTCCCACTCCTCCATACAATTTACCGTCAAACTCATATGGTTGTATTATATGGCTCGTAGGTCCTGCTATACCATAAATCGGTGGTCAGTGCAAAGTGAGACACGTTAGCAAGCTGGACGGAGAGGATCTCTCTGATTTCAGTGTACATTTTCGGTACATTTTTACAGTTCTCTTGCAAAGTTACTACGACTAGGCAAACTAGTGCTTTGGGTCCATGGCTTTTAGTAGCCATTTAAATCTCTGCTGTTCCAACGTTGCAACGGGGACCACGTCCTTAGCAATATGGTAGGCTACTGCCTTGGTAATCTCACCCCATTTTTCTCTTTTTCGTGCATAAGACACAGCATGAGTCACTGAAACTTTCAGCGTGCTTTGTTTTGGTGAAGTAGGCTGCAAAGGTCTCAGGTTCTGGTTTGCAGCATGTAGTTTTACACACTGTTTGTACTGAACTTTTTGGCGCTTTTCTAAATGGTGGATGAGGTTCGTCGTGCTTGAACTTTTTGTTACGACCCGTTTTCAGCACTCTTGACAAAATACATCATTCTGCTGTTCGTCTGATATTTTAAACCCGAATCATCTCCAAATCATACAGCCCGTGCTTTTCTTTTTACTAACCAACTCCTCTTTGTAGCGCTATTCTCATCTCTGCCTCTGTTACCTGCACCAGACCTAGGGGTAATCTGGACCGGCAGCAAGGGTTACACAGGCCAGCAAACACTGTGTAACTTTATGTGTACTATGGCTGTGAATCAACAGAAAGAGGACAAAGTTAGGGTCTTCCTCATGCCTCACGCGTTTATTTCTGGACTGTGCATTATAAACAATAAACAACAAACAAACAGTCACATTTCTCACAACAGGCTTTCCAGTTAAAGTGTGGCTTCTCTTCATCTCATACTCACAACATTTCATAAATAAAATAGTAAATTGTATAAACAAAATAACAAGAAATGATACAAAACATTCTTCATCAAGACAAATTAAAACGCATGACTTTAACAGAAATTAAATGAAGTTAAACCCATAAAATACATTACATTCACTTACACACGTACATTTTGTTAGCATCGGTTATTTACCTGGGAGCGGGAGAACAAGAAATGTGGACCTAGCATAACACGAAGCCTCTTGCCATGAAAACAAAATGTACTCAACTCTGGCTAGTTAAAACTGGATAATATGTCGAACACATGGATTTTACTGAACACTTAATGTTGTTGTATAACATATACACATACATAGAAACTGTGTTTTTTCTTAGTTAGTGTAACAACGCCGTTGGACTTCTTGGCGTCGAGCCAGCGCTTGTTAACCATAATACACGTCTCAAAACACTCATACACATCACTAAAACACTCAACATTGAACTCCCACTTGATACAGTACCAAGATAAAACTAGCAAAGTAAGTTTTTTGCCTTACCTTTGAATCAACAGAGAGAGGACAAAGTTAGCGTCTTCCTCATGCCTCACACGTTTATTTCTGGACTGCGCATGGGCAGAGTGTACAGGCATAATCTCTCCAGTTGATCCACAACAGAATCAGATCACCACCTACTGGCGGAAAAGTGTAACTGACCTTCACAAACTATTAACAGTAGTTCAATTAAAAACAAAAAATAGGGGGGGTGTCTGTTCACATATGAACTACAGATATGGCATTTTCAACCCATTACACCTCCATGATGTCTTGTTGTTGTGAGGGAGTGGGGGCGGGGTTGGTGTTAAGTTTCACTCAGAGGGACAGAGCGGGAGAGAGGCAGGGCGGGGTTAAGAGGGACAGATAATAAGAGGAGAAAAAGGCATACTAGCGGCTCTACGGAAGAAACTTTTAATGTTACGTGAATTAAATTGATATTACAAAATAGTCCTACACTATATCGCCTAAATAAATATATCGATATTTATTAAAAACTCGATATATCGACTAGCTCTGTAAGTTTGGAATCTATTCGTGATTCCACTGTAACGGTAGGGGTTTCTGTATCTGTGTTAAATGAATAATTAGGACATTATCAAACAGACTTGTGGATCATCTTAGATTTATTTGTCCATGGTCAAATAACATAATAACATAACAAACAATGGCTCAGACATGCTTCATGACCAGAACCTTGCAGTTACTGGCATGCTGCTCACAATTTCACATGCTAGTGAACCAGGACTCCGCAGTCACTGGACCCGTGCTTACCAGGATCTCACGATCACAGGCATCGTGCTTGACCAGGATCTCACGATCACTGGCAAAGTATTCTTCTTCACAGTGTTCCTTATATTCTGATAGAAAGACAGCCCACAAATACTTCACTCTGTATAAGGCATGAAGAACTCATCTCCTTGACTCAAATGTCAAACATCTATGTTAAGCTAAATCTCTCAGACAACAACAGACACTTGGCTCCAAACCAAATATAACTCTGCTACTACTGTAATATGATCCCTTACACATGTATGTAGTACATCTTCACAAACCTAAATGAATTACTCTCACATGGTTGACACAATTAAAAGATATATCCAGAAATGTATCAAGATGAATGAATCCATGAAAATACGTACTATCAGCTCTAATATTGCTGTGAAACTCAGTTATCGTACACTAATGTCTGAATGACTCTTGCAAAGGTCTCTTGCAGCCATCGCCTTAAAATGCTTATAAAATGCTTTTTGTTTTGCAAATATGGTGAGATAAACAGTCTATCAGAAAGATAGACTAAAGAGAAAACCCTACTTTCCTTCAATATGGGCACGTTAGACTGTTCAAATGTTTGCCTGCAATTCTTGAGGGACTCATCGTTCTCTGACACACTTTTCCAATGAAAAATATGTATTCAGTGCATTCAATACTATCAATCTTCAAACAGGAATATTGTATCATTTAAAAAAATGCATGGTAAAAAAAAGCATTAGAGGAAAATATTATATCGACAATCAACTGGCCAGATGCATTATTTCTTTTTTAAGGTTTTCTGTCTGTCCACCAGTCCGATTCTTGTGAACACAATACCTCAGTAAATCCTGAATAGAGTCAGTCTATTTCGACTGTTTCAAAACATTTTAGGGTACGATCACATCCAAGCGCGGACGCCTGTCTCCTGGCTATATCCTTCAAGTAATTTAGCACCTTGATATAAGTTTGACCACTTGGAACATCATACATGTAAATACTTCATAACAATCTGCTTCATTTTTAAAGACAGAACCTACAATATTTAATTCAAACCTACTGTTTTAATAATTCACCTGTGTTAGGATTTTAAACAAGAAATTATTTGGTAAAAAAAAAAAAAAGTCACCCTGTTTGCTGAAAATAATTCAAAAAGACCAATAGAGAAAAATAAATGTACGCTTTATCACCCTCTTAAAGCACAAAAACAAACACATTAAATTGTCCTTCAAAAGAGAATGTTGTCCCCCTTTAATGAAAAAAAGAAAATGTCCATCCAGGCAGTGCCTCCTTAATACAATTTAATGTCTGCGCAAACAGCTCGGAAATAGAAAAAAAAAGTATCCTCAAAAGAAGGTAAATAAACCGTTGATCTGTTTGGCACTCACTAGTCTGGCAGCCTTACTCCTTCCTTACCCGGGGTGATACAGGTCTCCTTAGTCTTTTACGGTACTCCAAAATACATGCAGGACACCCATGTGGAGGAGGAAATGCTGCACCTCAAACAAAAGGGTATAATCTCCTGATCCTTCTTTCTTCCTCACACTCCTCTCCCTTTTTCCAGTCAACACCCAACAAAAGCAAAATTCCCACAAACATCTCCCTCTCACTTTGTTCCCCCGCCCCCTGCCCTGGCTGAGCAGGTCCAATGAACAGGCTAAAGTAAGGCCCCGTTTACACGGAGACGCTGTGACAGAAACGCATCAAAACGACTCCACTCCGGATTCGAAGCACAGACCGTCGACACGGCAGGTCTTGCCTGAGTGAAAACAATGTAGTTCTCACAACCGGCCAGTAGTGGGCAGTGGAACTTTACAATGCGACGCACACGACACTCACCAGTACAACCACTTCCTCCATAACATCCTCTTTAGCGGCTAGTTCTCCCAAGTCTAAACCAAATGCTGCGTATGGTAGCCCTGTGCTTGGGTAAAGGTTGAACAATTTGCCGCAAGTGTTCGATGCTCTTTCGGCGGCGGTATACACTATGTATCATGTCAAGGTTCTGTTTATACAAATCGAATCGAATAGCTGATGAAGCACATAGCACAAGTGAATCCGCCGCCATTGTTGTTTGTTCTCGACTACTGCGCATGTCCAAATGTATGGGGGGAGGTGTGGTGAGGTCATCGCAGCCAGAGAGTCCGCTCCGTTTCGTTCACATGGCTGCGATACGCCCCCGTATTTGTTTCGCTCCACTCTGGAGGTCGAATTCAAAAGCTTGCGTTTTCACCCCGTGAAACACCGACACCGTATGAACGAAAGGCCAATCCGATACTCAACTGTTTCGTTTTACTGTCACAGCGTCTCCGTGTAAACAGGGCCTAAGAAAAACAACATGACAAGAGGATGAGACCTAACCTATACAGAAAGTACATAGACACACAAAGGGACATCCCAAACAATAGTGGCCACGTCACGTCAAGTTTGGCAAAGGATCTTTTAATAGAACCAGAAAAAGTTTTGCGCTGAACCTGTGATTTAACCAGCAAAAGAAAATTAGGCTTTTTGGATCAAAAACTTCTGAAAATGTTGAATTGATCTGAGCAATCATTCTGGTTAAACTTGTTTTATTTACCTTTTTAAAAATTCTTGTCTTACTTGGAATTACATATAAACTTATAATATAACTCCTGAGCATACTTAAATTTGTTGGGTCATTCATTTCCTACACAGCTCTTGTTTTGTATGAATCTTGCAGCAGTTGAGATGATATACAGTAGCCAAGAAACTTCACCTCTGTTTTTTTCCAAATTCATACTTGGACATGTGTGACACCTGCCTTTTCAGCTTGACCCATAACAGTATGCATTCTTGAGTTAAGCTGTAGCCAGTTTCTTTGGCTTGTCTATTCACAAGCAGTGACCCTGTGCATGCCCAGTTAGTCCACAACATCAAGGAAAGTCTGGACACACCCCTGCCAACAAGCATGACAAACTGGAAGACTGGATCATAGCTGTTTAAGGAAAATTGGTTTCTTTGGGTCCAATTTGAAAAAAGTTTTTTTTTAGAGAAGAACAGATATGAGAAACGTTTCTATAAATCTTATTGTAATCTATTGTTGAGGTCCAGCCAGAATGACAAAGTTCATACCCCTCAGCATCCTGTTTCATAGAACGCTTCTGTTTGTTTAAGAGGTTTGGCGCGCAGGTAACCCAAGCCCTTGCAGTAGACCATTGTTCTGAAAACCGAGCTGAGATCATCCACTTGAACGCATCTTCACAAAGAGCGTCTATTTGTGCTGAATTGAAACAGTATTTAGAGAGATTGTAAAAATTATGCCTCGTTCTGTTCTGCAAAGATAGGAAATCCACGGAGATCACCTCACTAGACGGAGGACACCCTGGCCTTGCTCGCCCTCTGGGACCTGCTGCCATCACCATTCAACTGCACGGAGACGGCTGAAGACCGCTCCAGCAACGGACATTCTTCCTCTCATCAACCGCGGACAAACGGTTTACAAGTGAGGCTTAGTTATAGGTCTGGGAGAGTGTTTAATAATTGAGTGATAATATTTGCTTGGTATTTGACCTCTGCGTCTTGGGTTTTAAGACAATAAATCCTCTTTTGTGTTCTTTATTTGGGCCACTGCGTCCCGTGTATGTTTCTCTGTGAACTGTAGCATCATAACCGAGTAATAGAATTCATGATCAGAAAGACCAGTGTGAACACCGTGTAATATAAATTCAGCCACTGGCTTCTGGTAGTGAAATAAACTTTGCTATTGTGAGGTTTCAGTTATGTTTTGTTTTTCTGTGGTAGTTTGTGTTGTCTTTTCTCCCCCTCCCTCTTCTGGTTTTTCTTCCTTCTGCAGGTATGTGAGTGGCAGGGGGTGTGGCTGGCTCCTCCAGGCAGCAGACGAGGCACACCTGACGTCTATCTAATCAACCCCTCCATATAAGCCTGGCTTTCACCCAACTACTCTGCCAGATAATTCCGTATTGCTCGGTAGTGGTCACGTTTGCTTTCAAGCAAATTGTTTTTGTAGCCTCTTGTGGTTTTTGTGCTTTTGGTGTTTTTTGGTGACTTGATGGACTGACTGTGTTTTTTCTTATTCTCTAGTTCTTGCTGTGTGCCTCCTGTTTTCAACTCGTCGGAGTCCCGTCTTCCGGATCTCCCAGCCAGCCAGCTCCCTGCCCTCACTGCCTGCTCTCTTTTGTCAGGCATGGGGAAACTACAGCCCAAAGGCCATACAAGGCCCACTAGTCTTTTTAATCCCGCCCGCCTAACTTGTTAAAACTATAATTTAATTATTATTAAATCGCATGCATTTTGACTTCCATACAGTAACGCATTTCCCCCATAGATAGCACACTCGGAAATTGTTTGTCCAATGTTTACAAACGCACATGAATGCAACATTACTCTCAATGTCATTTTTCACATCACGCACACTGTAAAAATGAGGGGACCAAAAAAAAGAAAAGTGGACAGTGAGTGCCGAGTGTTTAATAAGGAGTGGACAGCAAAAAAAATGTTCACTGATGTCCAATCAATGGCTGTATGTCTGATATGCCAGGAAACTGGTTAGTCCGTCTTTGATGATGATGTGTAGATGATGAAGAAATCGCTGCTGATACTGACTTGCTTGTATAGTAAGAAGTTTATTTACAAAGTCAAGAAACAAAATCAATCCAGGTTAGCCATGGTACCTGGGAGAGTCACCAGTCAATTGTGATCCCTCTCGAACAAAGAAAGAGACTCGTACAGCATTGGTCAAGCAACATCAGAACATATACGTCCTTATTTGGGCTTAGGTCAACTAATGTCATTCAGGTCAGCATCTTCTCCTACATCCTACCCTCCTTGTGTTTCCTCGGGACATATGGCCTCAAAGGTTACAATTCACTGTGGGGATGACTACCATATCACCTCCTGTGTATCCTAAGAGTCATTATCTGTTTTACTCATGACTTAGACCCTAACAATACCAAATTGTTTTCCTTCACATTCCTAAGTAATTACTCTGTCACATCTCCGGGTTAAGTGTTTGTTTATTTTATGTTTTCCTCATGTATCATGTCTTGTGCTTGTTTTACTTGTTACTCACCCTGTGTCTCGTTTCAGGTCTGTTGGCTGCATGCCCTTCCCCAAGTGTGTCTCAGCCTGCTGATTACCTGATGTGTCTCACCTGTGTCTTGTTAACTCCACCCCCTGTTCAGTATTTAATGTCCGTCTGCCCTTCACTCTGTGCCAGTTCGTCTTGTCTCTTCGTAGCAGCGTCCCAGCAATTCTAGTATTCTGATTCTTGTTCTGACCCGTGTGTTTTTGGGTTCCGTTTTTTGCATGTCGATTTTGTACCTTTGCCTTATTGGACTGACTACCGTGTACCGAACCCTGCCTGGAATAAACGTTTTAAGAAACTGTTTTTGTCCCACCGAGTCGTGCATTTGGGTCTCTTTGTGTGTTCGTGACATACTCCTAATAAACTCGTTAGATTCTTGTTTGTTAAACCAAACTCTTCTTTAAGAACACTAATTGCTTTACCAAAATTTCACATTTTAACAACACAGTTACAATTTACATAACTGTTCATATCACACTGTGTCGCAAGTATAATACACTTCAAAACTGTTGCAGTTTTTAAAGGATACAACATCAGCTGCCACTTTGCAACGAAGCATGTAAACTATGCTAACTATGTTTATAAGGCAGTCAACGCAAGAATGGGCAGCTACTGCAGAGAGATGGCTAATTTAAAGACTCAGCAACAAACTGCGATTCAAGAGTTCAGTACCAAGGCAAGTTTTTTTTTTTTAGTAGCATTGATATTAGCAAAGGCTAGAAAGCCTTTCTTGGACCAGGTTAATACAATTCAAAATTCTAAATAGAGTTGTAAGCTATTTTATTATGTTATGCGAGTTGGCTTTTATTTTGTAAAGGTTCAAGGAACGGAAGTGAGTGCTTGGGGACCCGTGCGGGGTGCTCCCGCCGTGTGCGGCAATAAAGGAGGAGACGAATGTTCAACTTAATAAAGACTCCGTGCTTCTTTGTTTTATGGTTTCCCATGTTCATCCATCCTAAACCCGCTCGGTTACATTGGTGGCAGCGGTGGGATGTTTTTTTCCTGCATGGAGGACCCGCCGAGGAAAAGTTTGTTGAAATTGCAGATAGCTAGCCGATGTTAGCCACTGCTGGCACGTGCTTGGCCTTGCTGGTGCAGTGAGGATGGTGCACGAGTCCGAGCCGCGTCTCGCCTGAGGACCTCACTCGTATCCTCCCCCAACTACACGCCTTGGTTTTTTTGTGTTGTTTTGTGCCATGGACGGAAGGCACGTGTTCCGGGATGTTTTGGTGCCGTCTCGAGTGGTGCATGTTTTTTTGTTGCCGACTTTGTGGCTTTTCTGACTGACGGGATGAGACCCTACACACTGCCATCGCCTGCTGATTCTTCAGATAACATCTCAGCTTCTCCCATCCATGCTCCCTCACTGCTGGAGGAGGGGTCGACACGTTGGAACCGGGGGCCTGAAGAACCTCTGGCTGATGGTGGCCTTGGGGCTGCACTGGACACGACCGCCTGCTGCCCGTAAAGGACTGTGTCTCGTTTTGACAGGACTGTGAATCAGCCAGTTTGTTTCAAAGACTTTACCAGTTATGAGTAATTTGTTTTGTTCACCTAAAAAAGTGTAAGATAATATGTGAGTGCTCTTAGTGAAGTGTTGTCTTGTTATAGCAGGCTGTATCAATGCCAATGGTGGGTCCAATTACCATTCCCTGTGTATCAGCTATGTCTGGTGTACGATTTTGGGTTTGAGGGTGCGTACTGTGTTGATGCTGTGTTGTTATGTGAGGCAATTATTTGCTGTGATAATTGTGCTCTTGTACATGTTTCTTACGTTTATGCTGTTAAATTTTTTTTTTGAAACGGGGACGTTTCTTTTCGGAGGGGGGGAAGTATGTAAGCTATTTTATTATGTTATGCGAGTTGGCTTTTATTTTGTAAAGGTTCAAGGAACGGAAGTGAGTGCTTGGGGACCCGTGCGGGGTGCTCCCGCCGTGTGCGGCAATAAAGGAGGAGACGAATGTTCAACTTAATAAAGACTCCGTGCTTCTTTGTTTTATGGTTTCCCATGTTCATCCATCCTAAACCCGCTCGGTTACAGAGTTTATTGGACCCCCGCAAAATTACATAGAGCGGGGTTAAGAGATGACCCAGCATGCTGGAGATGTGGAGAGGCCCCAGGCACCCTTATCCATATGGTTTGGTGGGATGGATGGATTCATACAGCCATTATGCTGGGCCGGAAGCTCCTGGTTAGAGAATGGAAGGCGGCCGATCTCCCTCCGTCCAGCCTTTGGTTCACTCAATTAGGTGCAGTGGCAGCTTTTGAAGAATTGACATATAGGCTGATAGATCGACTAGACTTGTACAGCGCTAAATGGGGAAAATATAGTACCGTTATCGCAGGATCTTGACCTTTTCCTGGACATTTTCACTTGTAGGTCTATACTCCAAGCCTAAAAGGCTGGTCATTCCTTGTTTTGTGATGTAGGCTGTAAATCCTATGGAAATGGTATTTGCTCTGAAAGGTGGACAACTTATCACTTCAATGCAGTTTAATTTGAAGTATGCAGGTTTTGGTCGAGGAGTCTTGTTTGTTTGTTTTTGTGTTGTTTTTTTTCGTTTGGGTGTGATTTAATTTAATGTATTTTTCTTAACCACTCTATTTTATTGCTTTATTTGAACAATGTCTTTATATTTTATGTTTTTGTCCCTTTATTTTGTTCTGATAATGTTGCCCTTGCTGGGCATTGTTGTATTGTCTAGTGTTGTGTTGTTGTAATATGTTGAAAACAATAAATTGTTGGTCATAAAAAAAAAAAAGAAAAAAAAAAGAAAGCCTTTCTTGGAAGGCAAGTTTTTGAAGGACTGCATGATAGAGACAGCAGGTCTCTTATGTCTGGAGAGCATAGGCAAGTTTGAAAAAATCAGTTCATCACGCAGAACAGTGACTCGCCGTGTGGAACTGATTGATGAAGATATTGCTAGCGAGCTAAAGAAAAAGGCAGAGACCTTTAAGTTATACTTATTTGCACTGGATGAAAGTAACAACATTAAAGACACTGCTCAGCTCCTAATTTTTATCTGAGGAATTAACGAAGATTTTGAGATAACGGAAGAGTTTTTAACCATGGAGTACCAGAAAGGAAAGACGCAGGGAGAGGACTTATTTGACAGTGTGTCTGCTGTCATTGAGAGAATGAAGCTACTGTGGAGTAAGCTTGCCAATGTCACCACAGATGGATCGCCAAATTTAACGGGAAAAAACGTTGGTCTGCTGAAAAAAAATCCAGGATAAAGTGAAAGAGGAAAGTCCTGACCAGGATGTTATTTTCCTTCACTGGAGTCTCTTTGTAAGTCTGTATTGCAGTTTAATCATGTGGTGAATCCAGTAGTAAAAGTTGTTAACTTAATACGAGCAAGGGGACTCCAGCACTGTCAGCTCCTTACGTTCCTGGAGGAAACAGATGCGGATAACCAGGATTTACTTTACGCTCTTGTGTCCGCTGGTTAAGTTTGGGCACAGTTTTGCAAAGAGTGTGGGAGCTCAAAGGGGAGATTGGCGCATTTTTTGAGTAAGTTGGACAATCCGGTGAATTTCCTGAGTTGAATGACAAGAATGGGCTTTGCATTTGCTCTGGACATATTTTCCCACATGAATGAGTATGAAGCTACAGGGGAAATAAATAAAATGCAAATGTGAGGGCCTTCAAATCCAAGCTGACTTTATTCTCAAGACAAATTTCAAGCAAATCTTTTGCTAATTTTCCCTCACTAGCCACACAGAATGAGGCCACCCAAAACGTGAAGAAGTACAGCAAATCACTGGACGACCTGCACAGAGAGTTCTGCTGTTGGTTCTCTGATTTTGAAAACATTGATAAATCACTTCAGCTGGTGTCCTGTCCCCTGTCACACAACCCTGAAACCCGCCACATGACCTGCAACAGGAACTGATCGATCTTCAGTCTGACTCCATCTTAAAGAAGTTTAACTCTCTTAAACTGAATGACTTTTATGCTTCACTCACCAAAGCCACGTTTCCAAACCTCCGGAGAACGGCACAGAAGATGTTAGCGTTGTTTGGCTCGACCTACGTGTGTGAGCAGACCTTCAGTGTCATGACCATCAACAAAACCCTTCACAGATCCAAGTGACTGACTAGCACCTCAGATCCATCCTGAGAATTTCCACAACAAAACTAACCCCAGACTGGCAAAAATGGGAGACCAACAACACTGTTCCCACTGAAATTGAATGTAAGGTTCTTTAGTGTTATAAAATAAATAAGCCTTACTTATTCATGCATTGCTGCCTGTTAAAGGCCAAGACCTTTTATATAATATTTTTTACGTAATTTACATTAGTACACACAAACACTCCATCCATTTGCTCCTCGCCTGCCTGATTTTTAACCCGCTGCCATGATTAACTTGATGTTTCTTTGTTAAATAAATTCTGTTATAATTTTAAGAGCAGTTGTTTGTGGTTTTTGTGTATTTAGGCGTTTTTGTTTCTATAGAAAAACACACTATAGAAAAGACACTATAGAAAAAGAAAAAGGCCCTACCTTTCCCCCTTCCACCCCCTGAACCAGTGAGAGAAAAGAGAAAAGGAGGTGCGATGCACGGAATAAAAAAAATATATATTTCTA
This sequence comes from Symphodus melops, assembly GCF_947650265.1. Lineage (NCBI taxonomy): Eukaryota > Metazoa > Chordata > Actinopteri > Labriformes > Labridae > Symphodus > Symphodus melops. Next base: position 23,450,114 of record NC_136693.1, read on the forward strand.
AATATTTGTACTTGAACTTAAGGAACAGAACTAAAGTTCAAGTTAACACACAACAGAAGACACTATATACACGTGAACAGCAGAAAATGTATAGATGGAGTCCTAACTGGCAAGCTTCTACGGCAGTCCTATTGACAACTGCAGCCAGTCACTGGGGGTTCTATTCCAGACTCACAAACAGTTTTTATACACTTCTGCTGATTCACCGCCTCCCAATAATCCCACACACAGTTCTCTGTCGACTGAAATGACCAGTGCTCAACCTGTTGCCTTTACATTGTCACTCAGTGTCAGAAGAAAAGACCCAGCCCAACATTTAACCCAGTCAGCTTTCTCCTCGTACAGCCTTCTGCTCGATCGCTTACTTGTATTCTTGATTCAATTTTCTAAATTTAGACATTAACACCGTCTATACCCAAACCAGACATCGATAATTTAGATTTTCCAATGTGCACAATTTTATGGAAAAGGTTTGTGTTCACCTTTGGTTTTTGTGAGGCCTCTCGATGTCTGGATAGGTCTGGACGTTGTACCATAGACTTCAATGCAGTCGTTCTACCACCTTAAGAAATTAATAAATTTGAATTAAACATATATATTTTTTAAAAATCATAAATTAATCAATACTTACATCCTCCGTCAAACCTCATCCCCCATCGTCGGGGTCACCAAGTGAAGGAAAATGTTATCTATTTAATCCTTTTCCTAAATGTTGTTAATAGAAATCTGACTCCTTTAAATAATTACCTCAAATCTCTGCGTATTCTTTTGATGGGATGAGAGGAATGACTGGAGACGTCTCTTTCAGGTTAACAGAGTTTATTAACCCGATGAATCAAGAATACAAGTTACAGAGTCTCTGGGTTCAACACTACGTGTCCCTGACGACAGACAGATACCTGGTCAGTTCGCGAAGTCTGAGCCCCGACTATCTTTCCCTGAACCCTTTTATACACTAGACAGAGAATATCTAACCAAATAATGCATTCAAGAATGTGCGGTTTCCTTCCTCCAACTGGGGCATCTTTCCAAATGCGTCTCTTGATGTGTAGTTCTCTCATTTGTGCATCAAACTCCCGGATCTTTTGTCCAATCTGTAGGTGAAGACACTTCCTACCTGGCCTGTTTCTTATCACAACCTGACATCTAGTCTAGTAACCAATTATTTTTAAGGAGAAGACAATTTAGGTGATTAAGAATCAAGACTCACTCAACCTTTATAAAAGTAGGTGAGTGATTAACTGTTCAGGGCTTTAAACTAAACCTATGTTTGAATTGGTGAGGGATTGGCAGTGAAGGGCCACATCAAACACACATTGGAATGTGCCATCACTCCTGCAAGCCCTCTTCACACAAACACCTTTATGTACTGAAAAGTCAGACAATTTTATTAACACACACCTAGAATAAAACATGATAAAATAACTGGTATGATGTAAATGTGAGCAGAAATCATTCATACTGTAAATATCAAACCTTTCCTTTGGATCGGGAGATGAAACCTTATCAGATATATTCAACAACACTTTATTGCAGTGAACACATTGAGTATAAGCAGAAAGAGGCCTATTATTCTATCAAGGGCCTGATTTACTAAAGGTTTGCGTGTATTAAAACATGTGCAAACTTGATACCACCAGCAAAAAATGTGCTATCTGATTTACTAACAGCGTGCAGTGAGGATTGCGTCTTTCATATAAGCAAAATAACACGTACTGTCCAAATAGTACGTTTGCCTTAATGAATATGCAAAATGAGGCGTTTCTGCGTCAGTGTGCAAAATACTAGGAGGAGAAAATGCAAAGAAGTTAAGTTTAGTACACGCGATGTGATTTACCAAGCCAGGCAAAAATTGCGGTGGTTATGACGGTGTCTGAATTTAACACCTTTGAAAAGAACGTGCTTATCCAAGAGCCCCAGTGTTATGCACTGCAGGCTGCAGTTAAGAGGAGACATAGGATCAATAAAAAACGTGTTAACATGTTTAAATGACAGAAAAATAAATGGTATGCATTTATTTTGTATCTTGCTTCAATAATAGTTTAATAGAAACGCCATGATTAAACTGTAACTGAACATTCACAGCGTCTGTATTCTAAAGAATTTCAACATTGACACTAATGTCGTCCTATTTCCCTCTTCTCGCCAACATTACATTTTATACTGGGCATTTAATTTTCTCGGGTTACGCGTCTCTGGTGCGTTCCGGAGCGCTTCTCCAGAGCGCGCTCGTCTCTTCACTCTACCAGCCCCCTCCCCTGCTGCTGCGCTGTGGGACGCTTGAATGGGGAGCTCACCATGCTTGTACCCCCAACTTCTGTACCTGTTGCCAGACAGCGCTGACCAGCTTCTGGTGCGCAACGATGGCACGAGTGGCACACACACTGCGCACCAGTGCCAGAGAGGACCGTGTTTAATACCGAGGTTGACCGTGCAAGACAGACGCACGAGTGAGAGAAGGAGAGAGAGAAGCTAGCGAAAGGCTAAAGAGAAAACAGTGAGAAAAATACAGTGAAAGAAGTTTAGTTAGGCTGAAAATCAACATCTACATGGTGATTGATAAAAGGAATGTTGTGACTGAGTTTAGTGCAACAGTTTTTGATTTTTTTTACTTGGAAAGTGTTTGAGAAAATTAGCTTTTCTACCGCTGTGTGAGACAACACGCGACGCGGGACACAAGATGGCCAAACCCAAGGACATCGTTTCTAGAAGCAAGACATCACTTTCATCGTTCCAGTGGGTGAATTCGCTGCTACGGTTGGACTGTTGGTGAACTCGCTGCCAGAGCGGTAGGAGTGTTGGACCCTTTTTGTTTTTGAATTGAGCTGAATTTAAGAAGCTGACCTAAGCTGAATCGAATTCGAGAAGATAACTTTTAACTGAACTTATCTGATATTGAGGTTTACATTTATACTGTTTGTTCATGATTGTCACTTGTTACGTGCCGTAGTGTGTGTGTGTGTGTGTGTGTGTGTGTGTGTGTGTGTGTGTCTCTGTCTGTGTTGCAGGTTCACATCGGAGGTGCCGCGCAGCGGGTTGCAATCACCCAATCAGGGTGGAAGAGATAAAGGAGGAGCTGGGGTGCTGCTGTGGTCTCGCTTCTGTGTTCTCGCCGTCCACGTTGCTGATGTGTCTCCTGTGTGCTCGCCGTCCACATTGCTGATGTGCTTGCTGTGTGCTCGCCGTCCACGTTGTTGATGTGCTTGCCGTCCGCTCGCCGTCCAAGTTGCTGTGTGCTTGCTGTGTACTCGCCGTTGCTGGTGTGCTGCGGTGGTTGCTACCCGTGTCGTGCAGTCGGTCCTGGGTGTTGGGATCGCCCGTTTAGTTTAGTAGCTTGTCGTCCCTCATTTTGAGTGGATTGTTTTGTGTTGAGAGTTGTTTGTAAATAAATTGTTTATAATCCTACCTGACGCTGTTATCTTTTCCCCTCCCGGTTTGTATCATTTAGTTTATCAATTGTGTTGCTTCTGAGCGCCCTAGACAGCTCGGAACGTAACACACTTATGAACGTAGTGTAATTGTGGTTACTTCATTTTCATGTGTGCCTTTACACTGTTAAGAGGGAAGACAAGAAACTTAAAACCTTAAAATAGGTACAAACTTAAAACCTAAGAAACAAAGGAAATATTTACAGACCGGTCTGATAATAAAATAGGAAACCTAAAAAAGGGAACTAAAGTGACTTACCTTTACATTTTATTTTACCTGCAGGAGTGTTTCCATACATTTAAACAGTTATACTGTTCTGTCTTAATTCTGTGTTAACTTCAGTAAAGTGCCGTCTTTTGTTTAAAGTATATGGTCTCTGGTGTTATTTTTATCTTGTTACCCCACTCGAACAGAGCCTAGAACTGGTCCAGTAGCTAAACTTAGACACTCATTTGACACAAGTGCTACATATAGATATTGAATGTATTGGCCTAAATATAACTATCTCTCCAGAAATGTCTTTAACAGTGATATGTACCGATCTCCTTCCTCTGAAAAAATATTTTATGATCAATTTGAAACTATCTTAAAATGTTGTGATTTTAAAAGGGAAACTATTATCTTAGGTGATTTTAATATTAATTGGGACAATAAATCTGATAGAAAAAAAACTGAAGCAACTGACAGATAATCACAACCTCACTCAAGTTACTCAAGGTCCAACAAGAATAACCAATACATCTAAAACAACTATTGATCTAATTTTCACTAATAAATCTGATAGGATCAGTAAAACATTTAATCTTCTGTCTGGGCTGTCTGATCACAATTTTATTCTATGTGCAAGGAAAATTCACTGGAAACGTCTCACTAGCCCTATTAAAGTTAGTAGCCATCATATATTACCTAAAAACGAACAACAAAACCTGAAGAATGCCTTGCAAGAGTATGATTGGTCTAAGATATTAACAAATACTGATTTCGAGGACAGCTGTAGCACCTTCTCCAAATGTGTTGTGGAAGTTCTAAAGTTGAATTTAAAAGGTGTAAGAAGGCACTGCCTTGGGTGAAGGGTGATATATGTAAATTGATGAAAGACATAGATAATGCACTAAAAAAAATCTCTAAAAACAGGGCTCATTTGTGATAGACAGATTTTTACATCACTTAGAAATAAAGTAATAAAACAAATTCGCAAGGCTAAGGCAGATTTTCTCATCTTAGTGATAGATAAGGCAAATGACAATGGAAAACTGATATGGCAACAATTAAACAAGCTAACAGGAAGAAACAAGAAGGACATAACACTCCATGACATGCAACTCCAGGTAAATGGCAGCCTGACAAATGACTTAGATGTCATTGGAAGTAGCTTCAACAATTTTTTTTACACAATTGAGGAGTTGACAGTAAATTTTAAATGTCCAGGCACTCCACATAACCCACTGGATGACAGCAAGCCAATCTTCAGGTTAAGGGAAATAACTGTTCCTGAGGTTCTGAAAATGATTACATCTCTGAAAAGCTCTAAGGCTCAAGATGTTTTTGGTCTGGATAGAATCTTCTTAAAAAAAATCATAAAATGGCCCTCGCAAAACCCATGGCACACTTAATAAATCTGTCCATAAAACAGGGTAGAGTGCGATCCACCTGGAAGATTGTTAAGGTTACCCCAGTCCCAAAAGGTGGTGACAAGACCAAATTAGAAAATTATTGACCAATAAGTATCTTGCCAGTCATCTCAAAAGTAGCTGAGAAATTGATAGCATTGCTGCTAACAGACCATCTTAACAGTGGGCATAACCCACTCCATCCAATGCAGTTTGGATTTCATAAACACCATTCAACCGAAACAGCAATCAGTTCAAGGTTCAAGGTTCAAGGTTGTTTATTGTCAAATATGCTCCATGTTAAACATACAGCACAGATGAAATTGCAAATTACTTTCATGAAAACATAAAATGTTTATTGGATCAGGGTGGTTATGTTGGAACTGTCTTCTTGGACTTGAAAAGAGCTTTTGATTCATTACACCATGATACACTAATTTCAAAACTGTCCCTTTTTAATTTTTATTATAGCGCCCTCTGCTGGATCAGATCGTATCTGTCAAACAGAAAACAGACTGTTCAGATTGGAAACACAATATCACCTTACCTCAGCTGCTCAACTGGGGTACCCCAGGGTTCTATCTTGGGACCAAATCTGTTCAGTCTCAATGTAAATGACCTACCTCAAATTTGGCCAAATGTTAATTTGCAGTTATATGCTGATGACACAGTACTATATATCCACGCTAAAACAAAACAAGAAGCTGCTATAAAATGATCAGCAGATCTGGCACCTGTATCTCACTGGCTTAAAGAGTCTTGCCTTCACCTCAATACTAAAAAGACTGTGTGTATGTTTTTCTCACGTCATCTGTAATGGTCAATGGAGAGAGCCTTAATGTTGTGGAACAGTTCAAATATCTCGGGGTGGTCTTTGACAGGAGTCCATCATTTAAAGCACATGTAAAAATTGTTTACAAATATCATTAAATTCAATCTGTCAAATTTCTATCACATAAGACCATTTCTCACCTCCAAGACAGCTAAAGTTTACATGCATGCTATGATATTCTCAAACATAAATTATTGCTTTACAACATGGACACACACAACTGAAAGCGTATTAAAACCCATCAAATCTCTCTTCAAAATAGTGATGTGTCGGTCGCGAACGTAACGGCTCTAAGACTTGGCTCTTTGAAGTGAACGACAGGAGCTGGCTCGTCATTGGGAGCCAGATGGGAGCCGATTAGTTTTCTTGTCTTTTTTTCTGTTAAAGCCGGATATCATTGGTGAAGATTGTCGTGGAAAATTCTCCTTTTACGAGGTGGAGAGTTGCTAATTCTCAAGAAGAAAATTCACGGCGGCGCTTGAATCAGATCTCTTTTAATACGTGCAGCACGGAGGAGAGGCCAGAGCATCTTCTCTCTAACCCTTACATTACAAGTCCTTATATGCAGTACAGAGAGATGGAGGGAGGTGACCTTACACTTAACAAATGGTGATCTTTACATTACAATAGTTATTTGAAGTTTCCTGTATCCTGTCCTCTGGAGACAGTGACTCTGTGATAATCAAATTACATTTACATTTTGTATGGTGTTGTCTGAGAAAGAGGAGGCCCTCCTGTGGCTCTCTGACACCTCTGTTCATTTGGTGTCTCCTGCAAGTCTAGGTAATTTCCCACATTCCTTCCCCTTGACACAAAGTGTCAACACAACATTTATGGAAATTACCAGACTGTTCGTTATAGTGAAAAATGAATGAAAACAAATAAAAATTAAAAGTCAAAACAAAAACAAAACAAAACAATAAAAAACAAATGAGAGAAGAACAAAATAGGCAACTTATGTAGTTGAAAACAGTTCTCGGTGGCAAGTTTTTAGATCATGTTCTTGTTGGATGTTCCGATCTTGTGTTGGATCTTGTCTCTTCTTTTGTTGTTGCACACAGTCCATGTTTACCCTTCTGTAAGAGATGGGGTGTCTAAGTATCAGTGTAGTGAATTCAGTTGATGATAGGTAATCGTCCCACGGCGTCCTCTCTCAGCACTGCGTAGGTTAGATCGTCGTTCTTCCGTCAGTGCCATGGCTCGGAAAAGGTTTGCAGTGATGTATGGATCTTGGTATCCCTCTCAGCTATCCGTTCGTCAGTGGATGTTGTCATCATCTCCAGGTGTCCCTCTCAGTTCAGCAGTTGTTGTTGTCAGCAGCTCCAGGTCTGGTTCTTGTCCACCGTCGTTAAAACGTCCATGCTTCCTTCTCAGGTCCTTTCCATCTCCAGGCTGGATGTTGTGGAGTCTCACCAATGTAGTCCCCAGAAGGGCCGCTTTCACCTTAGGGAAGACAACTTAGAAAACATGGTTATCCACCCCTTTGACACATGGTCAAGACCATGTGTCAAACTTTTGACGCACAGAGATATCTTTGAGGGGTAAAAACATCATTTTGGACAGATAAAACATTTGTAGAGTGGGGGAGACAGGTGAAAGAGCAGCAGTCCCAGGAGCTTCAAATCCCAGTGACTCTGGGTCATTAGCACCTGTATGAGCTGACATTTACATGCTGATGAAATGACAGCTGCCTGAGCAGACAGGTTAGCAGTGTTAGTACATAGATGAGACACAAGGGGATCCATCTGTTGGATCTCATAGCAGAAACATCTATAAAGAAAACAAAATCAAAGTTAATGAAAGGAGTGTCAAAGCTCTTGGTTTTGACACAGACAGGGGTGTGGTTCTCCATCTTGAGCTGTAAAGAGTAAGGTTAAGACTGTTCTTCATTTTAAAATCACATGAGTGCACAAAAAGATTTAAAAAGGTTGGTAGTGTCTGGTAGTCATAGACAGAGGGAACTCAATAAAGCTTGTGTCAAGTCAGTTGAAGCTTTATCTGTGTCAGGAGTTCAAGTCAAAAAAGTCAGTCATGGCCAAATATCTACCCCCATGTGTGGGGGTCGGGAGATCTCCACTATTTTATAAAATCCATGGACAACAATAGCCTGTTGAAACCAATTAGGCAACTGTTTGTTTGTTTTTCAGTTTTATTAACATCCAAGATTGTGGACGTAAATCAGGACCAAATTTATGAAACTCCGGAGTAAAATAATGCATTTTTTTTTAAGAAACTAAAATAGTTTGCAACCTTGTCCTGCAAAATTTAAGACCGTTTTCTGCCAGAAAACAAAAATGGACAAACAACAAACACTGTCTCAGCTTGACAATGCCTCTGCATAGGGAAACATATACACAGACATTGTCAACATACTGAACAAGTGTATTAATACACAATGGTTGATAAAAACTAATTTCTCAGCTCTATTTCAATCCAGAGTGAAAAATTGGAGAAGAACACCCTATGGCGTCTACATCCAAGAATAAAATGCACCATTGATTGTGAAAGCAACCCAGAACTGTGAGTCAAGATGAAAAGAAATGCTAGAATTTGCATTTGTTAAAACAAACTAAAAAACCCAAGCTGATTAACATAGGTGTTACAGACATCTGCCGGATGCTGACCACCTTCATTTACATCCCTTCAGTATTTTAATGAATTCCAACCCCAATTTGGTTTTTCTTCAGGCACGATGGGGGAGGTATGGTGAGATTTAGAAAATTGAACAATAGCACTTTAATTTATAAAACAATGATTTCAAAACAGTCTCAGGACTAAATGGATATCTTTTAATCTCGTCAAAAAATTAAATTTGACTGGAAAACAATATAATATGCTATTATATTTCTAAAATTTAAAATTGTTTAAAATTTTAATTATCATTACAGTGTTAGTTGCTATGTTTATTCTTTTTCAGTCGAATCAGTGTTTTCTCTCTGTGTGTGTGTGTGTGTGTGTGTGTGTGTGTGTGTGTGTGTGTGTGTGTGTGTGTGTGTGTCTCTGTATGTGCTGCTCACTACTCTGACCTTCCTCCACTGTCTCCTGGCTGTGTCAAGAGGAATCCTACAACAGACACCTTCAGGTGGTGCATGTGACCAGGATTCTTCTGGATCTTGTCCTTTTGCAGATTAGAAACTCAGGGTTCCCATCTCCTCCCCTCTTGTAGCATTGTTCTTAGAGTCAGTGCTGTTGCACTTTCAGTTCGATATGGACCCAGTCTTCTTCTCCTTTTGCTCTTTGGTGGCAATCTCTGTTCATGACTCTGTGGCCCATCAATCTCCAGTCTTTTTCAGGTGTTTCCTCTGCAACCTCCTTCATGTTGTTTGGTTGACATGGCCTGTGTAAAAATTCTTTCTTGGAGAAACAGAGTTACTTGCTTAAGGAGACAGAAAGAAGGCTTTTAAATCTGGTTATGTTGGTCGGCCCCCCTTCTTTCTGAGAGTTCGTCTGGTGTGCTTGACCTCCTGTGGAGGAGGTGTTGCTGCAGAGTTGTAGGTGTGGAGACAGAGGAGGAAGTCACATCTTAAAATCTAACCCTACATTTCTACTTGTCCTTCATTTCTTACTTAAAACCTCATTTCTCTTTCCTTTCAATCTCTACTAATTTTGAAAAAACAAAAAATCAGTCTATCTTTTCTTCCCTACTTTCATTTTTACCTTTTAGTCTAACATACTCAACGCCATCATAAAACATTCTGTGCTTAATTTCTTTTAATAGAAGACATCTCATGTGTGAAAAATTGCTAAAGTTGAACATCTTTAAATCACATAATCCCCATTTGTCTGCTCTTAATTCAGCAGAGCCTGTCAGAAAAGGAAAAATTCAGATATAAATGTTTATTTTTCCCCGTTTCTTTTCTCATGTTTTCTCATGACTCACTGGGACAGATGTGCTTAAACGTTCAATGGGCTTATCACTCACACAACTTCACAATCACACTGATCTTCCCATACAGTGTATGGTTGGATCTTATCAAACACACACTAAAACTTTTTGCAACTTAATTCAGCCAGGTGGTTTGTATGACACATAAGTTCCGAGCAACGCACCTCAATAGCATACAATCTGCATGCCAGACACTGAATGTCGCAAACAAAGTTTTTATTTTTGATTATCACTCACACGCCCATTTTATTTTAGTGGGGCCTTGTATATCTATAATAATCGTTGTTTCGCGTGTTTTATTCTTTAAGTGCAGACAGCCTCGTGCTGTTCGTTAGATATTTTAGTTTCATTTTTCTTTTTTTTCTTTTTCTTAACTTTTCTCGTTTAAGACACTCTAAACATAAAACGCACTACACATCAACAAAACGCACTACACATCAACCTCCATCACCGCGCAGGGTATGGGAATTACCAAAACATAAACCTCCAAGACCGGTATTACATGGGCATGGCGTCCATAAAACACTATATGGACCCGAAAAGCATAACTGAAACCACCCCAAAGGACTTAAATTACGTTTCAGCTACCTAGGCTTTTACAAATTGAGCAAATGATTCAAACGCCGTACTCACTTAGATAGAGCGTCCGCTGTCTGCACCCTGTACCTGACGTCAGGTGGGATCCAAAATCTCCGTTTGTAGGAGCGGAATTTTCCCCGGCCGGCAGCTCCTTCAGTTCAGTCTCAGGTAGCAATCAGCGGGACGTCTATCCCATCCTCGTCGCCAAAATGTCGTGGAAAATTCTCCTTTTACGAGGTGGAGAGTTGCTAATTCTCAAGAAGAAAATTCACGGCGGCGCTTGAATCAGATCTCTTTTAATACGTGCAGCACGGAGGAGAGGCCAGAGCATCTTCTCTCTAACCCTTACATTACAAGTCCTTATATGCAGTACAGAGAGATGGAGGGAGGTGACCTTACACTTAACAAATGGTGATCTTTACATTACAATAGTTATTTGAAGTTTCCTGTATCCTGTCCTCTGGAGACAGTGACTCTGTGATAATCAAATTACATTTACATTTTGTATGGTGTTGTCTGAGAAAGAGGAGGCCCTCCTGTGGCTCTCTGACACCTCTGTTCATTTGGTGTCTCCTGCAAGTCTAGGTAATTTCCCACAAGATGTGCGGTTGCGTCTGTGGGTACATCCCAAGTGTCTTATTTGCACCGAGTGTCCTCCGAGTTGTCTGCTCCACTTGCGTCTTAGTCCCGCCCACCAGAGATGCACGGAGGAAACGAAGCCAAGGAGAGAGGACCAAGGAAATCAGCTTTAAGACACATAAGACGTTGTTTCCTCGACAGCGTCACATGACATCAACTGATCACGTTCAGCTGTCAATCAGCCTAAAAGCTGTTTATGTCCACACAAATTATTTATCATCAAACACACACAGTTACAGTGTTTAGTGTCTTTACCTGATAAAAAAAACACCTGAAGAACAACCTGCAGTCTACTCATAACCAAAAGGACAGTTTCTACTGACTAAAAGATTTTCTTTTCAATTGTCTATAATTAGTGATCATTATTAAACAGTTTGGACTTAACCTAGCCTGTATTTAGACAACCAACTCTGTATTTTATAAACATATATTTATGTGTCAGGATACTGAAAATGATTGATTAGAATCTAAATGATGAAACGTTCAGAAGATAAATAAGTGTGAATATAAAACAGACTCCTCTTCGTCAGACTCTTTTTAATCCCAGCTCATCACAGAGCGACTCTTTACAAACTCACTGATGTTCATCATCTGTTTAAATGTCCCACGCTCCGTTTAGCCTCTTTTTAATGTCCGTCTTTTCTCCCGTATTAAACTCTGCTCATGCTGAGAAGTTTCACTGAAGTCTGATCCTGTGCAGCGTCCAATCAATGAGTGATATACGAGAAGAGGGCGTGTCTGTCAGTGAAAAGACTTCCGTGAAGTCAGCTCTCGTGTCTCCTCGGTCATCGCTCCTCGGATCAGCCTCCTCTCTCCTCGATCCTCTCTCCTCCGTTCGCTACAAGAGCTTTGGGACGATCCTCAACATGGCGGCTTTGGAACTACTTCCGGTTCGGCCGAAGACCGAGGACCGAGGAGACTGCAAATAAGACACTTGGGATCCAGCCTGTGTCCGAGTCTCGCGACGTGAGTGCAGGTCTATTTTTTAAAATGGCATTTAAATGAATCGGCGCAACTATGTAACGTAGTCTTAAGAGGTAGCGTCAATCAAGTTATCATTTGTTGCAACAAGAAAGGCAGGGGATGATCAGGCAAAGAGGAGAGGAGAACTTTTTTATTTTGAACTTGATTTTTTAGAAAGGAGGATTTGGTGTAGTGTTCCTTCATTTTGAGACATTGTCACCATTTAGTGTCTATGTGTTTCGGTGTTTGGTGACCAAAACTGTAATAAGCTAAGAGAATGAGAAACAGTGAATGAGCCTACAGATGCTACAGATAGACAATAAAGATGTAGCGGTAAATGTAGCCTGGGCTGAAAAATGAAAGGACATGAATCAGAATATTTGAAGTTCATGTTCAAGGCTGAACAGCCTTTTATAATATTATTTGGATGTTTGGATGGATAAGTAATACTGTGACTAAACATGGCATTACAATTGTAATAATCATGAATCAGTATACTAAGGCTTTTCATTTAAAAAATTTAACAGAGGATGAGACAGGAGGAGCAGGAGAAGGAACCAGTGAGATGAATGTGGAGTCAGGTCCAGGAAGCCCATTATCAGCCCAGGATCCAGTTACATCCAAAGACCAGAGTCTCTCTATATCACTCAGTCAATCACCATATCCTATACCAAACACTTAATACAGTTAGAGATCACCTTAGTTATTTATTTTGAGGCAGCAACACCACATACACAAATACTTCAGTTATAGTTTTATATATTTTATGATTGCAGCAACACACTCGTACAAAGACACACTAAACAGTTTTGCCTAAAATAAATGTCACTGTCCCAACTCAAATAAACCAATAAATGAAATGATCTGGTATTTGCTCCTGTAAACCCCAACACTGTTATCTGTAAAGTAATATTTTTAAGTGACTATTTTAATGAGCATCCTTGCTTGTTGTGTAATGTCCTCAGTATCATGTCAATGGGAAACTCTAGAAAGAGAAAGTATCATTCAGGTACAGCTGCACTGAGACATTTGTCAAGCTTTGTGATTCACTTCTGCTTTGCTGTAATGCATCTCTGTGTCAGGGTCCTGAACCGCACATGTAAGAGGAGCCTCTCATTACAGATGAAAACATCTGTCTCGGTTTGGTACTCCGGCACAACCAGAAGGAGCAATATTTCACTCTGAAGTAATACAGGAGCAATAGTTAGCTCAGAATGTACAGTAGCTTAAAAACTATTATTTACTGAAAAATGTAAAACATTTTCAGGCAATACTACTAAACACAACACAGAGAGCTGTCTCCCTCCGTCCCCTCCTCCCTAGAGTTGATGTGCATGCAGGTTGCCATCTTTCAAAAGCATCTCCAATATTTATCCTAGTTTTTCTACATCTTTGAGCTTATTAGACAAATACTGAGGATTTTTAGCTAGGAGAACAATGCTTCCCCTCGCTGGGTGTAAGACATGATTCATTCAGTCTTTTCAAAGGGGCATGCACTTATTTGCATTTGATGTAGGCACGTGAAATAAAAATTCAAGTGCTCACAATGTAAACAGCTGTACTCAGGATTCCCTCATGTCCTGGAAAACCTGGAAAATGATCAATCAATTTTCCAGTCATGGAAAACACATGGAAAATGAGAAAAAATGTAAAATGTCCTGGAAACGGTTTAGTTACCCTGGAAAATTATTTATCCTCCCCCTGCCAATGCGAACGTTAGTTCTCTATCTTCTGACATTAAGGAAAATTGCGTGTTCACTGCAAAAGTTTGCACGTGTGGCTTGTGGGCGTTTTGCGGGTGATGTACTAAGAATATTTGCGTGAATGACGTCAGGTGCAAACCTTAAGGAGGTGGTAGTATTTAAGACTGGCTTTTGCGTGTTCTACTGGTTTACGTCACAGAGAATGTGGACGGAAAGCTGGACGACTGCAAGCGCAAAATAGGTATTAGTGGGAGAGGCAAATTAACGTCCAGTATTTTCAAGTAATAAATCTGAATATAACAAAAGGAAAACGTGGCTTTTAAGAAAACCTCGGTATTAAACGGGGCCTCTCTTTTCTTCCTTCCCTCTTTTGAATGAATTGTTGTGCATTGCGCAGGAGGTGTGAGTCCTCTGTGGCAGTGGTGCTCGGTGTGTGTGCCACTTGTGCCATTGTTGCGCACCAGAAGCTGGTCAGCGCTGTGTCAAGAGACGTGCGCGCTCGGAGAAGCACTCCGGAACGCACCGGAGACATGCAACTCCAGAAAAAAGAAATACCCTGTTTAAAATGTAATGTTGGCAAGAAGAGGGAAATAGGAGGACATACAATTCTTTAAAATGCAGAGGCTGTGAATGTTCAGCTAAAGTTTAATCATTGTTCAGGGTTTTTTAAGTCACCTTGTGCGTAAGAGACTCAGGTTCAAATTGAACAAACCAGAAAGTTTAATGAAGCAAGGAAATACAATGCAGATACCGAGAGTAGACAAGGAATGTAAGAAATCACAGGATTATATACAGAAGTAAGGTTCCTCCTCTAAAATGTTGGTGTGCTGTGTTAGCAGAAGTTTTAGCAGAGGTGGGGTGATGTTCGTGAGTTAGTTTCTGATAAAGAAAGTGCCCTTGAGGTGTTGCACCTGGAGAAGACAATAGAGAGTCTATGCTGCAAGTTTAGAGCAAAAGGAAGAGGCCCATATAAGGATATACGGAAGAGGCACATTGGCCTAACAGTACAGTAATTTGTTAAATGGTTATATATCATGGTGTCTCTTTTAAACTATTATTGAAACAAGTTTAAAAAAACAAATGCATACCTTTTATTTTTCTGTCATTTAAACATGTTAACATGTCTTTTATTGATCCTATGTCTCCTAACTGCAGCCTGCAGTGCATAACGCTGGGCTTTAGGATTAACACGTTCTTTTCAAAGGTGTTAAATTCAGACACCGTCACAATCACTGCAATTTTTTGCCTGGCTTGCTAAATCGCATTGCGTGTACTAACTTAACTTCTTTACATTTTCTCCTCCCAGTATTTTCCACGCTGAGGCAGAAACGCCTCATGTTGCATATTCATTAAAGCGATACTTCACCCATTAAAACATGAATATGTAGTGAAATTGGGTCATATATGTTGTAGAAAGGTGAAATGTTTGTTTTTTTTATTTGGTGCCTTCTGGATCGAGAAAAAGCAGAAAATCTATTTTAAACAGACTTGAATCAAATACTACAATCCCAGAATGCACAGCGCCGCAGGCCACTCCCACTAATCAGATGGACACTGCCCACCAGAGCGAGCCTCGAAGCGATGCAATGTTTACATACCGAAAGCCTTGAGGTAAAACTATATTTCTGATCACGTTCAATGATACAGTCGTCTGCAGTAAAGCAGCACATAGAAGTTGTATTAGTTAGCTGTTATCAAAGTAAATCTGCCTTTCGTTTGCTCCAGAATAATATTACGTTTTTGTAATATGCAATTGACACATTCGCTATGCTAACCGCTAGCATTCCTATTCAAATTGTCAAAGACGTTATCATCAAGCCAGCGGACTTTTATGATTCTGTTGTTTAGTATATTATGAGATGAATAACTTGTGTTTTGATGTCAGTTTAGTTTCACAGTGCTTCCTTAATTATAGTCCGGACAAAGAAACTTCAGCCTCTCTATTGGAGGAAAACTGTCAGCTATCTGTCAAGCTGTGTATCCGAAAAAAGAAGCCACACGCACATGCAGGGGCAAAATAAACATTGAATATATCTAATTTCAGATGTCATTGTTGGCTGCAGCTGCTTTGGTGTCATCTCAACATGAAGAGGAACAATGCCTGCTCAACTGAACACAGGTAAAATACCTGCCTATGTTCAAGCACACTTTTTACAGCACAAAGTGATTTTGAAATTTAAAAGAATCCTGCAACGTACTGCCAAATATAAATGTTGCTATGTTGACAATTGTGATAACATCTAAATAGTTATCACACTTGACTGAAAAGATGGGCCTGTTCAAACATAGTGATGAGAATAGATGCCGTTGTACACTTGAATATTTTTCCAAATCCTAATGAACGTGCTTTAATTAACACTATCCGTTCTCCCTTTCTCTTAAATATCACACAGGGCCACTAGAGGTCAGGCGTGGGGTCAGGAGAGATGTCACCTTGCCATCCTAGAGCCTGACGAAAACATTGTGCAAAGGAAGCATGTCACAACACTGAAAGGTGTGTTACCATTTGCTCTCAGAATAATATCATAGTCAGCCAAAATGACAATCTTCACATCTAACTAAATTGGCATATTTTGCTGAAAGGTTTAGATATACCTGGGGAGAAAAGTCTAGTACAGTCATGTCTTCAGATCAGATTTTCTTCGTAAGCATATTCCCTGTCCTTTACAGGAGAATCACACTTCAATCAAGTCTCATGTAAAAGAAAACCTTCACCCACCATCCTCATCGAGAGGGGCATGGACAGAAGACTCAACCCAAACATCCAGTTCAAGATGCCAACCTCCTCACTTGCCCTGCCACAACCTGCTGCTTTGATGGGTTAGGTACAGGGACCTGTACCTAACCCATCAAAGCCGGCTGCTGCATCTTTCCAAAGCTGCTCTGAGACATGTTAACACATAACTTACCTGGTCTTGAGCTTTTTTTAATATAAGATATAATAATCTTATATATCTTAAGATATATTTTGATTCATATTTTATATGTAGCACCGTGGTTCATAGAGAAACGCATGCATGTCCATCAGATGTGAATAAAGATGACTTTGACTTGACTATATAATGCATAGCTTGTTTTAGATGAATCTCCCTGTTAATTTTATTTTGCATCTACCGTTTATAATGGCACAAATATTTTTGTCCATAAAAAACATTTACCTTACCCTGCACTCCTGTGTACACCAGAATTCAACATCTTAGACTTCTGGAAGGAGGCTGAATGCTTACTTATCAAAAACATGATGCAGGTAGGACCATTAGTTCACTGTCTTTTATCATCTTAGGCAAGAGTAACTTAGCAACTCAAATAACTATCTAATACAGTATATACTTATATAATATATATAAGTAGGGATGCTCGATATTGGCTTTTCTACCGATAGCCGATATTGTCCAACTCTTAATTTCCGATACCGATATCACCGATACCGATATATGCAGGCTTTTTACATCAAAACTGTTAGGTAACAACAACATAAAATATCTCCTGTGGAATTAACACATTATGCCTAATTTTACTGTGATGCCCCACTGGATGCATATGTGAATGAAACATGGCTTTCCAAATGTATACACTGAGAAAAATAAGAGAACAACTTAAATTATGGAAAAAAAGTGCCATATTTATTTAGTGTTAGAGAGAAACCTCAACAACAAACAGCCTCAAACAACACCACAGACAATATAAAAAAAGGAAGAGGCATATCTTCAGTCCATTAGTTGTAAACAAACATAGTCAATGAATGACTGGCCATAACTTGTCAAATAATATATTCAAACTGGGCTCAATCTCTTTTAAGAGTAACAAAATCCTCTCTCCTGATGCCTCCAGTACTCCAAAGGGCATCCTTTCGAGGGGATGGCTTCTCCTAGGTATGCATGCACCTAAAGAAAGAATAAAAAAGACAGGGAATAAATATATAATAGAATTCCTCCATTTCTTTAATAGAATTTCTATTATTTATTTTTCTTTGAAGCTCTGACTGCCAAATGGTTATTGTATTCATTGCATGTAATGTATATTTTTAATGTGACGCACTCAGCACAGCAGATTAAATTTAGTTTGATGATTAAGTTAATCAATTACTCACCTGCGCTGTCTCGCTTGTAGGTGCTTGAGCTGCAACTTCATTCTCTGCAAGGATTTCTTGGTACATGTCCCGCAGGTTCGAGCCTTCTTAGGTGGGCAGTCCTGGTCCTCCCGGCCTGGGTCATCTGCACTTCCACCAGCAGCCTCTCCATTGCTGCCACATTGTTTTTTCTCAGTTGACTCTTTAAGCAACAACTGTGTGGTTTTCTTCGGTTTCGGCTGTTGCTGCTTTTCATCACTTTGCTGCGCAAATGTAGCAACTCCGCGTGATTCTTCTTGACATGGGTTATTAAATGATGTATTAAAGGAAGACACTTTGTTTCCTCCTCGCATAACCGACGCTTTGCAGTCATTGCAAATTGCAAATTTATGTAAGCCATTTTATTATGTTATGTGAGTTAGATCTTATTTTGAAGTGTTCAAGGAACGGAAGAGTGTGTGATTGGGGACCCGTGCGGGGTGCTCCCGCCGTGTGCGGCAATAAAGGAGCAGACAAATGTTGAACTTATAAAAGACTCCGTACTTCTTTATTTTATATTTTCCCAAAGTTCATCCATCCTAAACCGCTCGGTTACATTGGTGGCAGCGGTGGGATGTTTTTTTCTGCTTTGAGGGCCCACCTTAAAAATAGTTTGTTGAAGTTGCAGATAGCTAGCCGAGGTTAGCCACTGCTGGCACGTGCTTGGCCTTGCTGGTGCAGTGAGGATGGGGCACGAGTCCGAGGACTTCACCCGTATCCTCCCCCAACTACACGCCTTGTTTTTGTTGTTGTTTGTGCCATGGACGGGAGGCACGTGTTCCGGGATGTTTTGGTGCCGTCTCAAGTGGTGCACCGGGACATGTTTTTATTGCCGACTTTGTGACATTTCTGGCTGACAAGCTGAAACACTACACACCGCCATTGCCTGCTGATTAGTCAGATAGCATCTCAGCTTCTCCCATCCATGCTCCCTCACTGCTGGAGGAGGGGTCGACACATTGGAACCGGGGGGCCTGAAGAACCTCTGGCTGATGGTGGCCTTGGGGCTGACTGTGTCTCGTGTTGGCAGGACTGTGAATCAGCCAGTTGTTTCAAAGACTGTGTGACTTGTTTTGTTCAACTTAAAAAGAAAAAAAGTGTAAGATAATATGCGAGTGCTCTTAGTGAAGTGTTGTCTTGTTATAGCAGGCTGTATCAATGCCAATGGTGGGTCCAATTACCATTCCCTGTGTATCAGCTAAGTCTGGTGTACGATTTTGGGTTTGAGGGTGCGTACTGTGTTGATACTGTGTTGTTATGTGAGGCAATTATTTGCTGTGATAATTGTGCTCTTGTACATGTTTCTTACGTTTATGCTGTTAATTTTTTTTGAAACGAGGACGTTTCTTTTCGGAGGGGGGGAAGTATGTAAGCCATTTTATTATGTTATGTGAGTTAGATCTTATTTTGAAGTGTTCAAGGAACGGAAGAGTGTGTGATTGGGGACCCGTGCGGGGTGCTCCCGCCGTGTGCGGCAATAAAGGAGCAGACAAATGTTGAACTTATAAAAGACTCCGTACTTCTTTATTTTATATTTTCCCAAAGTTCATCCATCCTAAACCGCTCGGTTACATTTATTATCCGTAGTTGACACTTGGAAATAGTTCCAAACCACGGACACCTCATTCACCGGGTGAGCTAACTTGTTAGCCACGAGTCCAGCGTGTTGTATATTGTAGCGTCCGTACGGACGTTAAAGGACGACGAGAGCGTTCAAATAACAACTTTTAATAACCCGGTCACTGTCGGCCGTGACCACGCCGTTTACAGCAGAGAGCAACACATAATTTGCCGTAACAATCCAACTCTCTCCCCTCCAGCGTTCTCTCATACAGCCGCTCAACACGTTCTCGCTGGTGCATTCACTGACTCTCCACATAATCGGAATTATGAACACATTATCAACTACTGACTTTACAACATGAACAGTTACAATATGTTGTTGTTTAACGTCATCAAGCGCGCGCCCATAAACGTCCCATGCTGCGTTCATGCAAACTCGGAAATTCCAATATCGATTGTAAAAATCCGATACCGATATTTCCAAATATTACATTTTTAAGTCAATATCGGCATCCCTATATATAAGTATATATGGGCGGCTGTGGCTCAGTTGGTAGAGTCCTCAATCGGAAGGTTGAGGGTTCGATCCCCAGCTCCTGCAAGCAACATGTCCGAGTGTCCTTAACCCCAAATTGCTCCCCCTGCTGCGTCTGGGGCGTATGAATGTGCGTGAATGGATAGTTACTGGATGGGCCACATATCCAGCCCATCAGTGTGAATGGGTGTGAATGGGTAGGTGTGCTCTGTGATGTAAGAAGCGCTTTGAGTAGTCGGAAGACTAGAAAAGCGCTATACAAACTCAAGTACATTTACATAATCCAATCCAACTTTATTTCATTAAGCACTTTAAAACAACCACAGCTGACCAAAGTGCTGTACAATGAAACAAAAACTTAAAAAAGGCATAATACATAATAATTTAAAAGATATAAAAACATGACTCATGGTATGCTGTAAAATAAGTAAAATACATAAAATAAATAAAATCATCTTACTCGGTGTCAAAGGCCAGGGAGAAGAGATGGGTTTTAAGACACGATTTAATAAACAAGAAAACAAAACAAAGAAGAGGCCTGTTTAAGGGGCTGAGGTAGTTCGTTCCATAGTTTAGGAGCCGCAACAGAAAACGCATGGTCCCCTCTGAGCTTCCGTTTAGTTTTGGGCACCCTCAGGAGCAGCTGATCAGCTGACCTGAGGGTGCGGGTCGGTGTGTAAGAGTGTAGAAGCTCAGAGAGGTAGGGCGGGGCAAGACCATTGAGGGATTTAAAAACAAAATAATTTTAAAATGGATCCTAAAATGCACAGGCAACCAGTGGAGGGAGGCTAAAATGGGGGTAATGTGGTCATATTTACGAGTGCCAGTTAAAAGAGACGTGCAGCCGCATTTTGTACCATCTGGAGACGGGCGTTGGAGGACCCACTAACCCCCACATACAATGCATTACAGTAATCTAGCCGAGTGGTTACAAAAGCGTGGATTACTGTCTCGAAGTGCTGCCTCGGAAGAATTGGCTTTATTTTGGCCAGCTGCCTCAAGTGAAAAAAGCTTGATTTGACAACAGCCTTGATCTGATTGTCAAGCTTAAACTCAGGGTCCATTTTAACCCCTAGGTTTGTGATGGACTGCTTGGTATACTGGGCCAAGGAACCCAGATCCACAGGAGGGGCCCCAGAGGTACCACCAAAAACCATCACTTCTGTTTTATTATCATTAAAATTAAAAAAATTAAGAGCCATCCAGGCTTTTATGTCCTCAAGACACTCGAATAATACTCGAAGAAAGTATTCACTGTTCCTTTTTAAGTGGAACATAAATCTGACTGTCATCTGCATAACAATGGAAAGAAATGCCATGTTTCCTGAGTATTGAACCAAGTGGGAGCAGATAGAGAGAGAAAAGGAGAGGGCCAAGAACTGAGCCCTGTGGGACTCCACACGAGAGAGGAGCAGAGGAGGAAGAAGAGTCACCAAGGCTGACACAGAAGGTTCAATCAGACAAGTATGACCTGAACCAATCCAGTGCTGTAACCACAAAATAAACTACAACCAACCTGAATTTAAACGTTTAATCAAAGATAAATATAACAGCAATACAAATAAACATCAATAAAGTAAATCTCTTGGTATCCGCTGTACTGGCCATCTTGTGCTGGATATTGTCTTCTGATGGCCTGCAGGACACGGGTAGGAAGAACAACATGACGGTCTTTGCTCAGTCTCTCTCCTTGCAGGACTCATTCCAGAAAGTATCTGAAGGCTGTCAGGCAACTTATCTACAAAACATTCAAATTCAAAAAACTTTATTTGTCCCCGGGGGGCAATTCAAGGGCACACAGAGCAGTAAATGAACAACAGTGCAACTATGCTAAAACATTTAACCAAGATAAGAGTCAACAAAGAATAACGTGTGTCAAGAGTGCTCGTACAAAGCTAGAATACAAAATCACAAGTTAGATACAAGGAACAGCAGAGAGTAATGTGTCTAGATCAGTGTTTTTCAACCTTTTCTGAGCCACGGTACACTTTTTTCATTGAAAAAATCTCAAGGCACACCACCAGTCGATAATGTTAAAAAAAACGAAACTATGTAGCCCATATTAACAATATAAAGTAATTCTCGTCAAAGTGTCTTGAATTGGTATCAAATAAACACAAATACAAATATTTCTACTCACTCAGTGTGAAACCTGAGCTTGTTTGGATGAACACAAAGTTGATATCCTGGCAGGAATTGAAGAAAGACACACACGAAGCTCATCAACAGCTCTCAGTCTCTCTCTGCTTTTAGTTTTTATAGCAGTCAGGCTTGAAAAGCTCACCTCACACAGATATGTCGTGGAAAATGGGAGCAAAGTCAAAATTGCTTTGTTTGCCAGAATAGGGAACTCCTTGGCAGTAGCCAACCAAAAACTATCCAAAGGTAGATCTGCAAAGCTTAGCTTTAAACCACGACTTTGTCTCAGTTCAGTTAGGTCCTCCTGCTCCTGTAAAGTCATGTCCTTTCCAACAACTGATGCTGAGCTATAAGGGTCCCTAACCCAGTCAAGGCATTCAGTGAAGGCTGAAGAGAAATAAAATGACATCTTCTCCTCAAAAGTTTTCAAATGTTTAACTATTATCTCACACAATGCAGCAGTGTTAACATCTTGGTGCGCCCAACCATAGCTGCCGCTCCATCAGTGCAGACACTCGTGCAGTTTTCCCACTTAAGTCCTCCTTTTTCAAGATATTCTGATGTGACCCGAAAATTTTCCTCTCCTGTTGTTCTTTCTGGCAATGCCTTGCAAAAGAAGAAGTTTTCTCTGATTGCGTCTCCATCCACAAAACGCACATTGGCCAAGAGTTGAGCATGTCCACTAATATCAGTAGACTCGTCAAGTTGCAAATCAAATTTCTTACTGATACGGATCTTTTCCAAAACCACACTTTCGATGTCTGCAGACATGTCATCAATACGTCTGGATATTGTGTTATCTGAGAGAGGAACTTTGGCTATTTCTTTTCAGGTCCGAGCATCTCATTTACAATGGCTTTGCAGGCGGGAAGTTGTCTCTGCCACAGTGTGGGACTTTTTTGATTTAGCAACAAGTTCTGCAACGTGGTAGCTCGCTTTAAGGGCTCTCTCATTTACCTTTGTGGTTTTTCTCATGAAAGTTGCCTGTTTCTCCGTGTGTTCACGCAGGCGAACAAAATAGTCCACATTCTTGTTTTGAAGTGAAGGGTGTTTCGTTTGGAGATGGCGTTTAAGCTTACTTGGGACCATAGCACTGTTGGATAGCTTTTCACCACACACCAAGCACAGCAGAGTTTGTGCCGTTGCATCCCCGGTGTAAGTAAATCCAAATGAAAGATAGCTTTCGCTGTATTGCCTCCAAACTTTGCTCGAGCTCACAGTCTTTGCTTTCTTTTGACCTCCACTTATACTAGGGCCTTCATCTGGGTCCGAATTTTGTCCAGGGTCCAGTTCGGAGTGAGCATTTTTCTTTTTCAAAAACTTCTCCATCACCGTTACCGTATATACTCGCTAGCCAAAATGTCACTGTCACCGCCACCTGTCTGTCGCATCACTAATTCTCTTGTCTCAGAGTACAATGCAATTTGCTACCTGCTGCCACCTACTGATATGGAAGAGTATTACATGATAACTGCCAGGCACTTGACAGCACAGACACTCGACTTCTTTTTTAGACCAATTAGGTGAAATTTGACCATTTCCCACGGCACACCTGACAATGTCTCGGGGCACACTAGTGTGCCGCGAGACATTGTCAGGCACACTGGTTGAAAAACACTGGTCTAGATGTTAGCACAAGTTAAAAAAACAAGTTACAGAGTTAGATTCAGAGGACAGTAAAAGGACATGCATGTAAACAGATAAAAGGGTGGCAGTAGCTCAGTCTGTAGGGACTTGGGTTGGGAACCGGAGGGTCGCCGGTTCAAGTCCCGGCACGGACCAAGTCCGGAAACTGGTCTGGTAGCTTGAGAGGTGCCAGTCCACTTCCTGAGCACTGCCGAGGTGCCCCTGAGCAAGGCACCGAACCCCAAAAACTGCTCTGGAGCGCTCTCTGTGGGCAGCCCCCTCACTCTGAGACCTCTCCATTAATGCAGAGTGAAAACCGAATTTCCCCTCGCGGGATTAATAAAGTATATATATATATATTAAAAAAAAGCAGACATGTGAACAGACATATATGATGTAAACAAACATGCAGTAGACTATTGAAACGTACTATTTAAAACAGATGTAAACAGAACTGTAGTGCCAGAGAAGATATAAGTGGACAGTGATCGGACTAAGATGTAATCAGACATAATGCATATGTAATGTAATTTAATGAAGTAATGAACAGACGTAACAGAACTATAGTGCAGTAATGAGAGTATAAATATAATATATAACTATAAAGCTATATGTATTTAGACAGATACTAAAGAATAAAGTGATAGTGGTGCATGGCAGATAATAGAAGAACAGACTAAATATGTACTAGCTCTGTATAAACAAGATTAAATACTGAAGAATAAAGTGACCGTGGTGCTATGATGGATACGATATCAGACAGAGTCATTGAGCACACAGTTAGCATTATGGCTAAACAGTCAACTACTATGCATGCCATGTCAGTAACAGAAAGAAAATAAAAACACTCACTTTACAGACAGAGGTCCATTAAATCCTGCAGACTTTGGCTGACGTTTCCAGTTCACTTCAGGGATTTTAAAGTATGTTCCCAGGCCACCGCTCCTTGTCCCCACAGCTGCTGGCCGCGGCCTCTTCTGCTCGCCGTGGCCGACATGCAGGCCCCGGTACTGGGCTGCAGCTGTGTGTCGTTCCCCTATCTGACTCAACTGCTCGTTACTATATTGTGGCATCCGATTCAAGCACAACATCTTTAAAATCCCCTTCATCCAGATCAATTTGAAGATGATACATATTTTTTGCCGTTCTTGGTTCTTAAAAGCTGTATCCACACTCCACAGAACCGGTTAGCATATAGTAGCTTCACAACTAGCAATATGGCTGACGTTAAGTTTCCCGCCCACGGATCTGTGATTGGGCTGTAGCCTCAGCGAATGAAAACATGAGAACTAGATGTAGTTCTTCACTGCCAGCCTAAACTTCTGCCTGATCTTTTTTGTGACGCAATATGACTGTCATGGTTTGGTTTTGTTTCTGGTTCTTCTAGTTTAATTCTGTCCTTAGTGTACTTGTTTCCTAGTGTTGATTTATTTCCCTTGTGTTCTGTGTATCTATGTTCCTAGTGTGTTTTCCTGTATTCTTGTGTTCTATGTTGCCTGTTGGTTTATTTCCTGTCTTGTGTTTTAAGTCTAGTCTTTAGTGTTTCCTGTTTTATTTTGTATATCTGGTTTTGGTGGTGTCGGTGTCAAGTTGTACTTTGTACTTGTCTTCAGTGTTCTGGTCTTGTGTCCTTTGGTTCCTTGTGTTTCCCGCCTTCCTGATTACCCTGATGTTCCTCACCTATCTCGTTAGTATCACCTGTGTCTGATTACCCCTTGTCTATTTAGTCTCTGTGTTTGCCTCAGTTTCTTGTCGGTTCATTGTATTGTCATGTCAATGTCTCGTGGTCTGTCGTCCTGGAATGTGTTTCTCATCGTGGTTTTGGATTTTGGATGTTCTTCGTTTTTGGATTTAGTTTTCTCCTCGTAAGTTTTTGTTTATCTTTTGTTAATAAATTTTGTCATTCTGCACTTGGGTCCTCCTCCCTGTTTCCTGCCTGCACGATCGTGACAATGACGCGTTTCATGAAAAAGACAAAGAAAGATATATTTCTCTCGTCTCAGGGCAAAATGAGGGCTGGATTCACAACCATTACACACTACTAGCATGTTTCTAATGATACACAGCTTCATGTAAATGGGTGAAGTATCCCTTTAAGGCAAGCGTACTATTTGGACAATACGTGTCGTTTTGCTCATATGAAAGACGCAATCCTCACTGCACGCCGTTAGTAGATCAGATAGCACTTTTTTTTTTTGCTGGCATCAAGTTTACACACATTTTAATACACGCAAACGTTTAGTAAATCAGGCCCTAAGACAGCGCTTTTTTGCATCTAGCCGGCGCAGTGCCCCACGTGACGCTACCAGCCAATCAAACTGTATTTCAGCTAAGAGAAGTTCTTCCCATTGACTTTGTTGCGAGCGATGACGTGCGACAATTATTTTATAATACAATGGTCCTCTCTGTCCTCTGTTTGGTGACAGGTAGAGCATGTAGAGGAGAGTTCTAGTGGGCGGGTCGTTCACTGAGTAGCTGTTAGTCACTGAGACGCAACATATTTCTGATTTCAGCAGAGCGGGAGCTTCTAGGTAATTGCGTTTAACAGATCAGTTTAATGGGCTACATTTCACCTTTTCACAGTATTGCCCCAAGTTTTACTAAACTCAGTTTAATAACAAATTATTGATTTATATTAATAATTAAATAAAGTTAATTATTAATGTTAATTTGACAACTAACATTTTACTTTATGAAATGTTTATGAATCTAATTGTCGGTCAGGTATTCGCTCCTGAAAACCCCAACAATAAATAATAGCCATAGACTCCACATTAAAAGTCTTTAATAAACTTTAAAATAATCTGGTTAAATGCAAGTTCCCGCTGCATTAAATAACACTTCCAGAGAATGAGGGGGATGGGGGAATGTGTACGACGTGATAACTTGTAGCAGCTGAAAATGGAAAATGATTTCAGGGAAAGAGTGGGAACCCTGTGCACTTAAGTGCCATCAGTATCCACTCTTTATCTGATTATCCAGGTAGAATGTTAATGTAAGGTTTAAACAGGGCAACTGTGGAAATTCAGTCATTCATTGCAGACCCCTCACACACCAGACAAAATAATCACGTTTATCTGTGCATCCTGTATTCCTCCCCACTGCAATCTTGTTTTATGCTTGAATACATTAGTTTAATCATTACATTTTTTATGTCAAATGCTGGAATTTTTTTTTCCTGCTGCATCACATCTATTATTAAAGCTGCAGGTTTCTATTCAAGACGTTACACCTTAAACAGTCATAATGACATGTTTTCTCCTGGTTTGTTTATTTGTTTCTGGTAATACTTTTGTCCCTATCTTTGAAAAGATTATGAATAAAGACATTTTTAACCACCTCTATAGTAAATCCTATGGCTGCATATCAACTTCAACCATTTTGGAAATATCTGAGAGAGTTATAATTGTATCAAGGTTTTTTCCTTGTGAAAGTGATATGATGAGAGCTCTGCTGAAAGCGCTTTTTAAGGCTGTTAGTCCTCTTCTATTTCCAAAATAGAAAATCAGAATAATACTGATCAATGGAAATCAGATTATTTCTGCTGCCACTATTTGTAAGCCTACTATCTGTTCTTATGGGAAAACGGAGAAATAGAATTTATATGAAACCCAGTAAACGGCTTGACAATTTGCATTATCAATTTGTGCTCTTATGTAACCTAGTACTTGCTTCTTATTTTTTAAATATGGGACAGTAACAAAATCGGCATATTTACATAAAGTATAGGCTATCTTGTTTCTATAGTACACCCGAAATACATTGTGTGTGTGTTTGTGTATATATGTGTGTGTGTGTGTGTGTGTGTGTGTGTGTGTGTGTGTGTGTTTATGTGTATATATGTATGTATATAGTCGAGAAGCTCAAGGGGTTTCGCACTGATGATCAGTCAGGCATTAAAGCGCTTGCTCTTATTTGTGATAACTTACACTAACATTTTAACTGCTCCTTTGTGCTCTGTGCGCAGACTAAAACATGAGGCATTTCCCACATTTTCAACAGTCACAATTAAACATTAGTCTACATGTTATGCAGAACCCATTTGCTATGTCATAAAGGATGTACAAATAAAAAAACAACTGTTAATAACAAAGCACCAGCAATGGTTGAAATGTACCCTATGTGTGGCTGCCAAACAAATACTGTGTAAGGTCTCCCGTGTGTTGTTAGCTAGTTAATAAATATGGTGCTATACATGCAGGCTTCATTGGTCCCTTTTTGTGCAAATGAGTCTCATTGCGAAGAAGCTGAATTAAAAAAAAAACACTGTGCTAAAAGCCACATTCAGTGCGTGATGACACTCAGGAAGTTGGTCCTACTGTCTGAAGTGCAGAATAAGCAGGTTCATCCAGTAGACTAGAACATGGATATTATCTGTGGCATCAGCCAGTCTACACTATTTATGTACAGGTCTAATCTAACCATGTTTTTTAATACTTTTAATAGATTTTGTTTAAATTGCACAACTATCTTATCTCTGGTAGGCAGAGGGCTGAAGCTGAGGCAGGCCAATCCCGTCAAATGTCAGTGTGTCAAATGCACAACTCATAATTTAATATAATCAAAATGGATAAAAATCCCCTTTAATGTGCGCAACAATAAAAACAGGATCTATTCTGCATTGGCTTTCAACAAGTTGCATGTTCCTTGTTTTAATGTGTCTATGAAAGAAGTCCCAAACGTGTGAAGTACTGGCTGGGACTGAAGAGCAGCAGACAGATGGATGGATGGATGGATGGATGGATGGATGGATGGATGGATGGATGGATGGATGGATGGATGGATGGATGGATGGATGGATGGATGGATGGATGGATGGATGGATGGATGGATGGATGGATGGATGGATGGATGGATGGATGGATGGATGGATGGATGGATGGATGGATGGATGGATGGATGGATGGATGGATGGATGGATGGATGGATGGATGGATGGATGGATGGATGGATGGATGGATGGATGGATGGATGGATGGATGGATGGATGGATGGATGGATGGATGGATGGATGGATGGATGGATGGATGGATGGATGGATGGATGGATGGATGGATGGATGGATGGATGGATGGATGGATGGATGGATGGATGGATGGATGGATGGATGGATGGATGGATGGATGGATGGATGGATGGATGGATGGATGGATGGATGGATGGATGGATGGATGGATGGATGGATGGATGGATGGATGGATGGATGGATGGATGGATGGATGGATGGATGGATGGATGGATGGATGGATGGATGGATGGATGGATGGATGGATGGATGGATGGATGGATGGATGGATGCTTTATTGATCCCGAGGGAAATTCAAGGCATCCAGTAGCAGTATACAGACAGGCAGGACACAAGACATTAGTTACAATACACACCCGCTGTCCCCCCCCCCCCCTGTATACAATAATCCCCCAAACAAGATTTAGCAGCCCCTATGTGACTAAGAGTAAACATAATTATATGTTAAACCTGTGCAGTTAGCATTAGCAATTAGACTTAAAACTTATATAGCATAATGTACATAACCTGTGAGGAGAGAAGAACATGTGCTGGTTAAAAGAGACCTGTGAACAGTTAAGGAACCTTAGAAACAAAGTGCTGACCTTCTAGAAACTAGTTACATGTGCATGTACAGAGGTGTTGGAGGTAGTGCCAGAGGTGTGAGTACAGTCGTTAAACAGTCAATGCAGGAATGTAAATTGGCTCACCAACTTAAAGGAGCAGTGATTTGCATTAAGTGTCCTAGACAATAACCTGAAACCAGGAGTGCTTAGGGTGATTATCATTGAGTACCCAACTATTGGGGAGCAGATTAGCATTAAGTGTTGAAGACAATAGAGTGAAACTTGACCTAATTAGGGTGATCATGTCAGCCATTACAGATGTAGCATGACACAACAGTAGGATGAAACCAGACATGATTAGGGTGATTATCTTTAAAGTGACCAGTGCTCAGTAAAGTGACTATCAATATGCATTACAGTGTCCAAATTGGGGGCTGACTCTGAGGTCAGCAGTGCAGATGAGGAATGAGAAAAAAGTGAAAAAAGAGTCCAGGGATCACCGTGCGCTTCTTCCCTGCCGTGACAGTGAAGTGTTGTACAATCTGATGGCCAGGGGGACAAAAGAGTTCTTGAGTCTGTCCGTGGAGCACGACTGTGACAGCAGTCTTTCGCTGATCATGCTCCTCTGCCCGGTGAAGGTGCTGTGCAGAGGGTGGTGTGTGTTGTCCATGATGGAGAGCATTTTGTCCAGAGACCTCCTCTCTACCACTGTCACCAGTGAGTCCAGCTCTGTGCCCACCACAGAGCCGGCCCTCCTCACCAGTCTGTCCAGGCGTGCTGCGTCCCTCTTCTTGCAGCTTCCTCCCCAGCACACCACGGCGTAGAAGAGGACGCTGGACACCACAGACTGGTAGAACATCTGCAGCAGCTTTTTGCAGATGTTGAAGGACCCCAGCCTTCTCAGGAAGTACAGGCGGCTCTGTCCCTTCCTGCAGGTAGTGTCCATGTTAGGCGACCAGTCCAGCTTGTCATCCAGCTGCAGCCCCAGGTACCCGTAGGTCCTGACCACCTCCACGTCGACCCCGCCGATGGAAACCGGTTCTAGATGTGGTTTCTTCCTTCGGAAGTCCACCACCATCTCCTTGGTCTTGGAGGTGTTTAGCTGCAGATGGTTGTCACTGCACCACGTCACAAAGTCCTCGATCAGGCTCCTGTACTCCTCCTCCTGTCCATTCCTGACACAAGCAACTATCGCAGTGTCGTCCGAGTATTTCTGCATGTGGCAGAGCTCAGAGTTATACTGGAAGTCCGAGGTGTACAGGGTGAACAGGACGGGGGAGAGCACAGTCCCCTGTGGTGCACCGGTGCTGCTGACCACATTGTCAGATGTGCAGTCCTTCAGTCTGACGTACTGTGGTCTCTCTGTGAGGTAGTCAGTGATCCACCTCACCAGGTGCGAGTCCACCCTCATCTCGGTCAGCTTGTCTCTCAGTAGGAGGGGATGGATGGTGTCGAAAGTGCTTGAGAAATCAAAGAACATGATTCTCATCACGCTGCTCCCTTTGTCCAGATGAGAGTAAGCCCTGTGTAGAAGATAGTGGATGGCATCGTCCACGCCCACCTTTGCCTGGTATGCAAACTGCAGTGGATCCTGTGCGTGTTGTACCTGGGGTCTGAGGTGTTGGAGCAGCAGCCGTTCGAAGGTCTTCATAACGTGGGATGTCAGAGCGATTGGTCTGAAGTCGCCTGGCTCACTGGGGTTCTTCTTCTTGGGGACAGGGGTGAGGCACGAGGTCTTCCAGAGCACAGGAACCTTCCCGAGCCGCAGGCTCATGTTGAAGATGTGCTGAAGTGGCTCCCCCAGCTCAGCAGAGCAGGCCTTTAGCATCCTGGGACACACCTTGTCTGGGCCTGCTGCCTTCCTGGGGCGGAGTCTCTTCAGCTCCTTGCTCACCTGGTCTCTGGTGATGGTGGGGGGGAGGGGGGATGGATTGTCACTGGAGGTTGTATCTGTTCTGGTGGAGGTGTTGGGGGGAGTGAGAGGGGGGGAGGGGGTGTGTGGAGGGGTGCTGGGGGGACAGGCACTCGCTGCAGCGACGGGGCTGTCGAACCTGTTGAAAAACAAGTTGAGCTGGTTTGCTCTCTCAGGGTCCCCGTCTTCTGCGTTGTTGTTTTTCTTTTTGCAGCCTGTGATGGTCTTCATGCCCTCCCAGACCTCTCTCATGTTGTTCTGCTGCAGCTTCTGTTCTACCTTCCTTCTGTACTCCTCCTTTGCCTCTCGGAGTCTGACCTTGAGTTCCCCCTGCACCCGCTTCAGCTCTGCCTGGTCTCCCTCCTTGAATGCCCTTTTCTTCCTGTTAAGGATCTCCTTGACATCGCTGGTGATCCAGGGCTTGTTATTCGGGAAGCAGCGCACAGTTTTAGTGGGAACCACAATGTCCATACAGAAGTTCATGTAGTCAGTTGTGCAGTGTGTGACCCCCTCAATGTCATCACCATGGGTCTCTTGTAGGGCACTCCAGTCAGTGGCCTCAAAGCAGTCTCTGAGTGCCTCCTCTGCCTCAGGAGACCACTTTCTGAAGGTGCGTGTAGTTATCGGTTGTCTCTGGATCATAGTTTTGTACTGTGGCTTTAGTAGGACCAGGTTGTGGTCGGACTTACCCAGAGGTGGTAACGGGGTGGCAGTGTAGGCGTCCTTCACGTTTGCATACAGGAGGTCTATTGTCCTGTTCTTCCTGGTGGGACAGCTTACAAACTGGTGAAAGTCCAGTAGTGTGGAGTTCAAAGTAACATGGTTAAAGTCCCCTGAGATGGCGATGAAAGCATCCGGGTGCAGCGTTTGTAATCTTGAGGTGGTCGCGTGGATGACGTCACACGCAGTTTTGGCGTGTGCTCGCGGAGGAATGTAAACACAGACCACGATCGCGTGAGAAAATTCCCTCGGCATGTAGTAAGGACGGAGACCCACCGCCAGCAGCTCGATGTCTTTGCTGCACGTTGCCTCCTTCGCAGTAACATGTCCATGGTGGCACCATCTGTTGTTAATAAACAGCGCGAGTCCTCCTCCTTTCCGTTTGCCGCTGCGTTTCGTGTCTCTGTCCGCTCTCACTGTAGTAAAGCCCGGTAGATCCACGTTAGCGTCCGGGGTGTTTTGAGTCAGCCAGGTTTCTGTGAGGCACATTAAACTGCACTCTCTAAATGTCCGGTTGTTCCTCACAAGAGCAGCCAGCTCGTCTGTCTTGTTGGTTAGACAGTTTACGTTCCCCATAACTATCACCGGAACCGAGGGCTTGTACCTCCATCGCTTAGCCGCGAGCTTAGCCCTTACCAGGGCCCCGGCTCTACAGCCTCTATACCGCCGCCTCAGCTCCTCTGGTATCGGGTGAACGATGTCGGCTTGTCCCGCTGACCGGAGCGAGAGCAGCGTTTCCCTTGAATAAGAGAGTTTTCCGCTGCTATTTCCACGAAGGCACGAAAAAGTATCCATAGGATACATAAAGTTATACACTGAAGGTGTACTATAAAAACTATATAGTATAGTACTATAAAAACTATAAAAGTAGAAGTTGGCACAGAGCCAAAACAAACGAATAACATATCAGACAAGTACGACAGGGACGGAGCTACTGAAAGTGCGGCCACTCACGTCGGCGCACAGGTGAGAAGAGAGAGGTATGCAGGTGAATATGGGCTGAAGAGCAGGGAGGAAAAACACGAGGAAGGTAAGTAAGGATATAATCAAACATAGATTAATCAGAGTAATACGAGAATCAAGATACGAGTTGTTGGGTCCAGCCAGGATGACAAAGTTCAGGCTGTGTCATTTTGGAGAACAAAAGACTCTTAATCCCAGCATGCCTTGCAGGTACTCCCACACCTAACACCTATAGGTGCGAAGTGGGAGTGATAAAACCGGTTGTCTCCCATTGTTCTTTCTCTTCCACACGTCGTCTGGAGACGTCCGGAGATACCTCTCTGCATCCTGTTTCACAGCACACTTCTCTTTGTTCAAAAGTTTTGGCGCGCAGCCAACCCAAGGCTTTAAAGCACACCGACATCTTGAATTCCGAGCTCAGATCATCCATTTGAGAGCATCTCCAAGAAGAGCGTCTTATTTCTCCCGTATTAAAACGGTATTGAGAGAGATTGTAAGGATTACGTCTCGTTCCGTCCTGTAAAGAAAGGACATCCACGGAGATCACCTCACTTGACGGAGGACATCACGGCCCCTGCTCAACCCCTTGGACGTGCCGCCATCACCTTACAACTGCAGGGAGACGGCTGAAGACCGTCCCAAGGACCCCTTTTGCTTCTTTATCAACCGCGGACAAACGGTTACAAGTGAGGTTTAGCTAGGTCTGGGCAGTTAGATATAGAGAGTGTGTTTAATATCTGAGTTATAATTGTGAAACTGTAATAATATTTGCTTGGTATTTGACCACTGCGTCTTTGACGAGAGTGAAACCTCTTTTGTTTTCTTTATTTGGGCCGTTACGTCCCGTGTGTTTCTCTGTGAACTCTAACGTCATAACCGGGTAATATAACTCATTAGCAGAAAGACTAGTGTGAACACCGTCTTATACAAATTCGGCCACTGGCTTCTGGTAGTGAAGTAAACTATGCTCTGAGTTCTCTCTCTCTCCCTTTACGCACACACGCACCTTTCGGCAGACGCACACACATAGATATCTGTTGCTTTCCAGACGCTGCGGAAACATAGATCAGGTAGAGACAGAGTTTAACTCCGTCTCTAGACAATAGACCAGGTTAGGAGGCCTGTGTTCAGTGTCCGCCATCACGTGACCACACGTGGTCAAGCCGCCATCTGCTTTCTCTCTCCTTCTCTCTCTCTCTCTCTCTCTCTCTCACACATGCACACACACACACACGTGCTACGCTTACTTGTTACACCTTGTTACCTGTAGTTTAGTTTATAACAGTTGTTGTTTGATTGAGTTTCATTGATTAACTTGATGTTGCTTTGTTGAATAAATTCTATTATAATTTAAAAAGTCGTTGTTTGTGATTACTGTGGATTTGCTTTGTGACTTAGGCTGGGTGAAAGGGCTTTGTGTTCGGATTTCACACCTTCAATTAAATACAGATTATTAATTATTAATGATATTGGTATTTAATTAATTAAATTGAGACTGATAATTGTAATATTTTGGTTGTTCCCTGTTTACAGGGTGGTGCTCCGAGGTTTTATTAAACTCAGTTTAATAACAAATTGATTTATATTAATAATTAAATAAACTTAATTATAAAATTTATTTTGACAACTAAATTTTACATTATAAAAACCCAACCTAATTGTTGGTCAGGTATTCGCTCCTGAAAACCCCAACAGAGTTTTGGTACCAATTGTGGAATCAATAATGATGATAATAATAATAATAATAATAAATTGATGAGCTGATTCGTAGCACCTGGAAGCCACACCTGCTGCTGCTTACTGACCGGGGAAGAGAGACTGGAGGAGCACACAGGGTACATCCCAGTTCCCCTATTTGCAATCTCCTCGGCTGAACTGGAAGTAGTTCCAGACCCGCCATGTTAAGGAATGTCCCAAAGCTCTTTTAGTGAACGGAGGAGAGAGGAGACAGATCCAAGGAGCAATGACCAAGGAGACACGAGAGCGGACTTTCCGGAAGAGAAGTTAAGCTGAACGGTATAAAAACTCTGTCCCAATGCCAATTTCTGGACTCAGATCTGTAAAAAACATACACTCAATGACCAATAACACAAATTTACAACTCATACAATTCAAAGTCCTCCACAGATATCACTAAACAGGCTACATGTCCCCATCCCTCTGTCTACTTGGTGACACATCCACTCTTCCTCTCAATCAATGCGACATAAAACATCTCCTGGTGTCGCTAGCTATTGCCAAAAAAGTCATACTACTAAACTGGAAATCAAGGTCAGGATTAAACATTACCACATGGAAACATCTCATACTAGACTACATTTCACCACAAAACCAAACCGCATACTCCGAACCCACAGATCATTCAGTCAATACACCCCTCCCTCTTACAATCATAGCACTACAAAACATACCTATCACCCAACTACTGGTTTTCTCATTCTTTCCCATACAAGTTCCCCTCAAAAGATACATGCACCCCCCCCATTAAGATAGTGTTTATACTTATGATACATAATTTGTTACTATTACTGCTTGTTTTGTTTTTTTTTCGTTGTTGCTTTGTAAATGTTTTATTTGTTTTGTTTTATAATCACCATTATTACTATTAATATTACTATTCTGTTTCCCCCCATTGTTTTTATCCCTCCCCCAACTGTAATTCCCCCATTTTGCTTACCCTACTTTATGTCTCTTCTCACTTTGAATAAGTAATTACCACCTGGTGTATAAATAAGTATATATTAAAAAAATAAAAATACAAACTCTGTCCCCACATCTGGGAAATTTCAATGAGATGGCGGCGGAAAAGTTTTTTTATGTGTAAGCACTGATTTAGGTAGCCTGCCGCGAAGCCGCTTTTTGCACGGCCTATTTTAAAAAAACACGGCCTTGAAATTTTTGCACGGCTTGACCTAGGCCGTGCAAAAATCTACATTTAATAGACGTGCTTACTACACGGGTTTCTGTACGGTGCCACCCGTGCCCTATTTGGTAGGCGGAATGTCAGGATAACGATAGCCGCTATGTAAATAGCGTCAGATGGTAGCAGCTAACCGCTAACAGCTATCCGCTAACTAATAAATCCAACAAAAGAGAATAACGCTACATAAACAAAACCAACGCTGGAAACATCCAGCAGTTCATCCACTTTGTCATTGGCATGTGACTGTTTATTACAAGAACTCAATCCAGCTTTGTTTCAGAGAAGGCTGTGTGCGGCGAGGAGAAATACACACGTAAACAATCAGCTGTGTTACAGTCAATGGTTTAAACACGGTGGAGTTTTGTTTACCAACGTAACACAGGAAGTGACGACTCTTTCAACCAATCAACGGACTGCAGGGTTTAGCTCCAGATGATTGACTTATCAAGGTCTAGAGATCTATTATTACTGGATGACACAATATTATATTATGAATTTATGTGTTTGTTGTTTGTTTTTTAAAGAAAGTGCAGATAGAAGCAGTGGGCCAACAAAGGGCTTAGACAACATGAACCAAGTGAGTTGCAGTCAAATGATGATGGGGTGTGTCAGGGTAGGGGCTGTACAGTAAATCAACATTATGAAGCTTGGGAAAACTAAAATGTGAAAACTAAAACGTGTAACAATGCATCTTATTGAACAGAATGCACCATTTAGAGACTTATTCAGTTTTCTTCAAAACTAGTGTGTTAGGGAGCACATAACCGCCGCGCCGCCGTTAGTGACACCCCCTGTATTTTTTTTTGCACCCCCTGTTTTCCCATTTCTGCCTAAATCACTGTGTGTAAGTAGCATTTATTCCTAACATTTACTCACTTCAATATGTGTCCACTAAAAGAATATGTATAATAATGCAAGAGGGTTGATATTGAAAGGGAAGGGAAGTGAGCTCCACAAAGTCCTCGGTGACAATCAACGTGTCGTCAACTCCTCGGATGAATATAGCCAGTTGTGCAACATCTGTAATGTCCGTGCTTTCATCAGTTGCCACTGAAAATGCAATAAATGACCTCACTTTGCAATTCAACTGACTGTCCAAATCCGCCGAAAGATCGGAAATCCTGTCTGCAACTGTGTTTCTTGTCAGGCTAATATTTGCAAAAGCCTGCCGTTTTTCAGGGCAAACAATCTCCGCTGTCTTCTTATGCAGGTTTTCACAAATTCACCCTCACTAAATGGTTTTGAAGCCACTGCAATTTCATTAGCAATAAGGTGCTTTCACTGCAGTGTCACTGATGTCTCGGCTATGAGTAAACACAGACTGCTGTTTCTTCAGATGAACAATTCATTCACCTTCTCTCTTCTCCGCTGTCCTTCAAGGTTGTCATATTTGTTGGCATGAAGACTCATATAGTGGTGACAAAGCAGTGATTTAGACAGAAATGGGAAAACGGGGTGCAAAAAACAATACAGGGGGTGCAAATTTTTTTCAGTGTCACTCACGGCGGCGCGGCATGGCGGAGCAGAGGTTATGTGCTCCCTAACACACTGGTTTTGAAGAAAACTGAATAAGTCTCTAAATGGTGCATTCTGTTCAATAAGATACATTGTTACACATTTTAGTTTTCCCAAGCTTAATAACGTTGATTGGCCCACTGCTTCTATCTGCACTTCCTTTAAAAGACAAACAAACAAATAAATAAACATAATATTACATGTATCATCCAGTAATAGTCAATAATCTTGTAAAAAAAGGGTAACCCCAGAAGCTTCTGTAGCTTATGAACGGGGGCATCTGAGAGTCAATCATCTGTCAGCATGTTTGAATGTGGAGCCCAAAAAGGTGGAGCCAAACCCTGCAGTTCGTTGATTGGTTGAAAGAATCGTCACTTCCCGTGTTATGTTGGTAAACAGAACTCCGTCGTGGTTAACCATTGACTGTAATAAACAGTTGATTGTTTACGTCTGTATTTCTCTGCGCCGCACACAGCCTTCTCTGAAACACAGCTTGATTGAGTTTTGTAATAAAATAGTCACATGCCAACGACAAAGTGCCAGCGTTGGTTTTGTTTGTGTAGGGTTTTTCTCCTTTGTTGAATTTATTAGTTAGCTGTTAGCGGTTAGCTGCTATCATGTGACGCTATTTACATAAATATAAATTTCTCAGCTCGTGAGATGAATAAAGGATGAACTTATAGCGGCTATCATCATCCGGCTGAAATGCCATCTACCAAATAGGGCACGGGTGGCTGTAGAAACACAAACGGGATCGGGCTTAAGCTTTTCAGTACCGGTATTCGGCAAACATATTCTTTGCCAGAATTAGAATGTAGCCTAATCAGATATTTAGTGCACCGTACAGAAACCCGTGTAGTAAGCACGTCTATTAAATGTAGATATTTGCACGGCCTAGGTCAAGCCGTGCAATAATTTCAAGGCTGTGTTTTTTTTAAAATAGGCCGTGCAAAAAGCGGCTTGGCGGCAGGCTACCTAATTCTATAAGACAAAGGTTATATTCTTTCAGCACTGAAACATGCTGTGAACACACCAAACATACAGCTTTCCCCGTGAATAAATAGGAGGATGACCATTTTTCTTGAAACACTCGGCATCAATTTTTTTACATATTGGGGCAACAAGGGTAATAAGTTGTGCGGGCAGACAACAAAATAGCTCATCTGTATGATCAGGACTAGCTGCACTTGCTTGGCCTACTTGCTCAGCCCCTGTATAAAGAGTTTGCTTGCATAAAACAATTGCTATTGCGCCACCCAGTGGACTCCATTCGAAAAGCAGTTTATTATATTGGAATATTGCAGCTCATTTTTATACTTTACAAAATCATCTGTTCGCGGGCCATACGTTTGACACCCCTGACTAGACCATTTGCCGTGACAGTAATATTTGACTCACATGCTGTCCATTTCTTCTGATCCTCCTTGAGATGGTTCTGTTCCTTCATTTGGAGTCCAGCTGTGTTTAATTAAACTGACTGGACTTGATTAGGAAAGGCACACACCTGTGTAAGACCTTACAGCTCACGGTGCATGTCAGGACATTAGGAAAGCAATAATCAACAAAGAAGCTGTGCTGGCTGTGTTTTTAGATATTGAAAAAGCATATGACTCAATGTGGAGAGAGGGTGTGCTTATCAAACTCCATGATGCAGGTGTTAAAGGTAGAATGTTTTAGTGGATTAGAGACTTTCTTAATTGTTGGTCAATCCAGGTGCGGGTTGGGAGCGCTTGTTCAGAATCAGTTGACATTGAAAATGGAACTCCCCAGGGCTCAGTAATAAGTCCAGTCCTTTTCAATGTTATGATAAATGACATTTTTCTCAAAATCCATCATGACTTTGGTACGTCCCTGTTTGCAGATGATGGCACCATCTGGAGGCGAGGAAAAAATATTCAGCATTTGTTCTTGCAACCTCAGAAGGCTTTGGATCAGGTAGTTCAATGGGAGGACAAGTGGGGCTTCAAGATCTCTGCAGCTAAGACTAAGTTCATGATTTTTGGCCTTAAAAGGAAAATTCCCAATTTAAATCTTCTGATGTTCTGATGTCATTAGAGTAAATGTGTTTAAATTTCTTGGTGTATGGATGGATAAAAGACTAAGTTGGAAAACCCATGTCGAAAAAATAGTTTATAAATGTAAGAAAATAATAAATATCCTCAACTTAGCAGTGAGTGTGGGGGTGGGGGGGCTGAGAGGGGACCATGTATATTACAGCTGCAGGGAGAGAACGACTGATTGCAACCGAAGGAAAGAAAAATGTGGCCAAGTACAGAGATATCCTGGAACAAAACGTCTTCCAGAGTTCCCAAGATCTCTGTGACCGTTCTTGACTGGCCCAGCCAGAGCCCTGACCTAAACACAATTGAGCATCTCTGAAGAGACCTGAAAATGGCTGTCCACCAGCGCTCACTATCCAGCCTGACAGAACTGGAGAGGATCTGCAAGGATGAATGGCAAAGGATCTCCAAATCCAGGTGTGAAAAACTTGCATGCATCATTTGCATCATTCCCAAGAAGACTAATGGCTCAAAGGGTGCTTCTACTCAATACTGAGCAAAGGGTCTGAACACTCAGTTTTTATTTAAAAAAAATTGCAAACATTTCTACATTTGTTCCTTTTCTGTCAAGATGGGGTGCTGAGTGTACATTAATGAGAAATAAAATGAACTTTTTTGATTTTAGCAAATAGCTGCAATGAAACAAAGCAAAACATTTCAAGGGGTCTGAACTGTTACGATAATGGTTGGACCCAGATGCACGACTCAGAGACAGGTTTACAGTGAATAAAGCAATTTAATAAACACGGGATAGTGACACAAGTGATGTGAAATGTGCGAAAGTCCTCGCTCATCCGTGAGCTGTGTGAGAGTGTAACCCTGGTGACAATCCTAGTCAAAATCCTGAATCGCGAATGCGTGAGGTGAAAAGTGGCGTGACGAACAGCAGGCAGGCAGGTTGATAGGGAAGCAGGTGAGTCTTGTTGGAAGCTGATCGCAGGGAAGAGACAAGAGGAGGGCAAGTACAAAACATCCAATAAAGAGCTACAACGAGCAAAAATATTGAGAGCCAAGATACGGGGTACAATACCATTGAAGAGACAATAATCCGGCAGAGACTGAATCATGAGAGAAGGGTTATATACTGGGGGTGATTAGTTGATGAGCTGAACCTGGAGACCACACCTGCTGCAGATCCAGACCGGGGGAAGAGACACAGGAGGAGCAGACAGACATGGGAAAACAGACAACACACACAAGTGGGAGGGCACTAACTGATCCAAATCGTGAAACTAACCACACAAATAATAATGATAACATTGATACATTTTATTTAAGGACGCCTTTCAAAAAACCCAAGGACACATTACAGGCAGGGTTTAAGAAAACAAACAAAAACATAAAAAACTTAAAGGAGATAATTAACATTTTTACATAACAAGATTTAAAAACATGAGTTTTGCAGTGAAATGGATGGCTCAGCGTGGGTTGGCTTGTTCGAACTGGTTTCTAATTATTGTGAAGGTATTTGATTATATTTGTAATTTTTACGTTTGTATTTTGTTTAATTTTAACTTATCAGTTATTACTGTCTGTACTGTATTTGCAACATAGACTGCTAATCTGTCATGCTAATAAATCAGAGATTAATTGAATTGAAGATTTTAGGGCCTCAAGCTTTCCTAGTTTACTCCCCTCTCCCCATCGTACATTATTGTTTCACAAAGTTACCCTTTCACACACTTCTGAATCCTTAATTGGTGGCAGCATTACATTTGATTACATTTGATTTAGCGCTGCTGCATCAAGATATTTTACTTAGTTGTCATAAACGTGAGTTAAATAGGGAAACAAAGTTCACAAGTACAGTGATGTTGCTGGAAAAGTGGCCACGCCTCTCCTCTGCTGTTGCAACAGAGTTCAGACCGTGAACGCAGCATTAATGTGAGTCACATGACAGGCCAACCTCTCCGACTGATCAGATACACATCTAACAATCATGGTAAGAATATTTCTCTAGAAACTTAGATGCTATCCATTTACACGTTTCTTTACGATACGTATTTATCTTAAAATAATGGAGCATATGACCTCTGGCGTCTAACGTTAACGTAAATTAGCCAAAATGAGACTTGCGGATGAGTGAGTGTGGCCTAACGCTTCTGACGAAACGTCAGACAGCTGCTAGCTAGGAGGATAACAAGGTACCAGCTGACAACAAGAAAGTATATAGGCTACTAAAATTATCAACTTGTTTTTTATTCACGTTCTCGATTAAACACACACAATACACCGTGTTATGCGTTGGTTCAGATGTGTTATTGGCTTGGTGACAACTGACAACTAACGCTAGCCGTTGTTAGCATGCTTTTCCGCTTTGCTGTGTCATTTGCACTTCATCTTAATGTTGATTCCTGATCTTACTTTAACGTTAGCCAGACAAAATAAGCAAAATAGATGCACATATTTTGCTCAGGCAGTGATGACAACACTCAATGTGCTACATGTAATTTACCAGCTTCTAATGGAAACCATGACTGAGCTGCGAAGTTGGAGCATTTATGATGCATTCACGTGCAACTACGATGTCCCGAGTATTGGAAATCGTCCTCCTAATTTCGATATAATCACAGGCTCAAGATGTCGAATGTAAACAACACGGACGTCGAAGAAAATATGCTATGTTTTGTTGCGTCACACATATTTTGCTGTT
This sequence comes from Symphodus melops, assembly GCF_947650265.1. Lineage (NCBI taxonomy): Eukaryota > Metazoa > Chordata > Actinopteri > Labriformes > Labridae > Symphodus > Symphodus melops. The sequence goes on from NC_136693.1 coordinate 23,492,043, forward strand.
GAAACACTGTTTATGACTTTACATTTTTAGTCGTATTGTTCCAAACGTAATGTTGCACTAAATCACATATACTGCATCACCTGGGTTTGAAAGGGCCTGTGGTAATAAGAGGATTTCTGGCCCCCAGATTTGTTAGAAAAGTTTACGAAGGAATGTCTTGACAGTTCAATACTTTTCAATATCACACATTTGTAAATAATACGATATGGTTGACTATCGAAAGTACTGAGGTTTTGAAGAAAACTGTACTTCAGCAGGAAGGTATGTAAAAGCAAAAGAAATGGACAAACACTTTTCAAAACAGATGTGTCACTTTTAGTCAGTGTTAGTTATTAATATTTGGTCATTAAAAAATAATAAATAACCTACCTGTGCCTAGGAGGACCTCTACTTTGTTGGTATCAAAACAGGTATCAATATTATCTGATTTTCAACATTGATTTGACTTATTTTATTACTAAACTTTGGTTATATCCTGAACAATTACTGCAGTTTAATGAAACAATAAATTAGTCAATGACATAAATGCATCTTTTAGCATTTTAACTGTTTCAGAGCATCTTGAAGGTTTTTACAATTGTTTCATTTTAAGTTGTTAATAGTCATGTTAAATTGTTTTTGTTAATTTCCCCTTTACTTTAAAAATGATGCCCTTTAGTGAAAGACATAAACAAACAGGTCACATGATTGACATCACATGTTGTGCGATAGAAATATTGCACATGAAACATCGCAATTGCTAAGTAAAATGATACATCGTTCAGCCCTACTTCTATATAGTTCACATTTCCTGATAAGTAATTACTGCCTGATGTCATGTTTCTTATTTTGTGTGTTTGCAATATTTGAATTTGGCAGAAATTTCACATCCTAAAAAGAAAATGTACCCTTTGCAGCCATTTTAAACTAGGCACGAATAGCCAGACATTAAAAAAAAAAAAAAGACACCGTGACTGCAGGATTGTTTTAAACAAACAGGGATATGAAGATCGTTGGTGAAGTCCTCACATATTAGGCACTGAAAAGCTTTTGATAAATGATGGTAATTTTGGGTTTGCTGTTGAAGCCCTGTCATAAATCTTTTAAAATAACTGCTTGAACACTTTTCCATGAGCTAAAAAGCTACCAGGAGGGTTACGGCTTCACTGTTGTGGGCACTCCACTCTAACTTCTCGTGCATCATTTTAATCTTCATATAGTGTTACAGGGACCACATTTTCCTCTTAGAGCAGTTTGTGTATAGAGTAGGGATGTAACGATTCACTCAACTCGTGATACGATTCACGATACATGTTTACACACGACTCTTTCACAATTTATTTTACAATTTATTTATTTTTTTCTGTTAATTGACTTCCTGGACAAGAGGACAGGTTGATGAAAAATACAGGCCAAACGTGTTTCAATGGCTGAAATTACGAATAGTGTTTTTGTTTCGCATACACATCTGCAACAGTACATTTAATTAAGATAGCATTATGTTCTGTGGAATCAATCACAGATTTAAGTCACAGATTCAATAATTTTATGAACACTTGGTCGGTGTTGATTTTGGACCCTGTTACTGCGATTAATTTTTTTAAAGTATTGATGTGAACTGTGACACCTTTGAATCGATTTTTAACTGCCTCAGCCTCACAATAAATTTGTACATCTCTAATAGAGTTATGGACATACATTAGAGAATTTGTAATTTCTCTCTAAAACTTTCACATTTTCTGTATGAAAACTACATGCTGCACCAAAATGTTGTTAAAATATATTTTGCTTCTTAGTGAACTTGACTAAATCATGAATTGGCATCATTTTGGAAAGTCTGGTGGATAAAGTCAACTTCTACTTAACTTACGCCTGATAACAAAGCAGTTTATAATTCAAAAGTTATAACAATAAAGTTTAATGTCTGTGTTGATTAACTCTCTAAAAAATGTTGGTAGACCAAGCAAAGACTGTAATGATTTTTTTTTTCTTGTTGCATTACAGCCAACCACTCAGCAGTCTCCCCATGACGAGCAAGAGAAGCTTCTAGATGAAGCTGTACAGGCTGTCAAGGTCCAGTCCTTCCAGATGAAGCGATGCCTGGTAGGTTCAGTTTACTTTTTTCTAAATTTCATTTTGTGTTTTGTTGACAGCCGCTTCTGGCCAGCTTAAAGGGAAAATACTGCCATCTCCAGCACATATTTTGGATCCCATAGACATTTTCCTTGGGAACTTAATAATAACATCATGATTGCTAATCAGATATTACAAGTCAATGGCAGGTCAATCATTTTATCTTATATATTTTGGTTTATTTTCTTCCCATGGGCGAAAGCCATGTTCCAGACCTTTGAAGCACTGCCAAGATCTCAGCTTTTTTAATGTTATAATAGTTAAAAATATGAATTTAAGTGGAACATAACTTTTCTAATGTTTGATTCAGAATCGGTGAGTTTATTCATCACAAAGAGTAATTGCTTTTTACACAAGAAAACCCTGTTCTACGTCAATGTACATTTAGTGGCCAGGATACAGTGTTTTTGTTTGTCTCAAAAAGATGGTGTAATGTGCCCTCTGTTTCACCTTGGCACTATTTGCAGAGAAATTAATTTGTCCTCCTCTGCATATTTGCTGTGTATGTTTAGTGCATCAGGTTTCCTTCCTTTATTCACAAAAGTTCACTTGCTAGCGGTATTTTAGGAGTATGGATTAGCAGATACTGTTGTGATAACATTTTGTCAAATCTTGTTTTAAGTATATACAATGCTCAAAAAAATAGAACACTAAAATAACACATTCTAGCTCTGAACGAGCGAAGTGTTCTTATTAAATACTTTGTTCTTTACATAGGTGAATCACACAAAAATGATCAATGGAAATCAATTTTATTAGATTAGGCCTAGATTTGGAGTAACACTCAAAATTAAAGTGGAAAAACACAGTACAGGCAGATCCAACTTTGATGTAATGTCCTTAAAACAAGTCAAAATGAGGCTCAGTAGTGTGTGTGTCCTTCACATGCCTGTATGACCTCCCTTCAATGCCTGAGCATGCTCCTGATGAGGTGGCGGATGATCTCCTCCCAGACCTGAACTAAAGCATCTGGCAACTCCTGGACAGTCTGTGGTGCATTGTGGCGTTGGTGGATGGAGCGAAACATGATGTCCCAGATATGCTAAATTGGATTCAGGTCTGGGGAACGGACGGGCCACTCCATAGCATCAATGCCTTCATCTTGCTGGAACTGCTGACACACTCCAACCACATGAGGTCTAGCATTGTCTTGCATTAAGAGGAACCCAGTGCCAACAGCACCAGCATATGGTCTCACAAATGCCACCCCACACCATTACTGACCCACCGCCAAACCGGTCATTCTGGAGGATGTTGCAGGCAGCAGAATGTTCTTCACAGTGTCTCCAGACTCTGTCACGTATCTGTCACATGTGCTCAGTGTGAACATGCTTTCATCTGTGAAGAGCACAGGGTTCCAGTGGCGAATTTGCCAATCTTGGTGATCTCTGGCAAATGCCAAAAGTCTTGCACGGTGTTGGGCTGTAAGCACAATCCCCACCTCTGGACATCTGGCCCTTATACCACCCTCATGGAGTCTGTTTCTGACCGTTTGAGCAGACGCATGCACATTTGTGGCCTGCTGGAGGTCATTTTGCAGGGCTCTGGCAGTGCTCCTCCTGTTCCTCCTTGCACAAAGGGAGAGGTAGTGGTCCTGCTGCTGGGTTGTTGCCCTCCTACGACCTCCTCCACTTCTCTTGATGTACTGGCCTGTCTCCTGGTAGCGCCTCCATGCTCTGGACACTACGCTGACGGACTCGGCAAACCTTCCAGCCACAGCTCGCATTGATGTGCCATCCTGGATGAGCTGCACTACCTGAGCCACTTGTGTCAGTTGTAGACTCCGTCTCATCAGCCAGAAAACATCGGAACTGAGAAGTGGTCTGGGGTCACCACCTTCAGAACCACTCCTTTTATTGGGGGTATCTTGTTAATTGCCTATAATTTCCACTCGTCTATTCTAGCTGCACAACAGCATGTGAAATTGATTGTCAGTCAGTTTTGCTTCCTAAGTGGACAGTTTGATTTCACAGAAGTGTGACTGACTTGGAATTACATTGTGTTGTTTAAGTGTTCGTTTTATTTTTTTGAGCAGTGTGTAAATTTTTTTTGAGTCTAAAAAATGAAAATGTCAAGGTTTGACTCTATTGTGTGGCTTGTAGGACAAGAACAAGCTGATGGATGCTCTGAAGCATGCCTCTAATATGCTGGGTGAGCTCAGGACCTCCATGCTATCTCCAAAGAGCTACTATGAGCTCTGTATCCTTTTTACTTAGTGTTTATACATCGCACTTATGCATTATTTGTGCAACGTTCTACGCACTTTCCACAGTTTTGCTACATTGTTGTTTTTTTTCAACCTGTGGATTACTGAAACCTTTATTTTTTTCAAAACTTTTTGATTGTCTGAATGTTGGGGCACACTCACACTAGGCAATAAGGTCTAAGCTACACTTCCTTGGCTCTGGCACACTTGGAAGAGGTGTCCTTTGGCACAGTACAGTTCATTCACCAGTGAAAGCATTGATACACAACGTGGACAGTCTTCAATATGGAGAAATTCTGGAGACTAAAGGCTGTATCTGACTAAAATGACTCACAATAAGCCACAAAGTCACAAAATAATCTCTCATGTTCTTGTGGTATTGTCTGATATGCGGATGTGGTTTTGGCTGAGCTGATAGAGCTAATCGTTTCTCAACTGAAAGGTTGGGGGTTTAATCCCCAGTTCCTGCAGCAAAATGTCTGTGTCCTCGGGCAAAACTCTTAACCCAGAATTGCTTCTGCTGCTTCGTCAGCGGCATATGAATGTCTAAATGGGATTTGTTACTTCTGATGGTCTAGCTGCATAGCAACCCCTGCCATCAGTGGGTGTGAATGGGTAGGTGTGACATGTGGTGTAAAAGCGCTTTGAGAAGTAGATAGATAGATAGATAGATAGATAGATAGATAGATAGATAGATACTTTATTGATCCCGAGGGAAATTATTATTATTATTTTTAGATAGAAGTAAGAAGACTGCAAAAGCAATTGGCAAGCTAAAGTCCATTTACAATCTATGTTTTTATTTTCGAGTTTTAACCACAGTTACTGTAAGAAGTTTTTTAAGCAGCCTTATCAACACTCCTCAAACTAACTAGACTTCAATGGCAGAAACAGTAATACCTTGCATAACATAGGTGTTATGGATAGTTTGTCAGACTTACTAACTAAACACAAACATCAGGTCAGTGCTATATATTATCAGTAACTCCTGTTATAAGGGGAGATTATTGTTGTAATAATAATGCTAACATGTCAGTAGAAAAAAAAAAACAAGCATTTTTAGTGGACACACTTTAATCGGCTTATTTGCTAATAAAGATTATACTTGCAGCCCATACAGCTGACGGCTGAGGTAACCTGCAGGAACAGTCACCAACTAATATAAATCTTTTTCAAGTAAAAAAACAAATCATCTAAATCTTAGTTCTAACCAAACCCTCCTCCACAATTCTGCACCAATCCAGTACTATAGCACTCAACAAACAATATCTTGCAGATTTTTCATAATATACATAATCGCTATGATTTTCACACATTTTGTTTGTGTGGTATGGGCGCTACTGTAAATTGTTAAATTTAGGTTTGTGGTCTTGATTAAACTGAGATTTTGTGTGTATGAGACAATGCACAAAATACTCATTGTGTTTGTGTGTCCGTGTGTCTGTCTGTGTGAGGGTGTGTCTCTGCATGAGGGTGTGTGTGTTAAAGCTATTGTTAATTTTTAGATTTCAAATCTATGTGTGTAAGAGATAAATAGAGGAACTTGGGGGAGGACGAGAGTGCGGGAAGGCAGAGAGCATTTGTGCCCGTGTTTATGATGTGGCTCTTAAAAGTAACACAGTGAAAAATGTGGCTCTTAGTCTCTGACTGGTTGGCCACCCCTGTCCTGGTTGGCCAAACAGATATTTAAATTATTAAAAATCGGTTCATCAAAGCATTGCAATTACCTTTTTTTTTTTTTTTTTTTTTTTTTTTTTAAACATCAATTCAGGACAGGCATAGTTGTGCACATTACATATAGTTTTTGTCCATGCAATTACAGCAATGTTATGTTGATTACAATCTTGCTGTAAATGCAGCAAAATGCAACTCAGGCACAAATGTGCACTTTAGAGTGTACTGCACTGCAATGTTTTATTTGTTTATTAAAGAATAATGCAACAATAAAATACCTTAGTCAGTTTGTTCCAAAACTGTACAAACGACACAAAGAATGCAAACGTGATTGTAGCGCCCCCTAGCTTTACCACACTGATGATAACTAAACTTATGAGTACTAACATTCACCTAGGTTCGGGAAAAGATACCTGGAATTACTTTATTGACTCACTAGGAGGGAGTAGACGTGAAAGTGAACAGTGACCACCTTTATTGCCTCAGCAACAAACATATGGCAATGCAAGTGAATGAACAAAAGATATTACCATACAAAATAGAGCTCTTCCAAAGTACAAAAGATCTAAACTAAAATAAATAAAACAAAGAAAAACAGTAGGTCCAAGTTTGCTTTTCCTTTGCTGCAGTTCTCCTTTAAAGGGACACTTCAGCCATTTACATGAAGCTTTGTATCATTAGAAACATGGTAGTAGTGTTGAATGGTCGTGAATCCAACCCTCATTTTGCCCTGAGACGAGAAAAATATGTTTTTCTTTGCCTGGAAGTTTTCTTCATGTGATGCAATATGACGCTTTTTGCATCTACCATGTTTCATGCTTCATGTGAATGTGTGAAGTATCCCTTTAAGGGAAGGGAGATTTTCCTTTGACTTGTTGTGTACACACTTTATTTATTTATATGTTCCTAACACTACCTGGGTAGTTTGAATGTGTTAGTTCTTAGCTGGTTCCTGAATGAATGAAATGAGTTGATGGTCCTGATGTCCTCTGAGGGCGGACCCACCGCTGGCCACACCGAGGTTCTGGTTCGTCCACAGTCAATCATCTCTTGGGATGGCTCGCCACTGAACCCGCAAAAGTTCAGATTCTGAATCCAGGTCTATGATCAAATTTTTTAAAAAAACAATCGGAGCTCACGAGGACCAACAAGACAGATGCGGCTCCTCAGCTTCACTTTCACACTCACAAATCAGTTCCGGGAAGTCTTAAGCTTGTTCAGAGAGACCTTTCAGGACGACGTCTCAGCCTGAAAAGGAAGAGACCTTGAAAGTGCGCGCTAACATAGGGATACAGAGTAGTTGCGCCACCCACTGTTCTGGTGTGAGATAACACCTCTAACTGAGATATGTCGGTTTAGTAACTCCATATTCATGTGGGTTACATGATTATTTAACAAGTATCAGAAAGTACTGTGATGAGTTATCCATGTATGCCTGTAATCTATGTGTATTATTGAATCAATTTGACCCAAAGAATCGAAATGGAATTGATTTTGTGAGGTTGTGGACAATTCCCAGTTCTACTGTTAACTGAAACTTTGGTCACTCTATGGCTACAGTGCCATCTAGTGGAGGATGGCTGCATTTCAGTTGGGAGCAGAACATTTGGTCAGTATATACTGTACACATTTATAAATAATTTGTTAAACCGAAAAAAGTAATTCTAGTAATTTTACGTAGTGAGGTTGGTGACTTTTAACTGTTAAGTCAACAGACTGTGCATATCAGTGCTTCTGACACTGCCTTAAAGGAAAAAACTTGCTAATGAAAAAAACTTAAATAAATAAAAAAGGTGTTCAAGCTAGAAATCATTAGCAGACTCAAAAGTGCACTTTTTACCGTAAATTATCCTCCACACTCCCGAATTTAGGATTTGCCAATCATAGGAAAAACATTTATTTTAACATGTAACTAAAATTACTTCTCTTTGAAACCAGTTGAAATCAGTTCCAACATATTTTTAAATTTTAATTAACCTTTATTTAACCAGGAAAGAAACTCGTTAAGATTGAAAACTTTAAATATAGTCCTCACATCTTTGACCTTTCATGTTACAAATGACATTTTTGAACTCATCACGTCACCAATCCTTCCATTTGTCAAGTTTCCAAACAAATCATTGGTCATATATTTTTCAAACGATCACATACTTTATACACTTTCAATCAAATCATTAGTCTCGTTTTTGTACAAATGAACGTCTGTCACATTTTTGTGTGTGTGTGTTTGTATTGGGTGATCAGTGCCATCAGCAGTTGGCGACTGTATACAGTGCTGTGCCTAACAACGAGAATAGAGGCCGCTGTACCAGCAACAGTGTTTTGTTTGTGGACCATTATGATTGTTTTGCAGTCCCTAACAGTCTTTTCAGATATGGCTATCTCTGATGAACTTCACTACCTGGAAGTTTATCTGACTGATGAGTTTGCCAAGGGGCGCAAGGTGGCAGATCTCTATGAGCTGGTCCAGTATGCAGGCAACATCATTCCCAGACTGTAAGTTTCAACCATTTTTCATTCCAAAAAAGTTTTGATAGATCCTTGCACACACGTTTTGAGTTTCATTCAAATAGTCACTTAAATCTGAATAAACTTACCGTAAATTCCGGACTATAAGCCGCTACTTTTTTCTCACACTTCGAGCACTGCGGCTTCTACTCCGGTGCGGCTAATGCATGGATTTTTTATGGGGGACAATGAGCTTCTGCCGCAAAAACATTTGACTTCGTCACGTCGGATCTTAATATCAGTCATTTTGCGCTTCATGCACGCACCCTCATGATGGAAAACACACGGAGAAATACATATGATGCAGCTTTCAAGTTAAAGGCGATCGACCTGGCTGTCAAAGAAGCTAACAGAGCTGCTGCACGTTAAGATGACACTGACAGCGACAACAGAGACTGAGGAAGTGAGTAATGAAGTCATTCTGAGGCAGTGAATGGATGGACTTTTTCTTGTGAAATATATTACGGTCATCTTTTTCATCAGCCGTGTTACAGACACCGTCGGCTAGGCTTCGTATTGTAACGGTTCATGTTGTAAAGTCAGTAGTTGATAATGTGTTCATAATTCCGATTATGTGGAGAGTCAGTGAATGCACCAGCGAGAACGTGTTGAGTGGCTGTATGAGAGAACGCTGGAGGAGAGAGTTGGATTGTTACGGCAAGTTATGTGTTGCTCTCTGCTGTAAACGGCGTGGTCACGGCCGACAGTGATCGGGTTATTAAGTTATTATTTGAACGCTCTCGTCGTCCTTTAACGTCCGTACGGACGCTACAGTATTTGCGGATGTTACCGGTAGCCTACGTCTGTGTAAATAGCTCTTGTTATAGCGTGGACACCTGCGGCTTATAATCAAGTGCGGCTTATATATGTACAAATACATTTATTTACTTATTTTTAGCCGGTGCGGCTTATATCCAGGTGCGCTCAATAGTACGGAATTTACGGTACATGCTTCTTATCACATAGTTAGTACAAATTGAGAACATGAAAAACTGACCATGATCTGTCAACTTTTCGACCTTATATTGCTAATGTTAGTCAGTGATCAGCAGGGGAACCTGTGTATTTAAGAAGGAAGTAACTCAGAGAAAATTTTGTCATATCTTATGGTTATGCATGTGTTGTGTAACTGAGAAAATATAGACGATCCTGGTGCTTGGAGGGACATGAAAAAACAATGCCAGAGCCCTTCAAAAATTACAATTTATGATGAATGCATTGATTCCATTAAATGGCTCTCTCATTCACCTGACCTAAATCCAAATTGGAGCCTTTCTGGCATATGTAATGGTGCATTGAACACCACCAAGTACCGCCACAGACTCAGTCCAACAACCACAGGTCAGGAACTCACTGATACCCTGATCCAAGTCTGGGAGAACATACCCCAGGATACCATCTGCAGACTCATAAGCAGCAGGCCCAGCGAGATATATATATATATATATATATATATATATATATATATATATATATATATATATATATATATATTGTTTTTCAATGTAACAGGGTGGTAGATCCCAGGTAATAGTCAGGTGCACCTGAAGACTGAAAAACTACTCCAAAGGGAGCCATCTTTAGGCACTCGTGCTCTGAGACGAGGATAAAGCAAGCTCTCATGCTTGTCCCTTTACATGATATAAATATTCAGTCTTGAAACAGTATTTTGTTGAACACCCATTTAGTAAGTCCACTTCATAGCCAGCTGGGGATATCCGTTCCTTTCTGTCTGATAAATAGTGATAAACTGCCATTTTTCTAACTGGACATCAGGAAACACCCCATCAACAAGCCTCTTTCTACATTTTTAAAACTGACCTCTGTAACGAGTTGATACAGACTCGGATATAGAAGCACAATGTTTGTTTTGTTGTTTACACTTTAAAGTATCGTTGAATCTCAACTTCTCAGCTTAATAAGTCAATTTCCTTTTCCCTCCAGCTACCTGCTAATCACGGTGGGTGTGGTGTACGTTCGCTCCTTCCCCCAGTCTCGTAAGGACATACTGAAGGACCTTGTTGAGATGTGTCGTGGTGTCCAGCATCCACTAAGGGGTCTCTTCCTCAGAAATTACTTGCTGCAGTGCACCCGCAACATACTGCCAGATGATGGAGAGCAGCCAGAGTAAGCAAGTCCAGCTTTCTCTCTGTGTTTCTCTTCATCTGGACTTAACATGCCATGCTGTGTGCCTCGATAAGAATCCAATGCTTGCCTACTAAAATAAGAAATAAGAATTAATGTTCCCAGTGAAAAATTTCCTCAAAAAGTGAACTGTGGCTTTAAGAGAGAGTACGCAGCCTTATTTAGAACTGGGCCTAGTAGAGCAAAGCCTTTGCTTCTAGGAGCTGATAATTGTTTTTAGTCTTTAAGCCAAGATGACCACATTCTGTTTCCAGATTTTCAGCTTAAATAGGTGTGGCATGAGCAGTGTATTATTTTCTCGACAATGCCACCCGGGGGGGGGTTGCTCCCAGGAAATGCTATTTACCCTCTGTTTTTTTTTTTAAAGAGGTCACACAGGTCCGTCCACATTTAAACCAAACAAAATACTTCAGTTAATAAAATCGATCAGAAGAGAACTAATGAAAACATAAGAAAATAACACTGAACCAGGGAAGAGGGGGGGGACCAGGGCTGAGGCTTACCAAGCGACAGGGGGGAGGGACCAAAACGAGGAAGGGCTCCTTAAAGTAACCACCCGTGACACTACACACCACAATAACAAAAACGGGAGTTGTGAAGAAACCACCACCAGGGGAACGGACTGCCGCCTTGGGTCCTCAGCACCTGATCAAAAAAACAAAGGTTATTATAAAATCAAGCCAATACAAAAGGGTAAACCAATGCTGACAGTAAATAAGAAAATAACCAAAAAAAGAAATAAACAAAATGAATTATCCAACCAAACCACGAGACACCAATATTAAGAACAGGAGGCAATGATGCTAAAAATGTCCAAGCTCATTTTAGTCTTGCGCCTGCAACCAGTCTTTTATCTTTTGAAGGCCGCGCACAAGCCGAGCCGACCGCACAGCTCGTTCCTAAATGAGCTGGTTTTCCACGAGGTAGCCAAAACAGCAATGCTGTAGCTGATGGCCGAAACCACTGACGACCCCAGCCAGGTCCATTTGGGATGCAGGCACCGCCTCCAAACAACAGAGGAAAAGAGCGCCTACCTGGCCGCAGCGCAGAGACACAAGAGCGCATACCACTTGTTCCAAACCAACTCGGCAACCTGTCTCCCGTGGCGCCAGCAGACAGCCGCGCAAAGACGGAGTAACCGCGCGTCAACAGCGGCCTTGGTAGACGCGTAACGCGGCTTAATGTGCCGCTGCGTCAGTAACGTGGCCAGGAGTGGGCCTGGTAAACGCACCAACGGCTTACTGTGCCAACAAACGGGCACCGCCAGGCCACAGCAGTCATCCACCTGGGAGGATAGCCGGAAAAGAAAGAGGGACAGGTGTCGAGCGCACCTGCGTTTAATGGTGCGTATGGCACCAGCCCCTCATTGGGGTGTGCCAAATCTGGCACAGTGCCATAGCATGGCAGGGAGCGGAAGGACACCCCACTACATCGGCACTAGAGGTTGTTCGGTTGTATGAGGTACTTGTCAATAGAAAGTTTATTACCCGCAGAAGATGCAGGTCAGCTAGGCCCCTTTTATTGGGAAAGTAGTCCGAGTGCTGGGACAGAAGCTAGGCTAAACATCACTGTTAAGCCATTTTGAAAAAAAAAAAAAAAGATCTAAGTGGATGCTATATTTAGAAATGTTCAGTCCTGGATTTTCCAGACAGCAAGCCCCTTTGAGTGCTACTTCATCTCACAACATACATTTTCCTTCAGCAGTTCACTGGGTCTGTAGTGTACAGGTAAGCTTAGATTTTTTAAGTTCTGTGAATTTTGATATTACTACTGCTCAGTCGGAGATTAGGAGGTTTCGGCTGGCTCACACAGTACAGTAGTTGCTGGAGAGTTGGAATCTCGTTTAGTTTCTTCCCTCCTCAACAACAGACACATTATGTAATGAAAAGGAGAGTGAGCAAAAATTTTAAAGACATGTTTTCATTAAAGTCTTTTAGTTTTCAAATTAAATGTTTAAGGTCTGTGAAACATCAGTGTCAGTATGTCAAGGAACTCTGAATGTTGAGTGAAGAAGACTAGATAGATTTGTCTCGTCTTCTTTACTCACCATCCAGAGTAGATAGATACTTTATTGATCCCGAGGGAAATTCAAATTCAGACTTGCTAGCATATATGAGCTGCTGGTATACCGTGATCCAGAATGGTCTAGAAGTATTTTTATTTATTTTTTACCAAGTCCCACTGGAAAAATGGGCTCAACGTTTTTTATGTACCATCAAGTCAATCTCTTCTCTCCTCGAGTTTCAACAGAAGTCTCTCTCTATCTCTATCTAGCATCTTTTTTTTTTTTCTGTGTACCCCACTCAAAAAATGTATCCACAGCATGTCCTCTTGTAAAACATTTATGTTTATAGTCACTTTCAAAATTACTTTTTTTTACTTGTAATATGGTCATAGATTTCTCGGTCAGTTTTTTAAAATAGCTCATTTCTGTTGTACTAATGGCCCGGTCTGCAGCTGTGTAGCAATTTTTCTCAATAATGGGACTGAGTTGACCAGTATCCCCTATGGCTAATACAGTACCTCATGCAACCCTACTTTCTGAAAAAACTACCCCTTTTACAGCCAAGATGAATATTTCGCTTCTCAGTTCATCTTGAATGACAGAGAATGCTTATTTGAGACATTTATACATGAATCCTTGTCTTTATTTGTATTTTCTTTACTCCATAGGGGAACAGAGGAGATGACTGGTGACATCAATGACTCCATTGACTTTGTCCTCCTGAACTTTGCGGAAATGAACAAGTTATGGGTAAGAATGCAGCATCAGGGTCACAGCCGAGACCGAGAGAAGAGAGAAAAGGAACGACAAGAACTTCGGATTCTGGTGGGCACCAACCTGGTTCGCCTCAGCCAGCTGGAGGGGGTCAACGTGGAGAAGTACAAACAGGTGTGTGTGTGTGTGTGTGTGTGTGTGTGTGTGTGTGTGTGTGTGTGTGTGTGTGTGTGTGTGTGTGTGTGTGTGTGTGTGTGTGTGTGTGTGTGTGTGTGTGTGTGTGTGTGTGTGTGTGTGTGTGTGTGTGTGTGTGTGTGTGTGTGTGTGTGTGTGTGTGTTAAAAGTTATTTTCAAATTAGCTACTTACAGCATTAGGAAGAACAAAGGCAGAGTGTACAACATTGTACACATAAACGAGTGAGTTTCGCCAGCTGTACTGTTGTCTGAGCCATGTTTACCTGTGTGCTTAACATCTTAATTTTTTCCCTCCCACAGATTGTTCTTGCTGGAGTCTTGGAGCAGGTTGTGAACTGCAGAGACTCGTTGGCTCAAGAGTATTTAATGGAGTGTATTATTCAGGTAGACACCGGGGGTTTATTCAGCCAGATGTGAATCATTTTTATATTCAATGCAGTGATTTCTCTAAAGTGTTCTCTCCTCCTTAAGCTGTAAAGTATTTTTTTCATCCAAGATTATGTTAAATCAGCTGTAAATATAGAGAGGTGCTGTTGATCAACCATGTCTTTAATCTTGAAGTGGTCATCAGCCAACCCTTCCTAGCTAATTATTTGTACTGGGGTTTGACTGTAGCAAACCGCTATTTCTTTCAGTGTTTGACAAATTTGATTTACATCTACACATTTACAAGTCGACAAGTTAGTAGGAAAAAGAGTGTCTGTAGATATAAAATCGGAGAGGTACAAATGTAATTCTATGGTTTATAGCTCACTAGTGTGGATCAAATATATGAAAAATAAACTCAGAATTGACTCAAAACACTAAGAAAATGTTTGGTCTAAAAAGTTTTCATGTTTACCAGTGGCCTGTCTTTGTCAAAATGTAGAATGAGATGAGTCGTAAGTAGCGTGGGAAAGCTGATTGTCACAATCCCCAAATGCAGCTGAGCAAAAGAGTAGACTAGTCTGCATCACTGCCCTGGATCCAGTCCTAGATTAATATTCTTTCAATGTCCGCGTCAGTAGAGGAAGATAAATTAGTTAGATTTGGATTGAAAACACTGGCTTTTGTTGTTTTGTTCTGGCTAAAAGAGTTTGCAGTCATAGCAAACACAACATTTTAGTGTTTGTTCCAAGGATTGTTACAATTAGATTTAAAAAGATTTGATTTAAAAAATGGAAATACATATTCAAACTTTACAGAATAATATTTAAATAATTATTCAAAGATAAATTCCCTGTCTTTAATATGATTTTTGTCAGACTGAATTAAAAAAAAACTGTTTTGGTTTAGTTCTATTGATAAATTGACAATAGGAAGTATAAGCACGAATGAAATTAATGAGTATGTTTTGATAGGTTTTCCCAGACGAGTTCCACCTTCAGACCCTGAACCCTTTCCTGCGCTCATGTGCTGAGCTCCATCAACATGTCAATGTCAAGAACATCATCATTGCCCTGATTGACAGGTACAGTTTGACACACTAGTGTCTATTTGATTTTGAATTAAGCCAGTAATGGCTACATAATCTTAAACTTGTAATGACTCTATTAATAGCACAAGTCTAAAGCTACTTCAAAAAATGTCAGCACAAAAAGCAGATACAATAATGTAGGCAGTGATGGTCCATTTCTGTCTCAGAGTCATCAGGGTAAACATTGGATTGTTTTTCAGACTGGCTCTGTTTGCTCATCGAGAAGATGGCCCTGGAATCCCAGCTGAGATCAAACTGTTTGACATCTTCTCTCAGCAGGTGGCTACAGTCATTCAGGTAAGAAGATTAGCTTTACCTGCTCTTGTAAGGCGAGTCAGGCTTTACAAAAGGCTCGATGGTGGGTTGATTTTAATGTGACACAAATTTACGTTTTGTTCAAATCCCCTCACTATTGAAGGTTTTTTATTTATTTCCCTCCGACATCACTTGATTCAAAGCCTTTTTAACTTGACCTTGTTTAATTGCAGTGTAAGTTTTTATTGTTATATGACGAATGCAGTCAAAATATGTATGTATGTGCTCTCTCGCCTACTTCATACAATTGAGAATTATAGTTGCAGAAGAAGGTGCCTGTTCGGATATAGTTTCAAGGCTGGGTTCGCATCCGGCGGTCTTTCCCGCATATCTCTCCCCACTTTCCTACCCTATCCACTGTCTTCCACCATAATATGGGCAATAAAACTCCCAAAAATAAATATTTAAAAAAAAAAAAGCATTAAATTCTTCTTTATAGATTCTTTATAATACACTAGCAGTTCTCTTTCACCAGCAGAGGGCGCTATATGGATTTCAACAAACATTATCACGCTCCAGAGTGGTGATGCAGATATGCACTGTTACCTAGTTGAGGAACCACCTTGTCTTCATTATAAATCTATTTCATAAATTGGATTTGGGGCATCAGTATATATATCTATCTCTACAGATCAAACATAGATCTAGAAAGATATCGGCAAATATATCAGTATGTGATCTTTTTTTTTTTTCTCCCCATTATCGATATCGACCCCCAAAAACCCATGTCAGTCGGGTGCTGTTATTTATATTAGTAGTTGCCTTGGTGATCCCTACTACAAACAGAAGTTAGAAAACAAGTATAAAATAAACAACAATTTAGAATACAAAATGTGAAAATAGTGGATGAAAAATGGAGACTTACAAGATTAAACACTTTTACAAAATAAGTACTTTTATGATTGAGAATTATAACTGAATTCTTCTGGTTTATATGAGGGACTAAAGGTATGATAATGCAGGAAATGTTTTTACTAATCTCTCCCTCCAAAGCTATGTCAACTGGAAGTTTTGGTCTCAAACAAACAGTGGGCTGACACTGGATGTTTTTATTCTGTTTTTGTTCTTCAGTCTCGCCAGGACATGCCGTCTGAGGACGTGGTCTCTCTTCAGGTGTCGCTCATCAATTTGGCCATGAAATGCTACCCTGACCGGGTTGACTATGTCGATAAAGTCCTGGAGGGAACTGTGGAGATATTCAACAAGCTCAACTTGGAACAGTAAGTCCTCAAAGTCAGGACATGCTGCAATTAAAGCAATAAATGAATGGGATCAGTTACTTCGGATGGTCTCACAACATAATAACCTCTGCCAACACTATGTGAATTTGTGTTGAATGGGAAGGTGTGACATGCATTGTAAAAGTGCTTTTGAGTAGTCGGAAGACTAGAAAAGTGCTCGACAAGCTCAAATCCATTTACAATGGTACAGAGACATGCTAATTGGCTTCATACTACGTTAAAAAAAGGTAGATTCTTTTGCTTTAATAGGTGATTTCAATATAATTAAACCCAGGCAATGTTTCTACATATTTTGGGGTCTATATGATAGATTGTGACTAAGATCCTCTAGCAGTTTGCTTCAGCCCACAGCTGTGACATAGATTTGGACCTAGGTTTAAACATCATAATACCCCTTGAAGAAATATCATGCAGCAGCTTTTTACAACCATCGCAAGTGAAGTCTTTTGGTGCTTTCTTCCTGTAGTTTCCAATATGATCTGCATTTGTGATCACAACAGCCACATTTTCACACCGACTTCACCCTGTAATGTTTACTGCCAGTGTAAAAGTAGATTTTCGTTGTGAATTTGTAGTGAGCTGATATGAGAATGCAGCAGAAATCATTCTGGAAAAGTCACCACTATATTGACTTTGAACTGAAATCAAAGCATTGCTTGAATTGAAAACGACACATTTTATTTTTACATGAGAAAGTGTTTTCTCTAAAACAGTAGAAAATAATAACTTGGCTTTCATACAAACAGTTTTAAGGGTTGTCACCTTTTTGCTCGGTGACATCTTGGACAAAATATGTTCAAACTCTTGACATGGGCGTGTTGTTAATTGACTCTGCCCTGAAAATGATTGACATGGGCAAGATAACGTCAGTTAGAGGTTCTGAATTTCCCTTTTGATTAATTTTCACTAAATTGCCCAGCCTTAGACCATATATTGTATGTGTCCGTCCAGTGCAATCCCCAAGGACGTCATGAAACCGCTTAATCTTTTCTGTTCACCACCAAGTTCTTCTCCGTCCTGAAATGTTCTCGACATTTTCAGGTGCACACGTATCAGCAGCTTAAAAAAATGAAAACAGATGTATTTAAGGGAGAATGGAATAAACCATCACTTCACATTTCACATTTTTACAATGTTCAATGTAAACCATTTAAGCAGTATGACTAGGGCATCCTAATACAGTATTTGCTTGCTTGGCTTAGCTGTATGACTTTGAACCTTACCATTGTTTCCCTCCTACAGCATAGCAACAAGCAGCGCAGTGTCAAAGGAACTCACCCGACTGTTGAAGATCCCAGTGGATACCTACAACAACATACTGACAGTGCTGCAGCTCAAGCACTTTCCACCACTTTTTGAGTACTTTGATTATGAGTCACGCAAGAGCATGAGTTGCTATGTGCTGAGCAACACGCTGGAGTACAGCACCACCATCGTGGCACAGGAACAGGTCAGATTGCTAGCTACTTCTCTTTGTTTAAAAACAGAAAATATGTAGACTGCAATCATTTGGGGATGGTGACAGTT
Source organism: Symphodus melops (assembly GCF_947650265.1). Lineage (NCBI taxonomy): Eukaryota > Metazoa > Chordata > Actinopteri > Labriformes > Labridae > Symphodus > Symphodus melops. Next base: position 23,510,141 of record NC_136693.1, read on the forward strand.
GGACAGTCACTTGACCTCTATGCCTTCTTCTGTTATTCACAGTTATCTACAAAGACACGCCTGCTCACATGCATGCATAGTTAAAAGCAAATATATTTCTAACCTTAATCTCCACTTAAAGAAGAGCTTTGTCAAACCAAATGTAACACTGAACCAACTACTGCTGGTTAAAACTAAATTGAAACTCATGAAAGCATCTGGCCATATCATGCAGGTCTGTATCAAGGAAGCATTTCTCTATGATAATGAAGTCATAGGATTAAAGGAAGGCTCTGTCTATTCATGAGTGTGACCATCATTCCTTGTTTAGGATATTTTACTTGTATGTGCTTAGCTTGTCAAAGTGGTTTACCCAGAAAAGTTCATATTTTCTTCACTTTGCTCTCCGTCACTGTTCTTTCTAGGTGGACGCCATCTTGAACTTGGTATCAACACTGATCCAGGACCAGCCTGACCAACCAGCCGATGACCCTGACCCAGAAGACTTTGCTGAGGAGCAGAGCCTTGTGGGTCGTTTCATTCACCTGCTCCACTCTGACGATCCTGATCAACAATACCTTGTGAGTGTTTTTTTCCGCATTAAAAAAGTTGAGGGAGGATTTTGCACATGTATCTCATGAACCCCAAAAACCTGTGTAACTACAGCATTCTTTAGAAAAAACAAGAAGATTCAAATGTGTCAAGTTGCTCAGAATTTTACAACTTTCTTATTCCAAACTTTAACTAATTGTAAGATTAGCCCATTGTTGTCGTCATTAAAGTCATTATTCTTATTTGTTGGCAGATTTTGAACACAGCCAGGAAACATTTTGGTGCAGGTGGAAACCAAAGGATTCGCTACACACTCCCTCCTTTGGTGTTTGCTGCCTACCAGCTGGCCTTCAGATACAAAGAAAACTCGTCATCGGTGAGCACACATTTTTGACTGCATTTAACTTGCTGCATTTGTAATACTGCCTATCTTTAATTTACATTGTTTCAAACTTGTCTCACATCAGGATGACAAGTGGGAAAAAAAGTGCCAAAAGATCTTTTCCTTCGCCCACCAGACCATCAGTGCACTTATCAAGGCTGAGCTTGCCGAGCTTCCTCTTCGACTATTCCTGCAGGGGGCGCTGGCTGCAGGGGAGATTGGCTTTGAGAACCATGAGACTGTAGCTTATGAGTTCATGTCACAGGTAAACCATTTACTATTTTATAAAACTTTCTGTTGTTTGAATTATTAGGCCCTCAGACTTGCCGCACGTTCAGACAAGTTGTCTGACAGTTGGATGGCCTAGTTTTACAATATTTTAGAATCATAAATTGAACTAACTCTTTTAAAGTTGCTGTAGTAGATTGCAGGAGCTTGCAGTTCTAATATGGGCTGTGGTGACTGCAATGTAACATTTGAGAGACACGGTATATCACAAACAAACAAAGCAACTGAGGCTTCAGTGATCTGTAAAATTACTTTGAAAAAAAAAGAAAACTGAAATACATTAAAATAACAGAACTCCATTTTAGACTCTGAACTTAAGGTGAGACAAGGAAGGCAAAAATGAAGATTTTGTAAATTTCTGTAAATTCCTTTGTATCAAATATGTTAACAAAATGAAAACATAATTTTGACCTTATCCAATTTTCAGATTTATATCCCCAATATGTATGCAAATTAGTGCATATTTCATTAGATAATGCATTATTTGCACATTTAAATAACAATTCAATTTTAAAATATTTATTTTGATAAGTAAGTATAAGTAATCAACTGGAGGAGGTTAATGTGGATATCTGTTAGTGGATTTTTTTACCCTGTTCACCTGTAGTGTCTCGCCTTAATTCTAATTCTTTTAGAGAGAGTTTGCAGAAGTGAATATTTGGCATGTGGTCATAGATGAGTAGCAGTGAGTAATTTGAGTTTAAAAAAAAAAACAGATAAGCAAAAATAAAAAATGTTTACCTCTCTATCAGTTTGGACCTCTGTGAGCCTTAAATATTTTTCCACACTGTCTCATTTATAGTCTTCTCTCCCGACTTTGCCTTTAACCCAACCTTTGTCTCCTCACTAGGCCTTTTCGCTGTATGAGGATGAGATCAGTGACTCCAAAGCCCAGTTGGCAGCCATCACACTGATCATCGGTACCTTTGAGCGGATGAGATGTTTCAGTGAAGAAAACCATGAGCCGCTGAGGACCCAGTGCGCACTGGCTGCCTCAAAGCTGCTGAAAAAGCCTGATCAGTGCCGAGCCGTCAGTATCTGTGCTCATCTCTTTTGGTCAGGCCGCAGTACTGACAAAAATGGTGAAGAGGTGTGTATGGATTTGTTCTTGTAATATATGTTATAAATGCAATTGATTAAAAATTAAAAAAAAAAAGGAATATCGTGTAAACACCTTAGACATTCTGTGTTTGTGCCTATTAATATTTTAGTACCGTATTTTCCGCACTATAAGGCGCACCGTATTATAAGGCGCACCTTCAATGAATGACATATTTTAAAACTTTTTCCATATATAAGGCGCACCGCATTATAAGGCGCTACAGTAGAGGCTTGGGTTACGTTATGCATCCATTGGACGGTGCTGCGCTAAAGGGAATGTTAACAAAACAGTCAGATCAAACTTTATTAATAGATTACAAATCAGCTTTCTGACAACTCCATTCACTCCCAAAATGAATAAACAACTGTTTTATTATTTTCTCCGAGGTAAAGTACCGTATTAGTTTACTTGGCGCAGCTCATCCTCTTGCTTCCTCCACTTCCGCACCATTGATTCGTTAATGTTAAACTCTCTCGCTGCTGCTCTATTCCCGTGTTCTACTGCGTGACTGATCGCCTTGAGTTTAAACTCTGCGTTGTAAGCGTGTCTCTTAATAGGAGCCATTTCAGGGTCTTTACACAAACACACAAATGGAAATGAAACACCGTTTTATATATCCCAGCATGCATCGCGCACTACTTCTTCTATGGGGGAAAATTGAGTCGGCGGCTGCTTACCGTAGTTGCGAGACCTGTTGTGGCTCAATATTGATCCATATATAAGGCGCACCGGATTATAAGGCGCATGGCCAGCTTTTGAAAAAATTGAAGGCTTTTAGGTGCGCCTTCTAGTGCGGAAAATACGGTAGGTTTGTTGTATCACTGTTTTCACATATTTTGATGCACAAATCAATTCCAAAACTGTCTTTTTGAACAACTGATCCGCAGATCCGCGATGGTAAGCGGGTGATGGAATGTTTAAAGAAAGCTCTGAAGATTGCAAATCAGTGCATGGACCCATCGCTGCAAGTCCAGCTGTTCATTGAAATCCTCAACAGATATGTTTGCTTCTACGAGAGGGAAAACGATGCGGTAGGACAAAACAAATGTTATATCTGAAATGGTCATGGCCCTCTTTTAACCTTGTTTCCCTGAAGTTCTCATATCTACACACACCTGCATCTCACGTCTGTTTATAACACAAAACAGCACTCTGTGTGCCTGCTCCTTTTGACAGTCTTCTTTAAGTGGACATTTCATGTAGTCACCAAAAAAAAAAACCCTACCTTCTTAAAAAGTTTCACAATCGATTCTGTTACTCCATATTCCGCTCCATACTCCACACTCGCTCTCTTTCTTGCTTTGATTTCCTCTATCCTGCAGAGCATGTGTCTGGAGGATAGAGAGCCGATGCAGATCCTCCGATACAGATCCTCCTCTAAAATCAGTACTACTGCAAGTATTGCTTTTAGATAGCGATAACCTTCTTTTGAGGTACCTTGTTCTGGTTGATCACCTTGTCTCCCCCGAGTACGGCAGCTGTGAGTGACTGGCTGGCCTTAGTCATGTGCATAAGGCTCGCTTTACAGATCAGCGGCTCTGTCTTTTGCCATATGAAATTCTAGACCCTTAATATAAGACAATACTGCTTTGTCCAGGTGTGATTAAGATAATTGTATTTGTATCAATATGTACCATCATGGTGATGTAGTAATCCAGATTACAGCCTGTGTGTGTGTTATCCAGATGCTTCTCTAAAGCTAGACACAAAAGCAATGATGTTTTCCTACCCGAGAAGTTAAATGATCAAGTGAACAAACTGGTGCAAGGGCGAAGTTTGCCTTTGTGAAATTGTGAACTCAGTTTAAAGATGTTGATTTTAAAGCTAACTGCTAATTTACTTTTAGACGCTGTTGAAATGTTTTGATGCTTTAAATGCGTAAGTGCTCCGACATCGTTGTCAATGAAGTCCCTAAAATAAAGGTCAATACTACTTTCACACATTCTCTCATTCTCCACCTTTCCAGGTGACCGTCCAGGTATTAAACCAGCTGATTCAGAAGATCAGGGAAGATCTCCCCAACCTGGAGGCCAGCGAAGAAACAGAGCAGATCAACAAACACTTCCACAACACACTGGAGCACCTTCGTCTGCAGAGAGAATCCCCAGAGTCTGAGGGCCCCGCCTATGAGGGCCTGGTCCTTTAAAACTGTTTAAGATGTTTCACAATATTATGAATATAAAACTGTAGGCCAGGATTAAAAGTAAAAGTCAAGAAGAGCTAAAAGAAGTCACTCATTTCCTTTTCATCATCTTTCACTGGCACATTTATGAAGGAGCTCAGAGGTATTTGAGGCAAGACTTCCAAGCAATCCTTTATGAATTCCTTTTTGACCAATTTGTGTTAACCTGTACCATTGTATTTTTTAGAATTATAATCAGATTTTGGTTTATCCGTGCTTGCTTTTTCACATCATTCCATCAGGAGGGTGACTGTTTTGTCATTGTGTATAAAGTCTGCAGAAAGTGCTGTTCATTATGTGTGAAGTTTGAAACGGATTAGGACCACACATACAAACACTGTAGGTGCCCATTGTTCAAGAGCAGCATCTTTTCACCTTTTTAAACTTTTTTGAATTTTAAGTTAATAATTGTAAAGCATTTAACATGATCCCCAATTATTCTGCTACCTTAGCTGAGATGAAAATAAAATAAAACCTTATCAATAAAATAACTAAAATAGGCATCATATTTTTAAGAAGATCCTATCCTTTCATACTTGCATAGTTATTTTGAACAACACCAAATTAGTCTCTTTTGGCTCCATATTTCATTTGTTTTTTTATGGACTCCTGCATTGACATGTAAGAACTGCAGCATGTGTTTGTATGCTTTAGTGTGCATAAGGTCAGATTTTACTATCTAATAGTCCAACCATCCACAATGTCCAACTTTGTCAGAATCAGTGAGTAAAACAGTATTTTCTTGGTGATGCTGTCCTTTCAGATCCCTCTCTTGTGTAGGGGTTGCAACAGTTCCTTGGGATTGCTCACTAGTTAACAGTTGCTTTAATGATGTAAAAGTTTGAGTAAAGTTTTGAAATGGTTTGCTGCAGCCTGACAGTTCCTGCTGATCTCTTTCTAAGCTCTTAAGTTGATTTGTTGAAGGCAGTATGGAGCACTTTCTCTGTCCCCTATTAAAACCTATGTAAACCCACTTGTGAATCAGATCAAGACGGATTATAGCAATTATTGTTGTCACTTACTGAAATAAAATTAAAATTAACAATACCAAGTTGTTATTTTGTGAAATTTACGCACAATATTTAAATAAAATGAAAACATTTTATTTAATTAATTAGGGTTCTTACACTGTCAAGAATCGTGTGTCATTTCTGGGTGTGGAAAGTGTGGAGAGCAATTCGTTTCCAGACAAATTAAAGACTCATAAATCAATCATAGAGGCTGTGCTTTCGTTGGGATTTGGGATATAATGATCCTCAAATGTTGATGCATCAATTTAAAAAAAAAAAAATCCAGTATTGGTGTGTATGTCCATACAGCTGAGTTAGTAGTCCGCTGTACTATGTCCATACCATTGACGATTTATCATGGTTGTAACGGTTATTGTATATAACTCATATAGCCCATACCAAAACCACAGATCAGATTGGTAAAAGCAGGACTTAATTATCCCAGCACATCAATGTCATAAATAGCTGTTTCAGTTTCGGGAGACCATTATTCATTTATTAGATGCAAAGTTCTTTCACATTTCAACAGAAATGAAATCGGTCGATAAATCCTTGTATGCCTCGCTCTGTAACTTTACCTTCATAAAAGGGTGTGAGGGACTTTGCAGTTCTCTGCCATTTTTCCCATGGAATTTGAATGCAACGCAGCAGTAAAATGGACTTGCTTTGCGCATGCGCCTTGCTGTTGCATTCCCCCAACAGTAAGTATTTTGCCTGCTATAAGTACGTTTGCGTTAAACTAAACCGATAAAAGTTTGTTTGCCTATGAAGTTTATGGTGGTAGTAATGACTCAGTAGCCGTCCATGTATTACAGAGAAAAGTTGTAGTTCCATTGAACCATCGGTCTATCGCTGAAAGAAACGGACTATGTCGGCAAATAAAACAAAGAAAGTCAAAATGGCTACTAAATCTTGTCCTGAATGCGACCAACAGGTGAGATAATATTTTTATATTTTAATTGTTGGCATTGTGAATGAATTGTTTAGATAATGTGGTTCTTATTTCTTTCACTGATGACTGTCATGGCAGCTCACACCGAGCTGCTGCTGCTCTCTCTCCCACTGAGCCTCAATATGAGCAGCTCTTTGGAAATGAATATATCGCTAAATTAAATGAAGATGAACAATCTTAGCTTCTTGTTGATTAAATTATCCCCCCCAAATGTGCATATGAGTACTTATTAACACCACTTTTGTGCCGTAACATTCTTGAATTGACACGTAATATTTCGACACAATGTGCTGTTGTTATTATAATGGTGTTATATTGAGAACAAACATGGTATACAACGTATTCTGGGGAATTGTTAAATGACGAATTTACGCAAAAACAACCGTTATTGAGGGATTTTAAAAGACTAGCACATTTAATTTTATTTATTATTATTATTTTCTGTCAGCATGTTAACTTGTCCTTAAACTGAAATGTGTTGTCTGTATGGGTTCAGTAGGCCTAGACTGCGAAATAGGCCATAGATGTAAGGTAATGGTAATGCATAAAAACTTTTAATCTTATTTGAGGGAATCCGTCATGGTACAAAAAAACCCCACCATACGCAAGAAATTTGACGGGGAAAAATGATGTTTCAATCAAAATCTGGATTTGTAGATCACGTCATTCCTTGTAGTACAGTATACAACACTGTATCAACATTTAATTAATTTATCATTGTTTTTAAACCATTATTACTGAAGGGGATTGCTAATATCTGACAACAATTTTATACCACACCAATTCCACTTACTGTCCAAAAACATTTGTACTTTTTCTTATCCCAAAATGCAGTCAAGTATATACTTATTTATGAGCAAATACACAAGTATATGTTTGTGTGCCATAGTGCTTCAGGTCTATGTGTATGATACTGCATATCTCTACAGTCACAGTATTTCTAATAGTAATTCTGTCTCAAAATACTGTAATAGATTTCTATATCTCTCCTATCATCTTAAGAGAGTGGTAAGAGAGTGTTTCATGTCAATCAATATTTATTACTCGTTATGTTATTTACAGAGACCCAACATTACCCAACATAATACTAAGTTACATTTAGCAAAGTTAGCATGTGACAGTCCATAAAGGAAAAAAAACTATAAATACAAGATTAGAATGTGTTCTAGTTTTAATATGGAAAACAAGAGATTATGATTTATTTCCTTTACTTATCAGTATATCATTCACCGTATTTAGTTTTAGGATTTGTATAGGGTCAGTTTATCACCAACTCTGTTTACAACATTAAAAGTTTCATCCCCACTCAAGTCATTGCAACAAAAAAGGCTAAAGCAGTTCAGTCTTTCTGTTCTTATGTCAGAAGAGAATACAAAGCATGCTTAGCTTGTCCAGGCTTTTTTTGTTATTGTTGTTGGGTTGGCTCGACTAAACCTGAAGCTCCAGAGATATCAGGTATCACAAAGCTGATTCATGAGCTGTTTCCACTAACTCAGACTATCAGGGCTTCAGGCTTTGAGCTTGCTCAAAAAAAATTAAGGCATTTCATATGTCACTCACCACGTCATCATAAAAAGAAAATTTATTTTAAGGAAATCATTACATCTCCCATACACTCCCATTAATTTTCTAATGTAATTTCATGTAAAATAGGAAGACATTACAGTGTTTTAAATATATATATATATATATATATATATATTTTTTTTTTTTTCTGTACTTTTCAAATACTTTCACACAGCAATGGGTTGTAAAGAGTTGGTATTTCATGTATATAATGACTGCTTCAATCACTGTTGTGTCTTTTCTCCGTTCACGCTCACCCCGTCTGCACCATGCAGGTATCAGTTGGTTGCTATGTAGGACAGCTATCAGTAGCTTCACGTCAGTTAAGTTACAGTCTAGCTATGTCCTCCGCCAAACTCCGTAAATGTTTCCATTTGAGTAGATGACACACCCAAACATAAATGTCCCCACACCACTCATTCAAAGAAGGGGATACTTCCTTATATTGCTGTCTCTCGTCAAGGCTTGCTATGTAAAAATAATGTGTGAAATGACCAGTGTTGGCAGCTTCCCACAGTTTTAGCACATAGTGATGGGATAGTTATGCATTGAGAGGAGTTTCCCCACACCAGCACGTGGACGCACAGGCACACACAAATAGATGGAAATGTAATGCTTGGAAGCTAGTTGAAGCAAAACTAAAAATACTACAATTTACAAGTTGTATCAAACCATGGATGCACGGTTCAATATTATATTGAGAATTGTTGCATCCCTTAGTGCACAACAACCAAAGGTTTGCATTTAAAACGGTGTTGCAAAAATCCATGCTCTTTCAGAACACTGGTGCCATTACTGACACTGGTTTACCTTCTATCCTAATCAATCCCCATCATCCTGGTATACTGTTCCCTCATTGCTCCATGGGAACAAATGGGAAATAAATACTAAAGTCCAGTTCGTGTAGCCACTGAGACCACTCTGTACCGGGCTCGGGCACAGTGTTCAGGGTTCAGGCACGGTGCACTTCTTGGCTTTGGCACACTTTGGAGAGGTGTGCTTCTGCACGGTACACTTCCTGCACAAGGCTTGAGTACAACACGGTATGGATTGCCAGTGTGACCGCACCGCACCAGTAGTGAGAAGACTAGAAAGGGCATGCTAAATGGGCCCTACCGAACCTGTGTCTTCTTGGTCTGTCAGAGCCTTTACGGACTTGGATCAATGCTCCATCTTACTTTGTAGAACACCAAAGAATACAGATTTTATTCACCTGGTTGAGCGGCTCATGTAGATACTTTTGTATGAAGGAAACACAGCTATTCATTATTTGTTATGGTTCCTTTTTGTCTCTAGATCCCAGTTGCGTGCAAGTCCTGTCCATGTGGTTATGTGTTTATTAGCAGAAAGCTGCTAAACGCCAAATTAAATGAGCGCTCTTCTCCAGCAATAGCAGGTAAGACTCCACTTGAATGAAACTAATGATTTATGCTTAAAAAAATAAATTAAGGTTTTCAGCATGTCTTGAAGGGAGAATATTCCAATATCTGTTCTTTGTAACACCTAATGTCAAAGCAGCTAACATTTTTACATTGATCCCAAAAAAATTGAGTGAAGACATTTAAAGTCAACATATATGCCTATGATTGTCACGCTTGTTTTCGTAACACAGTTGCCACTGAGCTCGGTAGCAGACTTTCAGTCCAGAAAAGGGCTTTCAATGTTTGCTTGTTTTTCTGCTGCAGACAAACTGGACTTTAAGCGGAGGAGGACGGAGCGCATTCGCAGAGAGAGAATAGATCCTTCTTTAACGAACGACATGGAGAACAGGAAAAGACCTCGGGCAAACAGCCAATCAGATCCTATTCGTAGGGGGCGTGGAAGACCAAAAACAGTGGGACTGAAGAAGCAGGAAGAGGAAAAGGGTAAAAAAAAAAAAAAAAAAAAAGAGGGATTATCCTTTTTACCATAATGGCAGCCTGCACTTAAATGTATGCTTTCATATGTTCTCAAAATGTAAAAATTGGGGTTAGTTGGTAAGTTAAAGAGGGCTAAGGCCCCGTTTCCACTTATCGTTTTTTTCCAGGCAGAAAAGCGCTGGCTGTGCGCTTGAAAGCGCTCGCATGAGCGTTTTGTGTGCTGAGAGAAAAAACACTGCACTTCACCCCGTCTCAGTTGTTTGACAACGGCCGCTGTTTGAATGACACGGCTACGTTACTTTTTACTGCATGTTTTATTATATTTGAGATTATTTGTTCCCTTTACGATAAGCATCAATCACAATATTCTCACCTCCTACTTTTTCTGGATGATGAACTTCTTAATGACGGCCCCACTATCACAGCTCTGATCAGACACAGAGTGAGGAGGATGTGGCTACAACACAATCCATAGGAAACAACAATACAGGGAATATCTCCGCCTTGTCCAGGAGTCGTTACTGGATGAAGCCCGGTTCCAGTCATATTTCAGGCTTACTAAAATTAAATAAATATGAAACTGAACTGGCCAAGACCAACTTCTCCTTCATTGTTTTTGGTTGCCAAGGAGATGAGAACCGGCCTTTCAACCTTGTGATTGGTTAATTCGCTCGTGACGTCAGCAGCGCCTTTTTGAAAAGTTGAAATATTTCTAAACACACAAAAATAGTAGAGCACTTGTTCAAAAGTCGCTGGGAGCTGCGCTTTTCATCCAGGCGGCTGCTTTCTTCTGAAAATGCTCACTACCCTTTGAAAACAACTGTAAAAACATGCTGGCACTGAGAAAAAACGCTAGGTGGACATGGGGCCTTAAGCTCCCTTTCTTTCTCAATTCTTTTTACTTACCTGTCATAACAGATTTGACTAGTAACGTAAAGTGGGAAAGTTGTCAGTTTATACATACTTTTCTATCTCTCTACCAAAAAGTTTGTAACTAAGTATTTCATAATGTTTTCACAAATTATTTTCTAGTCTTCTGCAGGGCTTAATTTGTGCCAGAACAAGATCTGGCACCTACCAAATTGAGATCAGCACTTTTTTGATTGGATCTAGCGCCTTTGTCACTATTCAAATCTTTCATTACATTTGCTGCAAGGTAATGTTATTTGTTTTGACATTCTTTTTTGGATTTAAATAACTGGGAATCTGTTGTTTTTCTGCTTTATATGCATTGTTAAATACAAAAAGAGGTACAGAGCAAGAGGTCAGATCACAAAGCGGGAGTTTTATGCACTTCATGAGAGTACAGCGAATTTGCCAATGTCTTAGGATCAGTGTTTTTTTTTGTCCTACAAGGTAGGAACAGGTTTTTAATGTTATTCTTTGCTGTGCTGCAATGTCGTGTTTATATTTGTTAAGAAGGGTGATGAGGGGGGTTATGAAATTGTTGCTAAATAAGGCAGCACCAGCTAAAACAGGCACAATTACATTTCTCAGGTTATTAAAACATTTAAACTTACTAACCAAGTGTGAAGTGGTAGGCCTACATCTCCCAGCTGGTCAGAGCTTGTATATCGTTGCAGACGAGTTGAAGTGTGGCAGTGAACTTTTCAACATAATCAGATAATCCAAAGGTGTTTAATCATCCTGTCAGACAATGCAGCAGATGTTATTTGGATTAATAACTTAATAACTACAGAGCAACCTCTGAAAGGGAGTGAGCTGATACAGATGAGCGAGTGTGCCATTACACACAAAGTTGGAGAACAGCTGTGCTTAGAGCTTTTCCGATATAATACCACAGGCCACATTGACTTTGATTTATATCTCAAGCAGTGTATTGTTTTCTTTATTGTCACTGCAAGATCCCAGTGTTAATCCAATAGACTCAGCATGTCTTAGTAGGCAGTGTAACTTTTAAAGTAAATGTATTACTTTTTTGACATAACAAAAGGTTCCTCTCTGAAACTTTAAGTGCTATACTGCCACTGGACTTTCAGTGATTGACTGTTTTTCATTTTGTTTACAGAGAAACAAGAGAAGGAAGTGGATATTTATGCAAGTCTATCTGATGAAAAGGCTTTTGTGTTCTCTGTGGCATTGGCTGAAATCAATCGCAAGATCCTGGGTCAAAGGCTCATCTTATAAATCAGCACCTAAGAACTGAGGACTCATATAAGAAAAGAACTGTCGAAAGGCAAGAGGAAGACCAAAGAGATGAAAGTGGCTGAGCTGAACTTCAACGTCAATGTGGCTTGGATGATGCTACAATATCCTGAACTTGGCTGAAGCTCCACACTGAAGTGGATGCAGATTTCCGCTCTTCAGCACCTTGAACTGTAGTCCCACCAAACAGACATTCAGATATAAATTCCTGGAGTAAAATAAAGAGTATTGTATTGGTGCTTCAAGAACATAATAGTTGTTTAAAACCAGGAAAAACACAGGTTGTTGATGACATTGTGTTATATTAGAGAGAAGAAATCCAAAATGGTCAGAGTAATACTGTGTTCAGAAGGCCTTTAAAGTATGAATTAAATTAATGAAAACAGAGCAACTAAAGAAATACATATACCTTTTGAAATGTTCCCTCATGCATGTCTTTGGTTGACTCCATAATTAGTTGGAGGGACAAAGACATATTAGTGAAAGTGATTATAGTGAAAGTGATTAAAGTGAAAATGATTAAAGTCTATTAAGACCTAATCAGCTATAAATAAATACAGTTTTTTAAATTACTGTTGACAACCATCACATTGTAAAATATTTCAATCCACTTCTGTCCCTGAGCAAGACCAACACTTTTGGCTCCAGGAGCAAGACAGCTACTATTTTTTTGTCAATACAAAAAACAGTAGCTGTCTTACTCCAGGACACAGAAGTGTTGAGCGTATATACCAGTAATTTTTGAATCACTGGTATACGCGCTCAATTTTTACACCTATTTTGTTGACAATTTGGTCAATAATTGAGTCCATTAAGAGAACAACTGAATAATCTACATCTTGCTTAGTTTGACTAAATTCTGAGTTTTTAATAAGGCAATTAAGACCACTGTTGGTGTGTAAGAAACGGAAGTGACCTTATTGGTTTGTGAATCAGCATTTAGAAACCTTGAACTTGACATTTTTGCAAACCCCATCTTTTTGGAGTGACCACCTAGAAAATTTTGTCAACTTTGATCCCAAATTTGCAGCAAAAACAGGGTTTATATTAAATGGACTTACTGAAACATGGCAACTGATCCTGAGACCTTCCTTTGATACAACAGGTTTTTGCCAACACTAATCTAGTAAACAGATAAACTCAAACAAGTCAAATCGTGTAGAATAATAGATGAGGATGAATGTTACAGTAAAATGTATTTTCCAGATAAGGACCTATACATAACATCATTCACAATATTTTTTTAATGTCAGGCTCCCAAGCTGTTACCTTTTCATAAGCCTTGCCATAAGTTGTTTTTTCTACCATAGCCTTGGGATCTCGTATGTATTTGACTTTTTGTAGTCACTTGACAATTAATGGAAGCCCTTGCTGATATATTTTTTATTTTGCGTTGTTTTCCTCTGATATTGATTATATTTTGTTGTGTTTAATTTGAGATCTCAACTGATTTCTGTCATATTTTCAAGATAACGCTGGTTTTCCCATTTCGTAAATATCAAATCCCTAGAAATTAATTTATGTGTCATTACTCTTGAGAAATAGACCAAAGTAATTTCAGATCTTGAGAAAACAACTGAAATTGACTCACTATCATGGAAAAATTGAGTTAAATAAAATGTATGGCCAATCAGGGCTTCCGTACATTTTTCTATAAATTGGGCTTTTATCTTTGCCCATTTTCTTTATTATTATATTGCCATGTTTTGTTATTCCTGCATTACGATTGATATCGTTTCTTGTTTGAATAGATAATATTACATCAGTAGTATTTCGATGCCATCAATTTAAATATCTTGTGAAGCATACTTATAATTTTGGAAAGGTCATCCATAAAGAAATGCGTAACAGAGCATCCTTTTACTTCTGCCAGTGTCCAGTTGGGGGCACTAAGCTTCTCTGAATAGCACAAATCAGATTTTAAAAAATAATTATCCACGAAGAAGAAATAGGGACGGAAGTGTGATCGGAAACATGGCGGCGCCTAATGGGGACACATTACTGGCTAGTCAACTGTAGTGACCATAAAGTAGTGACTGATGTTTAACAGTCTAAGACACATCAATTTTAAGCTCTGCGACGCCGATAGTATTCTGATCCAAAGCGCACAGCTGGTGTCACTATGTGGACAAACAACACGACAGCAGGAGTTTCTCTAAGAGTCCTTCACCTTCTGCAGCACTGCAGTTTACAGACAGGCTGTAAGACGTGGGGAGGAAGGGGGGCGAACCGGCGACCGCGACAGCTTTGCAGATTTCTTTCGTCATCAGGACCCCCTTGGAGACTTATGTTCTTCGGCTCTGACCATTTCGCTGTGGAGTCTCTCAAACTCCTCACTGTAAGCAGGTAAGATAGAGCCTAAAGCACACAGGGACTTTATTAGTAGAGGAAGCATAATATAACGTCACAGGAAGGTAAACATGTATTTGTTTAAGGAAAAAGGACAATTTTCTGACAAAAACGTTGAACCGTACATGAATCACCTGATGCCCCTATCCCTTTGTATGGAAGCCTTTCAGCCAGCATGCACGAATACATTTTACTACACTTGTTTTGTGATAATGAGTAAAAATCAGTCGTTTTCTTAAGACCTCCACCTATTAATATGGCTGTCTGGGGGTAAATGCTGCTTCATTGTAACAAGTTAATGCCATTTACATGTTTTGTTTTCAAAATCTTGAGAAATTAGCTGCTGATACATCATACACTCAGAAAATCCTCCTGCTGCAAATCATTGTCAGAATTAGCAGTTTAGAAAGGTGACTCTGGGTAAAGAGTAGTGTTTTGTTGTTTGATAAAAGATCTCTAGTTTTAAATCCATTATAATTTTAACGTTAGTGTTTTTTGCTCATCGTTTCTACAGCCCATAAAATGACTCGTTTTTATCATCTTGGAGTAAGAAAAAGGAGTGCAGGATGACTTCAGCTCTGTGTTCTGTTTGTAGAAGCTCCAGTGATGGATTAGTGGAGTCCCTTGAAGTTGTTACTCTGTCTGGTAATGTACCAGTGAAGAGGTTTGCTCTAGAGAACCAGCTCCCTACCCACAGCTGGCCCCCTGACAGTGTGGATGGACGCTTTGATGTTGGGGTGGTGGTGTCATTTGGCTGTTTACTCCCAGAGAGACTAATCAACAAGTTTCCATTGTGAGTATCTTTGTTTATTAATCTGGTGCTAAAATCGGTGAACTGATATTTAGTCCTAGTCTAGGCCACATGATCCACTACAAGTTATGCTGTCTTGAATGTGAGGAAAACACAAAAACACACAGTGCTGTACCACACCTGTCAGCACCGACATTATACAACACCTCTGCCTTCCCCTTATTACTATCTCTGATACGGTGGAACAACTTTGCCGAACCAATCTGCTCCATACTTTACACTTTGGTGGCTCAGTTGATAGAGTCGTTGTCGATCGGAATGTCGAGGGTTCAATCCTCAGCTTCCTGCTAGCAACATATCCGATGTGTCCTTGGGCAAGACACTTAACCCCCCCCCCCCCCCCCCCCCCCACCCCCACCCCTCCTCCAACCAGCTCAGCAGTGCTTGCCAGGGGCAACTCCCTCAATGGCTCTGAAGACACATGTTGTCACATGTGTCATGCAAATGTTAAAAGTTAAAAGCCCTATTTGCATATACAAAAAACTCTTTGAAACTTCCAGAAATGTTGTTGGTGTGACAATATTCAGGAAAACACTGCCAGTTTGCAGAAGGGGGTGATGACACTCAGTATTTAAAGTATTATGTGACTGTGCATATCATGAAACTGTTCCATTATGATATCTGTTTGACCAGGGTGCTCTATTCCTATACGTCTGACCTGTCTGACTGTTAAATAACCCTGTAACCAAACACACAATTTGAATGTAGATATAGATGCATATGTATTGTATATACTGTATATTATTTAATCTGAATGATTAATCTATGCAAACCTTTAATGTAAATACTGAAAAACTCTTCCCCACGTAAGTTATCCCACCTGTTACCATCTTTTTTGTAATCATGTTTACTTAAGCATCTTTTGCACTACTCACCACTGCACTATTATTTTATTTAATCATGTACATATTAGTCTTTGATTCCACAGTGTTATCTGAAATCAAACCTGTATATAGTTCTTTTTCTCTCTTAAGCTTATTTGGTTTTAATTAAAGTGTTTGTAAAGTTTTTAACTCACTCATGAAGATATAAGAACTTGGTTTGACTTTTGCAGAAAGAATCTACATTTATATTTTTAATTGTTTGGCCAAAAGAAGAGAGTTGTGTACCATTTTTTATTCTCTATGAATGTACCATCTGTGATTGTATTATTTTCTAATTTCAGTGACTGTTAATCATTGTCAGAAATACAATATCGAATTTGTCCCTACAAAGATTGTATTGACAATCAGATGTTCTAAAGTTTCAATATCATAATCACAAAAAAAGACTTCCCCCAATATCAACTTTAAGAAATTCATTACAAAGGTTTATATAATGTATCTTCTTCAAATATGTTTCTTAGGTGTTGTAGTGATGCTGGTGGGGGGGTTAATTCTTTTAACCTTTTCATTGGAACACTCGTTCCTTTCTAATGATACATTACATACAGCACTCGTTTCCCTTCAATTGTTAATTAATAAAGTCATTTGCAAAGCAATACAGCCTGATTTGCATACTCTTTTCAGGACTTCAGGCAGTGATGGAAATCTGAGTGTAAATTATCTAAGGCTATTACTAACCTCATTAAACTGGGTGTATGTGCTCGCTCTCTTTCAGTGGGATTTTAAATGTTCACCCTAGCCTTCTGCCAAGGTGGCGAGGACCAGCACCTGTCTTCCATACAATCCTGCATGGTGATACTGTGACTGGAGTTACCATCATGCAGATCCGTCCTGACAGGTATACAGAGACGGTGGTATCGTAATGTTTCTTCTGTTTTTTTCTTCCTTAAATATAAAAAAGAAAAAATGTTCTTCAATCCAGGTTTGATGTGGGCCCCATTCTCAACCAGGAGGTCCAACATGTCCCTGAGGACTGCACTGCTGATGAGCTCGGCTCTGCCCTAGCCACGAAGGGAGCACAGATGGTCAGTGTTTTTTGACATGCCTGTTGTCATTTTCCTATGGTTTAACTAATAGGACAAGGATTCTGTGGCTCTCTTTTTCACAATACTCCTGGAAGCTTCCTGTAATTTTTGGACTTAGTCAATGTGAGAACACAACAAGAAATATCCAGGGAAAATTCACTGTGAACAAGCCGAGTGCAAGTCATGAAACTGCTTCATTATGTTATCTGGTCAGCAGTATATTCTTCTCTGCACTTTTGTTGATGTTGTCAATGTGTCAAACATCATATCATATTGATATTAAGAGTCTTTTGCTTTGAACCCCTTTCGTCCACCAGGGATCGTCTTTAGCTGTGAGGGACATGTGTGATGAAGCAACTCAGTAAGATTTCAGGGGGAGTCTGCATGAAATGATCATATATTTTCAGGAATGCGTGTCTGAAAAACAACTTTTGTGTTTGTTTTGTGAATTGCAGCTGATTGACACCTTGATGACACTGCCTGAGCGCATGGTGAATAAAAAGGAGCAAGGACAGACAGGTGCAACCTTTGGTATGATAGTCCAAATAACATTGTCATACTAAATATAAAAAAATAAGGAACTATGAACTTGCGTACTGATTTTATAATTTCATTTAACAGCCCCAAAAATTAGTACATCCATGAGCTGGATGGTGTGGGAGGAGCAGACTTGTGACCACATCAGCCGTCTGTATCGTGCCATCGGATCTCGTGTAATGGAGCCTAATGTGAAATATTTTTCAGTAAAAAAAAAAAAAAGATAGTTTCTGTTGATTGTCACTAAATGTATACTTTTTTCTATTATCAGACACATTTGAAGACCATATGGATGGGCAGGACAGTTAAACTTCTGAATTTTGTGGGAAAATGTCACATTTCATTGTCAGGTAAATTTGTGAATTAATTCCACCTTAAACAGAGTCTCCGAATATTTGTGAATGTGAACTCATTCTGGTGTCAGTCCTGTATGGTGTCCAAATAAAGGAAATAATATTTCTTAGTCACGTACTTTGATGGCTCTAACCTTATTTAATGGGTATACTAACAGTGAGCATTAAAGTCAAAATGACTCAGAGCTTTATTTGGATAAAATCGTGCTCCTTCTTCAAGAGAACACTACTCCACATAGAGTAAGGTGCTGATAGCTTCTCTCTAAATTCAGAATCAAATAAAGAGTGAACTGCATGGTGCAGGACTAATTTGTATGTGGATTTATGTAAAATGTCCACCAGAAGTACTTTCTCAATGGAAAACTGACATACGTCTGTGTTGAGAAATGCAATTAAAAGAAACCTTTATTGCCCCTGGGGGGTTTTGTCTTGCACCAAGAGCATGATAGGAAAAGAGACAAAGACATCAACAACCATAATGGACAGGACAGAATTAAATGAAACAAAACCATTAATACATAAAGCATTGCATTATAGCATGTAAGGGGTGTCAAGAAGCAAATTACTTCATATTGTTTGTTGTGCAGCTCTGCGGTGCAAAGGATGTGATGCTTTTCTTTGTTCTCACCCTGGGCATTCTTTAACTAAAGTCAGGAATTCTTACTTAAACGAAAGATGGAAACCATTGTTTTTGTTATTAAAATGAAAACTTTAGATTTGGCATTTGTTCAGGAGCAGAGTTGGACTCAAGGTTAATGGAGCTCTGATTTGCATTTGAGTTTTTGCTGTGGCACTGTTTCACTCCTGAGCAATTATTAATGACATACTTGTTGTTTGCAGATCAAAGGAGGAAACCAGTCCCTGGTTCAGTAAGCTATCAGAGGGAGTCCAATACTCTGGCCGTCTGTTGTAAGGTCAGTCTAACTTTTATTTATATAGTTAGTAAAGGGAGCTTCAACTACACATGAGACAAAACTCATTTTCCATAAACAAATCGATTTACATTATTATCTCTGCATTTCTGTGTCTTGCAGTCATTTTCCTTTAGAAATGATTCCATACTTTTAATGCTAAAACATTAATATTAATGTTCTCTTTTCCAGGATGGCTGGGTGGGGTTTAAGGAAGTGCTTCTTAAAAAGCGTCTGTCAGCAGCAGACTTCTATAACGGCTACCTGCATCAGACAGACAAAGGACTTTTTGTTAGTAAAAAAAAGTCTTCTGAACCTCTTCAAATAAGAGAAAACTTGAGTTAGTGACCCAACAACACCGCAGCTTTCACTCTTAACTATTTTTAACGTGTCTGTTTTAAGACATGCACAGTTCATGTACTTAAGAAATGTATTTGTACTGTATATTTGTATTTAAATAAAGACTCTTTGATGGATAGGTGCCAGAAATAAAGAGAGTTATGACTGATGATTGGCTGATATAAGTTAAAAATGTTTCTATAACTGCAAACTGTGGAGATCTTAAACTTAAAATTCAATAGGCATGAGTGTACTCGATGAGTATTACGATATTTTGCTGTATCTTATTTGTTTTTCATTTACAGTATGTGTATGTGAAAGTATTTGTGTAAGTGAAACATTTCAACTAACTTTCTAATTTTGGTTCTGGCTGCTAGTCATTTTAACATTACCCAAAGCAGTCTAGAGAGAGTACTCTAACCTTTCATTATGTTTCACTTTCTCATCGTTGTTCTATTCATTAATTTATTATTCCAACAAATTCTCAACTAATATAGTCTACAAACAAGTAGCCCTAGTTTATTTGCCAACCAAAATAAAGAAACCACAATCCCTTGACACTTAGAGAAAAAGTATTCCTTATTAAGCATTACTTTCAATAATTGGATGGCCAAGAAAGGGGCAATTAAAGAAAAACGTGGATGCAATTTAAGGACTGTCATCAGGCGTCTCGTTGTGGACTGTACCACATTACAGTGCAGCTAAGGGTACTATCACTTTCACTTTTAATGCATTACCAAAGAACAATTAAAACCAAAAGATTGATTTTTGAGGAAGTTATCTAACTAAAATAATAAATTCCGCATACAGCTTTAATATGACATTTTTTAAGAAAATACCAGACATCATGTTGGCTTTCATCAGACTCTTCCTTGCCTATCCCCCCTGCAGCTGTCGAGTGGTAACGGTTCAGATGGTATGCCTGCCATTTTACCCTGTAATTGCTAACATTAGCTAACTCTATGAAGAGACAGACCATTATATTACCTATGTAGCGCTCAGTTAGTGTCTACTTGCAGTGATTAAATTACGTGACAGGTCAAGTAAACATCCAACCCGACTTTTTGTTGCAAGCACAAGTCGAATAAAGAGTACCGTAAAGAACAAGGGTAAGTTTGTTGAAGTTATCCAAAAGCTATTTTTGCTAGCTAATGTTACCATAACATACCCAAGCAGCTGTAGTGTTCATGTACTTGTCAGCCTGATCATTAAGCTACAGCAAGTACTTGGTCGGGCTTCAAGTTAACTTTCGCGATAAATGATAGTCATTATATGGATGACAGTTGACGTCATGACATTTAGTTTGGTTGCATATTTTGCCTTAGATGTGACTTACCTTTCAAATGTCGTAAAGCGAAGTATGGTATGGGGTTTGCTATGATTTTAAAAGGTTTATACTTTACGCAATAATTAACATTATCCCAAATCAGGTTGTCGAATAAGGAAGGGGACTGCTTATTTTTTTCATAATTTCCGAATTATACATCAAGTTCATATTTTTCATAAAAAAAAATGACCATAATGTATATCATATAATAGCAATATTTATGATGGACCATTGCCCGCACAACAGAGCCAAAAAGTCGTCCAGTAATTTATTGTATATTTATTGAAATCTTCTAAAACTCACATAGTTCTTGGCCATGACAAGCATTTAATTATATCCAAATAGAAAGGTCAGTCTACTCTAATGAATCTACATACTCCCAAAACTACTGAAGACCGGCATATGAAGACAAACATCCTTACATTTTATTTAGATCGGGTTTCCCATCATAACAAGGACATCTTGGTTGTTTTCTAAAGAGCTCAGCTTGTTTATCCTGCACTCTGAGGGTTATAATTCTCGTTTTCCTGTGACAAATCAATTTCTCCTGTTCTGGAAAAAAACAGATGAAATAACTCTGGCAGGAAACACACCATTGTTATCCGGAAATAACAGGTTAAATATACTTACATCTGTAGATAACAGTCTATTTACTAATTCTCATGGGATAACAGAGCAAACATAAATGCATGGATGCATATCCACTTAGAGCTTCCATACAAAGCGAGCATAAATCAGGATGAGTAGGCCTATGTCGGCAAAATAATAAGCATGTTTTAGTTCTCGAGACAGCATAGGGTTGAATCAACAAATCAATCTTTAATTTTATAGCACAAATCCATAAGAATTGTTATCTCAAGACACTTTACAAATAGTCTAGTTATTGTATTGATATTATTTTAAAAGATGTTACATAAATCACTAGCACAGTTCTCAGGGGTTGTCATGTTAACCTGAATTATAGATTTAATACCTGATTTGATACCACAGTAATATAATAGAACTCCTAGGCACCCAATATTGGTTAATTGTTGTTTCCAATTGTCAAAATTTGCAAGTTAACTCCTGCATACTGTCTAAATTGCACAAAGACATTGGTAAGATTGGTAATGAAATTGACAATTCCTCTCCAATGCACCTTTTTAATGAGAGGGATTTTTAATACACTTAGGGCCTGATTTACTAAGATCTCAATTAAAGAGTATAAATTGCGTGTTCACCGCAAAAGTTTGCACGTTTGGCTTGTGGGCGTTTTGCGGGTGATTTACTAAGAACATTTGCGTGAATGACGTCAGGTGCAAACCTTGTGAAGGCGGTAGTATTTCTGTCAGGCTTTTGCGTGTTCTACTGGTTTACGTCACAGAGAGTTTGGACGGAAAGCTGGACGACTGCAAGCGCAAAATAGATATTAGTTAGAGGCAAAGGAACGTCCGGTATTTTCAAGTAATAGCATATAAATTTGAATATAACAAAAGGAAAAAGTGGCTTATAAGAAAACCTTTTTAAATTAAACACGGTCCTCTCTGGCACTGGTGCGCAGTGTGTGTGCCACTCGTGCCATCGTTGCGCACCAGAAGCTGGTCAGCTCTGTGTCTGATCGGACATAAATCTCATGGCAACAGGTACTGAAGTTGTTCAAGTGTCCCACAGCGCAGTGAAGAGACGAGCGCGCTCTGGAGAAGCGCTCCGGAGCACACCAGAGACGCGTAACCCGAGAAAATGAAATGCCCAGTTTAAAATGTAATGTTGGCGAGAAGAGGGAAATAGGACGACATTAGTGTCAATGTTGAAATTCTTTAGAATGCAGACGCTGTGAATGTTCAGTTACAGTTTAATCATGGCGTTTCTTTTTAACTATTATTGAAGCAAGATACAAAATAAATGCATACCATTTATTTTCTGTCATTTAAACATGTTAACACGTCTTTTGTCGATCCTATGTCTCCTCCTAACTGCAGCCTGCAGTGTGTAACACTGGGGCTCTTGGATAAGCACGTTCTTTTCAAAGGTGTTAAATTCAGACACCGTCATAACCACCGCAATTTTTGCCTGGCTTGCTAAATCACATTGCGTGTACTAAACTTAACTTCTTTGCATTTTCTCCTCCCAGTATTTTGCGCACTTGGGCAGAAATGCCTCGTTTTGCATATTCATTAAAGCAAGCGTACTAAATGAACAGTATGTGTTGTTTTGCTCATATGAAAGACGCAATCCTCACTGCACGCTGTTTGTAGATCAGATAGCACATTTTTTTCTGGTGGTATCAAGTTTGCACATGTTTTAATACACGCAAACCTTTAGTAAATCTGGCCCTTAATTTTTAAAATGACACATTATCCATCCATTTATCCATTAGCTATACTGCTTTTCCGTTCAGGGTCACATGGGGCTGGAACCAATCTCAACTGTCCTTGGGCGAGAGGCTGGGTGGGTAGACCCTGGACTGTTTGCCAGTCAATCACAGGGCTGACAGACAGACAACAAGCCACACTCACACCTCCGGTCAATTTCAGAATCACCAATTAACGAGCACATCTTGCTGTGAGGCAACACTACAGCTATGACAGATTGTACCATTTTAAAACTTGATATCTAAAAGTATAAAAGTACTAAACATTTTTGACAACCTACACACAATACATTCAAAAGCATAATTCTCAAGTTCCTGCAAACAATGAATACCGGTAATTGAAAAAAAGTGAAGCATTTAAATAATCTGACTGGTAGTTTCAATTTGAAATCATTATCCAGATAAGTCATATAAATGTCTTTATCAGATTTTAATTTTATAATGCTAAATCACAAAAATAAATTGTCCCATGACATTTTGCTATAGATTGTAAATATCAATGGATATGGGTGGACATGTTAGGGTGGTACTCAACGAGATAGGGCTGTGCAAGGCCATTTAGAGATTTAAAAGCAAATAAAACATTTTTTGATGTTGTAGAGCTGTTAAAAATTGTCCAAAAAACATACAAAAGTAAACAACATTACTGATGTTATATCAATCAATCAATCAATCTTTATTTATATAGCGTCAATTCATAACAGGCGTTATCTCGAGACACTTTACAAAAGCAGGTAAAGGACCTTACTCTTTGTCTGTTAACATTAACAAAAGAGCAGGTAACAAGACCATGCTCATTGTTATGTTTACAAAAAGCAGGTAAAGGACCTTACTTATGGCTATATTACAAGAGCCCAGCTATATGGCTATATGTGCAATAGGAGGACCGTGTGCAAAAAGTGCAAATGAAGTGATGTGTGTGTTCTGTGCTGTTAGGAAGTTTATGTTATATGAAGGGATGTAAAGATTAACCTTGAGGCAGTTAAAATAGATTCAAAGGTGTCACGGTTCAGATTATACTTTAAAAAATGAATCACAGTAACAGGGTCCGAAATCAATACCAGCCAAGCTAAATGCAGGTACCTATTTAAAAAATAATGGCAGCAAATGGGTTTTTTAATTTCTCAATGTCCTGATCTGATAAAATGATTGAATCTGTGATTTCAATCTGTGATTGATTCAACAGAACATAATGCTCTCTCAGTTAAATGTATGCAACAGATGTACATGTGACACATTACACAATTTGTCATTTCGGCTGGTATAAAACATGTTTGGCCATCTAACCACCACCTTGGCCGGTCAAAAAGTTAATTTGGGACCCTGTCAGTAATATGGTTAGTGTCAGCATCTGTAGAGCAGAGGCGCTTGGTTGTAACAAATTTCTCCTAAGGGAGACAATAAAAGCAACTAACTTAACAGCAACAGGCAGCATGCATAGTAATCATGATATTGATTTGAGGTCATATCGCTGAGCTCTACTGTTGAGTGTATGTGACTTCAGGGGCTCCTGGAACCAGCCTCAAGCGGAAAACTCAATGAAATTGCAGGATTGCCGCTTGCATTTTACATACAGTATTATGCCTTTGTTTGCAATCAAGTCTTACTTAATTGTTTTTAACCTATTATACATAAGCACCTGCGTCATGAGAGTTATTGTTCACTTATCAGAATACCTCTAGAGGGCAGTAGGGCACAGCAGAGCACTCAGGTCTAGACTGTAATGCAATTGTGTCTATGATGTTCAGATGAGATGGAATAACTACTTCTATATATGATCAAAAATTAGAATTATATCAGAACTACAATAAAGTGGATTGATGCATCTCTAAGTTTAAATATATGTTTGGTTGTAGTGTTTACACAAGGAGACAATACCAATGCTCAAAACTGCAAAAAAGAAGCAACTTCAAAACATGATCAAATCTGAGTTAGACAACCTCAAAAATACTTTAAAGAAAATGGAAGAGTGCACACTGATGTTCTTTTAAAGTATATATTATGTGGGTGGAGCAGCAGCACACGGATCAACATTGGACACATTTTTCTGCATTTGGCCCTCATCAACATTGCTGGTTTTAGCAATGCTGACATTTCTGGTTTCTCAATACTGATATTCATCCTATCAAACACAGTGGCAAACAGAAGTAGCATTACACAGTGATTACAGATTGAATCCCTCGGTCTTTCATTCTGATACTTAGAGTAGAGGCAAGCAGTCTCACACCCTCACTGCAACACACAAGTAAAAAGTATTCCTTCCCTGTACCCAAAACAAAGGCTCAAACAAAACTGTAAAGATAAATTGTGGTGTGCAAAGACCAAAACGACTAACAAAATCTATGTCCTGTGAAGTGTTAACCTGTGTATGGCAAAAACAGCAGAAAATGGTAGTTCACTAACTAACTGCTCAATCGGTGTCCCAAGTAAGTGATGGAGCAGAGGAAACTCCTTCTGAAGGAATCTATGTATTTGAACAGTCAGGTTGAGACACCTGTAGGGTGATAGCAAAAAAATTGACACAGAAGCTAACATTTATGACACAAACACAACTACACATACAACAGACAAACTGCTCTGAAGTCCAAACTATGTTTAAGTATGTAACATCTATATACATGAACTACTTTAAAGTTCAGTGGAGGTTATGAAATACCTTATTTCAAGGGAATTTCAAATGATTGACAAAAATGCTTAGCTACACCTCCTGACAAACACCAGGTGCAATCAATCTCCATGCCATTCAATTTATCAGATGTCTGCTTTTTGGACTGCCTTAATTTGGGAACTAATCTGTTGGAGCCCAAATGAGTGTATTGGCATTTAGGATTGTACTACTGTAATATTTGGAAAAGTCTGTGGCTAAAAAATAATTAAAGTCACTGTATTTATTGTTATTGTTTTTTGTGTGTCTGATCCTGCATTTTTCCACTAGTTTAAAGCCGTGGATGGAAAGCCTGGAGTCTGAGACTCTGTATGTGCCTCTGGAGCAGACTGGACAGCCCACACTCCCTGTCCCCAACTTAGAAGGCTCTAACTTGGCACTAGGGGGGTAAGAAGCCTTACCGTGCATCTTATGATGTCCTTATTTCAGAATTCTTTCACCTTCAAGTAGTTGGAAACAGCAGTAAAGTTACCCTGCATGCACTGTCCCTTAAGAACGAGGTTATATTAACGGGGCTGTGTGTGAATGTGGTGACATTATGAACCCAGAAACATATTCAGATAATGTCCTGAAAGCGTGTGGGCTTGGTGTTATCATGTTTGTTTTTTTAAGTTCCTGAAAGTCATGTAACAGCTAAATTATAGAGAAGTTAAAAAAAGTGAAACATAATGTTTTGGTGAGTGAAGGTAAAATATAATGAAAAGTGGGTGTCATGCAAACTGTGATGTGTACATAACAAATAGAAATTAAATGCAAAGTAATCAAACCATCCCTTTAAATTAGTGATGCTTTGAGTAACTACCGATAGGTGGAACCAGTGCAATGGAGTTCAAATATGGCAGCAACTATGCTTACTGTGAATATGCTTTGATAATTACATTATGCTTATCAGAATTATTTTTCTGTTGTTAATTCTAATGATACAGTTTGACTAACAATGACATCCTCACTTTGACAAATCAACATTTTGTGTGATAGAAAAGCTCCAACAACAACAGACTGCAAGAAGATTCATAGTGCGCATTGTAGACATAAATAATTAAAATGGGAGACACAATCTGTCTGTTAGGCACTGAGGGAGACCAAGAATGATCAATTGATGTTTCACTTTAACATAAACATAAATACATTTCCGTGTTGGAGGATTTTGTGTTTGGCTGTTACATAAGGTTTGTAAATTAAGTTGAAAACTCTGTTCAAGGTTTAATGTAAAAAAGGCGCTGGTGGACTAGGAGTTAGTTTGTGCACCCCATGTACAAAGGATTCAGTCATCAAAGTGGGCAGCCTGGGATTGAATCGTACCTGTGGCTCCTTGACCATAATTTCTCACTCTCTCACCCTGATTTCTGATTCCACTTTCCTATATCTGTAATAAGAGCATAAACAAGTCCAGTAATTTTCAGTTTAAAGCAGCATTCCCTTGTGAGTTGTGGTTTGTACATTAACCTGCTCAGTTTTATAATGACCATATGAAAAATGTGTGAGATGAAATCTTCAGTGAGCCGATATGGAAGTAGCAGGGAGCGTCTTTATTTAATTATTATTTTTTTTTATTTTATTTTTTTTCCATGAGTAAATTTCTATTTTCTTCTTCTCATTCTTCTACATAGTTTAATTTCGAGCACAAATGTTTGTGGGCTGTGAAAAAATAACATGTTTAAGGATTAATCTTTGAATTTCAACAATTTAATCAC
This sequence comes from Symphodus melops, assembly GCF_947650265.1. Taxonomy (NCBI): domain Eukaryota; kingdom Metazoa; phylum Chordata; class Actinopteri; order Labriformes; family Labridae; genus Symphodus; species Symphodus melops. The sequence continues at coordinate 23,537,424 of NC_136693.1, forward strand.
ATTTTAATCATGTTTTTAATTTCATTATTTTGCATTTAAAAACAGTTTTTGTTAGGCTTTGATTTTTGTACTTTGTACCGTTCCCATGTTCTACATACAGAGTCTGAGCTGCTGCCCTCTGGTAAGGCGTTCAGAGATCCCCGTTGTAGACTGAACAGCTTTTAATATCCCTGTGTCTATAAAACTTTCAAATAATGACAATTAAAACGGGTAGGCACTGGACTATACTTTTTCTTGGCATTTTTGCACATGCATTTTAAGAACATGAGGTTTTTTGTATTTTTCTGATTTTTTTTTTTACATAAGAACATAATCTTTGTTTGATTTTTTTTTTTAATGGTAATGATGTTTATTGTTGTCTCTTTATGGATGTAACACAAGTGCAGAGGCCAAGACAAAGTTTTAATTTTGTTGGGCAAATAAAATCTTGAACTGTCTTAACACTACCTGTTTGAATACAAATATATATATATATATATATATATATATATATATATATATATATAAAAGCACTCTGAAGGCGGAATGACAAACTGGCAATGTTTGCTCAGCTGTAGTATTTTTGTTTCATAGTTAAGGATGTGGATATACAAGTGCCGCAGTGTGCACACAGACAAAAGCCTGTGTCATTTAACATTGGCTCCAACTTTTTTTACACACACAAATCACATACAAACAGTGCAGCCTGTAGGACAACAGGGTAAACACAGCCCCCCTCAGGCCGGAACCTAATTGTCCGCCCCTGGTATGGCTAGTCCAGGGATTAGCTACTGGCTGTGGAGGACTATTCACTCCCTCTTTCATTCCCTCTGTCCACTGGGCCTTATCACCATCAATCTGACATGCTGTTTATCTGACGCTGCAGCCAGATCTGCTGGTCTAGGAGAAATGTTCACAAAGGCTGTGGACCATCAGCATTTTGATTGTAGGACCCCAAATGGCCATTACTCTTTATGGCCCCAGTGATCCCAGCAGCCCTCTGTGGTTAGTCCCTGTCCCAGAGCCTGGAAAGCTGACCTGAAGGCCTGTGACTTTGTGTCTGTCATTTGTGCTCCTTTTGAGTCTCAAACTAAGGTGGTTCCTTGGTCAGTTGTTGTGTGCTGTATATGTTGTCCTTTGGACAGCTTCTCTATGTGGATTGGTTTTGTTCAGCACATTGTTTTATTGATCACCTTGTTATACCTTCGCCAGGGACTTATCAACAAGTGTACAATCTGGAGTTTACCACCAACAACTGATCACCTGATTACTTGTGTTCAAGAGAAAAACATTTTGCGATCATGGCTTCATTTAAACTGGATTTTCTCCCTGAGATGATGGTGGATCACTGCTCTTTGAATTCAAGCCCAGTGTAAGTACCTTTCTGGCCAGAGTATGGCATGTTTCTAAGTTTGCTCTTTGTGTATGTTAATATAGAAAGGGGTATTTTTGCCTAAGAAAATTGGTCCTTTAATCTTTGCCTATCTCAAAGATTTCTTGATTTGCAAACTTCAAATCAAGAATTCCATGAGATAGGCAAAACCTTGAAGGTTTTTTTCTCTATATGGTCTATAGTTATGCAGTACTAAGTGCATAGCAGCAGTGACGTTACAAAGCAAAGTATGAATCAGGTATTACAGTTGACGGAGAGAAGCTGGTCTTTACTCTGGTGGTACCAGAATGAAGACTTGAAGATGTAATGGCATATTAGGCTGGACTGTCCTGTCCGACGTAACTGTAGCAAAGTGTTTGTTTTGCATCCCCATACTGTTCATGGAAGGCAAAAGGTTGATTGTTATGAGGTGTTGTTGGATGCTAAACAATCAGCACTGCAAAACTGAAAGTTTTATGAGAGAGAGAGAGAGAGAGAGAGATTGATTGAAACTGAGATACAGTCCACCATTAATGGTAGATTCAAAGCACATCATCAGTGATGATGTAAACAAACAAGATGTTTGATGAAGTCCCCACTATTGGGAATCATGACAGCAACTCAAAAGAAGAGAACTTTTCTCTGTCTCCAAAAGGATGAGTAAGAGTTTGACATCTCTTTTTGGAGCTATTATTGTGGCAAAAAGGTGAAGGTTTTTTTTTTATAGATCTGCAAACTCATACACAGAAATATGTTGAGGTCTTTTTAATAGTGCCCAATTGCTAATTGTTTTGATTGAATTGTCTATATTGTTTGCTGCGAATGAATTGACCAATTGGAAGAAATGACTGGAAAGTCATATTGTTTATTGCTGAAGTGCTGAAAAGACATAGAAGTTGGCCTGCATCATTTTAGCAAAAATGTTACTAATTATTTTGATCCATTTTGAGATCACAATTATTAATCACGATTAATAAATAATTTAGGGTACAATTTATACCCTATATATATATATATATATATATATATATATATATATATATATTATTTTTTTTTTAAAAAGTGCATGGCTTTTTGGCCCAGTTGGCCTTGGTGGAAGTGGGATTAAAAAAATGTGCAAAAAAAAGGTGTTTTTAACAGTTGAAGAGTGACATCAGTATTAAACTAAAACATGTTTCACATCAATTTTAAACCTCCTTATTATGGCCTACACTGTTGCATGTTTGCATCCCAATAATAAATATATATATATATATTGATATACTGTTTAACCTTCTAATTATTATTCCTGAAAAAGGATAATGCATGACAATAAACAAAATGGTGATTCCTTATATAAAAAAAAGTTCATAGTCTTTTAAAGGAACGGTGAATAGTCAAAAACGAAGTTACCAACAAGTCAATAGGATGGCAGGATAAGTAGGCAATAATTCATGTTCCCAAATTAGCAATAATAAGCTTAATTGACACAGGTTTATTGTCTCGATGCCAGAATTTTGAATTGCGATACAATATGTAGGGTCTCTGTAGCTGTCACTCTTTAGGTACCTCAGGTTTGCTATCTTTAATGCAACATGTGAAGGGGTTGTATGGGCAACAAATGAATTCCGTCAAAATACAGCAGTCCTTAAAAAACAATCCAAGGCACACTTTAAGATTTGTATGGAATTAAAATGCCCTTTGAAGATTAGTAAAACCTGTGTTAGGAAGATTAACAGGTCAACATTTAATCCATAATATCTATTACATATTTCTAGAAAAATACATTACAGAAAATAGTAAAGTAAAGTATCTTTGCCCATATTAGTCGTTTTACTGACACAAACTTGAAGACTACATAGTGTAATCTTATGTCACCTTTATGAATCAGCTAACCTGTTTTTATCCTGCCAATTTCACCATTTGATTCCCGGTTCTTACGACAAAGTTTTTGGCTTGTTTACCACTGTTTCTGTAAGTTGAAGAAGCGTTGACAGTTATTTTCTCCTCACCCAAAGATAGTTGAAGATGCTGCATTTTGGTTCAATTTGATGCACAATGTTGATGTGCTCAGAGATTTTGTTCCTCCTGGAGAGAAGTGATGTATGTTTCTGCGACATTGATTTGAGTTAAAATACAGTACGTAACTCGACTCGAGATATGTTATGTTACTGGCCCAGCAAAACTTGACAGGTGTCAAGCGCAGCTTCAGCGGCAATGAATGAAAATCGCTGCGTCAGATGCATGAAATCTTGTTCCTTCCTGTTTTTAAGTGCGGAGCTGTGGACATGTTTAAAAGCTGTTTAGTGTGTAAGAATTTGACAATCACATAAAAACTCTTTGTTTCACTGCTTTGTTTTCATTAGCAGATACCCCTCTCTGCACTCTCTTGTTTTGATCCTTAATAAGTGATAGTAGTTCTTTTGAAACTGAATTCTGTGTTTTTTGTTCTCTTGCAACCTAATTGAAAGAGGTCATGATTTTAGGGGAGGATTGATACATTTAGAAGAGAGGTATAACTTGTGTGTTGGATGGAAAACCATCACCTCAATGTTTGTATTTTGTGCAAAACTGAATTTGTAAATTAATTGTTAACATGTACAGTGGGTTCGATCATAACTGTTATAAAGGAATTATTTGTCATAATGTGAGGTGTAGTAGGAGGCTGCATTATAGTGCTTAAAGGGATAATTCAGCCATTGAAACATGATTCTGTCTTGAAATTGGTTCATTTTTGTAGTAGAAATGTGAAATGTGCAATGTAGAGATTGCCTCAAACATCTATGCAAGATCTTCAAAATCCCCTATGTCCATACCAGTTTTAAGTTGAAATATACTTTATTTTGCAATTGTCAGTTCATTTAATTTTTCTTGACAAAGCAGTTAGTATATCTTCCTAGCAAGATGGCGGACGTTACTTTTAGATTCTGGCAGTGTGGTCCCAGCCACTGACCTGTAATAGGTCTGTAGCTTCAGTGGGTTGAAAACATGAAGAACTAGTACCGTAAATTCCGTACTATTGAGCGCACCTGGATATAAGCCGCACCGGCTAAAAATAAGTAAATAAATGTATTTGTACATATATAAGCCGCACTTGATTATAAGCCGCAGGTGTCCACGCTATAACAAGAGCTATTTACACAGACCTAGGCTACCGGTAACATCCGCAAATACTGTAGCGTCCGTACGAACGTTAAAGGACGACGAGAGCGTTCAAATAATAACTTAATAACCCGATCACTGTCGGCCGTGACCACGCCGTTTACAGCAGAGAACAACACATAACTTGCCGTAACAATCCAACTCTCTCCCCCAGCGTTCTCTCATACAGCCACTCAACACGTTCTCGCTGGTGCATTCACGACTCTCCACATAATCGGAATTATGAACACATTATCAACTACTGACTTTACAACATGAACCGTTACAATACGAAGCCTAGCCGACGGTGTCTGTAACACGGCTGATGAAAAAGATGACCGTAATATATTTCACAAGAAAAAGTCCATCCATTCACTGCCTCAGAATGACTTCATTACTCACTTCCTCAGTCTCTGTTGTCGCTGTCAGTGTCATCTTAACGTGCAGCAGCTCTGTTAGCTTATTTGACAGCCAGGTCGATCGCCTTTAACTTGAAAGCTGCATCATATGTATTTCTCCGTGTGTTTTCCATCATGAGGGTGCGTGCATGAAGCGCAAAATGACTGATATTAAGATCCGACGTGACGAAGACAAATGTTTTTGCGGCAGAAGCTCATTGTCCCCCATAAAAAATCCATGCATTAGCCGCACCGGAGTAGAAGCCGCAGTCCTCGAAGTGTGAGAAAAAAGTAGCGGCTTATAGTCCGGAATTTACGGTATGTAGTTTGACCCCCTCTTACCAAAGCAGCCTTGGGCGACTGTGGCTCAGTGGTAGAGTCGTTGTGTCCTTAGGCAACACAATTAATCCTGATTGCTCATGCTGCTTTGTCGGCGGCGTATGAATGGGATAAGTTACATCTGATGGTTTCACTCCATAGCGACCACTGTCATCAGTGTGTGAATGGTTAGGTGTGACATGCTGTGTAAAAGCTCTTTGAGGAGTCAGAAGACTAGAAAAGCAGTACATTTTGCTGAAATCTATTTACCTCACTTTATTTACCTCCAATGATGCAAAATGACTTTTTTTGTCGCGTACCGTGATTATGCCGCTTTTCGATCTTGGGAAAATGAGGCTGGGATGCTTGACCATTCAAAAAAAACAACTACCAGGTTTCTTATGATAGCAAGTTTAATACAAATGGATAAAGTATAGCTTTAATACTGTATAGCCTCAGTTAAAAAAAAAAAATCCTTGCTAAATATATATTTGGGTAAGTTGTGGACTTTTATTGATACCTGATAGGAAAATTAAACATTGTGGTCTTTGGGGCTCGAGTGGAGGACCTTGAAGCAATTTGGATTGCACTCACATTAGACAATCTGTAATGTGCCTAAGTAAGTTTGACCCTCCAGTTTGTTTGATTAGTACAAGTGCTACATTTGCACTTTCTTGGCCCTCTCACGCATTTAAGAGGTGTGCTTTAGCACTGTACAGTTGCTCATCCTCAAGCACGGGTACACAATGTGAACATGAAGTATAATTGATCCCTGCATCCATTATCATAAAATCTCGGATTGTTAGGCTGTATCTGACCAAATTGACAAACGAAAAAACTCAAAGCCGTTAAATGCAGTCATATTATGTGTTGTTCCCGATGTGCAGAGACGGTTACAAGTCCCTTTAATTTTATTTTTTGAGTCCATTTGTATTGTAAACTAAGCATGTACCATGATCACGTAAAGTGACAAGTGTGGCAATAACAGTGTGCACTTGGGGAGAATTGTGTTAAAGAAACTTGCCATGTTGATACCTTGTCATTTTGCTTTTTGACGAGCTTCTATTTATGCTGTGAAACTTCCAGGTGAACTGTGGAGCATGCCCACATCCACCTGTCCATTTTGGATCTTATTTAGGTAGACATACAAGAGTAAATCAACTCCCAACAACATTTTAAGGGTATGTTAAGTCTTGAGTCCACTGTGCATCAAGTAAATTCTGACATGATTTTTGAGTCCCACAGCTGATTTTGATGGGGGACCAAATTTCAGCCTGATTGCATGTTGTTTGCGGAGCAATCTACAGGTAGGCATGGGGGCTGATCGTGGCTCGACAGCTACTCTCGACCAATTGGATGAATTTCTGTTTGTTATTTTACCTGCGCAAACTGTCAGATATCATCTTAAATCACCATGGCATCAGCGGGCTTGCTATATAGCCTTGTGTGTTTTAATTGTGCAAAATGGGAGAGAATCAACCTTCCATTTAACAGAACATGTATGCTGCATTACGTTCTATGTCCAGCATGCAGAATCTTCCAGTTGTCTTCTGTGTTTTAGAGCTACTGACCAGGAACCAGAACACTTGGCTTAAACTAGTTAATTATCCAGGTTGTATATCAGTTTTTGGTCATGTTGATGGTTATTTATGGTTATACGATAGATAATGTTAAACCATCAGCTCAATTAGCTTGAACATAAGTCAAACAGTGACAATTCTAAAGTGTGTTGAATACATTCTATCATTGTGATTTGTTTACATGAATGGTTACGTCCTTGGCAACCACTCTGGCATTATTTATTACTCCCCTTGGTACAGGAATGGCAGAATCTTTAACCAGGGATCAAGGTTTATGCTGTGTAGATGGTGTTCTTCTCTTCTACTGAGGCACACTGTTCCTCTTCTTAATATCTTGATTGTTTGATGCTTCTGACCAGCGTCATGTCACCTGTGTTGTCCTGTGTGTCATGTAAAAGTTGTACTCGCAGCCTTGCTACAGATGACGGAGTAGCGTTCTTTTCTTCAGTCATCACAGTAGTCGCCACCTGCATCGACTCAGAGGCCTGGAGGAAGAAGATGTCCGTGCTACTCTTCCACATTTCGGGAGACAACAGCATTGCACAAATAGCAGGTTGTCATAAGCACTTTTCAATCTCGTACTGATATCAGTCTTGAGTTTGTGGGTTGGAAGCTGTGACATTTTCTGTTTTTTTCTTGTCCCATGTTTTGTTAGACGTCTGTAATGTTTAACCTGATGTGACTTTCCTGTACTACTGGTGAGCATTAGATGGCTGATCTGTCACAGAACGAGATTTTAAGGTCACATGAATCCACCATGGGTGGCTGTCAGTTAGTAGAGTCATCGTCTCTCAACCGGAAGGTCAAGGGTTAAATCCCCAGTGCTTGCAACAAGACACTTTACCCCAAATCGGCAGCGTATGAATGGGATTAGTTACTACTGATGGTCTCACCAATAGTGTGTGAATTGGTGTGTATGGACAGGTGACATGCAGTATAAAAGAGTACTTTGTATAGTCAGAAAACTAGAAAAAGCACTTTACAAGCTCTATTCCATTTACCATTTACTGTCTGTGACGTCCACACCTTGAAATTGATGCAACCCTTTACTCAAAGGTGTACTGCTCTATAGAGCCTCTGTACAGATGTGTCCATGAAATAATATCGCATTAGGTTCATATACCAGGATTCCAATGTCTTAAGCATGTAACTAAAGCCCATATTATCCATAACATTGTATAGCCAGTGCCACAAGTCTCTTATCATAAGATAGAGGATGGATTGTGTTGTTGTTTGTTCTGGTATATTTGGCAGGGATAGATGCATAACGAGAACTAAACAACATTGTTCCATTGCACTGCGCCACAACATTTAATGCTAATTTTCAATGCCTGTCCCTGAAAAGGTGTTCGTATAAAATACATAACATTTTTGATTTAAAAAAAAAAGTAAGAGAACGCTTACAGAAAGAGCAAATCTGTGTTACAATTGGTTGACAGTTAAGCTCTCAATAGAGAGACAGCTTTGCCAAGCTCAGTGTATCCAGGGTTGACTGTTGTTCCCCAAGTATTTTATATACATGTGACACTCCTTGTAAACCTCATACGTCATATCCATCCCTTCTGTTCCTTCTGTGTGGAAAAATACAAAATAAGTCCACAGGTTTGAAATAAAAGCTGACAGTGCTTTCTTTACTTCTTTTCTTGGATGCCTCCATCTTTGATGTACTAGCTTCCTTCTACAGACTGAGTGTCACATTTCCCTTTGCAATTCATAAGAAAATAGATAGTTGTTGCTGTGAAGCCGTATAATATCACCATACAAACAAGTACGCTACGCTTTATACCCATCTGTAGCACATACAGTACACTGCGGACTGTCTGATACCTGGACATTGGGTATTGAATTGAATTAATTGTTAGTCTGCTCCACAATCTGTGTACTTGTTAGCATCACTCATCCTCTGCTGTCACAGTGAACCCTTGTTGAGCTGCATTACACGTGAAAAGCAACCAAAGCTGATGGCAAACTGTAATATGGTTTTCGAGAGTTTTGTTGATTAAACAATCACTGGGAAGGTTATTGCATCTTTGCTATGCAGCTGACAAAGTTAATTGTGTCTTTCATTTGTCTGCCTTCTTGTTTGGTTAAACCCGCTGTTTTACCACCACTTAGTGAGAATATTTTTTTCAGTTATAAGAGCTTTTTACTACATCCTTGTTCATTGCTTTTGCACTAAAACACCAACTAAAATCCTTCTATGTGTAGACAGTGAACCCCATTCTGATTGTTAACCCCACCATTTCACTGATAGCAAGTAGGAATTGATGCATAACCCTCTTGTCTTGATCCAATATACTGTTGTTACTGCAATTGAATGAGCAGGAAATCATCATGTCTGTTTGAAGCTTCTGTGTAATATTTATGTCTTTCCAGTGGGAAGAAGATGAATGGGTCTCTGGAGCACCCCGACCAACCAGACATTGATGCTATTAAGATGTTTGTCGGACAGATCCCAAGGTCCTGGTCTGAAGAGCAGCTTCGGGAGCTATTTGAGCCTTACGGAGCAGTCTATGAGATCAATGTTCTTCGAGACCGCAGCCAGAATCCTCCACAGAGCAAAGGTCAGCATATCATGCACATAGAACACATCATTTGAATCTATAGCAATCTGATGGCAAACATGTTGGGTTTTTTTTTGGTTTTTTTATCCCTCCACAGGCTGCTGTTTTATAACTTACTATACTCGCAAGTCAGCCTTGGAAGCACAGAATGCTCTACACAACATGAAGATTCTTCCAGGGGTAGGGGACTGCCTCCTTAAACACTAATTAATGCATGCTAGATTATAAAGACGTGTTTTTGTTCTGCAAATCCATCCCACAATATGGACATGCCTATTTCACCATTATGAATGGTGTGTTTTTTATGTCCTGTTCAGATGCACCACCCAATCCAAATGAAGCCAGCTGACAGTGAGAAAAACAATGGTAAGATTTTTGATCAGTTCTGTTTGTCTTTACTGTCTTTTGATACTGGTATGCAACTCACTATAATGCTAGGATAACTTACATTTTCTTGCCAAATCTAAATTTTCTTTGTCTTGACCTTACATTTTAACCCATTATGATGATGTTTTATTTACCTTTACCAAATAGTCATTTTACTTGTCAAAAACCCTTACCCAGAACAAAGGTATGGAAGGAATGGTTCACTTCAGTAGGTGCAAAGGACACTTATTTTAATGTTCCCATTGTGCCTCATCAGTTTAGTTTAGTTTAGTTTATTTGTTTAGTTGTCAGGGACCATGTACAAACAATAACATTAATCTCACAGAGAAAAGATGCTTCGTACCAGATTATAGCAGTTTGCTAATTTCCGTCTGCAAAAAATGTTTCCTGTGTTTTGCATTCCAGGGCAAACACTTAATACATATGATATAATGGCCTGTCCATCACAGCAGTGCATGGACAACATCCTTAACCTTCTGCCTTGATTTCAAAGGGGTGCAGCATAGTTGTCAACTGTTCTACCCCATGTACAGGTACATCTCAAAAAATCTGATTTAAAATGAAAAAGTTCAATTTCTTTTCCCCACTCATTTTAGAAAGTGAAAACCATACATTATATATATTTATATTTCATTACAAAAAGAGTAAATATTTCAGGCCTTTTATTTCTTGCAATTTTGATGGTTATGGTTTACATCCAAAAAATCAGCGCCTCATAAAATTGTAATATTGCATAAGATTAATAAAACAAAAATTTATTTTAAACAGAGATGTCAGGTTTCTGACAAGTGTGACAAATTTCTATGCACTAAGTACTTGGTTGGGCCTCTTTTTGCATGAATTGGTTTTTACTTTCTGAAATGAGTGACAAAAAATATTGAACTTTTGTATGATATTCTAACTTTTTGAGATGTACCTGTATACTATTGCTATGCCCAAAGAATGGTTGAATAGCTTTCACTTGAATGCGTGTCATCAACTCACCTGCAGAATCAAAACTGGTTAAAGTTGTTCTCTGACTTGTATACAGTTTGAAATTTCAACCAAGTACAATGCCTGTGCCTATAGTTTTTTTAATCCCTGATGGATTGTATTTGCTCTCACTCAAGTTTAATAATATGCACAGTGGAAATGTTCTCAAAGAAACGAAAAGTTGATGGCCACACTATTGGCAACCACAGGCTGGAATGAGTGCTCAGATGAGAACTGTAGTTACACCTGTCCGGGTGTCATCAGAGGTCACATGTAACTTGGTGATGTGAAGTACTGTGTGAGATAGAGATACCCAGTGAGAAAGAATGTCCCTAGGAGTTCGACAGGGCTTTGTGATTACCTTTGTAACCTTTATTTCATTGCACACAGAGATTACACCAGTCTTGTCGTGCACTAGTCACGGGTTATAAACACTGTCATTCCCTCTTGGTCGCTTGCAAGGAATTTGTTTAATATTTCCTGCTCATTTCTCACATCAGCTCACCCATATTTCATAGGAAAATGTACCAACAAGCTGACAGGAAAAACTGTAGGTATTTGTGCACCAGTGATTTGTTTTAAATTTTGTGATTTGATTTGTTATAACGTTATTAAACAGGGTCCTTCATCGTGCTTCAATCTTAATAGGTTTTGATCCCAGCCCGACTTAAAATGGTCAAAATGGGCTGTCTCAATTATTTAAATAATTTTCATGACCTTAAGCTGATTCCCAAATATCTGAATTCTTGCATATCAATATAAAGAGATCATTGCAGTTGCAGCATTATTGAGAAATTAAGACTTAACATGTGAAGACTCAAATCGATCCTCCAGTGTTCATTCTTATGTCTGGAGGAACTGCAAATGAGCTCCAGATTAGTTGTTTGTTTGAAGAGCTATGTTTCTTAGTTTTGGGATTCTTTCAGAGTTAATTGTTAAAAATTATTTAATTGTGAGCCTATTTTTTTGCAGAAGTCTCCTCCCCCTCGAAAAACAAGATTTATAGAAGCACACAAAACTACCATATAAAGCAATAACAGGAATTATTACACTAAGCAAACGTTAAATAAAGGTTTATGGACACAATGTTTCATTTTTTATACTTGTCTCAAATGTCTTGTGGCATGGAGCTGAGCAGAACTAATGAAACCTACTGTCCTTATTTAATCTAGTATGTCTCTTTGAGGACGTTTTCATTTGCTGAAGATCTTTTATTTATAAGTTTTATATATATATATATATATATATATATATGTGTGTGTGTGTGTGTGTGTTTAATGTTGCATTAAGTCATTTACCTTGACATAGAGCAGGTGTGTTTGATGTTTTCTTGTGGCCAATGCAGCAGTGGAGGACAGAAAGCTGTTTATTGGAATGATCTCAAAGAAGTGTAATGAGAACGACATCCGACTGATGTTCTCCCCATACGGACAGATAGAGGAGTGCCGAATACTTCGAGGCCCTGATGGACTCAGCCGAGGTATGACCAATTCTGCTGGTATACACAGACACAGAAATAATCTGTCAGGAAAGATAGTTGTAAGTAAAGGTAAGATAACTTTATTTGTAGATAGTGATTAAATGGGTTTACAGTGAGGGAGTCAAACATCTTTTATTACATACAAATTACAGGACAGGACAAAACATGATAAGGTGTCAATGTCGAGGAAATTATCAAGACTTGACTCCATACAATAAGACTTCTTAGACTCAGATGGCTTACATTGATGAAAGCTTATACTGTACATCAGATGAAGACATGATTCAACATCACACTGTGCTGTATGTTTAACATTGAGCATATTTGACAATAAAGCCTACCTACCTACCTACCTACCTACCTACCTACCTACCTACCTACACTTGTCGTTCAGTGCAGAAGATAAAGTGTCATCACTTTATCTTCGGCACAACCTCATACATAACTGTTCTTGTGTACCATAAATGGACTACAAATAGCATTTTATTGTTCATGCCATTTTGGCCCATAGACAAAATAAATAATGGAAAGTATGTCCCCGCCTCCCCCTGTTAAAAAAAAAAAGAGATGAAGCCAAAAATGCTAGGAACTGACAGATGCGGGCTTTTTTTTGGTTCAATATCGATATTGGGGAGAGAGAAAAATCTGATACCAATATATTGACCAACATCTTTAGAGATAAATATATGAAGACATGCACAACATTTTTTGGGTTGATCCCTCAAATACAGTCATCGAATAGTGGTATAAAATATATAATTTAGAAAAGATGGTCACTCGAGCAGCACCGCTTGAGAATAATGCTTGTTGTAATCCATAAAGCACACTGCTGGAGAAAGGGAATGGCTAGAGATTGGCTACAGATTTGTGCAAGTTATGCATTTTGGAGCGAGTGTAACACAGTAGATCAGATAATTGTGTTGATTTTAGGCAGACACTCACAGTTAACGAAGGTCAATTGCTCTTGTGAATAGTGTTTGTTTCCTCTCACCATTCCTCTACTCTGCTAATCTGGTGCAAACAGCCTCACATTTTTCAACAGAGCTGTCAGTCACGAAGTATGATGTATTTCATAGTATGTCATTTTAACATATAAATGACATACTCTTTTTCTCTTTCAGGGTGTGCATTTGTGACTTTCACAGCGAGACAAATGGCCCAATCTGCCATCAAGTCCTTGCATCAGTCCCAGACTATGGAGGTGAACATCAGCGTCACACTTATTATTAATATTATTTTTTTAATTGTGCAATTGTAAAATCAGAATGAGTAATAGTTGATACAAACGGAACAATGCAAAAAAACAAACAGAGTATCGGACAGCAAATACACAAAAAAATACTGAGGCGTCAACTGACATGGACTTCAACCAGCAAAGATATTATAAAACAATACAAAATACATGAAAAAGGATACAAGACTGAAAAGAGAGAGGGGGAAGTAGAGATGGTGTTTTGTAAAGTGAACTTGAGAAGGAGAACAGGGAAATGCAAAGGGTCTATGTTACGTGTTGAATATGTTGTTGTGTGTATAAATGTGGTGTGATCCACTGCTGTTGATTTGAAGATAAGATTGAGGGAGAGGGTGATGCTATTATTTTTCTTTGGTCGAGTCCTGCAATATCAGCCCCCAGACCCTCAGGAGGGTCTAAGGGCTTACCAGGAAGGTCTGGGGGCCAACGCTTAAGATGAAATTGTTAAGTTCTAACCAGAATTGGTCAAATATATTTGCTTTGGAATAACATTACCCAAAACCAACAGAACATTTAAAGATAAACCAATTAGACTATATGGGTTGCACTTAGTGTGGAGTTTCCAACACCGATTAATCACTACTCTACTACAAGGGAGGACAACTGCAAAATGGGCTGTTACTGCTAAAACACAAACACTTGTCCATTCAAAGTGTCTGTTTTTACAACTACCAGACTTGCACTTGTTCTTGTGTTTGACAAGATTACAAAAATGATATTTCTAGTGCATGGCTGATGCTATAGATTGCATCAACTTCCAAAATTTTCAGACAGCTGTCACAGGGAACCTGAAATATGTTAAATAGTGTAATTAGACTGCAAGTTACATGTTCATTACCTTTTTCACAAATATTTACATTTCTAGAATACAAACTTTTTTGTCTTTAGGGATGTTCATCGCCCATTGTGGTGAAGTTTGCAGACACTCAGAAGGACAAGGAACAGAAGCGCATGGCCCAACAGCTGCAGCAGCAGATGCAACAACTTAGTGCTGCTTCAATGTGGGGAAACCTCACTGGACTCAACAGCCTTGGTCCACAGTACCTAGCAGTGAGTTTGTTTATTGAGCCTCCAAATGTTTTTTGTGCAAATATTATTACAGCCATTTAACCTGTTAAAAGCCATGATTTTTTTCATACCTTCTCCTGGCATTAGCTCTACCTACAGTTGCTGCAGCAGTCAGCTTCCTCAGGGAACGCACTCAACAACTTGCACCCTGTTTCAGGTAAACACCATAATCTATTTAAGTAGAAAAACCACCATGAAATATCATGTAGTCAGGTAAGATTATGATATAAATATGTGAATTTTGATATTGTGTTGAATGGCTTAAACTTTTCTCTGAATACCTGGCAACTGTATATATCTATACAACAACCATAATATACTATAATATACAGACTTTTACATCATTAAAGCAACTGTAAACTAGTGAGCTATCCTGAGTAGGGTGTGACTGAAGTCTTCATTTTTATCCTTTATCTGTTTTCAGGTCTTCATGCTATGCAGAACCTGGCAGCTTTAGCAGCAGCAGCAACTGCCACACAAGCCACACCCACAGGAACCAACACCATGACAACATCAAGTAGCCCTCTAAGTGCACTAACAAGTTCAGGTAAATGTTTTTACAGCGACTGTACAGTTTCGGACAGGTACAAACAGTCAATGAGTTCACACAACATGCTACATTTCAGGCTTCAAACATAAAGATTTAAAACTGTAATTTTCTGTGAAGAATCAACAACAAGTGGGACACAATCATGAAGTGAAACGAAAGTTATTGGATATTTCAAACATTTTTAACAAATAAAAAACTGATAAATTGGGCGTGCAAAATTATTCAGCCCCCTTAAGTTAATACTTTGTAGCGCCACCTTTTACTGCGATTACTGCTGTAAGTTGCTTGGGGTATGTCTCTATCAGTTTTGTACATTGAGAGACTGGAATATTTGCCCATTCCTCCTTGCAAAACAGCTCGAGCTCAGTGACGTTGGATGGACAGCGTTTGTGAACAGCAGTTTTCAGTTGTTTCCACAGATTCTCGATAGGATTCAGGTCTGGACTTTGACTTGGCCATTCTAACACCTGGATATGTTTATTTGTGAACCACTCCATTGTAGATTTTGCTTTATGTTTTGGATCATTGTCTTGTTGGAAGACAAATCTCCGTCCCAGTCTCAGGTCTTTTGCAGACTCAATCAGGTTTTCTTCCAGAATGGTCCTGTATTTGGCTCCATCCATCTTCCGATCAATTTTAACCAGCTTCCCTGACCCTGCTGAAGAAAAGCAGGCCCAAACCATGATGCTGCCACCACCATGTTTGACAGTGGGGATGGTGTGTTCATGGTGATGAGCTGTGTTGCGTTTACGCCAAACATAACATTTTGCATTGCTGCCAAAAAGTTCATTTTTGGTTTCGTCTGACCAGAGCACCTTCTTCCACATGTTTGGTGTGTGTCCCAGGGGGCTTGTGGCAAACTTTAAACAACACTTTTTATGGATATCTTTAAGAAATGGCTTTCTTCTTGCCACTCTTCCATAAAGGCCAGAGTTGTGCAGTATACGACTGATTGTTGTCCTGTGGACAGAGTCTCCCACCGCAGCTGTACATTTCTGCAGTTCATCCAGAGTGATCATGGGCCTCTTGGCAGCATCTCTGATCAGTTTTCTCCTTGTATGAGCTGAAAGTTTAGAGGGACGGATGGGTCTTTGTAGATTTGCAGTGGTGTGATACTCTTTCCATTTCAATATTATCGCTTGCACAGTGCTCCTTGGGATGTTTAAAGCTTGGGAAATCTTTTTGTATCCAAATCCAGCTTTAAACTTCTCCACAACAGTATCTCAGACCTGCCTGGTGTGTTCCTTGTTCTTCATGATGCTCTCTGCGCTTTAAACTGACCTCTGAGACTATCACAGAGCAGGTGCATTTATACGGAGACTTGATTACACACAGGTGGATTCTATTTATCCTTATTAGTCATTTAGGTCAACATTGGATCATTCAGAGATCCTCACTGAACTTTTGGAGAGAGTTTGCTGCACTAAAAGTAAAGGGGCTGAATAATTTTGCATGCCCAATTTTCAGTTCTTTATTTGTTAATACAGTTTTAGATATCCAATACATTTCGTTCCACTCCATGATTGTGTCCCACTTGTTGTTGATTCTTCACAAAAAATTACAGTTTTATATCTTTATGTTTAATGCCTGAAATGTGGCAAAAGGTCGAAAAGTTCAAGGGGGCCGAATACTTTCGCAAAAAGACACAATTTGATATGACCTGAGGAGCCACATTAGACTGGGCAAAGAGCCGCATGTGGCTCAGGATCCGAATGTTGGCCATGCCCTGCTCTAATCACTAGCAATATTGTCACTGTTGTGGAAGGTCAGACACAATCTTTTTGTCTGTAACAAAGGTAACTGTGTCAGATTAGGCTAACAAAGATCCATCTTTTTATGCTGTGACTGGACCAACAAGTTAGCCAATACGTTGAAATTTAACATGTCAAATTTTAGATATATTAGGAACTCTCTTACTCTAGATGCCTCCAATTTATATTTAAATGCGATGATAATTCCGCACTTTCGTTACTGTATTACGAGTTGGTCACAGGCATGTAAAACAGCACTAAGGCCCCTGGAATCATTATACAAAAGCTCTCTTAAGGTCCATGACAAGAAATCGCGGCTATATCACCACTGTCATATTCTTAATAAATATAGTATGTTAATTTTTGAAAATATAATCATATATTCAAATCTTTGCCTGTTGTTCAAGATAGTTAATGGTGTGGTAGCTCCTCCGTTAAAAAAGTTGATCTCACTCAGCTCAGAAATTACATCTCGAACCACTCGGTCGACTGTTTGAGGCCAGTGAAGGATTCCTCAGTGTAAAACAGCATTCGGCAGCTCAGCTTTCTCCAGTGGAATAAGTTGCCAACAGAGCTGACAACATGTGTACATTTTAACACTTTTTCACACCAGGCCAAAAAATGGCTTCTTTTAAAACAAGCCTGCTCCCACAATGTTATGTAATTAGTGTGTATGTGATAGTTTTAAATGCAATGTACATGACAACAGCCTGCCCAGGGAATGCAGGTGGAAATTAGCACAAGTGCTGCAACCTGGTACAATGCATCTCTCCCTTTTGAGGTTAATGTACAGTATATTGTACACTGCCCCTGTTCAAATAAATAAATAAACGAGGATAGGGAGGCAATTGTATTAGGGTGATAGAAACACCTCATTTTGTGTCTTTCACGTAATGGTCTTACTGTGTACAGTGCGCCTTACATATTGGGGCCAATACCAAAAAAACAAGATACAAAAAAAAAGACAACCCTTATCAATGTGGCATCAGTTTCAACATTCTGGTGATATAAAAAAAACTTTTATTGTCAGTAAGTTATTCCCAGTTCATCATTCAAGCAGCCATGAACACACAACGTCACTTAACGGACGAGAAGCGCCCCCTGGCCATAGCACGCCTTCAGGTCAGTACCAGGCAGTCAGATGTTGCTCGTGTCTCAAAGTGTCGTCAGCAGACTTGCAGCAAGACACAAGACTACTGTCACTGTTCGTGACAGAGCCAGGAGTGAAGCCTAACGAGTGATGGACCGCAATGATGACAAGCACCTAAGGACCTATTGCACTCAGACCCCATTATGCTACTGCTACACAGCTGCAGGCCTGTTTACCAGAAGTGAGGGGACACAGCTGTGACCGTTTTCAGTGGGCACATGACCATGTGAACTGGACATTGCAGCAGTGGTCTAATGTCCTGTTCACTGACGAGTGTCAGGCCACCTTGCACAGGAACGATGGTTGTCAGCATTGCTGGAGAAGGCAAGGTGAGCGATACTCCGAGGTCAACATGGTCCCCATGGTTGGCATTGTTGGAGGAGGTGCAACAGTCTGGGCAGGCATCACCAGTCAGCGCAAAACAGATTTGGTGATTGTAGATGGCTCAGTCACTGCACATTCTTACCACTGAGACATCATAGAACCCATCATCATCCCCCATTTTGCCAGCACACCTCCAATTTTCTGTTCATGGATGATAATGCTCGACTTCAGGGAGTTGGAGTTCCTCATATGATATGGCCAGCAATGAACCCCATAGAGCACGTCTGGGACCAACTGAAGCTGCGACTGGATGCTTGTACCCCAGCCCCACCTGACCTGGCAGAACTGCGTGTAGCACTTGCGGAGGAATGAAACGTATTACGTCAGAACAACATCATGAGGCTATGATGGTTATGACAATGCTATGACATCGCTGTCATTGTACCAAATGTTGGAAACGTCGGCTATGGACTTTGTCAATTTTGGTTATTTGTGGCTATCTTTGTTATTGTCTAAATTGTAAGGCTAATAAATATTGCACGAAAATGATGAAAATAGTGCTTCTTGTCATTTATTAATAGCAATATCAAAGGGAACTATTATTTATTTCATTAAAAAATAAAGAAATAGATAAAGAACTCATGTAAATAACAATATCAATATTCTAGTTTGAGTTGTGTATTTTGGGGGTGCTGGTACGAGAGACCCAGGAATAAATGTTCATGTTTGGTTCACACTTGCAGCTCACAGGATTCTGTGCCAGTGTTAAAGCATTTTATGTAATGTTTTAATTGTGACCTTCTAAGGGACTGCAGGTATAAACTAGCTTTAAACATAATCAGATACACTGCATTAAATGGCAACATTTATCTTTCTTGTTGTACATGGTTCCTTTACAAATAAAAACAATTGAATTAAATATTTTACCTGCAGGGTCGTCCCCCACCTCCAGCAGCAACTCCTCAGTAAACACCATTGCTTCCCTGGGGGCGCTGCAGTCTCTGGTTGCTGGTGCTGGAGCAGGTCTTAACATGGGCTCCCTGGCAGGTACCAATCCCTATGTCTACAATACACCAACATGTAACATGAATTCAAAATCATCCAAAAGACGTTTAAAGATTTATGTGTGACACCTCCTGTCAAATTTCAGATTACTTTAATTCAGTCCATGTAAGTTTTTTAGATCTGAATGGTCCAGGAGCAATCCATCGACATACGCACGCACACACACACACACACACACACACACACTACTATGCCACTACTATGCCTAGCACAAAATTCTCCCCCTTTCATCATTTGCTGATCAGTGCACTAGTTATTTTTTGAATTTCTCCTGGACCATTCTTTTGTTCCGTGTGTGTGTGTGTGTGTGTGTGTGTGTGTGTGTGTGTGTGTGTGTGTGTGTGTGTGTGTGTGTGTGTGTGTGTGTGTGTGTGTGTGTGTGTGTGTGTGTGTGTGTGTGTGTGTGTGTGTGTGTGTGTGTGTGTGTGTGTGTGTGTGTGTGTGTGTGTGTGTGTGTGTCCACAAGAAAACCACACACTGGCCCATACCAAAGGATGCCTTCTCCTGATCTATGCAAGTTCTGGAAAGACAGTTTAAATATTCCTGTCTACTGTGACTTGTTTGACACACTCATAGAGACAAAATTACCTTAACCAGATATCAGTTTGTGTTATCTAGGTGACTGAGGATTAAATGGAAATCAACTTTTATTTCAGGAATTTTTCACCTTTTAATCCAACTTTTTGTTGCTTTTCTCCAGATCTTATAGCCGCTGTGCATAGAGTCAGACGACTAGCAAGCATCCATCGTTAGTGTGACACATAAAGTGAGAACACACTGAGAGCTGAGTTCCCCAAGTTTACTTACCAACTGCATTATTGCTTCCTGTTTGGTGCTGAAGGGAGTGCACACATTAATTAATAGTGTTCCCTGAATTGAACTATTTAAATGAGTTTTTTTATCAGAATGTCAAAATGAGAAAGACACAGACTTAATGAATGACAGTTTCATGAAACTTTACACAAAATAATCCAGACAATAGAATTACAAAACAACTCATTGGACATTAAATGTGTATCTTCAAAAGAAAATAACTTACTACTTTAAGTTAAACTTTCCTGTTATTGGAGTGAGAATTCCCATTTATTAAAGGGCTGTGAGGAAGAACTAGATGTTTTCTTGAAGACTTACAGAATAGATATGGCCCTTGTGACAGTATTCGATAATAGTTAATGACCCATCTGTCTTCATCCTGCTGCTACTGAAAGTTTCTCACAGTGTAATGCTGTCAATACAGCAGCTAGAATTCAAACAAGTGCAGGTCTTTCTTCAAGGCTGTCATCCAAACAGCTTACTACTCACTTAATTACAGCCGACTTCTTTTTTTCCATTGTTCATTCCTTTTTAATACACAGAGATGGAGAGAAACCCAACGTGGTAAGAGCTTACAATGAACACTTTACATGTTTGTTTTATTGATAACTTTGCAGGCATGGCAGCTCTGAATGGAAGTCTTGGCTCTGGAGGCCTGTCCAATGGCTCAGGAAGCACCATGGAGGCGCTCAGCCAGGCCTACTCAGGCATCCAGCAGTACGCTGCTGCTGCCCTACCCAGCCTGTATAACCAGAGCCTGCTGTCCCAGCAGAGCGTCTCAGCAGCAGGCAGCCAAAAAGAAGGTGAGTTCTGAGAACTGGGGGTGGGGTTTAAATTTCATTTAAAACATCAAACAAGCAGGATAAGGTCTTATTAGAATCTCAGGCATAAGGTAAGACAAATATGTCAAATATTAGAAATAATACAAAAACACAAAATGTTCGAAAGATGCAATAGGGTGATTGTAAGAAATAAAATTTAAACTCCAGTAATGTAATTCAAAAATCAGTTTGAGCCTTCACAATACTGTGATGTTTTCTGACTGTGGGGCTGATGAGTTTGTTGGGCGAGGATGGAGGGCAGGGACATTGTTCATGAGGCTGAGTTTCAGCTGCTGCAGGAGGGTACATCCTATGCTGTGGTTTCTTGTTGAGGGAGGTGATGTTCAGCTCCCAGTTGAGGTCCTGGGCGATGATGGTCCCCAGAAAGTGAAACTTTGCAGCCGCAGTTTTTCCTAAAGTCCACAACCGTCTCCACTGTCTTCAGAGTATTAAGTTTTAGGGTTTTTTTGCTGCACCAGGTCACCAGATGGTCAGCAGTATCTTTATAAAAGTTTTCTTTGCCTTGGAATCATATCTTTACTTAAATTGACTTCCATGTAAATGCTGTTAAAAATAAATAAATAAAAATAAAAAAGTCATGATGAAATAATAATAATAATAATGGTAATATATTATATGACTAATAATTTTATATTGTATATAACATAATATCAGTTGAGTGTATCATTACAAGGCCATTTTTCTCTTTTCACTTAAACAGAAAATGATCATGCAGGAAAATAAAACAAGGAGTTTCCTTAATTAAAAGAGTGATGTATTAAATCATTGGAGAATAGTCAAACACCACCTGCTACAAAAATAATTAAATTTCATTAAAAGGCTATGAATGAGTACATGAAACGCTTTCAGAAAAAATAAACCAAACTATTTTTTTCTTTTTAAGTGTCAGAGCATCAGTGCATCTCCATGCACAAAATAGAGTCTCATTGTTTCTTCTAATCATCATTATTTCTACTTTTTGTTGATATCGCTACAATGTCTAACTACAAAAAGTACTGATAAAGTTTTACGTCATGTCTTGCCTTCTGACATCCCCCACCATTATCTGACAGGGATAGCCTCGCACTGTGTGTCTTGTTTGAGAACTATTGTGACAGGATGGTAAAGATGTTTTTTGTTGTGTGTTGGTCTCACCTTCTGCTAAGAATAATGTCTCATTTTCAATCTGCTGCATCAGCTGGGGACAGTTACAGCACTGGTAAGACATCACAACCTTCTCAATGACAAATCTTCAGACAATCATGTCAGTGGCCTCTCTCTGAAACAGCATCTACACAGAGTTGGGGGGTTTGTCCTGGTGATTTTATTTTGTTGCATTCATCAGTAGGTAGTTATTTAGAATAAGAATACCAATACATAACGTTAGTTGTGGTTGATGATTTTACCACTTAATGTCAACAAATATCAATAGTGTAAATATTTTTACCCTAACAATTGATTTAGGATGTGGGCTTTAGTCTAACCTCATCATATTGCTTTGTCATATATAAATGCATTTTTGTTTGTGGCTAAAGTTCAGTTAACTGAAGACATTTCTGAGGTCAGTCTGTTCACAGACAATTAGACACGAGAGGAAACAATATAACAAATGTGCATTACCATGCACTGCTTTTTACTGATTGGTCACATGAAGTTAAAGTGACATTTCTGCCACAATAATTTGGTTAGTACTTTGGACATCACGCTCTCTGAATTAAGGTGAACCTTGAGTCTCATTGGGGCAAATGAATTATGACACAAACTTACCATGCATGTTTCTACATGGAGTTAAGCGACATCATTGTAGACTTTAAACGATAGCTTAAAACAGAACTTACAGGTAACTGGTGCAGCAAGCCACAGGATCATAGTTTGGAACATGTAATTAATTAAATGGATCAATAAATTCTTTAAATTGTTTTAACTGTTTTCAATGTATGTGTATTTGGTAAAATGGCTCATTCTTTGGCAGGTCCAGAGGGTGCCAACTTGTTCATTTACCATCTGCCCCAGGAGTTTGGAGACCAGGATCTGCTCCAGATGTTTATGCCTTTCGGAAATGTAATATCTGCTAAAGTCTTCATTGACAAACAGACAAACCTGAGCAAGTGTTTTGGTGAGTTCACTCAAATAATGTGAAAAATAAGCCTTGTTTAGATCAATTCCCCACAAACCTCATGTGATCTTGGAGTACTGTTAAAATTAATGAAACTGCAGCTTCTATTTTTTTAATGGCTCAATTTTAAATACTGTGCTATAAAGTATCTACAACAGGATACCTCACCTTAAGTGAAGCCAAAAGATTCAGAGCTGCCCATGTCGACTGACAGTTATCAGATGGGACATGGACATTATTAATCAAATAACACGTCTCATATATTTATATCTATTGGTGAAATCGGGTATTTTCTTAGGGTAAGTGACGCGAATGCCTCTTTGTTTAGTTTTTATTACACTTGTCAAAATATACTCACCAGAAATGTATCAAGTGAAAAACAAATGTTGGATACAAATGTATCAGTTGGGCAATGTATTTAGTTGAAAATCGCCAGTTTACAGGGTCATTCCTTAAACTTAAAGCTTCCGATTCTGATTTAACGAGCCATTCGCAGTTTAACTCCACCAGCCGTGTTTACTTAGACTTGCATGGCTTAATCTTTGAGACAAGCATATGCTACTGGCAGGATCAACCAGGTAGCCCATGACGCTGATTGCCGGCAGTGGGGACGCCCACGCGGAGGCGCTGGGTTTGTTGTTTAGGGGGAGTTCCTCCAAAACAGAAAGGATTTTTCACCAACTGCTTTGACAAGCATGCGTGTCTCTGAGCAGTGATAATGACAAATCAGACTGATGTTGATAATTGCTATTGCTGTTGTTGTGCTGCTGTCTTGACCCATCACATCCTTTCAGCATCTACAGTTCCTCTACTTCTCATGCAGTATGCACCAATTAATTGTAAGTCATTAAAATTGGGACTTTTTTGAGAACCTCTACAGCCACAGCAGCCGTCATGTGCTTGTGTGCACCTAGTTCAAAACAATTACATTTCTCGCCTTACCTGCAGTTTCTTGCTTGTCCACTGTAGTCTATAGATCCAGAGATTTGGACAATTAGTCATATGTATATAAAAATCCCTTTACTAGGTTTCACTTCTATTATGAAGGATTACACCTGAAATGGTAAACTATATATTATATAACCAAATGTGGGTTTAGTCTGTATAATCAATGTTTGCAAGTCCTTAAAAAAAGTTTCTGTGCTAAGATGTTCTATTTAAATATACATTTAAACATTACATTTTCTCTTTTCCATTCTGAGTGTTGTCATTCCTTCTTCAGGATTTGTGAGCTATGACAACCCTGTGTCATCCCAGGCAGCCATTCAATCAATGAATGGTTTCCAGATCGGTATGAAGAGGCTGAAGGTGCAGCTGAAGCGCTCAAAGAACGACAGCAAGCCCTACTGAAAGTGGGCGAGGCATTGCAGACTTAGTTAGGCAGGGTGGTGTTATGGTAAGTGGAGTATGATTAATTAACTGAGACCAGTCAGTCAGAATGAGTCTGTGCATTAAGGTGATGAGGCTGCGCTGCCTCCCCTGGTCATGATTTTAACATGTCCAGGAAAAGAGACACTTGAAGCTATATGCAAGATTTTTCAAGCTATACTGGATTCCTTCTGTGTTTTGTGTGGTTTATGCACTTTGTTATTGTTTGAACAAAAAATGACAAACAGGTGTATTTTATTTAAGTTGAAATGTAATCAGTTTGCTGTGGTACATAATGCACATATTAGTTGATTGTTAGGATGTGTTGCATATTGACATTCAGGAGTCAAATTTATACCTTTTTGTTGTTCTTCGTGTTGACCATCCCGTGCACCACCCAGACTCTGAATGAAAGTCTGTATAATACAGAGCTTTCAAAGATAAGGAAATCAGAATAACTCATAGGTTTTCCTTTGCATTGTCACAAAACAAAATCTGTGTGACTGCTTTTTATGTATTAGGTATCTATAATACCTTGTGAAAGGGAGCCAATGGATGTGGTACTGTGTTGGATTGTTCAGGGTAAGGAAAAGTGAAGAAGCAGAAAAAGTATTTTTTATAAGGAGGAGCCCCACCAAATCATGCACAGGCACATGTTTGGCCTCATTCTGTGTTTGCAGAACACATCCTGTCAGATGAAGAAAGGGAAAAGCTGTTGTGCTTGGATTGCTGTTTCCATTTACTTTTCTCAGGCATATGTTTAGATAAGTTTAAAGATATGGCTCATGTGGATGGTACACATTTGGGTTATGTTGAATATAAACATTGTAAGGGCTAGTAGGACACACATTTCTAATACACTGAAACAAAGGAATTGTTAGAATTAGAAGGTAATAATTGTTGGACTTAGCAGGAGACTCATTTTAAACAGGTTATGTTTTTAATGACAGCCGTTTATGCTTAAATAAGATCTTGACAGTCACAGGAGAGCTTTCTCCTTCTCTCTGGAAGATGCTGTTCCTCCTGTCAAACCAGAATATGTAAACATTATAAACGTTAAAGTTAATGTGTAAATTGACTCAAACCCCTATCATGCCCACACACTCAGGCTCACACAATTCCTCAATAAGTCCCAACTAAACAAACCTAGACTTGACGGTGCGCCTCCCACAGGTTGAGTAACAGGTCTGGGCCCTAAGGTGGCTATGAAGACAAACTATCAGCCCTAACTGATTTTTAAGATGCAAATTGGCAATAACAACATCCCACAGCCACATCTTCTATGATTGAAGATCTCAGATGCATGCCAAATTGCTCGAGACAAAACTGTTAGCTGCATAGAAACACCTGTTTTTTTTAAGAGCTTAGAAGCAAGATAATGAAATGTTTATTTAAACTATGATGCCTTTTCTATTTTTATATAGGTTTTATACTTCCCCTTGTGTTGGGGAACTATTTATTGCCTAAATTATTTATCTGAATTAAAACTATTTTGACAGACAAATGTAAAGTCTAACAACACTGTTTGATATCCTGGTATATGTTCGCTCTTGCTTGTTAAGTGTTTTTCCTTTCAGTGAAGTGTAGTTTGTGTCATTGCTGCATGGGTTGTGTGTGTAGGAGTGTAGGATCCATCAGTGCTGCTACAGACATTATAAAAATCCCCTCTCTGGTCAACTAGTAGGATGTGGTTTATTGTTGTTGTTTTTCAAGCTTTTTATCAATGATTTGTTGACTATTGTGCTTTGAAATTCTGGAGGCTTTTAGACAGGCAAAGGGCACATACATTGTAAGATTGACATTATATACATGTAATTGGAAAGCCAATCTCTGTATCTCTTAAATAAACTTCATGAAAGCCCAACTGATACATTTGTATCCAAAACTTGTGTGCCAATATGAAAAGTATTTGAACGGAACATTTTAATGCAAAAACCAATGCCTGGGCTGTTTTAGACATTCACTCTTTAAACTTGTTGGATTTTGATGCAGAGCTCTTCCCTGATTCCAAAGTTTTAAATCCTCTCAGAAATGTCAGCACAAGTTGGGGAATAACAGCAGAATGATTAAAATTGTAGAATAATGTTAACTATCCATTGGAAATCGTAAATTGTTTAAGAATCTTCCCCCGCAAAAAATACTTACCATGCATGTGTAAAAAACGGCAATATTACTCAACATTTCTCAAACAAATTTTACTCTGTTACAGTTAGCCATTACTCTCAATCTATTTATTTAATGCTTCAAAATAATTGTTGCTGAAATTATTTCCTTCTTCCAAGGCAATAGCAAGTTTACATTGTTCTCTGTCAGTTATGTTTTGTTTTATTCAGCCAATCTTTATTTTATTTTTTTAAACTGTCAGTCTGTAAATAGAGGTTTTTATGTCTAAAACCTACAGATATTAGGAAACTAGTTAACGCCTTGAGTGGTTGAAAAGTTCCATCAGCATACCAAAGCACAGCTTAAGACTTAAAAGACAGGTCAGAAGACTTTTACTTTATCCACTGATAAGTATTTGCAGTCCGACCCAAACTTGGAATATGCAAAAGAGCTTTATAAATGAGTAATAATGTTAAAATAAATCCTGAAAGACACTGGAGGCCAGAGCAGGGAAGCTAAAGTTATGCTGACAATCAATTGCAGCTATTTTAGCGTTGTTAGCTGTAATATATTGTGTTGGACTGCAACAGCTACGTCCTAAATCAAAGCCTGGTTTGCTGTGCATGTTGTGTATTTCACATTATTTTGTGACACATTAGCATGTGGCATGTCCTCACTCAATACTTGACACCAATGGTTGAGTGTAAGGTGATTGTCTTTACTCTCCTCTCCTGTCTGTGATCCATTGCTGTTTAACCCAAGTTTGTTTCCCTGTTGTGCTTTTTGTGTTTGTTTTCTCTAGATATCTACCCTAACATGTTGATGTGGTGTCACAGTTCATCATCCAATCTTTATCTCCTACACTTATCTGATGTTCCATATTCACCTTGACCTTGTCGGTTTTGACTTTAATAACCAGAAGTGCTTTTTTGTTGGTTCCCATTTGCTATCTGTGTTGAAACCTTGGGCACTAGAAAGACTGCCATCAAACATTTTGGAAAGTTAGAAATATTAGATAGAATCATTTTTTTGGTAGGACTGACTGACATGACTACTAGGTTTTTAAAAAATCTATTTGACACAAGTCTAACCTTCACTTCTCTTTTCACAAGGCCCTATCCTTTTTCCCTCTTCTTTGTGAATGCAGCTATTGACTTTCTAGGCAATGTTTGGTAAATGAGTGTGTTGTCTGTTGATTGAGTTTTCATGCAACTTGCTGATCTTTCATTGTTCAACACTTGCAATTTATTTTTGTTCTAGCTGAAGGGTCATCCTTTTAATTTCACAATTTGGGTGATGTAAACGAAGAGGCAGCCTTGTTGATTGTCTGTGTAAATAAAAGTAGTTTTTACTTTTTGCCTCAAAGCCACAAGAACACCATGCAGTTCTGCTTTTTTTGTGGAGGAATAAGACACAAAGACTTATGTCACTATTTAGGATGCACGTTTTGTTTTTTTTACAACTGCACTGAAGTTCTTGGCAAAAATGTCATAAAAATGTCATAAAAATATGAATAAACTGGTGCCAAATGTTTTGCAGAATCAGTATTTTCCACTCTGATTGGACTAATTTCACTGGTGAGACAATGGATACATGGGTGGGTGGATGGATGAAGTAAGAAAGAGTTCTTAAAATACAATAATTTTACACAAGTCGCTCAGTAGCAGTATCTCAGTCCGTAGGGACTTGGGTTGGGTCCCGATGCAGACCAAAGTAGCTGGAGAGGTGCCAGACCACTTATTGTGCACTGCCGAGTTGCCCATGAGCAAGGCACTGAAGTGGGGGCATCTCTCCATTAATGCATGTCCCCAGGTCCTGCTTGTGCCTGTGTGTGTGAGACGCATGTCTCTAAAATAATCCCCTTGGGGATTAATAAAGTATATAAAATTAAATATTAAACAACTAGTGGAGATGAAAAAATGTCAACATGATTTCACATACTGTATCAGAAAAGGGTTCAACTCCAGTCACTCTTCAATGTTTTATTTATTGAAAGCTCATGCTGTAGTACATGCCCATCATCTATCATTGAAAACAGTTGTTTTAGAAAGTCAATCAAACTTTATTTATGAAGCATCTTAGGACACATTTAATTTTAGTTCAAAGTGCTTTACAGGCAAGCAGACAAGTGATTGACAAAAGTTGAATGTTATCAAGGGTTTGGATACTAACGCTGTTTTCACACATGCACAGTTGAAACATTTCAGGCACACTGTCTTCCCACTGTGAGCAACTCAGGAAGCTCACAGTGGGAGACTATACTGTATTTATGTTGGTTGGGGGACTGTGAGGAGTCACAGGAGAAAGGACATGTTGAAAGTGCTTGCAGAAGCAACAGGCTGACAATATCAATATCAACAAAATTATATACTAGCATACATAGTGAAAACTTAATGAAGCAGTTCATTACATGCACAGAAATTAAATCAATCGACGGACCACATACAGTCTATGATTGCTTGCTCACTTCTGGTCAATTCTTATATCATTTCACCATGTCATCTAAGAAAATATAAATAACCAAACAACAATAAAGTACTACATGAAAGCCAGACTGAATAAATGAGATCTGGTCATTTGTTGGAGAGGGGGGAATTAGTGGAACTGAGAGGAGTAGATAAAGATATTCTTGACACAAAAAAAAATCATAATATGTAAGCTTGTCTGACTGCAGTCCTTGCAGTAGACCTGGTCTGCTATCCTCAACTGCTATCCCTGCCCCACTGTCACGCAGGAGCAGTTGGGGAAGGAGTGTGTGGCACTGCCAGATAGAAAACAGGGAGCAGCTGTGTGATCGACTATATCTGGAACACGAGGGGAGTGAGGCCATAGAGTTTACAAGATAATGATCATCTTGCCTGAGAAAGTTAGGTCTGTAGAGTTTCATAATATAATAAACACTATGAGGTTTTCTTTGAAAGATGTAAGATTATGAAAAAGCTGTTTGAGGTGAAAGCTGTTACCCTTCGTGTAATGCTAGAAGGGATGGTTATTAAAGTACCACACTTTGACAGTATTTCATAAGTTAAAGTTCAGCATTAAACAGTTATGTACAATAATGTCAGAATTTTCCAGAAATAATAGTTGATAGTACAGTAAAAAAACAAACAAAAAAACCTACAAAACCATTTTAATTGTTAGGTCCATAAAAATGTAGGCTGTTTAAATAATCATTAATAAATACATGTAAAGGCAAATTGAGAAGAAAAAAGTTAAATGGGCCATAGGACAACAACACTGACAATTCATAAAAGGTCAAACATGTCTAAAACGTGTAGATATTTAAAACTTAATAGTTTAAACTATGTTAAACAGTATTGTATTGTTAAACAGTAAAAAGTTAAACAGTATTGTTTTCGAGGTTAATCAAATTTTGAGTTAAGAGTATCTTTCTGTAAAAAATGTTTATCAAGCGTAGATTACCTGCGGTTGTTTTAGTCATGTCTGTCAAGGCCGGAAGGGGGAGCTCGCGCATTTTAGTTGGATTTGATTCAGACCAACGAAGAAGAGGAAAAAGGAAACACTTCCAGGTTAACGGTAATCCAAGCAGAGGCTCTGAGGGCTACTTGTTTTTCGAGAAACATCTGTAACTCGAGAGGATTTGCAAGAATTTACTTCAACGTAAATTGACGAAACAAGATGACGACCACCATCAGCACTCAGCGGGGACAGGTAGACTGCGGGTCAGACTCAATGTTGTCATGACAATCACAGACAGACAGCACTGCGGAACTAGCTAAACTTAAGTTTATCAACATCTCTGACAGTTCACCTCTTCTATGCATTAAACAGCAACATCCTATATAGTTACACACAGTGACAACGACATTACCATAGCGAGTAAACGTTCAGTTGTGTTAACGTTATATAACGGGATTAATGACCCGCTACAGCAGCTTATAAACTGCCTTGTAAACAACTTGTCTGATTCGAAATAACTATACTTAAATTAACACTTGGTGGTATACACCCAGAAGTGTGTGGATGTGTATGCTAATTCAACTACTGTCACTTAAATTCCTTTCTAAATTAGTGTTTTTGTCGTTCTTTTGATGTGACGGTGGAAAAGACAAGAAATGATTAAAAAAAAATGACACCAAGGGGATTTTTAACCTGTGTGTGTGTGTGTGTGTGTGTGTGTGTGTTCGCGTGTGCGAGAGAGAGAGAGAGAGTGTGTGTGTGTGTGAGAGAGAGTGTGTGTGTGAGAGAGTGAGTGTGAGAGAGAGAGTGAGAGTGTGTGTGTGAGAGAGAGTGAGAGTGTGTGTGTGAGAGAGAGAGAGAGTGTGTGAGAGAGAGAGAGTGTGTGTGTGAGAGAGAGAGAGAGAGAGAGTGTGTGAGAGAGAGAGAGAGAGAGAGAGTGTGAGAGAGAGAGAGTGTGTGAGAGAGAGAGAGTGAGAGTGTGTGTGAGAGAGAGAGAGAGAGTGTGTGTGTGTGTGAGAGAGAGTGAGAGTGTGTGTGTGAGAGAGAGTGAGTGTGAGAGAGAGAGAGAGAGTGTGAGAGACCATTTTAACCGGCGGCTCTCAGTCGTATGAGGTTTTTGGTTGTCTTAATTATAGGCTGAAGGCGAAGGCTATTTTGTGTAGTTTTTCATTACAGACATCTGATGAGAAGGGACATGAGTAAAGAAGGAATACATGACTTTTCTGAAGCTCATTTAACGATGCCAATGGCCAATGACTCATTAAAGTAAACGTATTTTCCTTAACTTTTACTGTCCAAGCTCATGAAAGCCCCACACTTTAACAACACATTGACCATACAGTATACTGATGATCCATTTAATTAAACATGAGCAGATTGTTCTCATGTCAGATTACAAATTATGTAATACATTAACACAGCATGCTCTCTACTTTCAAGGTGCTTATTTAAGCTATAGACAGTAAATATTCATTTAGCGCATGCCTCAAATAGAATGTATGTGTTTTTAATAACAACACCGATACTGGTTTAGAATATTTAACTTCAAGCAATACATTTCTTTCTGAATTTAATCACCAATGTTTTCGTGGGTTTTAACAGACATGCATTCATCTATTTATTTATTTTTGAAATATCCTAAAAAAATGTTTAAGTGTTATCTATAGAGCTTTTATTGAATACAGGTCATGTATGAAAGCAGATGTGGACAGATATTTTTAAGCAAATATAGGCCTTTATGCTTTTGATCACATGAATTACATAACATGGAAAATATGTGCATCCATCATGGTATGTCAACTAGTTTTCTAATGTCTCAGTTGTCGGCTATATCTTTAAATTGTCAGTCTTTATCTTTGATTATATGTTTGTATATTCAGGTTTATATTGGTGAGCTTCCGCAGGACTTCCTGCGCATTACTCCGACTCAGCAACAGCACCAGGTCCAGATGGATGCTCAGGCAGCCCGGCAGCTGCAGTATGGAGGCTCTATAGGTACTGTGGGGCGACTCAGCATCACTGTGGTCCAGGTAAACGTATAGTTGCTTTGCTGTAAGATAAACAACTGTCTCATTTAATGATACTAGTAGGTATACGTAGGAAGGGCCTGTGTTATGAGCATGGGAAGAACTCTATTGTGTCTTCCAGACCAAAGCACCTTACATTGTGTAGACAATATTACACATTTTGACTTATTACTAGCCACAGTCTTGTGAATTGTATTTTTGTTTTTGCCAATCTACCTTAAACTGTAATTGTTTAGAGAAGAGTTTAACCAGGAAAAGTGGTTCAAATTGAGAGTTTTTCTTTGAACGTAGCAGTTTGCCAAAATCAGGCTTAGCAGTGTTTTGAAACCTAGTGTTTTTCCAGAAATTAGTGTTAGTAGTCTAACTCCAGTCTGCTAGTATATATGCTAAGAGTCTAGACCTTAACAAATCTACATTCAAATAATAAGTTATGGTCACAGAGTGACCTAGTGGTGAGAACAAAAAAAACATTAGTATTAACGCAATGTGCACCTGAGCAAAGCTGTTCTAAGGGTCAAATTATAGGCGATCACTCGTATTATAAGGAGCAAGAATAGGAAAAGTGAATCACTTTCAAACACAACAAAAAATGGTAGAATAAACGCACAAATTAAAGGAAAGACGAGTCAAAGAATAAGTCAAACCAAATCTACTGAAATGAACTCAAACAAGAGGCTCTTTTTCGCCTAACTGAAGCCGCCTTTTTTTGTATTTCTAAACAGGCCAAGCTGGCAAAGAACTACGGTATGACCCGGATGGATCCATACTGTAGAGTTCGACTTGGCTATGCAGTCTACGAGACACCAACAGCTCACAATGGTGCCAAGAACCCACGATGGAACAAGGTGATCCAGTGCACTGTGCCTCCAGGGGTGGACTCCTTCTACCTGGAGATCTTTGATGAGGTGAGAAGGATTCAAGTGGACTGCTGCAACGAAGGGGCACTTAAATATTTTTACACTATTTATCACTTTGTTTTATCTCATGTTCATATGTTGTACTACTTCAATCGGCTTGCTTTATTTCAGTTCACACACACAAATCAACCTAACTGCAGGCAGCAGCTGAACCATGCCTTGTCTTTCTTTTTCTCTTTCTCAGTCTCTGTTATTAAATTACTAAAATTGCAGTCTTAACACTTTGCTTTAGAGTGAGACACATCCAATGTGTGTCTTCCTTTTAGGAAATGCAGTTTGAGCATTCATTTAAAAAAAATAATTCTGCTGTTGTGCCATCCAGAGAGCGTTCTCCATGGACGACAGGATAGCATGGACTCATGTCACTATCCCAGAGGGCCTGAGAGAAGGTAGCGTTGTGGATGAGTGGTTCAGCCTCAGCGGCAGGCAGGGGGACGACAAGGAGGGCATGATCAACCTAGTCATGTCCTTTGCCGTGAGTAAATTTACTGACACCTCGATAAACAGTGTATACTTGTTTAAAGACATAAATAGATGCTCCACGCATGACATTCTTTGGGGGAAGAAAGAAAAGAAAAGAAAATTCTGTTAAACAACCATCACATCATCTGGACGTGGGGATGATGAGTGAAAGTCAAATAAAGTTCACCTTAATTATCTAAACATGAAAATCTAAATACCGGTACATATTTGCTGTTCCTGTTTTTTTGTAAGTTCTGTTTTTGTTTAATATTGAATTTTTACTGAATAGAGAAAACACATACTGAAGGTCATTTATTTGGTGTGATGCAGCCCGGTAAACACGCTTTCTTTTTAACTAGAAACCAGAGATATCAGAGAACAGAAGGATATTTATTCTTATTAGGATGATGTTATTCAGTGAGTAGGCATGAATGTTTATCCTTTTATTAGGGCAAAAGCACCTTGTGTTTACCTCATATTTAGTCTCACATGAGACGGTGTCTGTTTCTGATGACAAGCTTTGGGAATTTCGGATGGTGGACCGGATTAACCCCTGGTTCAAATAAGGAGCAAGGAATCATTGACTAAGAGGACTGATAGTTAAGCTCTTAATCATGAATCTGTCTTTGTCAGTCCTTACCAGCCGGAATGATGACTCAGCCTGTTGTCCTGATGCCCTCTGTGTACCAGCAAGGTGTAGGATATGTGCCCATTGCAGGTGAGACACACACACACACACACACACACACACACACACACACACAAATGCTAACACACTCAATCACTCATTAAGGTCTTTTGCCTGCTGTTTTGAGATAAAATAAAAATATCAGTTTTATTATGCAGGTTGCATGTTAAATACATTGGGCCTTAGTTTTCCTGGCACTTCTTTCATTTGTGGCCTTGGAGCAGAGATTTTGTCCTGTGCTTTCTGACTTCAGTTGAGACGCTGAAGCAGGAATCGATTTTACTGTACCTAACCTTAATCTTTGTATTTTTTTAACTGAATCATATATATTAGCCTAGTGGTCTTTAAGGCCCCCCATTCCCCCAATGGCCTGCACGAATAACTCTCGTACATAACGTCATAATAAAACACATGCATGGCTTTATGTTATATGAAGCATGCTCAGTTTACAAACAGGCGGACTCAAGAAAAATATTAACAAAAAGGAACGCGCAGTTTGATCTGTGTCTGCACATCGGAGAACAACACAGAGAACATGACGCCTACTTTACTGACTGTGTGTCTTATTTTGAGTCACTTTAATCAATTACAGCCATAAATGAATAAATAATAATGAATAAATTTGGTAGGCGTTGTGTAAGCCGGATGCAGATAGCTGGAATTTCTTTCAGCTACTGTACGTAATAACGTCACATGATAGCAGCTAATTGTTAACAGCTAATTCAGATATTTTTGGCACCCCAACGGAAGGGTCCCAAAAAGTAGGACGGTACGGGTCGGTTATTTGGGGATCTTTCCTGGCTTTAGTCTATGGAAACGTCACAAAATGCATGCCGTACAGAGGCGAACCGAACTAAACTGCGTGGTGGAAACAGGGCTTAAGGTTCGTTCTGTGGTAATAGATTGTTGTCTGCAACTGTTGCTGAGGGTTAATTGAGGGCAGAAGCATTATTTTCAATATGTCCTCTTTATATGTACATGTTTGCAGTGAAAACAAGCTGATACATGTATAAAAGCATCAATAAGCATACTATGACAGTAATTTTTTCCCCGTGAATTTGCCCAATCAGTGGCTGACTAAATACTTTTTTACCCCACTGTAAATCTTTTATTCACTACAATAAAAGCTGCACGTCTTTGTTTCTAGGAGTGCCTGCAGTCTATAACCAGGGTATGGTACCAATGGGAATGCCAGCAGCCATGCCAGCTGTTGGAGTCCAGGGACCAGTGTGCAGTGAAGAGGACCTGAAGGCCCTGCAGGACATGTTCCCAAACCTTGATAAGGAGGTGGTCCGCACTGTGCTTGATGCACAGCAGGGCAACAAGGACGCTGCCATTAACTCTCTGCTGCAGATGGCTGAGGAGCTCTAAAAGCAGAACAAAAGCTTGTAGCAGACATGCCAACACACTTAGTGACTCATGCTCACGCACGCTCACACACACACTCACACACACACACACACACACACACACAAATGCATGTATGGAGCTTGGTTGTTTCAGATGACATACAGCTGTTTATCAGACTGATACTGGACCATGAAAGCAACAAATGTGTTCTATTTGGGTGTTTGGAGGCCGTTATCCAAGGCCCTGTTTACACCTGGCAGTAACGTGTGTCCTGCTTCCCTTATTAGTAGAGCTCCAAATGCGTTCTCAAAATCAGTCTCCACTTTTCAACATGTAACGCATATCATTTGCATGATATGTACAATTTAAGAAATGCATACATTCATTTGAGAATGTATGAGTCAGAGTCACAGCAGACAGTGAATATGGATACAAGATTTGACATGATACAAACATCTGTTTGTTCATGGTACCTAATGTTGCTTTAAAGTTGAGTGATTTATGAATGAAGTGCACGGATGGCTGCAGTCTCTGTTAGGCAAGAGATTGATAAGTCTGCATTTATACCATGAAACAACTGTATCCTCACTGCTTTGCCTTTAAAGAAACTACCACATGCTATGAGTAACATAAGAAATAATTCAACGTTAAAGGTGTGTTCAGAACAAAAGCAAATTAATTCTATCTATTGTGCAGATTTGCATAGTTTCTGTCACTTACACAGTCTTATACGTATTCTTGAAATTAGTGTAAGCTGTATCTTTAAATCCTATAAACTCTTTGACATCCTACCCTATCCTAGATTACTTTTGAAATTGTCAATCAAAACAGAAAACGTTTTAATAGTTGTTTGCTTCTCTTGTTTGCAGACAGAACTGAAAAGCTGGATTTTCTTTCTTTATAAATCTGCATCATGGTGTAGTTATGTCAGCATTCTTTTAACCTGTTAATTGTAATGAAAATATAGTAAATAGGTTTATTTTGGGTTCATTTCAGCCAACCTCTGACTGGTTGTATACAGTGAAACTGTCGCTCAGTGAAAACAAATACACAGGCCCTCGACAGGAAAAACGGAACGCTGGTTGATGGTGTCTCTCAGAGAAATGTTGGTACGGATACTAACTAACATGTCATCAAACTGGGACCTGGTTAGCCCCAAGTAGCTGGAAGCAGCAGGAAAGTGCATATAAACACAGGAGGAGGGAAAATGTATCTACTGTAGAAAGGTGCAACTCAGTCAGGGAGTTGCGAAACATATTGCCAAGCGAAACATATTAGTAGATATATAGAGTTCAAATATTTCCTGGGTTGTGTTAAATGAGTCAAATGTACATAAATGATCTGAAATTTGCCTCACTTTGGTTTGAACCATCCAGAAAAAGAAAATAAGTTCAATAGAATAATCAGGAATAATGACATGGACAGTTAAACTATTATTCAATGATGGTGAGACAATGTCATGGGGTTACAGGGACTAAGCAGTCTTGTAATGCAGCTCTGGACATAATGTATGTACACGTCGCATTCATTCTGTCTTTGCGACTTCAATGTGCCCTTAATATGTCTAGGCTGTATTTACACTCCTTAAATCTGTCCTACAATGAACAGGGTGTAAACAGGGCCGAGGCTGAAAAATTTGCAGATTAGTGTGAAAGATTGTTTGTCTTGGCATAATCACTAACGTTGTTGTCACCAAAGTATACACAAAATATTGAGCTTGTAAGAGTGTCACTTGATGGGTTCAGCAAATTTTACCAGACCAACTCATTTATTATTCGACATGATCCTTCACTGCAACCTTGCTACATAGACACGTATGTTCCCCCTCCCACACACACACACACACACACACACACACACACACACACACACACACACACACCTGAAGCCAGGATTTCATTAACACTGGATGAGTCATGTATATTACACATTTTTTTCACCTGGATGATGTTTTTAATGATATGTGGAGTTCCTGCAGTTAGCTGCTCAAAAGCTGTAAGATGTTTTGTGATCTTTAATTAGATTATGGATGCGCTTAAAAATGTAATTATTTAACCTGGGGACAGAGCAACAGTTCAGGCAATTATGCTTGGAAGAAGTATCCTTCTACAACATTAAGGTATTCAGAGATGCAAAATATAACTGCAAAGTGTTATGGTACACCAATTTTTAATAATGAAATTGTCCAATTTATGATGTTCAATAATATGTGAGGTCACATATTATTGAACTATTGAATTATTGAGTCTGCAAGCCTGAAACAGTCAATTAAAGTTGCAAAGAGTACACAGCTGTCACATCTGGAGATTCTGCCCCTGCACAGACGTCTGACCTCTTCCGTGGAATGTGCTTTGGATGTTAATGGCCCCCAGGGACTTGCTTTGGGAAGTTTTGATGACATCATTTCTCTACTCTGGCACCCTCAACAGCACTGCTCAGGTATGCAGTGTGGACCAGGTGGACTGATTTAAGCAGAGCTCTAACATGTTTAGCTTGAGTTTTTGTTGTGCTTTTCCATTAGTGTCTGTAAATGAATAGGAAGTTTTGTTGTAAATTTTTCGGGCCAAAGGCTTCATCTAAGAAGCATTGTATGTTGTGACTAAAACTTTGAAACCTACTTTGTTGAAATCCTTTGATCTAAGTTATTTAAATCTTTCTCATGTGATTCATTATGCCATTTAAAGACCTGAATTTGAATAAAAGTCCAGGAGCTAAATCCACAAACACTCTCTCTCTTTCTCTCTCTGAGAGCTAAACAAGCGGCATAGTTTAAGAGATTGTTTAGAAGTTATTTAATATTCTCAGAGTGAATCTAGCAGAAAGAGATATAACCCGTATATCCCACATAGTGGGGAGGCATGGCTGACCCAGTTTGCTACATAAATATGACACATTTTTCCCAAAGCGTTGATCGGTTGGAAAATGGCATTGACGAGCAGTGAAATCAATCTGCCTAATCGTAGACTAATGTCAGAACTTAATTAATTTAACTTATAATTTATCATTTTACATTATAAAGCCTACACAGTGTCCTCTCTACAGAATGGTGGTTACAGTATTTTATTGGCAGTTTGGCAAAATTAATTCTTAATGTAACTGATATTAGTGATCGACAGTTGCAACAGACCTACGCAAGTAGTCAATGATGCAATGTTGCATATTTCCAATTGCCAAATATCTTAATGTTTTGGTCTTCATCTTTTCTTCAGCATATCCCCAACAAGAGCTATCACAAACCTGAATCTAAAATATGTCCACACTAGTAGTTATGCTTTCTGCAGATATTTATAACTTTATTTTTGATTGATTTGAAGGAAAGAAGTTTGCATCAAAATGTCATGTGACACTTATAAGAGAGTACATTTTGGCCACAAATCATGAAACATACAAGGATAAGATGCTATAATGTTCTGTCCTGAAAGGTGTCTGAAGGGGTCAAGACTTGCGTAAACCAGGGAGTGACTGATCAGCGTCTCCTGCCGCGCCCCACTGGAGCAATTGTAGTTCCTTCCACACATTCTGCTCTGTTGCACAGACAGCTCTCCACTTTGGTGTAGTTGTGCTGGATCGTTGTGCCATTTGTACATTTGAGTTCTGCTTGACCCTCACTTGTGACGGCTTCTTGGCAACACTCGCACTGGTGCATCATCATGTTAACTGCAGCAGAATACCTGCACAGACATAAAACAGCATCATATCTGCTACATATACAGCGGAAGAATATTTCCAGTCAATCTCTGAAGTATCTTTACACAATTCCTGGGTGAATATTACGTTATTATCAAACTCTATAGAGTACAGATATGAATAAAGACCAAAACTATAGTTTGATGGAGAGTTTGTCAATATGTCATTGTTTCAAAGCTTTCATTCATTCATTTTGCTTTGTTGATTTATTGTAGTGCTGAAACTGTAGGTGAGGGTTGTACCAAGAAGCAAGATTAAAGGGTAATCCTGGTCTGTTCAGCCAAGCTGGACCTTTTTTTAACCCACCTAGTTCACCATCACTCACACTGACCATAACTTGGTGCGGACCAGGTTATGAGTGTAAAGTTAGTGTAAGAATAGCTTATGTCCATGCTAATCATCTTGATAACAACAGTTTCTAATAAGATGAGGATAAAGGTCTCACTGTGGTAGACCAGAGCAAAACATGCCATGCTGCTTTTGCCCACAAGGTAGGTTCATATTACTTATATGCTAGTTTTAGGCGTTTGCAATTCTTGGGAGATAAGATAAGAGCTTGAAAAAACAACTAAATTGAGGATCTATTGCCACAAAACTGAGTAATTAAAATCTATAGATGCAGTCTGTTTATGGCTCACGTAGGTTAAAACACTATGACAGATCACCCTCTGCATTAAGCTTCAACAAAGAGCTCCAGATAAGTAGTGGACTTAATGAAACACAAATAACATGCTACTTGTCAATGCACAATGTTTACTCATTTTGTGGAAGGAAGATGTGTTCTCCAAGGCCTTGGTGATTCGTTGTTTTAATCTAGTTTATAGTGTTTAGACCTTATTAAATAATGGATCATCTTATTTAGAGTTTATACTTTTTTCCATAGTTTGTGAATAATGTCTTGTTATAATGTTATTTGCTTATACTTAGTTACACCTTCTCCCCTTGGTTTACATGTTATTGTTACCACCATCCTCATGCACAAACAACATCCTATCGACATGCACTAATTGAGAGATGTCAGAGTGAGGGAGTGGCCCCCGGAGGCACTCCTGAGCTGGTTATCACCTGGTTATATGTATTCTTGGTAACATCAGAGATTTTGAATACAAACACAATTTTTTTTTAAACTTATATTAATGGAAATTAATAAATCAAAGCTAGTTTGACGTTGTTTTGTTGATTATGTTAAATTTCATTATTTGGGAATAAATTCACTTACATGGACATGCTTCCACAGTGCCCAGCACAGTACGTAATGTTGACCGGCCCTGGGCTCTTACAGTCATTCACCTTGATGACTTCCTGCTTACTTAGGACTTCACAGACGCTCCGCAATGTGCCTGTAAGACAAAACAACTGTCATTTGAATGGTTCTTACACTTTTACTAACATTAAACAACAGAGTTAGTTATGTCTCAATATTTATATGAAATTAAAAAAACATCTAACTTACAGATTCTGCAGCATCCACTATCGTCAATTGTCTCTGTACCCTGGAAAAGGAAACCATGCGTTATGTGTGAGATATAAACATTATTTGGTGAGACAGTGCAGTGCTGCAGAGGTTTGACTAACTTACAGGTTCACAGTCCAAGGGATTAAAGGTTGTACAAACAGTCTTGATCTCCTTTGTCACAAGCTGCCCGTTGATATTCTCACAGGCATACTGCACACACTTATTATCAGGCAGTGTAAACGTTTCATTGACCTACATGAAGGAAGAGAAGAAACAATTTCAGCTAGTAAATTAATCCTCTTTAAAGTTTTCTGCTCGTATGTCAATCCAACTTGGGCTAAACAACTACAATCAAAGACATTTTACTAACTACTCAAAGCAATGACATTTAAGAAAGGTCATATGAATAGCTTTATATAACTTTAAAATATGTGTAAAAAGGCTTACTATTTAACATAACTAACCTCAATTATCTGTGTTGAGTTGTCGGGTGCGATGAGGAAACAGCTCTTCTGAACACACTTCCCACAACACTTTTCAGGTACTTCCTGGTATTCAAAACCCTAGAGACACAGTAAGAAGAAAGAAAGGACTTTTACAGGTTTCGTAGCAATGAGGTTATCATTAATGGTTATCAATAATGATACATTTCAAAACATCAGTGACACCCCTGTCCCCCCCACAGCTCTGGAGGTTGAACCCCCACTACCCATTCTGGAGCAGTCCTCATTTTACGCTCTCTCTCTCTCTCTCTCTCTCTCTCTCTCTCTCTCTCTCTCTCTCTCTCTCTCTCTTTCTCTCTCTCTCTCTCTGCCATGGATTTCAGTTTCACTGCTTTACAGATTATATTCACCTCCACATCCACACCAAAGCCATCACTTCTACCACTCACTCATTCCTCACTCATCCAGGCGTTCATCACTTCCACACTAGATTACAGCAACAGTCTGATCCACAATTCATCATTCAAAACACTCAACTACAATCTATGCACTATACTATATCCAGGCCTTTCCTGCTTGTCTTCGCTCACACTCCCACATCTGTGACCACCGTCCTTCGTAATCTCTACTGAGCCCCCATTTCTTAGCATAGCCACTAAAAACTCCTCATTGTCTCCTTTAAAGCCCCCATAACTATGCTCTTCTCTACCTGTCAAGCTCCCCCAACAGCACACTCCCACTTGCACTCTCAGGTCTGCTCCTGTCCATCCCCTGCGGTGCAGGACCAACTTTTGGTCCTGGACAGGACCTTCTCCGTTGCCACACCCACCTTCTGGAACTCACTTCTAAAAAATATCAGGAGACTCACCCTCACTCTCCATCTTCAAGAAATCCCTTGAAACTCATGTCTTAAACATCACCTACTAAAACTGTTCTCATCCTCCTTTTCTTAAATATTTCATTCTCAAACTGTGGTATGAGTACCACAGGTGGTACTCAGGATCCCTCTTTTAGGTGTCTCTGATTTTATTTATTTTTAAATAAAGATGTACAAATCAAATGGATGAATGCTGTGATGGCAAGTAGAGGAAGCAAATATGACCAATATTATTTTATTTTGCATTTGAGGCTCTAAGCTCAGGCCTCAGTGTGTGGTGTCTGGTCAATAGTAAATAATAATAAACTATCAATCAATCAATCTTTATTTGTATAGCATCAATTCATAACAGGCGTTATCTCGAGACACTTTACAAGAGCAGGTAAAGGACCTTACTGTTTGTCTGTTAGCATTAACAAAAGAGCAGGTAACAAGACCATGCTCATTGTTATGTTTACAAAAAGCAGGTAAAGGACCTTACTTATGGCTATATTACAAGAGCCCAACTTAATCCGTCATAGCGTGGCAAGAAAAAACTTCCTTTTAACAGGCAGAAATCTTCAGCAGACCCGGGCTCATGACGGAACAGCCATCTGCTAAACTGTGCTGGGCTTGAAATGGGATGGGGGAGATGGGACAAGATGCAGAAAGAAAAATAGGATAGGATAGGTTTGGGGGGGAGGGGGGGCTTTAAATGTTGGTCATAATGGTGATACTTGGGGAGCCAGAACGTCTTTGAGATGGTTCTCATTGTGAAAAGTTTAAGAACCACTGTCTTACATTATTTCTTCTTTATATTGTTTTTTTCTGTTGCCATTATTTAATTTGGTTGTTATTCTTTAGTTAATTATGTTATTACAAATACTGGTTTGTAATAACAAACCAGGTTTGCTTAGTTCTACTTGTTACTGCTTGTCCCTAATATTCTATTCTTTTAATTATGTAGCAACATTTTCCTTGTGGTCCTTGAACACATTTTCTTTTGATTAGTCTTATCCTACATGAATACTAACATTGTAAGCACACAATAGATATTGCTATTTGCTACACTCTTATTCAGTGTTATAAGATATTGTTAAAATTATATAATTTTTCCCTCCTTACCACGTATTCCTGCCCTCAAAACATTGTGCTTAAAATGACACAGATTATACTGGATTAACATTATTATTTGAAATTGAATTCAATAAAATGTGCCAAAGGCATCGTTTTAGAATAATGGATTTAATTTATCACCTAACCATCTTTGTCTCCAATATCCTTTGGCAGAAGTAAGTTTTTATACAGCCATCGATATTTAACAGAGACGGTAATTGAACATATTCATACTTACACAAGGTCAATAAGATTCTATGATCAGGCCCAATCGATTTCCCTGTCTATGCCCTTTATTGCTTAAAGAGTGCTTTAAAAAAGGTTTTATCAACCAGTCGCATCAGTTTCTGAAAATATGTGTCATACCTAACAACGGTGTACCGTTTATCATACCTCCTTACTTAGCTAAATGTTTTCTGTCCCTTCCTCACTCAGAGTTGCTCTGACAACAATCCTAAATGACTCCTAAACTATTTCTTGTAAAACCAATTAATCATCTTACTTTAGAGCAGTTGGTGTTGCAAACAATGGGCTTGCATTC
Source organism: Symphodus melops (assembly GCF_947650265.1). Lineage (NCBI taxonomy): Eukaryota > Metazoa > Chordata > Actinopteri > Labriformes > Labridae > Symphodus > Symphodus melops. The sequence continues at coordinate 23,580,938 of NC_136693.1, forward strand.
AAATGTGTTCAGCTTGGTGACTGGATCAATTTTTGGGCCACAGTAACACTTCTGGCAGGACCCAGGTACAAAAGGCTCTCCAATTCCTGCACTTGTTGTTCCTGATGGTTGCCCTGCTCCTTCTTCAGTTGTTCCTGATGGTGGTCCAGCTCCTCCATTAGTTGTTCCTGATGGTGGTCCAGCTCCTCCAGTTGTTCCTGATGGTTCTCCAGATCCTACTGTTGTTTGTATTGGTTGTCCTGGTGTTGTAGTTGATCCTGATGGTGAATCAGGGATTGGTATCTCGGCACCAGGCTTTAAAAAATAAAAAGAAGATTGATTAATGTTGTAAAATAGAAGATACAAGTGTTTTTATAATAGACAATAAGTAGACTTCATCCGTAAGATACGTAAAAAAAGGTAAAAATATACATTATGATATAACTCCCTCCACACTTCCAAAGAATTACATTTCATTTACTAACCACTCCTTTTTTTGAGCTCCTGCGCTCTATTAGGTTCTTCGAGACTGTTGGTGAGGGTAGCCGGCCCAAAATAACCAAATCCCTGCCCTCCTTTACTATCCTATCCTTCTTTCTGCATTTTATCCTATCGCTCCCCATCCCATTTTCAGCCCAGCGCAGTTTAGTAGATTGGCCCAAATGGGTAGCGAGGGTCTGCTGGGAATGTCTGGCTGAACCCTCTGTTAGCGAGGTCTTCAACTCTCACCTCCGGACAAGCTTTTCACAGATCCCGGGGGAGGCTGGAGACATCGAGTCCGAGTGGACCATGTTCTCCACCTCCATTGTCAAAGCAGCTGCTCAGAGCTGTGGTTGTTGGGTCTCTGGTGCCTGTCGTGGCGGCACTCCCCGAACCCGGTGGTGGACACCGAAAGTAAGGGAGACCGTCAAGCTGAAGGAGTGATTGGCAAGCTCCTTGGTGGCAAGGCACCGGGGGTGGATGAGATTCGTCCTGAGTACCTAAGTCTCTGGATGTACAGGGTGTTCGAGGGTTCATGGGAGTTTGCACAACCAGTCCACATGTGCTTTGTGGATCTGGAGAAGTCGTTCAACCATGTCCCTCGTGGCATCCTGTGGTGGGTGCTCCAAGAGTATGGGGTTCAGGGCCCTTTGCTAAGGGCGGTCCAGTCCCTGTACGACCAGAGCAGGAGTCTGGTTCGCATTGCCGGCAGTAACTCGGACCTGTTCCCGGAGCGCGTTGGACTCCAGCAGGGCTGCCCTATGTCACCGGTTCGGGGACCACAGGATCTTGTCTCTGCTTTTTGCGGATGATGTGGTCTTGTTGGCTCCATCGAACCCAGACCTTCAGCACGCACTGGGGCGGTTCGCTACCGAGTGTGAGGCGGCTGGGATGAGGATCAGCACCTCTAAATCTGAGGCCATGGTTCTCGACCGGAAAAAGGTGGCTTGCCCTCTCCAGGTCGGTGGAGAGTCTTTGCCCCAGGTGGAGGAGTTCAAGTATCTTGGGGTCTTGTTCACGAGTGGGGAAAGATGGAGAAATCGACAGACGGATCGTTGCGGCGTCCGCAGTCATGCGGCCACTGTATCGGTCCGTCGTGGTGAAGAAGGAGCTAAGCCGAGAGGCGAAGCTCTCGATTTACTGGTCAATCTTTGTTCCTACCCTCACCCCAGACACCTCCTCCAGCTCATCCGGTGGGACCACAAGGCGTTCCCAAGCCAGCCGAAAGACATAGTCTCTCCAGCATGTCCTGGGTCGACCCCGAGGCCTCCTCCTGGACGGACATGCCCGGAACACCTCCCTAGGAAGGCGTCCAGGGGGCATCCGGACAGATGCCCAAACCACCTCAACTGACTCCTCTCGATGTGAAGGAGTAGTGGCTCTACTCTGAGCTCCTCCCTGGTGACCAAGCTCCTCACCCTATCTCTAAGGGTGCGCCCAGCGCCTACGGAGGAAGCCCATTTCGGCCACTTGTAGCCGGGATCTCGTTCTTTTGGTCACGACCTAAAACTCATGACCATAGGCGAGGGAAGTCTGGGCGTCACTGTTTAGACTGTTGCCCCCACGACCTGGCCCCGGATAAGCGACAGAAAATGGACAGACGGACGGATGGACGGGCAGATACTTTATTGATCCCGAGGGAAATTCAAGGCATCCAGTAGCAGTATACAAGACATGCAGGACACAAGACATTTGTTACAATACACAACCGCTATCCCCCCACCCTTCTGTATACAATAAGCCCCAAAAAAGATTCAGCAGCACCCGATGTGACTAAGAGTAAAAATAATTACAGATTAAACATGTGCAATTAACATTAGACTTATGCTTATATAACATATGTGCTAATTAAAAGAGACCTGTAAACAGTTAAAGAGCCTCAGAAACAAAGTGCTAACCTTCTAGAAGTTAGTGTTGTTTGTGCATGTACAGTGGTGTTTCAGGTGGAGGTATGGCCAGGTGTGAGAACAGGCATTAAACAGTCAATGCAGACAGTAGGGATGCAGATTAAAGTGCAGGCTGAGTCATTAGAGTGCCCAGAAAAATAAAGGAGCAATGATTAAGTATCTAAAACAATAAAGTAAAACCAGCATTAAGTATCTGATAGTACAAATCTTCCTGTATTCGTTCAGTATGGGTACACTGAAGAAGTGATCTTGATATCAGCAGACTACAATCTATTCTGAGGAGCTATGACCATACTTGAAGAAACGTATATCACATGTAATGTCTCTGAAGCAAAATATACTGACTTGATCAGCAGTGTAATAAGAGATTGTTCTAAATAGATGCTTGACATTCTTAGAGTAAAGGTAATATGATTCTCCGCACCATGTATAGAGGAATCTAAAGCTGGAAGGAATTTATGACGCATGCTATGAACGGTATTTAACGGATGCACAGAGATCATTACATTACAGGTGGAGCATAACAATACAATAGGGTGAAACCAGACATAATTAGGGTGATTATAACTACTGAACTTGTGGCCACTCGCGTTGGCACATAGGTGAGAAGTGACAGGTAACAGTTACCCCTTTAGCTTGACATGCAAAACTTATTAGCATTTTCACCTGTATGCTGAAGCTTTTTACTGTAGCAAAGTCAACAACCTGTAACTCAGCATGCCCTGCCTGTCTGTGTACCTAACCACTGATATATTGGATTATTAATATTGAGTTATTAGTATTGAGCTGTACACTTACCGTGTACATAGTACCTTCAAACACACACACGCCAATTGGTTCTGCAAAAACAAATAAGGCTTGAATCAGATCAACATTAATACATGTTTAAAAAACAACAACAAAAAAAAAACATTGCCCTGGAAAAACCAGCTGTCCCCGCTACTGAAAACATTTCTGTTTTTTCCATCCCATTGAATTCTTCTTGGCATCTGCAGTTAAGTTATTTTAGAAAATAACTCTAACATCTGTATAAGATGACTGAAGCATGTTTTATCTGCACATTTATCACATTATAAATCAGATGATTCTTTTATTCTCTGTTGACAGATGCACATTGATAAAGTCTCATACCACAGTGGTAGGATTTACAGCAGGTGCTATTTGTGTAGGTGAGACGGAAGCCAAGCGAGCAGGTCATTGGAGCGGGACACAAGGCAACATCGCATTCTGTTTTGGATAAGAAGATAGGATGAGTATGAGTTTGTGTTTTAAAGAGCATATTGCAGGTTAAAGACAAAACTTAACTAATCATAGGAAAATACGTTAACAATACTGTTTTTAAAGAAATTCAGAAATTAATAACCCACAGGGTCTCCTGGAAACGTTTTAGTACGTTTTCGCACGTCTTTGCTCTTTACTTCCGCATTTAGCTGTGACGTAACATAAGGGAGTCCCGCTGAATCCCCAACTGTTTAACATTGAAAATCATGGATCCGAGTGTCACTCCCGTCAATAAAGAGGAAGAAAATATGTATTCCTTTACATAATATTCCTCTAATCCTGCCTGTTTCTGCTCTCCATCACATCTAACAGGTTCATAATAATAAACCAGTGGACCAACAGCCTCAGGAGAGAAGTGAAGTTGTGGTGTGAGGAGAGACCCGGAGCAGGCGTCCTACTGAGTGACAGGTGTCAGCTAGCGATATATGGGCGAGTGCTGTGTTCACTCCAGCATATGTAAAGTTTTTAATCACATTCAATCAATTAAAAAACAATTTGTAGAAGGTGCAAGTGCCGATCATTCACCTTTACATTGTATGGGAGTTGCTCGTAAAAACTGCACGTTTTTTTTTTAACCTGCAATATGCTCTTTAAATGTACTTTAATGTTTACTCTTTATAACAAGTTATCAATTAAGAATCAGTTGAGTAACAGGCATGCATTTAATTAAATATTAAATTAAATATTACAGTGTGACTGGTCTGATTTGGAGACAAATTTGTCTTACTCAATGATAAAAACATATCATAAAACATATTTTAACTCAAAACATGTTCTCTTTGCTTTGGAAAGCAAAAAGAATGCAAAAAGCTTATGTATCAATAATTTCCAAAACAAGTGAACCTTACGTAACTACAGTTTACTTTTTTCTTTCTAAATTACCCATCCATAAAAAGCTCCTGTTCCTTTATTTTACTGCAAAAGGAAATACATCAATAAATACAATGAGAGAGATAAACAAGACAGAGAGCAAGCCTGCATGTGGACAGAAGATATAACATGAACAACATTGTATTGTTTCAATAATTCATTTAGTTGTCTGAAAGCTATTTTCTTAAAGCATTTCACACAAACAGAAAGCATTGGTAGAATTTACAAATGCTATGCTGATATTTTTTGTTCAGATCAAAGATCTAAAGGAAGTAGTGTCCATTTTAGCAGGCTACAGCTCAGGAGCCAGCTTATATCCTGTAACAGACAAGTCAGTCCCTCCGGATTGTTGCAGCCTAAAATCCCTGATTTCGTGGCAGCTTTTCCAAAAAAAAATTGCAATGAAATTGCGGCAGGAAGCAACATTTGCAAAATAGTTGCGATTCCTTTTTCATGTCAATTATTTTCTTGCTCACAATTTGATGTGATTGAGTGATATTTTAACCTGAGCAGAACAATTTACTTTGTGAAGCATATTCATCTGCCTCACTCACTGACACACGCTCCATGTCTGCTGGGTTAAAAAATTATCTCAAATATTAAACATGCAGTAAAAAGTGATGGAGCAGTGTCAGCTACACAGCGGCACTTTGTCAACAAGCTGTTGTCATGGAGACAGGACGGACCTGCAACGCTTTTCTTTTCAGCACACAAACGCTTCATTCACTCTCCTGAGAGCATATAAACAAGGAAGTGAGTTTTAGTAAGGGTGTTTAATCAGCTATTTGGCCAAGCTGGGAATAAATTCCTTACCAATAGATTTCTTCACAAACGTGTTCATAAAGGTGTCTTATAACACATAAAAAAACATTTAAATCCAACTCCCATAGGAAAATCCGTGAGAGCGGCTCAAAGTCGGGGTACCTGGAATAGTACTTTCTTGGTACTATATACTTATTGGTGAAAATTTGAAAATGTTAACCTTTGCTTTTGGTAGCTTGTGAGGGGTCAAACTAGGGGTTCTTTAGGATTCTGGATACATTGCAAACATTTGTTTTCCAAATAATCCACTCCTTGGTGGAGAAATGGCCACGCCCACTTTTACATGTAAATTTACAATAGCTCTATATGTTGATTTTAATATCTTGAATACTAGTTAAAAAATATACTGCACCACATAGATAAATGTATTTGGGGTCCAGGTCTGAGCTTTCTTCACACTCTACTGTTCTTAAAGTGGGGACTGGGGCCCCCTGGGGGCTTATGAGACACTGATAGGGAGGTTGCGAGATGTTTTCCATCACATCTGCTCCCTATGAATGACATTTGACACCTACATAAACTGGGTGTCTGTTAAGGAAATTCTGAATGTCCACACAGTCCTACTGTTTATACATTATGTTATTATACAGCATTTCTTACATTACTCTGCTGAAATAGAGACAGTGGGGTTCCCCACTGTCTTTAGCACAGTTATTGTGGGGGTCCAAAGCTGAAATGTATGGTAACCTCCGCTCTGCATCATCATTGATACAGTTCTTGCACGCTGTACCTTTACCATTTCTGCATGCCAAGATACATTCAACACCTTTCTCCATACAATTAAAGCTTCTCAGGAGCCATTGGGTCCTGTGTTTGAACCAGCTTATAACCATAAACTCCTCCCACCCATCAATAGTCACTGAGGTCCAAAAGACTCTGCTAAACCTTCCAGTCCCAGGTTTTGATATAGGCCTGGTAAGTTTGCTTTGCAGCTTCGCCCTCTATCTGTTGGAGGTACAGTTTCGAGTTAGATTAACTCAGCCACCGCCTTCCATAAGAACCTGTATCAAACCAGACACACTGACACCAGGTATAGAGTAACAGATGGTACATGATATGTGTACTGGAAAATGTGGATACCAGTTCTTTAATGGCTATAGTAACTTGCAAAAAGTTCACTATTAAAACCAAGAAGGGGGGGAGGGGAGGGCGGGGGGGGGGGGGGGGGGGGGGGGGTTGATGACTCATCAGTTTTGATTGGATGAAGGATAAGAGTTATTCACATTCTGAGCTGATTGATTGGCAGGTGTGGTGTAGCTGGTGTCAAAATGCTCAAAAAACCTGCCTCAGCCCCAGCTCTTATCCTGTTATTAGGTTGACTAAAAGTTAGTTTAACTCAAAGTTAGGTTAACTCAAAGTTAGGTTAACTCAAAGTTAGATTGAGACAGGATTTCGAGCATAGAAACGATCGGCTTCCAAAGCCCCCTGCAGTAACAGATAGGTGATGTGACGTCACTCAGGCTTCTGCCATTCATATTTACACTACAGCCAATAGTAACAACACAAGCAGAGACACAGGACCACAGTGATCCAGAGCTAAATGTGCAGGTACACTCACACTATTAGATTACTGCTTAGAAACTCGGAGAAGAGCATACAGTTTGTAAAAATAGTATGTTGTTGTGTTTTGATAGGTGTTTCTAAGGGAACCTTATAAATATGCTGTTTTCTATATAATAGATGCTTCTTTTTTTGTGCTTATTAAGATCTCATCTAAACAGATATCTGATTCGAAAAGTGCAAACTCAAATTATAAAAGTCACCTTGTATGGTTTTGGTCAGGCTCAGCCCATAAATACAGTTGAAAGGACAGACTGGGCTCAGAGAAAACCTGCATTGGCTCAGGTCAGTTGGGCATAGTGTAAGCTATGACAAAGGTGTGACTTGCAAGAACTGTATCAATGATGATATAGAGCAGAGGTTACCATACATTTCAGCTTTGGACCCCCACAATAACTGTGCTAAAGACTGGGGAACCCGACTGTCCCTATTTCAGCAGCGTAATGTAAGAAATGCTGTATAATAATATAATGTATAAACTGTAGGACTGTGTGGACATTCAGAATTTCCTTAACAGACACTCAGTTTATGGAGGTGTCAAATGTCATTCATAGGGAGCAGCAGACACCTGCATTGTTTCACTTATGGGAAGCATAAATTACTTTGCCACTGCTAACCATTTTTGAACCATTAGTTAAAATTCAACTAATATTTGAATGGGGTATTTTTCCACCATAATGGGTAAGATATTAAATTATAGATCATTCAACTTTTGTATTTAGTGATGGAAAGCATCTCGTGAACCCCCTCTCAGTGTCTCATAAGCCCCCAGGGGGCCCCAGTCCCCACTTTAAGAACAGTAGAGTGTGAAGAAAGCTCAGACCTGGACCCCAAATACATTGATCTATGTGGTGCAGTATATTTTTTAACTAGTATTCGAGATATTAAAATCAACATATAGAGCTATTGTAAATTTACATGTAAAAGTAAACCAAGGAGTGGATTTTTTTTGGAAAACAAATGTTTGCAATGTATCCAGAATCCTAAAGAACCCCTAGTTTGACCCCTCACAAGCTAACAAAAGCAAAGGTTAACATTTTCAAATTTTCACCAATAAGTATATAGTACCAAGAAAGTACTATTCCAGGTACCCCGACTTTGAGCCGCTCTCACAGATTTTCCTATGGGAGTTGGATTTAAATGTTTTTTTTTATGTGTTATAAGACACCTTTATGAACACGTTTGTGAAGAAATCTATTGGTAAGGAATTTATTCCCAGATTTTTGCAATATGCCCTTACTATTTGGTTCGTGGTCACTAAACTTTGGTGACGTATAGCTGGCCATTTTCGCAGGGGACTACTCTGATTGGTGAAAGTTGCGGGGAAAGTTATTTTGATAGTACAAATTTGCAGAAAAGTTGTGGTGATTGGACAAAATTGCATGCTCGCCCAGAAATCCCGGGGATTGGTTGAATTTGCGTGAATTGTTGTGATCGCAACATTGCGACTTCCTCGAGGGACTGAAAAGTATAAATGCTGAGGAAACAATGGATCCATCAATAACAGGTGGCAAAGACGAAGTTGGAGAGGATTCGACAAATACAAAGTGACATAATGACATACGTTTACAAAACTAAAACTGACCACATGAATGTTGGGAACAGCAGCCGTCTGTCCTGGTGACCAGCTTCTCTCCAGGCTCCAGGCTGCAGTCAGGGAACCCCATTGTTGGGCATGGAACAGGATCACACCGGACACTCATGGTGTTGTTGTCGCAGACACAAAGGTCACAGCCACTTGTCCATGTCTCACCGGGCTAATTAACAGACAACAAAAATTGAGAACCAGCTTTACTTTTGCTGTCTTGCACAATGATATACTCTAATATGTGAGTTCTCACCATTTTTGGTTTCCCATCAGGTCCAGTACAATCTGAAATTCAAACAGAAACGATTGAACTGCAAAAGATCTGTGACCCACTCAAAGTATGTCTCCTAAAGGGTGTCTTCTTACCACAAGAGGGGACACATGTGTCATAAACTTGGTTAAACATGGTGGTGCCATCAGGACAGAAGCAACCCTCCTTCATGTCCTTTGTAGATGGAGCAGATCCCGCAACGTACATGTTGTTGTATCTGATGTCAGAAATTAGATTAATTATTGTTCCAGTAGTTTAACAAATACAGTAAATCCTCACTAACACCGTTAAAACCTTCTTTGCAAAGCTATATCATCAACTGGATACGTTTTAGTTTGTCTACCCATACAATAGGGTTTCGTAAAAGAAAACACTGATTAAGAGTGTAGCAAATAAATATTTATCACATTAACTCATGGAGCAGAACTAGAACAATCCACAGTTTATACTCTTCTTTTGATGAGGAAAATGTTTAAATAAAGGTGCAGAAATTAATTACTTTGTTTGCTAACAAAGAAAGAGGGTCACAAATATCAGGAAATTTACTATTTACATTACCTGTGATTGCACGTGGGCTCTACAGCAGGGCCACAGGCCTTGTATACTTTGTCACTTGGACACTTGTGCTCTGTAAAATATAAACTCAGTGTATATAAATGTATATACACATTTTTGAACACTTCACAAAACAAGTTTGATATTTACACAATAGGACATATATCTCACCACACAGCCCATCAGTAGCATCCCTCCAGTCAATACAGATCCCTTTGTCAGAACACTCAGCAGCATAGGTCTCCAGGCTGCTGCAGGTGATATTGCCAGTAGTACAGATGTCATTGCGACATGCTGCAATGTATGGCGCTGGGGATATGGCAAAATGGCACATCTGAAATACACTAGAAACAAGCCAAAACACATGGTTATATCATAGCAATAAAACAGACACTCAACGTTTAGCATCTATGTGGTGTTTTGGTCTTTATGTGTCAATTTTTACAGTGTTTGAGGTTTAAACAGTAAATAGGGTTTAGTAATGGACTGGAGCGGAAAAAGTTAATGTTTTTCAGGTCACAGATAGTGAAACAATTCTGCACATATCTGATTTATTGGGAAAGCCAGATATACAGAATAACTTCTATAAAATGAATCTTATAGGTGATGGGCTGCTGTTGAAGTTTATAACGACGCATCAGTATTGAATTAAGACTATTTTCCGTCAAGTTTAACATTATCTACACATTCTCTTAATGGATTTGAGATATGAGATGATGAGATGAGATTCAACTTTATTGTCATTACACATATACAAGTATACGGTAACGAAATGAGGTTTGGCATCTCACCAGAAGTGCAAATAAGCAGAAAGTGCAAGAGTTCGTTCTATGTACAGTGATTACAAAATTTACAGATGTGGTTAAAGAAAAAGTGAATTATTAGGTATATATGGCTGGATGGATTATTGGGATGCTATAAATATAAATAAATGCTATAAATATAAGTGTATTCAGAGGATTAAATATACAGATTAAGGTGCAGAGAAAATGCTTATACTAGTGTACAGATAATATACAGAATATGTACATATTATACAGATCGATAATTTACTGTGGTGATATGAACATACTATAATACAATAATGTGTGTGTGACCAGGAGGAGTGGAGGATTTGTGCATGTGTAAGGACAGAGGCTGTGTGATAGAGGCTGTTCATTTGATTCGTTAGTAATTGTAATTTTTTATTATTATTATCTTATTGGAAGGGGGGCCCACTTGGCCAGGGCCCTGTCACTATTGGTGAGAACACAAAAGAAAGAAATGCAGCCAAAATAGCGTTCGTATTTCTCCATTGCCGGTTGATGCATTTTCAATACATACCTTTTGCAAGCATTACTTTGTCATAGGACCAGTCGGAGACAGAACAACATCCCTTCGCTATTTATGTGCCGTTTACTAGACAAACCAATGGATGATGGCACAGTCACTAATAATTTCTAATAGTCTGTGGTTTAAGCTTATGATGGGAAACTGTGTATCAATATAAGTTGACATTTTATCTTGATTCAGGGTGATACTCACTGATATTGTTTCAGAATATATTTGAATCATCCTCTTCAACAAAATACATTGTTGCTTAATTTGCACTTCATGCATTTGAAAGTTGACACTGATTTTGTAACAACTGCATATAAATATTCAAAATCAGCTGCCAGTGTAGTCTTTATATCATTGCATTTGCATTAGCCTTGCTAATCCAAGTACTTCCATTACTTTGCATCATGCAGCATGTTCTTTTTACAAAATACAATACAAAATTTTGCTTCAACCAACTAATATCTTTATATTCATGATTGTAAGAGCCAACTGATATCTAGTTAAAGATGATTTCAATCTGATAACATTAATTTCATATAAATTCATAATGTTTAAAATTGTTTTAAAAGCATTAGTTATTAAAAAAGCATTTTATTTTCATGTGTCTCTGTGTTTCTGTTATGACTTTATTGCGTGGTTAAATTTGTGATAGACGTAACGTAAACTGTTTGAAATCGGATATTTATGGAAGCTACACAGTTTTTTGACCTTGCGTTAGGACGAAAAAAGAGTTCTAACGTGTTTGTTCACCACCTTATTTGCCTCTATGAAGGTTTAATCTCTGATGGGCCCACTGCCCAACAGAACTGTAGTATTGCTTAATATGTAAATTATGTAATCTGAAAGAAAGAGACGGAGTGCCACTACAATGACGTTATTGAAAGACTTTTCAAGGCAACACAAATAACTTTATGTAGCCACTCTAATCTAGTGGATACATTTTTTTTCTTCTTTTTTTTCGAAACTCTATTTATCCCCGTGGGGCAATTAGCGCACCAAGCATTCGACCACAGGAGCAGCGAACTGCATACACCCTGACAGAGCAGGGGGAGCAATTCAGGGTTACATTTTTATATTGTTACACTTATTTAATAAGTTGAAATTGACTGACTCTTAAATTGACTTAGATTGGTGAACAGTGAAGTGAACTGTTAGGATCCTAAAGAATTTTGGTTTCGATTTTGCTTGATGATTTTATTTTCTATAAAACTGAACATAATTCTGAAAACAACAATGTTGTAACTGACCTGCCTTTTAATTGAGACCAAGGCAAATTTTGTTGAATTTTGTGTTTATTTAAAGTTCTTCTTTTTTTTTTTCAAGTTAGAAAACTACTTTTAATTCATACAGTAAATAGTCCAGCAGCTACTTCAGCTGCCTGTCCGCCTCACCTGCTGATTAGGATTTCACAGATGGCTGGTCTACAGGAGAGCTGTGTTGTGGTCTCTGGTGTTGTCGTTGGAAATGGGGGAGGTGTGGAAATTTCGCAGGGTGTATCTGGGACGAGCCAGTGGCCATAACAGGCTGAGCAGCTTAACATCATCCCATTTGGAGAACGGCAGTCATTGGCCTGGGAGTTGTCACAGGTTCCTGGAGTACGAGAAGTAGCAGTAGCCAGAGGTGAAAAGTAGCAAATTACATTTCACATTTCTGTAATTGAGCAGTTTTTGTGTACTTTTTCGATCGTATTTAAAATCAGTAATTTTAATTTAAGTTTATAAGTTTATAGGTTTAATTTAAATCACCCCAGAAACAACTGCAGTGTCAAGTGAAGAATAACAATAACTGCAGAGAATACTCAGTGAATATCGCTGATACTCAGATTTTGGTCTTCTTTGGGTTATTTAGGTAAAGTCACAACAAATATGACCTCGACCTGTTTTGACTGATATACGCTTTAGGATTATGACTGCTGTTGGTGTTTGTTGGCGAAGAAAAACTGGATGGTCTACAGAATCCACAATTTAATCCACCTTCATGGTTGTATTGTTTGAAAATGTTTTATGGGATGGTCTAAACCAAAATGACACTTTATCCTCTTCTGGCCATTTGTAAGCCACTGATGTGCCACACAGTCAAAGACTCTTGCATCCTGACTGACAAATCAGCCACGCTTAATTGTTTTAATGAACATTTATTCTCAATTATATATTTTTTTGACTCCTTGTAACCTGGATTAGAAAAGTCTGATAAAAATTCTGAAACTTATGTCTATGTCTTAAGTAATGAAATTCCAAAGGAAATCTACTTTTTCCTTCCCCTACTTTTGACCCTTCTAATTTAAATAATTAAAGGTCAATTTCAAAACTTTGTGAAAAACTATGTTTAAAAAAATTGCTCAACTGAAAAAGTGATCAACTGTAGGACTTTTTGGATGACAGGGTCCTATGTAAATATCAATGACATCACTGAAGCCATTTTTATGGACCTATTGTACAGTTGACCAAAGATTATTGATCACAACTTACATCAAATAGGTTTATCAAAGCAAACAACACAATGGTTTGGTAACTATCTGTCAAATAGAATGCAGTGCTTGCAAATTGCAGGATCCACCACTTTCTTTTTAGAGGTCCCAAAGGGGGTGCCCCGGGATTCGATATTAGGACCTATTTTATTTTCCATATCTTTGTAAAAATGGGTCGGTTGCCATGTATCACTTTTATGCCGATGACATCTATTGTTTTTAAAAATCTGTTGCACATGCTTTTGAGTTTATGCAGTCAGCATCTTCAATGCTGTCTAGTCCTGTCTTAAACTTTGACCAAACAGCTCAGGCTGTTTTCACATTCAAGTAAAGTACCAACACATGTTCCTTCAATTTAAACTTCCAAAGGAAATCCAATGGAGCTTGACAAAAGCTTCAAATACATGTGTTTTCTTACTGACTGTGAGGTCTCTTATAAAGGACATGTCACCAAATTGTTTTTTAAACTCACAGTGAAGTTGGGATTTTATTATAGAAATGAATCCTGCTTCTCCCTCAGAGCGAGAAAACTTTTCGTTTCATCAACCTTTCTTACTTTGTTGGATTATGGAGATGTGCTGTATATGGGTTTACAGTCATTTTATATTGGTTGTAGACACCTTACTCATCACTGTAACCTGTATATTAAATCTGATTGGCCATCTTTTAGGTGTGAAGGTATTTACACGGGCTGAGTCTAATTTATAAAGCTCTTCTTGGTTTAGTTCCTTCTTATTTATATGTATACCTCCAAAGAGCCAGAAGCTCTTTGGATCTCTTAAGATTTTTTTTTGGCCTTTATGCCTTTATTATAGAGGGAGGAAAGTGGACAGAGTCGGAAATCAGGGAGAGAGAGTGGGGAGAGACATGCGGGAAATGGGCCACAGGCCGGACGCGAACCCGGGCTGCCCGCGCGAGGACTGAGCCTCAATACATGGGATCGCGCACACTGCCGCTGCGCCACCGGCAACCCCTGTTCCTGTGATATTTTTTAATGGTCTGTTCCTCGTGTCTGCACTGAGCTGGGAAACAGAGTGTTTTGTTTTGCTGCTCCCTCTGCTTGGAATGACTTGAAAATGGCAGATCATATTTCGCTTGCAGCCTTTGGCTCAATCTTAGTGAACAAAAGACGTGAGACAATCGAACAATGCTGGGTGTTTCTAAATTGCAATCTGTCATTCACAACTCTGTATTTTATCTGCACATTTTAATTGTTATTTTCTTAAAGCAACAATATGTAACTTTTTGACTTATAGTATATGTGGTTTCAAAATCGATCTAAGAGCGCAACAGCTTTCAGCGGAGAGAACGTTGACTCTCTAAGGTCCGCACAGTGGTCCTCTCACCTCAAACCCACACTATATAAGATTATGGCCCCGTCCTGTGCAACTCTTGAGAGAAGTACCAGCCGCTTTACGGCACTACTGCAGTTAGGAGCACTTAGGCTATGAGGTGGCTAATTCGTTAGTCCGTCTGTGTGCTTACTTTCATCCACTTTACCTTAACCCCATGATAATGTGGGGTTATCATGGGGTTTGAACATTTTGGTTTGAACATTTTTTCTCTGAAATATATATTTTTTCCCCCTCATAAAATGATTTTTTTTTGCCATCAGTGGGAAAACCTTTTTCCTCAAACATGTTTTTCCGTCAGATCATTTTTTTGTGGTGAAGACACAAATCTAACTCCATATTTTAAGTTCTCCATTCTTCCATAGTGTTCCTTGTTTACCTTGTGTGTCAATTTTTCCTAGTTTCCTACTTTTTTGTGTTACATTTCTTAGTTTGTAAATTTAACCCTCCTGTCGCGTTCACCTCCCGCCCCTTACTTTCGTGTTCCCAGTCAAAATTGACTGGTCTGTTATAACTGCTCTTAAATTAGCACAAAAAACCTTTTTTACCACCAAATTTTTATTTAACATTCTTTAGCTGTGTACAATGTCTCAAAGTAGTGCTTAACATGCAATTGGGTCCCCTCCCCTGTTTTCTGCCCGTAACTCTTGACAATAAGCATCACGTTCAGAGTTCATCTCTGGGTTTAAGATTGTTCAACGTTGTTTCAGGAAAATTATTGCAACGGTAACTTCCATTATCTGCACCCCTTTTCTATTTTATTAACAAGGTATTATATAACAAGTTTTAAAAAAAAAATCAACATCAAATAACAGCAAAGCATCTCCAGTAAACATCAAAGAAGAATTTCTGTGATGCTGAGGATTGGTGAGTAACTTGTTTCAAAATGATTGTCTTTGCATGATAGTTATAGTGTTGTATCACCACAAACATTCTAATAGCAGAATAGCAGAATAACATTATGGTCCCCTGGTTTAGCAATGGCAGCATGCTAATGCTATTTGTTGGAGTTATTTGTTCAGACTTTGACTGACACACGGTCAGTCAAAGTCTGAAAATATGTTGACCTATTAGTGGTTGTTTTGTATGTCAAGTTGGTCCATGTGTGTCATCATCTAACCCAAATATTGGAGTCTCTGCGTTCCGCTTGCATCACACAGACAAGGGTGTAAGGATTCTGTTTGACTCCCAAGACGATTCTCCCGAATGGCCAATAGCAACGTGGCCCTGAGAGCGAAATCCTGACTCAAGAGCAAGAAATCGCATTGAGAGCTTTGTTTTGAGAGAGAAGAAAAACATTTGAGAGAAAAAAAAAAATTTTTAGAGAGAAAATGTTTTTACACTGATAGCAACAAAAATATATATTTGAGAGTTAAAAAGTATTTTCAGTAAGATTTTTGAAACTCAAATAATTTTTTTTGCTATTGGTTTGAATTTTCTTTCTCTGAAATATATATTTTTCCCCTCATAAAATGTTTCTTTTTGCCATTAGTGGGAAAACCTTTTTTCTCAAACATGTTTTTCTCTCAGATCATTTTTTTGTGCATGTGTAAAGACACAAATCTAACTCCATAGTTTAAGATCTCCATTCTTCCATAGTGTTCCTTGTTTACCTTGTGTTATTTTTTTCCCCAGTTTCCAACTTTTTTTGTGTTACATGTCTTAGTTTGTAGATTCACTTGTTTGTTTCCAGTTTTATTTGGTCATTTTATGTTCGTCTTGTTACATTCTTGAGTTCTGTGTCTTTAGTAGTCAAGATTTACTTAATAGTTGTCCATAATGTTTCCGGTCTTGTGTTCATTGCTGCCTCTCTGTGTGTTTTCCTCCTGTCTGATTGCCCGGATTGTCTGCACCTGTGTAACTTGTCTCACCCATGTTTATTACCCCTGT
This sequence comes from Symphodus melops, assembly GCF_947650265.1. NCBI lineage: Eukaryota > Metazoa > Chordata > Actinopteri > Labriformes > Labridae > Symphodus > Symphodus melops. The sequence goes on from NC_136693.1 coordinate 23,597,280, forward strand.
ATCTATTTAGTCTCTGTGTTTCTTCCCTTCTGTGGTCAGGTCATCGTCGTTTGTGAGTCCATGTTAGTTGTCAGTTTTTTCTAGTCCTTGTGATTCCTCATGGCTCACTGTGTTTTCTTCTTTTGGATTGGTTTGTATAAGTTTTTGTTTAAGAAAACAAATAGTTGATTTTTGGTTCTACTGCAATTGGGTACAGTTCCCTATTTCCATTCGTGACAAAAAGAGCGCAGAACAACATACTGAAAAAGGAAAACGTAATGCAGAGGTTTAATTATGTCCTCGGATATTGTCTTATGCATACACTCTATCCACTGTGTGCAGCAGTCAGAGAAAATAAATGTCACTCTTTCCTATGATTGGCAAGTGGTGAATTCACCAGAGAATATACTGCTAGGGGTCTGGCAGGAGAACAAGAACAAGAACCGAGTGAAAAATGTGGCTTGTGTTCACACATACAGCTCCTTCTGGAAGCAACAGGAGTGTTTTTAGAAGTTTTCTGCAAGTGTAAAAACCTTCATTCTTCACTGTTAGAGAGGAGTGGGAGGGGGTCCCATGACATAAAAGTACAGGAAGGGAATCACATGCACCTCCTCAACATTTTCCGAAGTTTATATCTAAATATAAATACAGTTGGACTCTTACTGATATGAAATGTATGCACAACCTCAGGAAATAGTGGCAACAAGTAATCTAGAAGTGGATACAATTTACAGTAATTTAAAGTATATAAAACATATAGCTTAGCATGAGAAGTGAAATTATGACGATGCTATTGCTCTTTTTATGTTTTATATTCATTACTCAAGTAATCTTAAATTATATCCTAACTGCAAGGTGGGTATAGCAAGAATTTAATTTTAATAAATGAGTGGCTTATTTATATTACTGTAAAGCTGAAGAAAAAAAAAGGCAATGGCAATACATGTTCTGGTTACTCACCACACTGTCCCTCAGTATTCCCACCAAAGAGATTATAAGGAAGGTGAACACTGAATGAATTGGTTCTATAGACGACTGTTAGACCAATCACTGGTATAGTCAATGTGATCTCCATGTTTGTGCTAGTGAAGGACATGTGGGAATTACTAAAGGCAGGATAGATTCTTTTTTCACCCAAGTATACCTGTAGGTCAGGGAGAAAAAAGACGGACAAAAGGGTAATTTATAACTCCAACACAACAACAAGTCACACCATTATCACTGACGGATCCAGTTGGATATTGACATTTCAACAACAAATTTCTTATTGACATTTTTAAATTGTGCTTACCAGAAGGCCTTCAAACCTCGACTGATTCAAAACGATCTTGAATGACTGGTAAAGAACAACAACGGCCTGGGGACAGAACATGCTGTCTGCAGGATTACATGCCTGATTATCCACTATAATAGTCAGGTTGTATTTTGTAATTATCTCTTTGACCAGGTATAAATCACAGTCCTGCTGTAAAATGTAATCTTTTCCATCAAATGTATTGTAGTGCAGTGTATGCCAGACACTGCAAACACCTGCAAAATAAAACATGGTAAGAAAGAAAACATAACAAACATCACATAATTCTTCCACAAAGAAACTGTTTGTTTAATGTATGAGCAGAAGTTTCACCCTCACAAGTTGAGTGGTTAGATGGAGCTAGTTTTTGTGGCAAGCAAGGGCAGCTTGTACAGAAAAATCCCCCAGAAAAAAAGTCAAAGTATTTTTTTTTGAACTTTTTATTTATATCACACAAGTCACACATGTAAACACATGAATATGTACATAAATCAGTCCACAACACATTATCCCCACCCACAAATAGGCCTACATAAAATACTTCCACCTCGTACCAGTCCAACATAATTCAAGATTACCTATTTTACACAGATTCAAACAGTCCTGACATCTCTTTCATATACACTGGTACAATTTAGTAAGCAATGAAAAAACAACGCAAAAAAATAAAATTAAAATAAATGTAGAGTTAGGTATAGCTTGTATTATTGGTTTCCATCTTCTCTCAAATGTTTCTAGTTTCAGATGTAATCTTACTGTAGTTTTTTCCATAATAAAAACCTTTTATACTCTGTCAGTCCACTGTATTATATTAGGGGAAGTAGGCTTCAACCAATTGAATGTGATCATTTTATATATATCAAGAGCAGCACCTTCAATAGGTAGCTACTATCCCTGTCAACCAGATCTTCAGGTAATATCCCAAGTACATACAAGGTTGGATCAAGATGTACATCAATACCCAGAATCTTTTTTATCTCTGTTTTCACCCCCCTCCAAAAGTCTATGACCTTCGGGCAGTCCCAAAATATATGAGTAAAGTCACCCACCATACCGCAGTTTCTCCAACACAAATCTGATGTTTTGTTATATTTTGTGATGATAGATGGGGTGTGTACTTTCCAATAAAACTCCCTCCATGTAGGACTGTTAGTAAATGTATGTCCCGACCTGAACATTTCCTACCAATCATCATCTGTTATTATTATTATTATTCATTATCGATATTGTTGTCGTTAGATTAAAAAAGCAATGCTTTATATATTGTTGAAATCAGCCCTTTCTTAGATTTTTTCCTCTGCGAAAGAAAATGAGCAGTTCTTCAACCTTGGTTGGGTCTTTACTAATTCTTTCCCATTCATTATGAGTCTGTAGATAGTGTCGCAATTGCAAATATTTATAAAAATCCTTATTTGGTAGATCAAATTCCTATTTGAGTTGTTCAAATGATTTTAAAATTCGCCCTGTAAAAAATTGTGCTATATATATATCAGCCCTTTGTTTGTCCATTTCTCAAATCCTGTATCCATAGTCCCCAGTACAAAGTCTGGGTTTTTACCTATTTTTGTAGCTTCACTCACAGATGCTGATACATTTAAATTATGTATAAATTATTATTTTAATCTTAAGGTATTGTCCATCCATCCATCCATTTTCTACCGCTTATCCGGGGCCGGGTCGCGGGGGCAGCAGTCTAAGCAGAGACACCCAGACTTCCCTCACCCCAGACACCTCCTCCAGCTCGTCCGGTGGGACCCCAAGGCGTTCCCAGGCCAGCCGAGAGACATAGTCTCTCCAGCGTGTCCTGGGTCTACCCCGAGGCCTCCTCCCGGAGGGACATGCCCGGAATACCTCCCTAGGGAGGCGTCCAGGGGGCATCCGGACCAGATGCCCGAACCACCTCAACTGACTCCTCTCGATGTGGAGGAGTAACGGCTCTACTCTGAGCTCCTCCCTGGTGACCGAGCTCCTCACCCTATCTCTAAGGGTGCGCCCAGCCACCCTACGGAGGAAGCCCACTTCTCAAGCTTGTATCCGAGATCTCGTTCTTTCGGTCATGACCCAAAGCTCATGACCATAGGTGAGGGTAGGAACAAAGATCAACCGGTAAATCAAGAGCCTCGCCTTTCGGCTTAGCTCCTTCTTCACCACGACGGACCGATACAGCGACCGCATGACTGCAGACGCCGCACCGATCCGTCTGTCGATCTCACGCTCCATCTTCCCCCCACTTGTGAACAAGACCCCGAGATACTTAAACTCCTCCACCTGGGGCAAGGACTCCCCACCGACCCGAATGGGGCAAACCACCTTTTTCCGGTCGAGAACCATGGCCTCAGATTTAGAGGTGCTGATCCTCATCCCAGCCGCCTCACACTCGGTAGCGAACCGCCCCAGTGCGCACTGAAGGTCCGGGTTCGATGGAGCCAACAAGACCACATCATCTGCAAAAAGCAGAGACGAGATCCTGTGGTCCCCGAACCGGACCCCCTCCGGCCCCTGACTGCGCCTAGAAATTCTGTCCATAAAAGTAATGAACAGAACCGGTGACAAAGGGCAGCCCTGCCGGAGGCCAACGCGCACCGGGAACAGGTCCGACTTAATACCGGCAATGCGAACCATACTCCTGCTCCGGTCGTACAAGGACCGGACCGCCCTTAGCAAAGGGCCCCGAACCCCATACTCACGGAGCACCCCCCAGAGGGCGCCGCGAGGGACACGGTCGAATGCCTTCTCCAAATCCACAAAGCACATGTGGACTGGTTGGGCAAACTCCCATGAACCCTTGAGCACCCGCTGGAGAGTGTAGAGCTGGTCCAGTGTTCCTCGGCCAGGACGAAAACCGCATTGTTCCTCTTGAATCCGAGGTTCGACTAACAGCCGGTACCTCCTCTCCAGTACCCTGGAATAGACTTTCCCAGGGAGGCTGAGGAGTGTGATTCCCCGGTAGTTGGAACACACCCTCCGGTCCCCCTTATTGAAAAGAGGGACCACCACCCCGGTCTGCCAGTCCAGAGGCACTGTCCCCGACCTCCACGCGATATTACAGAGGCGTGTCAACCATGACAGCCCCTGCAAATCCAGAGACTTCAGATACTCAGGGCGAATCTCATCCACCCCTGGTGCCTTGCCACCAAGGAGCTTGCCAACTACCTCGGTGACTTCGGCTTGGGTGATGGACGAATCCACCTCTGAGCACTCAGCCTCTGCTTCCACCGTCCGACTACATCCCCAGTTGAGGTCAGCAGCTCCCCACCTCCACTGTAAACAGTGTTGGTGAAGCACTGCTTCCCCCTCCTGAGGCGACGGATGGTTTGCCAGAATTTCCTCGAGGCCGACCGAAAGTCCTCCTCCATGGCCTCCCCGAACTCCTCCCAAGCCCGAGTTTTTGCCTCCACGACCGCCCGGGCTGCAGAACGCCTGGCCTGCCGGTACCCGTCAGCTGCCTCAGGAGTCCTATGCGCTAGCAACGCCCGATAGGACTCCTTCTTCAGCTTGACGGCCTCCCTTACTTCCGGTGTCCACCACCGGGTTCGGGGATTGCCGCCACGTCAGGCACCAGAGACCCTGCGACCACAGCTCAGAGCAGCTGCTTTGACAATGGAGGTGGAGAACATGGTCCACTCGGACTCAATGCACCCAGCCTCCCCCGGGATCTGTGAAAAGCTCGTCCGGAGGTGGGAGTTGAAGACCTCGTTAACAGAGGGTTCAGCCAGACGTTCCCAGCAGACCCTCACTACACGTTTGGGCCTGCCGAGTCTGACCGGCTTCCTCCCCTGCCAGCGCATCCAACTCACCACCAGGTGGTGATCAGTTGACAGCTCAGCCCCTCTCTTCACCCGAGTGTCCGAGACACACGGCCGGAGGTCAGATGACACGACCACAAAGTCTATCATCGACATCCGGCCTAGGGAGTCCTGGTGCCACGTGCACTTATGAACATCCCTGTGCTCGAACATGGTGTTCGTTATGGACAAACTGTGACTAGCACAGAAGTCCAGGCCGTTCCTCCCAATCACCCCACTCCAGATCTCACTGTCACTGCCCACGTGAGCATTGAAGTCCCCCAGTAGAACAATGGAGTCCCCAGTCGGAGCACTGTCCAGCACCCCTCCCAGGGACTCCAAGAAGGCCGGGTACTCCACACTGCCGTTCGGGCCGTAGGCCGAAACGACTGTTAGAGACCTGTCCCCTACCCGAAGGCGTAGGGACACGACCCTCTCGTTCACCGGGGTGAACTCCAGCACCTGGCGGCTGAGCTGTGGGGCTATGAGCAAGCCCACACCAGCCCGCCGCCTCTCACCGCGGGCAACTCCAGAGAAGTAGAGAGTCCAGCCCCTCTCAAGGAGCTGGGTTCCAGAGCCCAAGCAGTGCGTGGAGGTGAGCCCGACTATATCTAGCCGGTACCTCTCAACCTCCTGCACAAGCTCAGGCTCCTTCCCCCCCAGTGAGGTGACGTTCTACGTCCCAAACGCCAGAAGCTGCATCCGGGGATCGGGTCGCCGAGGCCCCCGCCGTCGACTGCCGCCCGATCCACACTGCACCCGACCCCTACGGCTTCCTCTTAAGGTATTGGCCTGGGTATAAATGGTAGTGATTCCAAAGGCTCATTAGGTAGTCCCTCCAGGAAGTCGCGATGTTGCGATCACAACAATTCACGCAAATTCAACCAATCCCCGCGATTTCTGGGCGACCTTGCAATTTTGTCCAATCGCCGCAACTTTTCTGCAAATTTGTACAATCAAAATAATTTTCCCCGCAACTTTCACCAATCAGAGTAGTCCCCCACGAAAATGGCGAGTTATACGTCACCAAAGTTCAATGACCACGACCTAACACACTTGTTTATATGCACTCAGGAGAGTGAGCATGAAGCATCTGTGCGCCGCAAAGAAAAGCGCTGCATGGCCGTTCTGTCTCCATGACAACTGTTTGTTGACAAAGTGCCGCTGTGTAGCTGACACTGCTCCGTCACTTTTTACTGCATGTTTAATATTTGAGATCATTTTTTAACCCAGCAGACACGGAGTGCGCGTGTGCGCGTGCGTATGTGAGAGGGAGACGTCACTGAGTGAGGCAGATGAATATGCTTCACAAAATAACTCGTACTGCTCGGGTTAAAATATCACTCAATCACATCAAAGTGTGTGTATAAAAAAGCAAATGACATGAAAAAGAATTTTGCAATTTTTGCTTCCTGCTGCAATTTAATTGCAAAAAACATCGCAACATACATTGCAATTTTTTGGAAAAGCTGCTGCGAAATCAGGCATTTTAGGCCGCAACAATCCCCAAAAAATTCTGCGAATTCCTGGAAGGACTGATTAGGGCAGCCTCTTTGCTCCATCTCCACCCATATTGCATCTTTGTCTTTCGTTATCCAAAATATAAGAGCTCTTAGCTGAGCAGCCCAGTAGTAGTTCTTCAGATTTGGTAAATTTAGCCCTCCTTTATCTTTGGGGGCCCAAAGTGTCTTGTATTTCATTCTCGCTTTCTTGTTTTGCCACAGAAATGTTGTCAAGTTTCTGTTTAGCATTCTAAAAGTGGTACCAGAAATCATAACTGGAAGTGACTGAAACAGAAACAATAATCTCAGCAAGAGATTTATCTAATTATTTCTACCTCCCCATGAGAGTCAAAGGTAAAATTGCCCATCTATCCAATTTCCTTTATCAGTTTTCCATAATTTGCATCGTAGAGTTGTGAGATATTTGGAGTAATAATAACGCCCAGGTATCTAAACCCTTTGTCTGTCCATTTAAACCCAACCTTTTCTTTTAGCTCCGCCAGATAATTACCTGAAATCATCATCGCCATGGATTTATTTTCATTAGTCAAATATCCAGAAATGTTTCCGTATTCTGTAAGATTCTCCAGCAGGGCTGGTATTGACAAGGATGGGTCACTCAAAAGTATCAATAAATCATCTGCAAACAATGATATTTTGTGTTCCACCTCCCCTTTGTCCCTTATTCCCAGTATTTGATTGTTTTGTCTTATTGATTCGGCCAATGGTTCAATACTCAATGCAAACAACAACGGACTCTGACAGTCACCTTGTCTGACTCCTCTTTTGAGGTAGAAGAAATTGAGCAATATCCATTAATTCTGGTCCGTGATATAAGATCTTTGCAAATTATGTTTACCCATTCTATAAAGTTCCAGGGAAATCCAAAAGCTGATAAAGTCTGGTATATAAAACTCCATTTCACCCTGTCAAAAGCTTTCTGGGCATCCAGACTAATCAACATAGAGGCCTGAGATTTTTTTTTTGTGTTTGAAATGACATTTAATATTCTCCTAATGATATTTGCGCCCTGTCTCCTGGGTATGGGAAGTCTGTCCCAGTCTGATCTCTTTCAATTAATTTAGTTATGTATTTTTACATTCGTCTTGCCATCATGCTTGTAAGAATCTTTACATCATTGCAGAGTAAGCTCACAGGTCTATACCCTTCACACAGAGTTGGATCTTTTCCTTATTTATATATAACCGATATGGTGGCTTCCGACCATGACTTAGGCGGGTCACCCGATGTTAGAACATAATTAAATACTTTATTTAGCACAGGGGTCATCTCTTCTCTAAGACTTTTATAAAACTCTCCTGGAATGCCATTGGACCCCGGTGATTTATAAATCTTAAGAGTTTTTATAACATCCACTATTTCCTGTGTAGAAATTGGCTGAATCATTTCAGCTGCCTCTTCACTTGACAGTGTTGGTAAATGTAATTTCTTAAGAAAGGCTTTTGTATCATAATCGTCATGGACAGAGTTAGAGTCATCATTCAGGCCTCTATAATACTCAGCAAAGGCCCCTGCAATTTCTTTAGGTTTCTTGTAGTTTGATTAGATGTGGGATGTTTTATTTTTGATACTGTTCTACTTGTTTGGGCCTTTCTAAGTTGGAATGCTAATAAGCGACTGGTTCTATTACCCATCTCGTAGTATTTCTGGCCTGTAAAACGAAGGGATCCTTCTCCTTTAAATGGAAGGAGTTCATCTAATTTCCCTCTACTGTTTTTAAGTCACAAAATATGGATTCATCTGATGTCTTTTTATGTTCTGTCTCTAATTCTTTGATCTTATTCTCCAGTTCCCTTTGTTAATTTACTTGAGCTTTCTTCAGTCGAGATGATGTTTCTATTATTTTCCCTCGTATCACAGCTTTCCCTGTTTCCCATAATATTGATGGTGTTACCTCACCAATATCATTTAATTGAAAGTATTGCTTCTTTAACTATACTATCATTCGACAGAATAGATACATTCATCCTCCAGTATCTGAAAGGTTAGGGTAACAGGTTAGGGTAACAGGTCACTTATAGTAATACTTTCTATTCCGCAATTCAATACTTTGTGTAAATGTTGCCGTGATACGTAAAAACAATCTATCCTTGAATAACTACCGTGGGGATTTGAGTAAAATGTATAGTATACCTCCATGGAGCTTTAAGACGCAGCTCTTCAGTCATGTTTTGTATTGTATTAAAATCGCCCCTTATTAACATCATCCCCTTTGCTTCGCTAATTATTATTTTTGCTATCTGTTTAAAGAATGTCTCTTTCTCTTCATTTAGAGCATATACATTCAGTTCTGAGATAACCACGTCTCCTATAGATCATTACATATCATCCAGCATTATCTTTAGTTTCTTTCTCCACTTTGATTGATGCTGCAATTGCTTACCAATTAAAATAGCTACCCCTCTCCTAGGAATAATTAACCTGGTTCACCCATTCCCTTTTCAATTTCTTATGCTCAGTGTCTGTCAGATGAGTCTCTTGGAGTAAGGCTGTTGAACATTGTAATTTTTTGAGTTGGATCAGTATCTTCTCTTTATGGGATGATTCAGACCATGGACATTATATGACACAAGATTAAGCTTATTCATATTATTTCTAAATATGACCCATAAGCTCTACACCTACAGAAGAAAAAAGAAAGACATTTAAACCCGTTGAATGAAAAAAAAAAAAAAAAGTACATCTCCATCAGAACCAGAACCAATATAAAACAAGAACATAAACTTGTCTTCTAAAAGTCCCATCTTCAGAGAGTTGTGGCGTTTTCTCTGGGGAAAAAGCACTATGTGCTATCACAACCTAGCTTGTTAAGAACTTAACGTTTTAAATTCACTCTTCATAAAACCAATATTTCTGTCAGTTAAATAAGTGGTGTCTAACCTATCTTTTCTAATGCTCACTCATTCACATACTGAGGGCAGATTTTTAACTATTAATTTTTTACACTTACTGTCGTTTTATTTATCCATTTAGTTACAGTTATGTTTTATTCTTACGATACAAGTAGAGGTGGTGAGTATCGGCTTTACTCCATCAGGCCATCTCTGCTTCCCTCTCTATCCCGTCCCCGTGGTACAGCTGCTCTGCGTCATCATTCTCCTTAACACACTTTCCTTAACTTTGTAATCCAAAAAGCGTACAATGATCTCTCTCGGCGGGGCCGCTCTGTCCTTGGGTTTAGCCATCAGTGACTGGTGCACCCTCTCGATGCATATTTCCAGGTCGTCTGCGATTTGGATTTTGGACTTAATCAGTCCTGTTATGAAGTCTATGGTATCGTTCTTCTCCGCGCCCTCTGGAACGCCGTGAATCCGTAAATTTTTGCGTCTCAATCTTGACTCCAAGTCATCGCACTTAACAGATAGTTTGGCCGTTTGCTGGAGTAGGAAGGCGGCAGAGCGCTCCAGTCATGTGGTCCTGGCTTACTCCAATTCTGTCCTCCATGTGCCCCGCTCTTTGCTCCAGGGATGCCGTTCTATCCATTAAGCTCTTTCATGTTTGTTTCGAATCTAGCCATTGCTCTCTTGTTGTCACTTGCTGTTTCAGCATGCTCTTGCCTTAATTTGTGCAGCTGCATTAATACAAACGAGTCAAGTTCTTTGCTAGCCGGTTCTAGATGCTCCATCCCTGGGCTCGGCCCTTCCACTGACTCTGTACAGCTTACTTCTTCGCCGTCCTCTCCAACTGGCCTCCCCATCTTAACCACATTTGCCATAGACTGTTTGTTGATTCATTTTTTCCAGTGGTTTTTGCTTACTTTACACTGTTTTGCTTTAGTAATTAGCTAGTTTTAATTGGTTTTCTTCAGAGCTACTTTTCCTGCTGCTGATTGTATACGACTACATCACATGGATGCATTTATGAACAAGAAGTTTTTAACAATGAAGTTGTTTGTATTGAAAGAGGGCCATCAGCTATCATTGATCCTGCATAGATCCTGCTTTTCTGTTAGGATTGGATTTAAAAACTTTGCTTGTGTTTTTTCAATTAGAAGATGTATTTTTGTCTTACAAGTTTATTGTGCAAAAGCTGTGCCTTCTTTTTATGAATCAGGCCCGCAGTGATCATATAAAGCATGATGCCTTTTTCTTTTTTGTTTTCCACAATGTACTGTAGAACTGTTGTATTTTAAAAAATTGTTTCCCACTTTGTGTGTTAAGACAGGGTGAGGTGGATAGGAGTAAGTCCTGTTAAAAGGACGTTTTTTCTTGCCACGCTATGACTGATTAAGCTGGGCTCTTGTAATATAGCCATAAGTAAGGTCCTTTACCTGCTTTTTGTAAACATAACAATGAGCAAGGTCTTGTTACCTGCTCTTTCGTTAATGTTAACAGACAAACAGTAAGGTCCTTTACCTGCTTTTGTAAAGTGTCTCGAGATAACGCCTGTTTTGAATTGACGCTATACAAATAAAGATTGATTGATTGATTGAAGATAAATTCTTAATCACATAATGTTAATGAATGTCTGGGCCAATTAGGGGGGAACCACCACCTTTTCCAAGAACCAGTCTTCGAACTCACTGTATGTTACGTATATGTATACATATACACTACTTTTTACACTACTTAAAAATTAATCATGTTTGTACCAGGGTAAAAATGTTAATATTACAAACAACATATTTGTGTTCTTGAAGTTTAAAATGTGATAGTTATTCTTTCACACAAAATCAATGATTTAAAGGCTCAAGGGAAAAAGGAACGCAAAAAACATAAATGTTTGCTTTTCATCTTTTAAATACAGTCAAAATTGTTATGATTATAAAAAGGTTATATTTACAACTTACATTGACAATCGTAGTGGTAGCAGCATCCACTTTCATCATAGATCTTAATAAGCAAGCGCCCATTGGCACATATGAGTTGATCTACTTGTGGACAGGTATATGGCGTCTTTATTATTTTGCCATTATTGCAGGTATAGTTCATGCAGTTGTCAACAAACCAGGACTCTCCATGCTGGGTAAGTGTGGGGGAGCAGAAAGTTGCATCTATTAGAGTGTAATGCATTGGCAAAACCATTTGTACTTGATTATTTCCTTCACACAGGGCAGCTCCTGGTATACAGTCATTAAGGTCTTTTGTCAACATGATCACTTATAAAAAAAGATGTTTCATACCGGTCTTGTTTCAGTCATATAGATGCAGTCTTTGGGTGAAGTGATGGTTGTAGTCATAAAGGGGCCAGAAGTTGTGGTGATGGTTGTGGGACATTGAATAATTTGGTTCTCAATTTCACAAGATGCATTACAATATGCAGCATAACACCACTCTGAACCATCAGTCACATTGTACACCAAATCCCCTGTGAAATCAGAGTTCAGATCAATGAGGGCAGCAGTAACTCAGTCTGCAGGGACTTAGGCCCACACTCAAAGTACGTCACTAATGACAGAGTTATGTCATGTGTATATGTGGGGTTTGTTGTTGGCTGTTTAGAGAAGTAAAATAGACACATTTTGTCAATTTTTTGGACACATTTTCTACACAACTGAACTATCAAAGTTGCTTGCTATTCGATCAATTAATGTCAAACATGCATATAATCACACAATTTCAAACATGCCCACTGCTCTTTTTGAAATTAATTCATCCTTTTCATTCAAGATTTTGAGATTTTATGTTCGTAACTAGCCTTGTGTTGTTTGTGTGGTGAAAGAGAGACTGAATACATCAAGTGAGTGTTATAATGAAGTAACATAAAATGAATTGGTTTACTGATTCAGAGTTGAGGATAGATGTTTATGTTGTTGGTCAATATACAGTACATAGCAAGTGCCATCAGTGTGTGAATGGGTAGCGCTTTGAGTAGTCAGAAGACTAAAGAAGCGCCATATAAACTCAAGTCCGTTTACCATTTTAAACTCAAGTCCATTTTAAAGAGCATATTGCAGGTTAAAAAAAAGTTGAAATTAACACTTCATGTTGTCAGATAAGGGCTGTAGAATAAGTACATCAATTTTCTGTATATTCTTCAACACATAAGTGCTCTAATTTAGAGGACAAAGTGGCTGTTTTTAGGTCGCTGTTTCGAACTCGCTTTTTTTTCAACAATGCGTCATATGGCGTAACATAAGGGAGTCGCGTTCTGTTACTCTGCTTTGATCGGCTTTATGCGTACGTGTATGAATGAATGAATGAAGCCTTTATTGCCCCTGGGGGAACTTGTCTTGCACCGAGAGCATGAAACACTTTACAAACAAACATTTAGAAGGCAGCACAAAAGAATTAAAGTACAAAAAACAGGCTAAAACATGATTAAAGAGGTGTGATGATACGTGGTAGTGAGTGAGAACAGATGCCTCTCTGCAGCACACACTCTTCACTGCCATAGTGTGTAACTTGCGCGGTGCACATTCAGGTGCATAGTGTAAGTGGCTTGATTATTCATAGTGTGTTTTGGTGAATTATTCCCACAACCTCAGAAACGATCGAACAGAAACGTTGAATATTTCGGCATCAGACACAAAAGCGTTTCCTTATTAATGATTTAAATCTCTGGGTGTTTAACATAAAATATTATATACGCAGACAAGCATTTAATGATTTGATCTGCTGGAATCCTCTGTTATATTCTCTAGTGTGAGCGTAATAGACACCGGACAGTCTGTTTTAATATATGTAGTCATACGATTTATTATAAATCCAACTCTGTTGCAAGAGAGCGCGCGCGTGTGTGTGCGCAGTGGGGAAAGACGGCACGCGCGGTTTGGAAACAAACAGAAACACAAGCTTTACGTCTGTCGGTCGTCTATCCCATTAAAACTTTAAACTTTTTGTAGTAGCCTAATATATGTGCACGTATTAAACTGTGGAGTGTGTGCGCTGTTGTGCATATTTGTGTGGATTACGTGCGCTGTGAACTCACGTCAGGACAATCCTGCAACATAAACTGTATTTTCTATAACAACGTGAGCACTGGGCTGCATCAGGAATAAACAATAAAGACATCGTGCTGCATTTGCAAAGGCCGTGTAATCGGGTTCTCTCTCGCGCGCGCACACAGCGCGGCACCGTAATACGTTGTACAGATTTGCAGTTTTGACGATTAACTCCCATACAATGTAAAGGTGAATGATCGGCACTCGCACCTTCTACAAATTGTTTTTTAATGGATTGAATGTGATTATATACTTTACATAAGCTGATGTGTACACAGCACGAGCCCATATATGGCGAGCTGACACCTGTCACTCAGCAGGACGCCTGCTCCGGATCTCTCCTCACACCACATCTTCACCTCTCTCCTGAGGCCGTTATTCCTCTAATCCTGCCTGTTTCTGCTCTCTATCACATCTAACAGGTTCAGAATAATAAGCCAGTGGACCATTATATGTAAAGGAATACATATTTTCTTCCTATTTATTGACGGGAGTGACACTCTGATCCATGATTTTCAATGTTAAACAGGCAGGGATTCAGCGGGACTCCCTTATGTTACGTCACAGCCGAATGCGGAAGTAAAAAGCAAAGACGTGCGAAAACGTACTAAAACGTCTCCAGGAGACCCTGTGGGTTATTAATTTCAGAATTTCTTTAAAAACAGTATTGTTAACGTATTTTCCTATGATTAGTTAAGTTTTGTCTTTAACCTGCAATATGCTCTTTAATTATTGTTGTTTGCTCAATATTTGTTGAATTGGTATTTGCTTTTCATTGTGGTTATATTGAATGTATTTTACCACTAACCTGCCAAGAGACTACAGATGGAAATGTTAATGTTTATTAATGTGCACAGTTGCGTTTTAAATAAATAAAAAAAACCAACTTGTTTTTGAGTAAAAAACAGATTGGCTTAAGCTTGGGCTAGGAATCTCCAAAGGAAGGATAGAAAAAACAACAATTGAAATAAAATACATGAAAATGCCCAAAATTATCAAGCCTATTATCTAATTATAAAATATATAATAATGGAAATGTATAATGAAAGTAGAAGATCACCTACCAGGTTGGTATATTGTTCCGTTGGCAGTGCACACACATATTGTAGTTGAAAAAGGTGATTTGGTTGAAACCAATGTAGTGGATGCACCAGTTGTGAAAACAGTTGTGCTACCTGACACAGTTGATGTTGTTGAACTGAAAGTTGAAGCTGAAGTTACTGGTGAAGTAATTGTTGTTCCATTTACTTGAGGTTGTGTAATAACAGTTGTTTTTTCTGGTGTATATGTGACAACACCAGTAGATGCAGTTGCTGTGTTTGCTTGGGTTATTGTAGATATGGTAGATGTTCCATTTGTTGTTGTAATGGTAGATGGTGAGGTTGTTTTGTCTGTGATTGTTGTGGTTGGGAATGTTTTTATAGTTGTTAAAGTAGAAGGAGGGAGAGGGGTTGTGACTTCTGTGGTTACTGTGGTTGTTGTGGTTAATGATGTTGTTGTAGTAGACGGAGGGGGAGGGGTGTTGATTTCTGTGGTTGTTGTTGATGAGGTTGTTGTAGTAGACAGAGGGGGAGACGTTGTGATTTCTGTGGTGGTTGTTGTAGTAGATGGAGGGGGAGGGGTTGTGATTTCTTTGGTTGCTGTGGTTGAGGAGGTTGTTGTAGTAGACGGAGGGGGAGGGGTTGTGATTTCTGTAGTTGATGTTGTACCTGTTGTCGTAGTAGTTAAAGGAGACGAAAGGGTTGTGATTTCTGTGCTTAGTGTGGTTATTGGAGTTGTTGTAGTAGAAGGAGAGGGAGGGGGAGATGTTGTGATTTCTGTGGTTGTTATGGTTGTAGCACTCATAGTAGAATAAGAGGGAGTGGTTGTGATTTCTGTGGTTACTTTGGTTGTTGTGGTTGTGGGAGTTGTAGTAGAAGGAGAGGGAGGGGTTGTGATTTCTGTGGTTGTTATTAAACCTGTTGTTGTAGTTGTCGTAGTCGTAGAAGGAAAGGGAGGGGTTGTGATTTCTGTGGTTGTTGTGCTTGTTGGAGTAGTTATAGTAGAAGGAGAGGGAGGGGAAGGGGTTGTAATTTCTGTGGTTGTTGAGGTTGAGGAGGTTGTTGTAGTAGATGTAGAGGGTGGGGTTGGGATTTCTGTGGTTGTTGTGGTTGGGGAAGTTGTTGTAGTAGAAGGAAAGGGAGAGGTTGTGATTTCTGTGGTTGTTGTGGTTGGGGAGGTTGTTGTAGCCAGCGTAGAAGAAGAAGGAGGGGTTGTGACTTCAGTTGTTGTTGTGGTTGGGGGGGTTGTTGTAGTTGAAGGAGGGGCAGATATTGTGGTAACTTTAGTTGTCTCTGTTTCTTCTGTTGTTGTTTCTAAATCTGAATAAAAGGATTGTTCTTAGTTTATTGTTGCATTGAAATCAAGTAACTTGTAATGCGCAGTAGATTTCTTTACCTGAGGTAGAAGTTTCAGTGATGAATGTGAAGGGGGTTGATGTTGGGCCTGTAGTTGTGGTTATGCACGTGTATGCGGTTCTGTCAATTGTCCCATTGGCTCCACATACAGCTCTCATGCAGCCTCCTATCCCATCATTGGTGTTGTAGATGACGTCCCAATAATTGTAGAATTGTCCATTAAAATAGCATTTACAATCTGCAGATAAAGAGTACAATTGTTCAATGTGTTCAGTTTTGCAGATTTGTTTATTTATTAGAATATGTCTGTGTGTGTTTGTGTCTGTGTATATGGATTTTTGAGACAGAGAGCTCAAACAAGAAGATCTCTTCTCTCATTTGAGCACTCTGTCTCAAAAATCCATATGCAAAGAGAGAAAATATCTAGCATAAATTAATAAATCGATAAATAGAAGTAGTATGTGTACTTACAGGCCATATTGTAGCTACACTCTATTCCATTGCTAGTACAAGGACTGTGAAATAAAATAAATTATATGTAGTTGTTATCCAATATGTTGATACTTAAAAATTACAAAACACAAAAACTATACTATTTATATTTTAATTAGAAAAAGATAAGCCTAAGCACCCTTACAAATCAAAGACAAAAACAAAGCAGAGGTGAAAAAAAAAGTCAATTCAAAATATTCATTAAAGACACCCTTGTTGAAGGGTGACTCTCATGTGTAACAGTATTACTACCACTGGTAGAGGACGGTCCCCCGTCCCCTTGTGTTGAGCCAACCAGTACTGGCGGTCTAGTGCCAGCAGCTCTGTGTCCTCCATGGCAACTCTGTGTTGTCTGAGGTCACCCGCGATGATGTTGACCCAGCGCGTGGGGGGGCTTGTCTTGTGGCCTTGTGGTCTTTGGGTTGAACTGGATAATGGCTTTTGTCCGACAGTCAGGAGGCAGGTAGAAGACATAGCCAAACCAGCTGGTGCGTCGCTGTGCAGATCTGGGCTGACAAGTGTGGGCTCTTAGCACTTTGTTGGAAACCCGCTGGGGCCACCTGATATTTTCAATGGTTCTGGGAGCCCTACAATCAAAACCATCTATTCTTGCAGCCAGAGTCTTGGTCAAGGGCCATGTCTCCGAGCCATAGAGGATATAGAGTACTGCAGAGTGGTAAATGCGAAACTTCATTTTGGAGAGATGGAGCAATGCCGCCAGAGTGGTTTCCAGAGCTAAAGCTGCCAGGGCTCTTCTGCAAGTGATTTCTGATTTTAGGTCCCCATTGTCTGTCTTTGTGGAGCCAAGATATAAAAAAGCTCAACAACATTGCTTTGTCCAGCTCATTTGAAGGCCAAGCTTCTCGGCCTCTTCACTGTATATGTCCAGGGCGTTCCTTAACTGGCTGTAGGATGAGCTGAGCAGGATGGTGTCGTCAGCATACTCCAGGTCAGTCAGATGGTAGCTGCCGAAGAACACTCCAGGCACCTGTTTGCAAACCTTGGACATTAGATGATCAATGATGCAGTTGAAGAGGTCAGGGGCTACCCTGCTGAATGCTACTGGAGATGGGAAACCAGTCGGAGTCTGTGCCATTAACATGGACACAGCTCTGTGGGTTGCTGTAGAGTAGTTTGAACAGGGTAGTTATCTTGTGTGGTGCTCCAAGGGTCTGTAGGATGCTCTACAGTGAGGTGTGGCAGACGGTGTCAAAGGCGGCCTACAGATCTATGAACCTGATGTAGAGATGGCAATCTTTACAAAATTCATAGGTCTTCTCTATTAGCAGACGGACGGCAGAGATGTGGGTCTGGCCTTGGCATGACGAGGGGGCTTGTGTGTTCCAATGATCCAGAGAGCATTAACGTCTGGTAGAGTCATCGTTGGCATGCTTGTCTTCTGGTGAGGTTCCAGACAAACAAAGACCTACAATGTGTCGGTATGCTGGAAGGTGGCGGCCCCACCATCCAAGTATCCTTTGGAGGGCTAAAACCCACCCAGGAGAAACCACAATGTTACGAAACCAAACAGATTAAGAAACCGGACTGACCACGGTAACAGAGCCCAACCAACGAGTACTGATCAATCTCCGTCATAAGACCTGTATAGCCACAAGGAATGTTCAGATACTCCTCCATCCCGGAGCTGCCACCCAGCTACCTCGAGAGCTCTCCCGCTATAACATCACTTTGGCAGGGCTTTGTGAAGTGCGATGGCAAGGCAATGGTGAGACAACAGTAGGTGGTGACCTTTGCTACATCTGGAGTGGCCCGATAAACGGACAGGCCTTTATGGTGTGGCATTTGCCATTCCAAAGGCCATCCATAGGTCCCTCATCAGCTGGACACCCTTGAGTGACAGACTCAACCAACTAACCAACTCCACCAACACAGCAAGATGACAATCATTGTTGCCTATGCTTCCACCGATGTCGCTGATTAGGATGCGAAGGATGTTTTCTTTGACCTCCTCCATCAGGCTGCTGAACAGGCCCCACCGCATGACATTACCATCATTCTCACTGATGCCATTGCCACTATATCAAGCAGCAATCAGCCTTCCGGCTCATCTGTGAGCACTAGATTTGCCGATAGGTCTACAAATGTTCTCCTTCTCTGCCAATATCACAACCTCTGCACCGCTGATACCTGGTTTCCTCAGAAACTCATCCATCACTGGACATGGTACAGCCAAGATGGCAGAACCCGAAAGGTGCTGGACCACATCCTCATTTTTCAACGCAGGAAGTCGTTTGTCACAAACGCGTGTACAGAGGAGCAGGAGTTCAGCAATACAGACCACCGCCTGCTGGTTGCTCAGCTTAAGTTAAAGCTACGAGACAATCAACACAAGACTCGGCCCCGCCCAGACTCCTCTCCACTCAGTGACCCCAATGTGCAACAGGAGACAAGTTTATACTGTGTTTTTGTATAATACTCTAAATTCTGAGTTGATTTACCCTAAGATGATAGACTCTGAGTTTCTGGTTCAAGAAAAACTTATTAGAGATTGTTCTGTTTACTTTAAGTAGTTTTACTTGTAGTCTAGCTTGTGCCCCCCCACAACAACAACAACAAAAAAAAGCCAACATTAATGGAGTCCCGGTACTACTATTCACAAAAGCATCAAGAGACAAAAAAGCTCCTTTAATCCTCTAACATTTAACCCTTCTCAAACTGGAAACCATCATGCAGACAGACATATGAATACACTTTTAGTAAAGGACACCGACCTTAAAAAAAGTTATTCAGGGCTATTTAAAATCTAGTGGGAAGAAAGCAGACTGTAGCTGTTGAAAATGACAAAATAATAAAGTTCAAACTAGACTCATGATCGTTCAATCATGTAATATCAATGTAAATATAAATTGTTTATTTTAACATGCACTCATGATTTGAAGTAAACTGTGATAATTATTCTAACAAAATAAATGTTTCTTTATTAAATACAGTATAGGGTATGTAAAGAGGATGTGACTAATTTATCTTTGCTCTTGTTTGTGGTGATGTAAAACTGGATAAGATTATGAATTACAGTATGAAGAGAAACGATAACGCTCAAATGTTATACAATAATAATAACACATCTAGCCAGGGCCTACAAATCCTCTCCCGACATAATGTAGGCTGTAGGACCAGTAATTCAGCTCATTCATCTAAAAGGCTATTCGACAAAAGGACATGCCTTGTTCGACAAAATCAAACATACCATTTGCTATTTTTACCAAGACAAACTGTGAATCTTCACTAGCGTGTGATATGTATGAGATGAATGAATGAGAAAATGAGACCACATTTATTGCTCTGTAAGCAGGGGTAGACAGAAAGAAACTCTGGGTTAATTACCACAGTAACTGACAAATAGCTTATTCTACCTCCTCTGAAACCGAACCTTTAAATGGGCCTCTCCAGGGAAACTTTTTACTAAAACTAAAAATGGGAAGGAGATAAGCTTGGAATTCTCCTGGCATTTTACCATTCAAGCACAGTCATCCTGGCAGTGCTTTAATAAAAGTTGCTTTTCCGTTTCTCTCAAATGCATTTAGGTTCATGTCCAAAAATGGTTTAAGGTATATGTTAAAGCTCACTTTAACAGACAGACTTTATTTGAAAATTAATTCAGTGAAAGAGACATACCAAGTGTAGCAGTTTCTTCCTGGAGCTTCATCGCCAATGTTGTAATGGTTTCCCATGTCATCAAAGCAACCACATTGACTCCATGCAACACATTTCATGGAATCTTCATCAAAGTATGGATGGGAATGGGGACACTGTGGATAACAGCCTACAAAACAATTATTGGGTCTCTGGAGGCCTCAGGACAAATACAATTACATTAAGAGCACTTCAGAGTTAATCTTTTTTTTTTTTAAATCACCCACCAACACATTTACATTCATCCCTGCAATTTACTCGTATCCTTTTTCATTGTGGAATTTTTTTTATATTTTGTTGTACTTTAAAAGTACTTTATGCGTTTTGAGGAACTCAACATGCATGCCTCATTTTGTACAAAAAAAAAGAAGTCCAAGATGGATTAAAATGTCTACCAAATATGTTTTGTCCATTTAGCCTGAACTAGGATTAAATAAGAACATTTGTATTTGGTATCTGAAGACCGTTTATCTACCTTTACCTTCTGCTTGAGAAACTTTTAAGCCCCTTTATAGACTGACAGTTGTTCATTTTAGGAGCTCTCTTAAGAGCTAGGACAGTTTTTGAGCAACTTTTGTCTTTACCAGGATCTAGTCTCAAGAGAAATTCTTAGAAAATGTCATCATTATTCAAAGAATGTTGTTAGAATTTTGTCACCAAGAGCAACTCTATGTACTTAAGAAGCTTTATGAAAACAGCCTCAGAATTTAACGTCTGTTTTTGTTCTGCTTGCTTAATGGATGAGATGCGTTGCTATAATAAGCTTACCTGATGAAATTCAAACAACCTTCAGGCATTCAATTCAATTTAAAAAAAACGTAATTTGTACCTTGGGGGAAATTCTGGGGGGCATGCACATTAATCAAAAATAAAAGAGCACCATAAAATACCATTCAACTGTTTTTCTGGTTAAGAACAAGAGGACATGTTAAAATATCTATCTAATGTACCTTCCAAAGAATTGGTGAGGTTGGAACAGATTCCTGATGGATTCCTACATGTCTTCATGCAAGGAGCTCCGCAAGGCTTGTAATGCCACTCACAGCCATCAGGGGCGTTGTAGTAGTCACAGAATATGGCTGCAAGAGATACAAATAAGTAGGTCGGTGCTCTATTCCTCAAAAGTTGGATGCCATTTAATATGAGTAAAACTTGTATTGAGTGTTATGGAGGTTATATTGTTTTGCCCACGAAAGCCACTTAATCCTCATTCCATGATTCTGATGATTTTAACTTACGGCACATTTTGGGAGTTCTCCACTGCACACAGACCCCGGCTTCATTACAAGCTTTGGCATAGGCAGCCACAGCAGTGCAGAAACATTCACAGTCCCCACCGTTGTCACATGCACAAGAGTCGCTTACACAAGAATCACTGTAAGGACTGGGATCAACCTTGAACATACAAATGTGTGTTTTAGCAGTATCTGTAGATCGAGGCTAACATTAATGTAATCCTGTGTAATGCTTGTAGCAGAGGCATTGGTAGCAACCAAGGCTGTTCCCTTGGTGCTAACAGTATAGACTAGGGACTCATTCAACTATTGAAATTTCCTCTTAAAAACCAACTGCCAGTGTCAAGCAGACTCTGACATTCATAAATGTATTCTCTTCTAGAATTTGTTTTTAGTTAAGAAGAAAGTCTACAAACACCTGAGAGCACTCTTGAGCAATTTTTTGCCATGGCAAAGTTATTTGTCATTTAATAAATCCATATATTTCTAATATTTTACAGTTGTTTACTCTGGTTCATCGCGTATCAACTTATTATGTCATGATAAAAGAGGACAATAAGTACCATCATGCACACTAGACTCTCCATAATTACCTGCGAATGACATTTCTCAAAGGTGACACTGTTAATGATGCTACATTGTTTCTTGGCCCAGGAAGCCCTGTACATATTAGAGACACAGGGATCAGTGATCACTTGGGAATTTGGGCAACTTGATGAACCCTTCCAACTGTTGCCAAACTCAACAACGTTCGCGACCAGGTCCCCAGAGGGCGTGATAAAGTCATTTTGACTGTCGCCATCATAGTTTCCACATAGACCACAGACAACACCCTAAGACGGGGGGAGTAAAAAGAGAGAAAACAGTAATAAAAGTATAAGGAAGGACATTTCTACCAGCCATCTCATTATATGTAGACATCAAAAAAATATAAAAGTAAAGAAATATTTCTAGCTTGAATCAGAATTACTGAAAACAATGAAAAATTATCCAATGTGTAATTGTAATGAGAAGCACCTTCCTGCTTTGATTGTATACAATGTTGGCAGCTTCCTTGCCAGCATCAGATATCATCTCCTTTTAGAGGTAAAATTAGCTCTTTTCTACTTCTTTGTGACATGTCTGTTATTTAGTTTTTCTAAATTTAGTCTGGATGATGGTGCAAAAGGATGCAAGGTGAAAAAGACTATAACCCTCTTCCAAAGTTCTTCACAACGCTTTTAATATTCTTCCTTTCAGTTTGCATTTGTATTGTTTTCTATCTAAGTGGTAGCAGCTGTGTTTAGCAGCACTTTGACAGATTTCCCAAAGGGGACAATAAAATATAGTATAGTATCGCTAAGGGAACAAATTTGAGAGAAAGAGACATCCGCAATTTTAAAAATAAAATATCTCTTAAAAGGATGAGCCTTTCAGTGCTGAAAGGTCATTTAGGGACAGTTGCAAGTTTACAACTTCTTGGTGTTCCTTTGTTGTGTTTTTGCCTTTTTTGACAGGGCAGCTGAAGGATATTCAAACATTTGGGAAGGAGAGAGTGGAGAGGAAGCCCAAACTTAAGGATCATCCTGACTGATGATTGGAATTGTGGATTTTAAGGAGGCCCCCTATGTATGTATTATTCGATCTTTTTAAAACCACATTTTTTGAAGAAATGTACTTTTTGCTTGTTAAAAGCGAAGTTTTCCAAGAGTCAATGAACATATTTACTGAAATACATCATACTCACTAACAATTGTTATGGCACCTGTTAAAGCTGACAGAAGCTGTCCTATTTACATTCAGCAAACTGCAGTCATAAATGTATTTTCATGTAGTTATACTGCTTTTTAACAAGCTTGCAAGGAATGAATCTTTTCAACAGAGACTTCGCTTGTCAAAAGGCAACAAAGTCAACTGACCTCAAGGAGTGACAAACTCAGAATGTGCAAAGTTCACAATGACAATAGGAAATCTCCCTAAGAGGGCCTCCCATCTGTGTCATCTATTTGATTCCTTTAAAATGTATGTTTGTCATGGGAAGTCAGTAAAGGAAAAAAAATAAAATAAATTTTATGTCTGGGAGGGTGTATTTCGAGCTTATGGGTTAGTTGCTCAATAACAGAGTGAAAACCCAAATGTGTCCATGGAAATAATGTAAAAAAAAGGTACATTTTTAAAAAGTAGTTTTGAATGGTGACACAGACTAAAATATTTACCTGGAACTTTGGTCTGATTTTCATGAAAAGACTGGTCCGCTGGTCCCACATGAGCGCAAGTCCTATCTTCAAGGTCACCACAAGGTAAAGACCCCTCTTTTGTACCTGGACAGGACTCACTTTGCCACTTCCCTTAACCACTTGGAAGTTCCCATCTTTTAGATGGAATTCATTTTCCTGTGGGTTATAACATCAGATAAACAGTGATTTTATGCTGCACCAGTTAACAGAGGCTGAATTTCATTTAAGCCAGGGTTTTAGTGGAAACATCAGGCATTCACTTAATGTAAAAAAAACAAAAAAAAACAACTGTCATAACCTTTATTTAACCAGGAAGAGAAACTCATTGAGATTAAAAATCTCTTTTTCAAGAGTGTCCTGTACATAACAAGCAGCAACACAAGAACAGAGTTTCAGACAGACAACATAGAAATACAAAACACATCCCAAATAAATCCTTGGACAATTGAAAGACACAAATAACAATTTTGAGCAGCAAAAAGTCAGAATCATCCTTTAACATATCAGGAAGAACATCTACAGCCAGATGTCTCTGCCTCCATATCCATTAACTTCCTCTTAAAAGCATTCAACGGGAGAAGTTGGTTAAGTTTCAAATCATTTTGTAATGTGTTCCAAGCAAAGGGAGCAGCGAATTTAAACACCTTTTGTCCTAGCTCTGTTCGGACTTTTGGAACAGATAATGAGAAGAGGTCCTGGGATCGAAGATTATAAGTCCCTGTACCCTTCTGACTGATGAGGGTCAGAAGGTATCAAGGAAGTCTGCGTAAGATCAAAGACGTCCATCCAACACATTCATACAAGAAACAGTGATGAGTTAGGGATTTAAAGTTGTAGTGATGAACCTCAGAGCTTCATGATACACAGTGTCCAGAGCATGTAAGCTTTGTGAAGAGGCATCCATGTATAAAACATCACTATAATCCAGCGCAGACATAAAACTGGCAGCAACCAACCTATTCTTAAACTCAAATGAGAGGCACGACTTGATTCTAAAGTGGAATCCCATAAAAAGAAAATCTTGTTTACCCCCAGGTAGATTTTGATGATCTTGGAGCAAGAGGTTCCCAAGCTCCCACATTTAACACTCTCAGTGATAATCCGGAAGCTTCCTTCTTTCTGATCCCCGTTGCAAAAGTCCTGAGTAAAGCACAGAGATAGCAGCAATGAATGAAAACTTTTTTTATATTAACCTTTTACATTATGGCCCAGACTAAATGGTAACTCTGATTCTAAATCTAAGTCTAATTCGCTGATTATAAACCTCTATAAACCTATAAACCTGGCCATGTTAAGAATCAAGTCAATCAACTGTTTTATTTTGTATTAATAAAGATGAAATTAAATCATGTTTAACAGCATGATGATCATCATCATAAACTAACTGGATATACAAGTTGGTACATTAGCCAACAACCAGTCCAGTAGCCTTTGGATCAAGCTCAAATTTACCAAGACCTGGATATGTGAGAACCTACACAGAAATACCCATACTTTAATCTGTAGAAAACGTAACAAATATTACATTAGTCAGAATTAATTAGACTAGCACCTGACAAAACACACAGTAGAGGCAATTAAGTTTTGTTTCAGTGTCTTGGCAGATAAGATGTTATACGTTACTTTGTCTGGTAAATCATGTAAAAAAAAAAAAGATAACCAATACAGTACAGATGGCAGGAATACAGTATGACTTGTTTTAGCAAATGGTGGAGTTCAATCTGAACAATATTCAAATCACATTTTTCTTCAAGTGTATTTTTTGATGGAAATCTTTTTCTTAATTTGTGATAAAGAAATTCTCCATATCCCGTTATTCCCCAGAGACCTTAAAATCTGTGTGATCTGTGTTCCAAAGTTGTAATTTTCTGTACCATTCTATACTTTTATACTCAGGCTGCAGAGACCAACACTACGGCACATGATTAATTGAACTGGAAGCAAGTATGTTTAGTTTAAAGCAGTCAGGAAGTTAAGTTACATGTACTGTAGTTAGGATGTTTAGTAAGATGTAGCAGGTGTTTAGTTAGGTGCAGTAATTATGTTTAGTTAGCTGTATGAAAAATGTTTTGATGCAGAAGACTTTTAGTTAGATGTAATTAGGACTAGTCACAGTTAGGATGTTCAGACATAAGAAAAGCAATGTGCTGTTATAAGAGAAGAGCATCAATGTAAGTTGGGATGTCTTGCTTTTCTAATAAAAAGAAAATGTAAAAAAAAAAAGAAAAGCAAAAATAATAATGTATTTTATCTAAAGGTGCCTTTCAAAACTCTCAAGGTCACTGTACAAAGTAAAGAGACAAAAACAAAAGCTATATAACAGCAAAGTTACAATTACATCAATAAAATTAACATTAAAAAGACAAATTACAAATTTGCAGTGTGAGTTTGTCTGGCTGAACTAGAAACAGACTGCAACTGCTCAGTGGTTTACTCAACTTTGTTGAAAGCTCAATTTTGTCGACTCAAATATGTTGCATTTCAGCCAGGACTGACATCACCATCATCACTGATTAAAACTGTTACATACATGTGACAGAATGACACTTTACCTGTAGGAGTGTGTATTCACACTGTCCATTGAAGTCAAACTTCTTATCATCAAATGTGCTGAAGTGCCCATTGCCATACATTCCACAAACAGCATCACACACTTTAGTTGTACATTCAAACTTTCTTTTTTGGCAGGTACTGAGAACACAAACAGAAATCACAAAGGTCAATAGTGGGTTTGTGTGGACCCTTCAGAGAAGTAATGTGACCTCTCCATTAAGTGTCGTCAAATCAGAGCAAATGCAAAAGATTAAAAGTAACATAATAATGTTTACTGGTCGTACACTTTGGCATTAGCAATATTTTCTATCAGTCACTGTCACATAAAAATAAGTTAGTGTCATATGTTTTTAATCTCTACTGAAAATTATATAATTATAATGAGACAAGATAAAAAAAAACACTTCAATGAGATTTGCTGAAATATTTCAGTCTATTAAGTTACATTGCCAGTAGCAAGCTGAACACTATAATGATAATAACTGGTAAAATGAAGTAGCAGTGGCACAAGTTTGTATGATGCAGTTGTCACATTATTATTAATAATAATAACAACTGTAGATTGGGTCAATAAATCTCACTTTAAATAACTATTTGTTGTCTCATAGAGTAGGCTGTATCCTAGCAGTGAGACCAATATAGAATGCCACCTAGAGACAATACACGACTTTTCCCTCTTGAAAATTCAACCCCATTTTATGTTTATACAAGTCACAGCTTATCTGCAAAAACATGCTGAGAAACATAGTGACAAAGACCAGGAAGGAAAGGAAAAAAGAGTTTTGAGGTTTTTAACAACTGTATGTGCACATTATCTCTGACCAGCTGCTGTAGACTAGAGCACATCTCCCTTCTTTCTGCACTGGTTGAAGTATTAGCCATTTTAGTTCAAACTGGTCATAATTTAAATAATGAACACGACTCTGCCCGATGCAGCAGCGTTTAGCTTTTTTTTAAATTGCTCATTATGTCTAATGCCGCTCTGTGATGTTTGGATGTACTTATTGTAATTTGAATTAGTGATTTTGAACTTAGTTTGTTTGTTGTTTCAAACAAGTTTGAGAATACATCATTTACATATTAAGCAATACTACAGTTCTGTTGGACATCGGGCCCATCAGAGAATAAACCTTCATAGAGGCAAATAAGGTGGTGAACAAACACAATTGGAATGACCTACACAAACACAACAATGGACATCATGTTCCTCACACCTTAATAATAATAAAAACAACAACAAAGAGAAGCACCACATTTTCTCTCTCAGGAGGTCATAATCATGCATTTAAATTTAAAGGTGGTACTGTTACTGGTATATATCTTTTAGAGTGTTGGGTTGATTAAAAAAAGTTTCCTCAAATAAAAAAATAAAAAAAGTGCCCAGCAATGGTGGGCAGCACAACAGGGCAAATTGGTCCATGACAGGTTGAGGGCTTAACTATATTAAGTAATTGGAAACTCCACATAGTGAACATCATCTCACAAAAACTCAAATTGTTTCATATATTCTGATGAGACTTATATTACGGATTTTACTGTAAAAAAAAAAAAAAATATATATATATATATATATATAATTAAATAAATACATTTAAGTATAGGAGGAAGATACTTAAGCTACTGATGTGTATGTAAGGCCTTTTACAAACCATATGTTGCAGTCCTCAGTCAGTGTTTGTCCAACATGGTAGATTTGTCCATTGTGCAGACATGGACAATTATTCTCATTGACACAGCCCCCTACTCCATCTGACACCAGGCCTTTAGGGCACATGCAGCCTGATAAACAGCCTGTTTTGACCTTCAAATGAATGTAAAGGAAAACAAATGTTTCATATAAACAGAGCTTGTGCTCGTAGGTTATTTGAGAGAAAGTGGGAGGCCACGTGGCACTTACACAAGGGTTGTCCAGATTGTTGCAACTCCGCTCGCATTCAGTCCCGCTATCCCCAGGTTCAGCATTGACACAATCAAAGTAAACCATGGGGGGAATGCATGTTTGTGAGCCTGTGTTGTAAGAAACAAATACATTAGAAAGCAGGTTTTCAGTACTTTGAAAGTGGCTCACTTCTTACTCGAGGGTTTTACATGCCAAAACACCACCTTCTAACCAATCAGTGTTGTTGATCACAGAGCTCTGTGTACTCAAAAGATACCCTGTTTAACATAATCACAGATCCCAAGAGTAATATAAAATTACACTAACAATCATATATCATTTCGCAGCAACATCTTTCTTTCCATTTGTATCTCAAAGTGTTAGAGTACTTAATACATATCAGGCCTCTGCATTAACTGTCTAAAAAGCACAAAATGAATTTCAACCATTAAGCACAAAAGCGATGAAAACATTTTGGTGATAGGAATTACATTAAGCATTTCTGATATTTAAGTATATGGAGACCTACTTTGTTCTCCTTGGCAGCTGAGAGCTCCATTTTTGCAAAAACTGTGAGATAATGAAAAAGTAAGAAGTGTTAATGTTGTCATCAAGCTTAATTCTTCGTCCTTCCATGAAAAAAAAATCGTCTTTATTCTTTGTGTATGGTCATGTCATGGGTCTCATACCAACATTTCATTGTGTAACCTTGTGATCGATTCTATTACAACGGCTCTTCCTCACATGACTTTTTATTGTCTACCTAAAGATATTCTGTGGCCATCAAATCAATTGCTGAGCATCACATCCCAGGATTTGATTCACAAACAAAATTTCAATTTGAATTTGCAGTAGACTATTGAGATGAGCTGTAAGCAATTTGCACTGTGCTGTATTTGTGTTGCCACTTGCCAGGGCATTTAAGTTCAATCAGACTCAGCGATGGCCAGCTGTCAGGTGCGCAACAATGGTCCGCCATGGCGCTCAGCCCATGCCACAGAGGACACAGCTCACACCTCCAGTGCAATGAATGATGAATGGTTATAGACCAATGGGGTTTAATAGAGCACGCACGAAAACCTGCCAGTAGAAAGTTGCAATAATTAGTGTGTGATATTCCAAGACTCTGTACCAGGTGCTGTGTTGCATGCTCTTACAGGTAAGTTCTAATCTTTTCGATGTTGTACAGGGCAAATTGACATGACTGGGCAGTAAAAGCCACTTGAACTGAAAGGACTTAAATGATAGCTGATCATCAATCACAAGAACTAGGTTCTGAGTTCTGAGATGAAAAGCAGCTCAGTCTTTGAGAGATAAAGTTGAAGGTAGAGTTTATTTATCCATTTCATGCTTGCATTCTTGCTAAGAGTGTAACATCGTATGGTGATAATGACTGAAACAGCTGGGTATCATCAGCATAGCAATGGTATGAGAAGCAGTGATAGAAGATTACTGCACCAAGTGAGGTTTTGGAGAAGAAAAGGGGACCGAGCACTGACCCTTGAGGAACCACCTGTGGATAAATTGTGAGCGTTGGACACTTCTCATTTCAAAGACACTCTAAAAGATCTTCCTGAGAGGAAGGATCTGAACTAGCAGATAGCAGAGATGATACTGTTCTTCATCAATCCAATTAAATTAAAAAAAAACTTGTATGTCCTGGGGGGCAATTCAAATCACTCAGATCATTTAGTCATGAGACAGCAAAAAATGTTCTTGCACACTCCAGATGAACTAACCTGAGCAATATTACCTCTTCACCATAACACAGTTTGCACATTCACATGCTTTATGTTATCATGAAGCATGCTCAGTTTACAAACCGGTGGACTGGAGTAAACAAATTAAACAAGATCCAGACATATCTCAAGTTTCAGATTACATCATTTACATATTAAGCAATACTACACTTCTGTTGGGCAGTGGGCCCATCGGAGAATAAACCTTTTTAGAGGCAAATAATGTGGTGAACAAACACCAGTCATCATTCACCTCACAAACAACTAGGTGTTAAGTACAAGCCTAACTACAAAGACTACAAAGTTTTTGTGCCACTATGCTATAACCTTCACCTCATTGATAGACTACTGAATA
Organism: Symphodus melops; assembly: GCF_947650265.1. Taxonomy (NCBI): domain Eukaryota; kingdom Metazoa; phylum Chordata; class Actinopteri; order Labriformes; family Labridae; genus Symphodus; species Symphodus melops. Next base: position 23,627,263 of record NC_136693.1, read on the forward strand.
ATAACACCAAAAATCTCTAACTGTTGCATCCTTAGTACGGAGCCCCCAAAAATAGATGAAATCCTGATAATATAACGTCAAAACGTTAGTAAAACACTGTGTTACGAGTTTTATTTTTTGGATATACACAATTAAAATTACATTCAAAATAGGACTCTACAGCTGAAGTTATAACCACCTCTCTAATTGTGGAGAACTCTCTAATTCCTTCATTATTTATTTTCATGTGCTGATTGAATTGTACTGCTAATTTTCAGCTCTTGTTGTTATTTCTCTTTGTATTTACCATTTGATGCCATTCTTCGTCACAGTTTGTCCAGCAGGATAAATGTTGTCTTTATAATAGCAGGTACAGTCTTTCTTGAGTACGCATTTGCCCATGTTATTCATGTAGAAACCCTCAGCACAGCCACAGCCGTCAACTGTGGTAAAGCTGGCCTGGCAGGAGTAGTCAGGTTGACTAAGGGACTGGCAGGTACGTTGGCAGTTTGTCATGTTGTAAAGATAGGTTGTTGTCGCTGGACATATGCTGTATTGACCTGGTAGAAGAAAAATTAGGTTTAGCACATGAGTTACAGTAAGGATATTAGTCAGCTATGATCCATCTTCTTTTCAGTGTTTTCTTTTCATACAGCACAAAGAGGCATTAGATTAGAAAAAAAGCTTTGATTCTGGAAATGTAAATCTAAAGATCACATTATGATCTGTTTAGACACCTGTTATGAGAGCATGTCAGCAAGAATAAAAGCATTGTGGTCCAGTTTTTATAAAAAACTGACAATAGATCACAAACATTTTATTGGTCACTCCAACTATTTCAGTAACATTCAGTGATCAATCAATTTATGAATGTACTTCTGTTATTGTTGTTGTCTATCATCACATTTTTATAAACCCATTTTTGTCTGTTAAAACAGAAAAAAAAACACCCTTGTTTTTTTGCTCACCACAGGCCTCTGCCCGCCAGCCACTGAGATAGATTCCTTCTACTGAGCAAGCAACCACATATGCAGAGAAAACAGAACACATGCAGGCCTCACTGTCTTCACAGTTACAACTGTCATACATACACATCTGTAAGGAGACACAGCAGGCATGGACATATTAGCAAGGGAGGAGATAAGTTCATCTGTTAGCACAACCTCCTTTGTACAAACTTACTTTATTGTATTTGGAAGGATCAACAATGTGGTGACATGGTGCAAACACTCCTTTAGGATCTACTAATTTGGAGCACCAGAACATTGCAAAAGTTCCTGTGATCAAGTAAAAAACAGAAATGAGGTGGTTACAGAAAAGAAATTCATAGTTAACTCTGTGGGGTGTTATGGTATGTCATAGTTTCTGTAATTTGAGATGACATGATGAGACAATTATGGGAGATATAAAGCAGCACCCTTGTTGATTCCAATGTCACAGGGATTCCCAAGGTACTGAGTTATGTCGGGACAGCTGGCTCTGTGTTTCCACTGATTGACGAATCCTACAGCAGTGCTCTCCACCAACCCAGATTCCACACCAAAGTCATCTTTTGATTTGTTGTTAAAGTTCCCACACAGACCTGTTTAAACAAAATTTAATCATGTTTTACTTTTTTTGCTTTGTTTTTCAAATAGAAGTACTTAAATAGTTTCAGGTTACATTTTGGAATCCACATTTATATAGACATTAATGTGGAGGCATACCAGAAAGGGATCCTTTAAGTGAAGAATCCGCCTTGAGAAAGACTTGCATCTTTGGGGTCAACTGGACTGCAATCTTGATGCCAACCTTGGTCTTGACGAAGATAAAGAAGGATGACGGCTTCGATACTACGAGGTCCGCTGCAATGGTCAGAAGACATTGAAAAGCTCAGCCTCACAGCTTTACCACTTGAAATATACACAGATGCTGTTAGATTTTAGCATTTCTAAAATGTAATGTATTAATATTCTACATTTTTATGCACCTTAATGTTCTGTTGCAGAAACTCTGTATAGGGTCTCTCTTAAGTTTGGGTGTAAAGTCCACATTAAATGCCACAAATTCCTCTTCCCTGTCCTCGCATTTGCTGAGAGCCAAATGTGGTGGTGCTGGTTTCCCAGGTGGTGGTCCCCACTTTGGTTGCTGTGTATCCCTGGTCTTGATTTTGTGTCACGATAGTGTGTTTGAGGTGCTTTTTCAGTTTTAGTTCTCCGGAATCCCTCTCATCCCTCATCAACCCATTTGACTGGTAAGCCTCAGCATCTGCGAAGGACCCTTTTTTTCCTTCACATAAAACGCCACACGTGTTTAATGTTTTAAACCGTCTTTTAATATATATTTAAATTGAACCCACATTTCCGGCCTCTAAGTGAATCGAACATGAGTGCTTTGTAAAATTGCTTCCCTAACATTCAATTAGTACATGGGTGAACCTGCCGAGGTAGCGGTGTCATGCATGCATTTTTTGAGTTTGTGTTAAGGTTACCTTAACTAAAAATAAGAGTAAAGTTCCAACCACTAAAGTACCCACTGCCACTTAACGGCTGTTATCTCTCTGAGAACACACTGTTAGAGCTAAACAACAGCTAAACCCTTTGCTTCTCTTGATCTTCCAAGTTATCACATCCTGCAAAATCTATCATGACAATATTATTTTACGTACAACTTTACACCTACAAGGACCTTTTTATGTATAACTTCTGCCTAGGCACAATCTCTAACACCTAAAATCTATATAGTGTTGCTGTGTCTTTAATTAGAAATTATGTTCTAATTAGGACTCGCGCAGTGCTGCTGCAACACAGTGCTTAGCCCAATTTACATTTATATTTGGGTCTATTGTCTATAAAATACCTTTATGCTATGATGACAGACACTTAGATTTGCAATCAATATAAGCGACACAGCGGGCACTTAGGAATACTGAAATATTTATATTGGGCACAAATTAAAAGTATCGAGAGGAGTAATTACAAATCTATTTACATCTATTTTTTGTGAATAATAATTTTTTATTGTTTTTCCTGTTTTTCCCCAATATGCATTTAAAGCAAACATAAAATAAAAAAACAAACAAACAACAATACAATCACCCTGCACCTCTCTTTCCTTGGTTGGCACCGCACAACAAGAGTCCGAGATCTTTAGTGGACATAGACTTAATTATAACATAATTACCAATACAACAATAATAAGCCAACCACAATACATATAAAACAGGATGGGTCAGCATTAGTAAAAATAAATAGATAAACTGTACCACAGTACACTCAGAGTATGTATCTCTCCACTCACTGTATCACCCATCAGGGGCTTTCTAAGAAAGATATGTATTTGCCCTACTTCCTAGAATACAGATTTAATTAACCAAGTCATTTAGAACAGGGTTTCTTAACCTTTTTGACCTTGGGGCCAAACATTTTCAAGGCAAGGTATTCTGGGGCCCAATCGAGTAAATGGTTCTGATTTAACTTTTGCGGTCACTTTTATTTAATAGCTATTTGTGTCACTATGTAGTAATAATGAATACTGTTCTTAAATTGTGTGTTTTTTTAATCAATATATTAACCTATACATAGGCTAATTATGCATAAAACCTTGCACAAGTTAACAAGATCATTTAATTAATTTTGCTCATATGAAACTATGTTTAAGTGCATGTTTGTCAAATGAGTAACACAATATAAACTTAGAACAATAAAAGCAATAAAATTAGGTGCTCAATGAAGTTAGGTAGATTTGTTGAAATTAAAAAGAGCATTCTGTTTTGTGTAGCGCTGCCCCCGTTGCTGTCATTATTTTTTCATTACGTTTCCATTCAGATTCACCCCTCCAGGGTGGAGTGAAACTGATACGGGGGGTGTATCGCAGCCATGTGAACGAAACGGAGCGAACTCTCTGGCTGGATTTGGACATGCGCAGTAGTCGAGAACAAACATAAACAACAATGGCGGCGGCTATGTGCTTCAGCAGCTATTCGCGTTGTATAGTCTCTTAAAACAGAACCTTGATATGATACATTGTGTATGTCGCCACCGAAAAAGCATCAACTACTTGCGGCAAACAGTTCAACCTTTATCCAAGCACAGGGCGACCATATGCAGCATTTGGGTAAGACTTGGGAGAACAAGCTGCTAAAGAGGATGTTGTGGAGGAAGTGGTTGTACTGGTCGCGTTATAAAGTTCCACTGCCCACTACTGGCCGGGCGTGAGAACTACATCGTTTTCACTCAGGCAAGACCTGCCGTGTAGACGGCCTGTACATCCAATCCGGAGTGCGGTCGTTTCGATGCGTTTCTGTCACAGCGTCTCCGTGTAAACGGGGCCTCAGGGTAGTCACCTAGCAGAGTTGAGACTTCTCCGTAGACGTTAAACTAAATATTCTTCTCCTTCTCGCCATGTAGGCCTACTTCTAACTGGTGCATTACTGCCTCTGGTGGTCGGAGAGTATATTGCAGGCCAACGATCACGGCCCTTACGGCCCACAGATGCAAACATATTATCCCCTCGCGGCCCTGCAGGTGGCGCTCGCGGCCCTTCAAAGGGCGGACCCATGGTTAAGAAACCCTGGTTTAGAAGACATTTTTTTCAAATGCTGCTAGTTTTGCCATTTCTACAGCCCATTGCACTCTGATAGGACGTATTTTCATGGATTCATTCATCTTGATAAATTTGTGGATATATCTTTTAGTTGTGTCAACCATGCGAGAGTAATTCTTTTAGGTTTGTGAAGATGTACTACATAAAACATCATATTACAGTAGCAGCAGAGTTATATTTGGTTTGGAGCAAACGGTCTTCTTTGTTCTAGCCTTATAGAGAAGTACACAAATAGCAATGTTTCTGTTGTTGTCTGAGAGATTTAGCTTAACATAGATGTTTGACATTTGAGTCAAGGAGATGAGTTCTTCATGCCTTATACAGAGTGAAATATTTGTGGGCTGTCTTTCTATCAGAATATAAGGAACACTGTGAAGAAGAATAGTGTTGCCAGTGACTGTGGAGTCCTGCTCCACCACCAATAGCATGTGAGATTGTGAGCAGCATGCCAGTAACGGCAAGGTTCTGGTCATGAAGCATGTCTGAGCTATTGTTTGTTATGTTATGTTATTTGACCATGGATAAATGAATCTAAGATGATCCACAGGTCTGTTTGATAATGTCCTCCTCGTTCATTCAACACAGATACAGAAACCCCCACCTTACAGTGGAGTCATGAACTGATTCTACTTACACACTCCCTCAGTCTTCCATCTCCTGAGAAGAATCTGCATACCTATCATAATGCCAGTTTGGACCCAACTTTTAATGCATTTATCCCCTCCCAGCAGAACTGATCGGTCATTGAGAATAAATAATATGGTGGTAAAGGGAATTTGGGTCTCTGCAATGTCACCTATACTGTTATAAATCCTTGTCCAGAATTGTTGAACTTTGTCACAGGACCACAAAACGTGAACTAAATGACCCTCCACAGATTTGCAATATGATCTGGCTTTTAGTCCCAGTTTATCCAATCTGAAGGGTGTCCAGTAAAAGTGTTGTATAATCTTAAATTGGATGAGGCGCACCCTTGCATCCCTAGACACTGTTTTAACACTCTACAAATCATATCTGCCCCCGTCATCCAGTGTAAGATTCAGATCCTTTTCCCTCTTCTTTAAGGCTGAAGCAGTAGCATCTGCACCATCATGGTGGAATAGACAGTTTATGTAAAGTCAGTGGTCATGTTACAAAATACTGATCCTTCTAATTCGGAGGGTCTTTTTTGGGATGTTAAGTGCATACATCAGTTGAAGTTACTCACAATAATACAGTGGGAGCTCAGAATGCATCTGGTTCACTTCAACCCTCCCAGATGAATGGATTTTCATCACCTGTCATTTTGTAGAGACACATTTTAGATTTAATGAAAACGGAGGCAGCATTTTTTTTGATTGTGTGAGGTAAACCATTACTTCCAGACTCTATCCTGAACAAATTATAATACAATTATAATATAATACATATTTTCTGGCAGTTGATTTTTCAAGTTCATCTGAGTACGTCCTTCCAAATTTATGAATTGCATATTTGTGTGTGGCTTACCAAGCCTTTTAAAGCCAAAGTCACGGCTCTGAGGCAGGTCTTACTCTTAGATGAGCCACACTGTTCCATGTCCACAATCACAGTGAATGTATCTTCCTACCAAAAACATGGGGAAAAAAAGGAATTTAGCATAGTGTCAAGGACTGTAAGATAGGGATTAGGGATGTGTCTGACCATTCAGGGGTTTACCTAACCTTGCACCCAATTTATCAATGGAAAAATACACTTTGGAGACCAAATAAGAGCATTTTAAATGACAAAACAGTACAGAAACAGATTCAACAGGAATTTGAAACATATTTACAATATAACGATGATGGAGAAATGTCTCATTTTGTCTCTCATTCTGGAGAGAGGATGCTACCAATATCAATAAGATAATTGGGGTGGAATTAGATTTTTCCTTTGTTACTTTATATGTCAGTAAAATACCAGAAACAGCCCTACACAAGGAAAATACTTAATGAAGATACTCTTAGGATGTAACAGGAAAGCTATTAGTAGGAAATACTGCCTCATGCCCCCCTGATCAGCCATGTCTGTCATTTCCAGCACTGATAGACACAGCTCATGATGCTCCCAGTATGGATTGGTATGCCTAATGTCTGTATACTACCTTGACAAGATTGTAGGAGCAGTCGCCGTGGAATGTGTAGGGTTTTCCATCGAAGGTGTCGATGTGAGATCCTCCTATCAGAGAGCAGATTCCTGGACACTGATCCTCAGTGCACTTCCAACGACCATAATTACACATGCTGTAGGAACAAGCACACAAACAAACACATGCACGCGCAAAATTTGTGAAAAGTTTTGGTACATGTCTTAGCTTATTTTGTATTTCAAAAGTGTGTATTGGATGGAAGAAAACTCATTAGGCAGATTAGGTTGATTTAATAAAGAGGACATCAAATGCATCCATCTATAGCAAGATTAAAGTATTGTACATTTTCCAAGCAGACCTGAGAGAAATGGCGTATTTCAGTAGGATTGGGACAATTCCTTAAAAAAACAATTATTTACAGTTTTTTATGATCGTTATTTATTATTTTTAACAATTTTCCTAAACTCTTAACACAGTTAGCAAAACATCATCCTACACTATACAATTAACACATTTCTTGACACATAATGCATACAGTTCACACAAAATAAAATGCTTAATAAAATCATCTTCTTAACCTAATTTATAGACTAAAGTCTACATGAACAATATTGTAGATTGAAATATTGTCAAATAATATAGTATTATGGATTGAAACACAAAACATCCCCTGTATTTTTTTCACAAATATCTCCCCTGTATTTTTTTTCCATTGCTACTTTGAAACAGCTGATGGAAGTTATGCAAATCACCTCACAGCTTATTCACATGTAGGAAACACACTTAGGTGTATATTGTAAAACAATGACTTGTGTGGAAAAGGAATAATATAGAGCAACAAGAAGAAAGCATGAAAAATTCCTGCATGAGGGAGAGGAACATGAATAACAGGACAAGACATTGGCAGACAAGTACCAGGACAAAGGAGAGGAAGATGAGCACCAGGACAAGGCAGAGGAATACAAGTTCCAGGACAAGGGAGAGGAATACATGTTCCAGGACAAGGGAGCGGTATACGGGTTCCAGGACAAGGGAGAGGAATACGATTACTAGGACAAGGGAGAGGAATACGAGTTACACAACAAGGGAGAGGAAGCCAAGTTCCAGGACTAGGCAGAGGAAGACAAGTTCCAGGGCAAGGTGGAGAAAAATGGTTTCCAGGACTGTCCCTTGCCCTGGAAGACAAGTTCCAGGACAAGATAGATGAATGCATGGACAAGGTTAAAGTAGAGGAAGAGCAGTCAGAATGTGTGGAGTCGCTTAAAGAAGGGCTAGAGCTATACTGTATGTAATGAAATAAAAGCTACTATTATAGATTATTTCATAAGCCAGAGACTATCATACAGAGAGGCTTGTCAAAGAATTTTTGTAATTATTTATTTAATGATAATGTTAATTCACTGTTGCTGATTTCAGTCAGACCTGACTTGTATTCCTCTCCCTTGTTCTGGAGCCTCCCTTGTCCTGGAACTCGTATTCCTCTCCCTTGCCAGTTCAACTTTGTCTAGACTCCAAGGACAGCTGGGAGAGAGCCAACAGCTCTCCTGATATCTGCAGAGATGTTTGGGAAAACTTGTTGTTCACTCCTGACTGCTAAACATCATAGATTAGTCGAGGTGGGTCAATGTGGCACAACCCTGATAATGATAATGATAATCTTTTTGAATATATGCAAAGCCTTTGGAAGTGTCTGGCAGTTTTGTTTGAGCATGACACTGAACCACAAGTGTGATGCTGAATCATGTCTCAATGAGTGGGCCTTCTTATCTGATGTATATCAATGTAAGCCATCTGAGTCTAAGGAGTCTTATTATGTGGAGTTAAGTCTTGATAATTTCTTTGACAGGCTCAACATGATGACCAAGATGGCGGCGCGAGCGCATCGCGAGGCCCAGCGTCTCTCTCAGATTTGCAATTTTGCAGTAATTATCCTGTTAATCGCTGTGTGATTGAGAGCATCCTAACCAGCAGTGTCACAGTCTGGTACGGAAACTGCTCTGTCACGGACCGTAAGGCGCTACAGCGGGTGGTTAAAACAGCCCAGCGCATCACAAGGTGTCCACTTCCTGCCATTGAGGATGTCCAGAGGAAACGCTGTCTGCGGCGAGCTCACGGCATCCTTAAAGACTCCTCCCACCCTGCCCACAGACTGTTTACCCTCCTGCCCTCCGGTAGGCGCTTCAGAAGCCTCCGGACCAGAACCAGCAGACTGAGGAACAGCTTTTTCCCCAGAGCTGTCTCCCTACTGAACTCTACCCCCCGAACTCTGAACTCTGTCTCCCTCTCAAACTCCGCCCCTCTCTCGAACTCTGCCCCCTCCTGACAGCACTGTTTTTTTCAATGGAGATAACATTAAACATTAAAATCAGAAATACACTCTATACATTGTTAATGTGGTAAATGACTATTCTGGCTGCAAATGTCTGGTTTTTAATTAAATAACTACATAGATGTATAGAGGCCGATTTCCAGCAAACATCACTCCAGTGATCTAATGGTGCATTGTGTTTGCTAATTGCGTTAGATGGCTAATAGATTATTAGAAAACCCTTGTGCAATTATGTTAGCACAGCTGAAAACAGTTTAGCTGGTTAGAGAAGCTATAAAACTGACCTTCCTTTGAGCTAGTTGAGTATCTGGAGCATCACATTTGTGGGTTTGATTAAACTCTCAAAATGGCCAGAAAAAGAGAACTTTCAAGTGAAACTCAACAGTCTATTCTTGTTCTTAGAAATGAAGGCTATTCTATGTGAGAAATTGCAGAGAAAATTTTGTACAACGGTGTGTACTACTCCCTTCAGAGAAAACAGCACAAACAGGCTCTAACCAGAGTAGAAAGAGAAGGGGGAGGCCCAACTGCACTACTGAGCAAGAAGACAAGTACATAAGAGTCTCTAGTTTGAGAAATAGACACCTCACAGGTCCTCAATTGGCAGCTTCATTATAGTACCCGCAAAACGCCAGTGTCAATGTTTACAGTGAAAAGGTGACTCCGGGATGCTGGCCTTCAGGGCAGAATGGCAAAGAAAAAGCCATATCTGAGACTGGCCAATGAAAGAAAATGATTAATATGGGCAAAAGCACACAGACATTGGATGGAGTTTCTCTGCAAAAAGTGTTATGGACAGACAAATCTAAGTTTGTCTGTTTGTCTGTTTGTCTGTTTGTGTTTGGATTACACAGAAGAACACTGAGAAGCAGAACAACTGAAAAGATGCTGGAAGAGCACCTGACGCCATCTGTTAAGCATTGTGGAGGTAATGTGATGGTTTCATCCTACAACAGGACAATGACCCAAAGCACACCTTCAAATGATATAAGAACTATTTAGGGAAGAAGCAGGCAGCTGATATTCTATCGATTATAGACTGGCCAACGCAGTCACCAGATCTCAATCCTATTGAGCTGTTGTGGGAGCTGCTTGACTGTAAGTTACACAAGAAGTATCCAACAAGCCAATCCAACTTGTGGGAGGGGCTTCTGGAAGCATGGGGTGAAATTTCTCCAGATTATCTCAGCAAATTAACAGTCGGAATGCCAAAGGTCGGCAATGCTGTAAAATGGAGCATTCTTCAACGAAAACAAAGTTTGAGGGAGAAAATTATTATTTCAAATAATAATCATTATTTCTAACATTGTCAATGTCTTGACTATATTTTCTATTCATTTTTCAACTCATTTGATTAAAAAAGTGTGACTTTTCATGGAAAACACAAAATTGTCTGGGTGACCCCAGACTTTTGAACGGTCGTGTAGATTAATTTGTTTTTAGAATCTACGTTAATTGCAGTTTGGGTTTCTCTTACTGCAAACTGTAAATAATTGACTCGTGTTATAGTAACTGAATATGTTCCTGTATTTTGTCTTTCTAAGGATTCCTAGTCTACCTCCCTGAGGGAGCAGAGGAAGGCTCCAATTTGCCATTTTCAACATGGTTGATTGCTGAAAATAAAATAAAGCCTGCACTGCAGCACTTCTTTCTCGTTCTTCTGTTGTTGTTGTTTTTTCAATAAAATGTACCTTCTATATAGCAACTCTGAGATGGGTCATTCCTTTTTTTGTATTGAATTCCTTCAGCAAAATAAACAAAATGCATGCATTTAACCCAACAAAAGAAACTGCAGTTCAAAATACAATCTATGATCAATACAATACTGTCTATAATATAAGGAGTCAGGTGAGGACCTGACTCATATAAAGTAATGCAGTTTCTGTAACTCCATCTGTTGTTAGTGTTTTTATGGCATGTGTGCTTTGATTGACTAAATGTTCCTGTTGAAAGAGAACATGTGTTACTGTTTTGGAGAACACTGGTTTAATGTATAATTGTATTTTCAAAAATTATGTTGGCGTTAAGTTTACAATGTATAATTTTCAGCAGGAAACTTGAACTTTTCCCCATTGCGTGTTTTAGATGTGTTGGTGCGTTGTATTAAAGTATTGAAAAAATTGTCATAGCTATTGTAAAAACTGTAATACGGCATTTGGATTCTTTAAATACTACCAAGATTTCCCTGAATGACGACCAAAAATGACAGACTATTAAAGTTTATTGGGTAAATAAATGTACGCAACACACATCATTAAAATGTGTAAATAAATCACTCTTAAGTTAAAAGGTCTAAATCACAAATCTATAGATCAATTCAATGGAAAAATGGAAGTTGACAAGCAGCCACTATTGTTGAAGCATTTTCCTTGCTTAGCTCACATTTGAATAAGTGTTGTACCAAAAAGTAAATAATTTAAAACATTTGTCTACTTTTTAAATAATTGTATGAATTACTTTACTTTTTCCTAGAACTTTGTAAAAAAAACAAAAAAAACAGGGAGCGCCCAGCAGACACAGTTGAGAGCGGATACTATCACATTCAACGTTTATGCATAGGACAGAGATATTCTTCAGAGGTAGATCAAGGGAAGAATACAATAATCAATACTAATTTCTTTCCTCTCTGAGTAATCGGTAGATGGTGCTTATTCCACCATCAAGGTGAGATGGATTAGTGAAGCCAACAAGCTTGTAGAATAATGTTATATTAAACAGCATTTCATAATTTATGTATGTGTCCGCTGGTGGGTCTCTCTTTATTTCTTGGTTATGAAATCAGGTTGTTCTTATAAAAGATACTTGAACTCTAACTCATATTTTGATCTCCTGATTAAGGTTCATCAGCATAATGTTTATTAAAATCTAACTATGAGAGCTGCTGTTGCAGTAAACAGGTAGCAGCAGACTCTGAGGTGCCACCTAATTGAATTTGAATTTGAATTTCCCTCGGGATCAATAAAGTATCTATCTATCTATCTATCTATCTATCTATCTATCTATCTATCTATCTATCTATCTATCTATCTATCTATCTATCTATCTATCTATCTATCTATCTATCTATCTATCTATCTATCTATCTATCTATCTATCTATCTATCTATCTATCTATCTATCTATCTATCTATCTATCTAATGGCTACCACCAACTATCATAGGGTGCGTTCGGATGGTCCCTCTATCTACTTTCACTGTCTACTTTACCATAACCCCGGAGAAACCTCATGGGGTTAACTTTTACAGAATTCGAACAGCTCTTATCATGGCCGCCACTTAAATACTTCTGGGGTAAAGGTAAAAAGAAGATTAAAAGGATATAGGAGGAACAATCTGAACACATCCATAGACCATTGCAGCATCCACAAACCGGAAGTCGGTCTATACAGTGATGATTTCCTTTTTTTACAGGCTTCAGGAGGATGAGTTTTTGGTTAGGCTACTTAAGTTATTTGCATTAAAAAAACCTAATAAGCTTAGTGAACACACAGTTGCAAAACAACTGCCCACATAGGGAGGCAAGAGGGAGAGAGAGAACGAGACTGCACAAGAATTAAATATCACCTATAACATAAAAATGTATATTATCAATACTGTGACTTAGTCAATGTGATTAATGTCTACTTTTGTCATACACTTTAAAAAACATGGAAGTAGTCAAAGTTATGAGTGTTAACTCATTGGTTTCTGAAGTTGAAATGTCACGGAAAAAATGACATATTACAGTATGGTGTTTCTTGACAAAGAAGTGAATTATTCAGACTAAACTAACTTGGCAGGCTGCAACCATGTGTGTTACTGTTGTGTATGTGGCTGACAAGAAAGAAATGTGGGGATTAGGGAAGCAAAATTATTATTATTATTATTATTATTATTATTATTATTATTATTTTAAGGTTGAAATTTAGCTTAGGTTCTTCAACTTTTATGCAGATATGACTGTCATAAGGCTAATATAATTCAAACTTGAATAAAAACAGAGAAGTCGTTGAACCTTTCAACACGCAGTTCCAAAAACAAAGCTTTTTTTAACTTGTTAGTTTGTTTTCCTTCATTAGACAGCTAAGCTAAAGAAAAGGGTAGGGGTGATGTGCAACAAAAGGTTAGGTTTGGACTGAAACTATGTTCACTGGGATAATTGTTCAGCACTATTTCATATTTTATTTTAAATCATTTTGTATTTGACGACTTGATAAAGGTGTCCTGCCTTACCAGGATCTACAGCTGTGGAAGTAGGACTTTCCTGGCTTGTAGACCTGATTATTGTGCACACATGGACACTGGTCCACTGCAACACAGCCACTGTTACCGATGTCATCAAAGATTGTTCCTGAGGATGGAAGTAGACAGGATTATCCTTACTGTAATGTTTTTGTATGTATATAGGATAAGATGCATGCATACAATGTGAGCTTATTACTGAAGTGTTAAAAGTGTGTGTATACCTTTAGGGCAGCCACATCCATCATGGCATTGGTTTTCACATAAATTGCTGGCCTGAGGTGTGGAGCAAGTGTCAGGACATGAACTGCCACACTCCTTAAACTCCATGTTGTATGGACACGACATATCTATGGAGACAAAAACACTTTACTGTGTTACTTAAGATGGGGCAAAAACACTTATTGATTAGTGAGTATATCCATACATCCAAGTCATTTTAGATGTAAGCACTCTTACGACAGAAAGATTCAGTCCTCCATTGTTTGGGCTCGCCACCTGCATGGACACACTGTCTGGAATACTCTGAGATTGTTTGGCAGAGCATTGGGTATGTTTCGTTCTTAGAGTAGCACATGTCAGCCATACAGATTTCAATGAAGGCTCGAGTATCCAAAAGCTTTTCACAGCTCTTAAATTCTTCACGGGAGAAGTGTGCCTCACAAACAGACTGAAAGACAAAACCAAAATAATGTGTTATAAAAATCCTGTCTGGGGTATACTGCCCTACAAAGCAAAAAGGCAGTAATTGCAATTTTGGTCAAAAATGAGTTATTATCGGGGTTGCCGGTGGCACAGCGGCAGTGCATGCGATCCCATGTATTGAGGCTCAGTCCTCGCGCGGGCTCCCTCCTCCCTCTATAATAAAGGCATAAAGGCCAAAAATAAATCTTAAAAAAAAAAAAAAGTTATTATCATTGTCTTAAATGTGTATCGTTTTGGAGAAAAACACTTTTTTTTAACAGTAACAGCAAAAAGCCCTAGTGAAACAAAGCAAAAACACAGTAAAAGCCATTACTGTTTTCTTGCTTTGTTTCATACCAGTTACTCATGCTTTGTATTACTAGCCTACATCACAACCATGTTACTGAGCAGTAATGTCACACAACTTTAATTGAGTCACACAATGCTGTGGTCTATTCCAAATGAACTGTCCCCATTTGGGCCTTCATGGAACTTGAAATGTGAAATACTTTTTAAGCAGCCATGTCAGCACCAAAACAGATTCTGGGTGAAACACTGACCTAAAATGGTCAAATGGCTTTGGGCTTAGTATATCCATGTTCAGGAAAACAAATGATTCCAATTATTCTAAATGCAGCAAATCTAACACAAGCTGTGATTAAATGTTTTTTGAAGAATATGTAGTTACTGCCTTTTCCCTTGGTATTGTGGCACATTTTTGGTAAGCAATACAAAGCAAGAACACAGTAACTGTAAAATGGGGTAAAATATCAAATAAAATATGATGATTGATATGTACAAAGAATAAGCTCATATAAAGTAACAAAAATGCCACATGTCCAATAATATACCTACAACTACTTAGGCTGGACGAGGAGATAACTTTAGAGTCATTTTTCTCAGTTCTGCACTCTGCGTAGTTACTGCCTTTTTGCTTTGTAGGGCAGAATATGAAGTTTTAAAAATCAACTTGCAAAACGTTAAAGGGGACATAATATGAAAAATCCATTTCTACAGTGTTTTTGAACATACATTTGGGTAACCTGAGTGTCTATCACTCCACAAAATGTGAAATAAACCAATCTAGTCTTTTGTTTGTGTTCTGCATAAGTCTTACAACACAGAGAAAAGTGCTACATTTCAAGTTTTCTCAGTTTAACATCAAAAGTTGAATTCTGGTAAAAAAAAACTAAAAAAAAAAAACCCTCCCCTTCTCTGGTATCTCCAGCCATGGACTCCAGCCTAGAGCAAACCTTTTGCACAGGTCTGCCATTTGTATTCTCACTACAGAGGAGGCATGTCTATTGGGAAAACTGGGGGGGTCTCATTGCATTTAAAGAGACCTACCTACCTACCTAAAAAATGCAGTTTGAAAATGGTCAACTGCATAAGATGACTATAGGGCAGGCGCAGTGTGAGAAAAGAAGCAACAAAAAAACAAGTATAAGCATCTAGTAAATAAATTCATAAATTTCAGTACCTACTGCATAAAGTAAAAGAAGAAGTACAATAGCAACTAAAGTTCAGATTTTCATGGATTTGTCCTGGCAATGTTCCAAGGTGTAGGAGGACGATCAGCACAAATGTTGTTTACACAGCATCAACTGCATATGCACATCAACAACACAAACTCATTGCTCCTACTAAATAAGATGTGAGAACATTATAAGACAGTATTGGCAATTAGTAAACTTATTAAAAGCCTTTATGAAAAGGATTTATGCATCGATATTGAGACACTGTTTTGTAAAGCAGCTGTGCGCATAGTGCTCAGTAGGGACTTTGATTGGTGTCCAACTGACTATTGTGACTATGGAATTTAACTGGAGTCAAACTGCATAAATAGGCCTAAAAATGCGGGATTTTAGTTTGTCTAATTTCCATCTCTATGTTCTTGGGATTTTGTTATCAATGACTCCTATGGTGCAGATCATTGCCTTTAAAATGATGGGGTTGTGTGGACTTCTCTTCAATAGACATCTGACACTCAGTTGTATTTTTTTTTTTTAACACTTATTCTAAAAAACTTTATTTTTTTCAAATTTATTGATATATTGTCAAATTTATATATATTTTATCTATTCTATTACACCCCACTTCAATAATTTACCACAAACATGCACAGAGGTGCTTGGTTCCTTTCTTTCTTTCCTTCTAAATGTGATTTTGAATGTGGGATTGCATCTTAATCACCTGTGCGCCGACGTGAGTGGCCGCACATTCAGTAGCTCCGTCCCTGTCGTACTCGTCTGATATGTTTTTCGTTTGTTGTGGCTCTGTGCCAACTTCTACTTTTATAGTTTTTACAGTACTATACTATATAGTTTTTATAGTACACCTTCAGTGTATAACTTTATGTATCCTATGGATACTTTTTCGTGCTTTCGTGGAAAGCAGCGGAAAACTTTCTTATTCAAGGGAAACGCTGCTCTCGCTCCGGTCAGCGGGACAAGCCGGCATCGTTCACCCGATACCAGAGGAGCTGAGGCGGCGGTACAGAGGCTGTAGAGCTGGGGCTCTGGTAAGGGCTAAGCTAGCGGCTAAGCGATGGAGGTACAAGCCCTCGGTTCCGGTGATAGTTATGGGGAACGTAAACTGTCTAACCAACAAGACAGACGAGCTGGCTGCTCTCGTGAAGAACAACCGGACATTTAGAGAGTGCAGTTTAATGTGCCTCACAGAAACCTGGCTGACTCAAAACACCCCGGACGCTAACGTGGATCTACCGGGCTTTACTACAGTGCGAGCGGACAGAGACGAAACGCAGCGGCAAACGGAAAGGAGGAGGACTCGCGCTGTTTATTAACAACAGATGGTGCCACCATGGACATATTACGGTGAAGGAGACAACGTGCAGCAAAGACATCGAGCTGCTGGCGGTAGGTCTCTGTCCTTACTACATGCCGAGGGAGTTCTCTCACGCGATCGTGGTTGCTGTTTACGTTCCACCCCGTGCGCACGCCGAGACTGCGTGTGACGTCATCCACGCGACCACCTCAAGATTACAAACGCTGCTTTCATCGCCATCTCAGGGGACTTTAACCATGTTACATTGAACTCTACACTACCGGACTTTCACCAGTTTGTAAGCTGTCCCACCAGGAAGAACAGGACAATAGACTTCCTGTATGCAAACGTGAAGGACGCCTACACTGCCACCCCGTTACCACCTCTGGGTAAGTCCGACCACAACCTGGTCCTACTAAAGCCACAGTACAAAACTATGATCCAGAGACAACCGATAACTACTCGCACCTTCAGAAAGTGGTCTCCTGAGGCAGAGGACACTCTCAGAGACTGTTTTGAGACCACTGACTGGAGTGCCCTGCAAGAGACTCATGGTGATGACATTGAGGGGGTCACACACTGCACAACTGACTACATGAACTTCTGTATGGACGTTGTGGTTCCCACTAAAACTGTGCGCTGCTTCCCGAATAACAAGCCCTGGATCACCAGCGATGTCAAGGAGACACAGTTGGACACTTTAATGCATATTGATAGTCACCTTACTGAGCACTGGTCACTTTAAAGATAATCACCCTAATCATGTCTGGTTTCATCCTACTGTTGTGTTTAGCTACATCTGTAATGGTTGACATGATCACCCTAATTAGGTCAAGTTTCACTCTATTGTCTTCAACACTAATGCTAATCTGCTCCTCAATAGTTGGGTACTTAAATGAGGATAATCACCCTAATCACTCCTGGTTTCACCATATTGTCTTGGACACTTAATGCTAATCACTGCTCATTTATGCTGCTGAGCCAATTTACATTCCTGCATTGACTGTTTAATGATTGTACTCACACCTCTGGCACTACCTCAAACACCTCTGTACATGCACATGTAACTAGTTTCTAGAAGGCCAGCACTTTGTTTCTAAGGTCCCTTAACTGTTTACAGGTCTCTTTTAACCAACACATGTTTTTCTCTCCTCACAGGTTATGTACATTATGCTATATAAGTTTTAAGTCTAATTGCTAATGCTAACTGCACAGGTTTAACATATAATTATGTTTACTCTTAGTCACATAGGGGCTGCTAAATCTTGTTTGGGGGATTATTGTATACAGAGGGGAGGGGGGACAGCGGGTGTGTATTGTAACTAATGTCTTGTGTCCTGCCTGTCTGTATACTGCTACTGGATGCCTTGAATTTCCCTCGGGATCAATAAAATTATCTATCTATCTATCTATCTATCTATCTATCTATCTATCTATCTATCTATCTATCTATCTATCTATCTATCTATCTATCTATCTATCTATCTATCTATCTATCTATCTATCTATCTATCTATCTAATGATCTCTTAAGTAAAAGATCAGTGATGAGCATGACAAGGATTATTTTGATCTGATGATGATGACAAAGAACAATATAAGTGTAGACTGACGGTATCCCCGCATTTATTGGCGATGGTTGCCTCAGGCTCCACACAGTTCCCTTTTTTGAAGGCCTCGGCATAGTCTGGCACAGATACTTCAGCCCCTACAGGACAGGGAAGTCAATCACACAAATACATTATGTGGTAATAAAACTTAGTATCTGAAAGCTAAAACAATAACGGTATTCTATTCTATAGAAGAAGAATTAGAAATACTCTATTGATTCCGCAAGGGGAAATTTAACTTTCACATTTTGTTTTTCAGACATGCTACACACACATAGGCTAAAATACACATCCACAAACAGGATTTGAAAGCCATGCACTACTGGAAAGATGTCTGCCTTTACTAAAACATATAGCAGTTGTCACTTGCTTGTTCCAACAGAGCTGTGATTAAAAAGGCTTTATAAAAGATTGTATTTCTAGTAATAGTATTGAAAAAATAGGTTATACATCTTACTAGAGATCCTTACTGTTTGGAAACATTAAAAATTCTAAGCTAAACTTGTTAGTGGCAATAAGTGAGTGTCACTGTGATATTGTTCTCCTATTGTGTGTACCTGTGCTCCTCTAGTGTAAATTGTATTATCTCTCCATAGTGCTGAACAGGACCTTACCATCTTTCATGAGATCATTGTCTTTGCCATCAAAGTTTCCACAGAGTCCACATATTTGGTTCATGTACTTGTCATCCATGTTGATCTGTGAACACAGCCCAAACAGACAGTAGCTTGTAGTAATACTTATCAGCAAAACCTAAAGATTTCAACATATCTATAATAAAGGCTTGACTTGTTTCACTTGTTTTAATGAAGTCCATTTTGGTAATTGAGTAATCCGCAGTAGAAAACAGGACAGAATTTGAGTTTTAACGAATGAGTTAGAGGGGAATTAGACTCTTGGGGAACCTCAGTCCATTTAAGTAGTTGTTAAGCTGATTCATAAACTATTATTTGGTCTGCAAATAAAGAGATGATTGTCAAAACAAGATTGAAGTTTGAGACTTAATGTTGGGACTTTTGCTCCCCCTAGTGTTGTACTGTGAGGCTTTAAGTAGTGAGTAAAGTCTAAAAAAAAAGAAAAAGAAAAAAGATTTACTTTATTCATCTCTGAAGAGAATTTAGGTTTTTACACTCTGATTTTTGTATGAATGGAGAGAAGACACAGTGATGATGCTGCCCATGGCTGGCACTCCTGAGCTGGTTGGAGGGGGACGTTTCAGCTTCAGTTTCAGTACATTGCTCAAGGGCACCTTGGCAGTGCCCAGGAAGTGGCCGGCCACCTCTCCAGCTAACAACAATTTCCAGATTTTTTTGTCCGCACTAGGACTCCAACCGGCGACCCCCTGTTTCCCAAACCAAGTCCCTGAGGACTGAGCTATTCCCTTTTCCAAAACCATGTGTTGCTGATGAATGATAAATGATAAATGATATGGTATGCCCATGGATACCTATTTATATACTGTATGTATACAAGGCATGGCAGTCCCAAGACTGGTTATTTTCATTGTATGCCTTCATAAGGATTTACAAGAATAGACTTATGCAGTTGCAGGATCAGATCCTATAAAATTTTTGACAAAAAACCCCCAAAAAACGCATTCACATGAATGTGATAAATTGTTTGTAATCCAACTGAATTTCAAACATAAGTGCATGAGGGTGTGTTTCATACATTCAAGGAGTCCCCCAGGTTCCAGATCACTTTGATATCCTTGTTTAGGTTAACAAAGATACTTGATTGGGCCCTTTTCACAGCAACACCGAATTTGGAAAACGGCAGAGGAACCCTGTAGGACACAGAGATTTAGTGTAAAATTAGATAGACAGCACCAGACACTGGAAGTCACATCCAGTGAGATACATCAAAGAAATGTATTTTTGCAGTTGACTTGAACGAAATTGAATGATTCCTGCACGAAGCAGATGGGCAGCAAATCAAGAAAAGTAGGGGAACTGACAAATAGAAAAATGAGTTTCCAAGTCATAAAGTGCACATGAACCCTGCTCAAGTCAAAACAACTCGAAAACTTAAAAAATAAAAAAGATTGCTGACTTGACTTCATAATTGACAACACAGGGGGAAAGGAGCACATAAATAAGACTGTAGGTCTTGCTCTCCTCAGAAACTGTCCTTTGTGATCCTCAATGGGGTTGTGATTGATTGAGACGTTTGTGGCTATGGTTGATTTAAATTTAGTATTTTCTTAGCTTTGTTTTATATTCAAGTATTCAACCATTTGCATTAAGCTTTGTATCATTAGAAACCTGGAAATATTTTTGAATGGTCATGCATCTGGCCCATATTTTGCCCTGGCAAAATGGCAAAAAAAAGTATGTTTCAACTTCAAACTTATATGGATGAAGGGGATTTGTGCTTGAATCGGATGTTCTGTATCCACAATATAAGCGGCGAACAGTTGAGGCTGATGGAGGAACGGGTCTGTCTGCTGACAACAGGCAGGTCTTAGCAGCCTGAGCACAAGATTTGCCAGTTGCTGGCGGAGCTGGAGCAGATTCGTGTGCTGGGGCTGTCACTGTTTGCCTGTGGAAACAGACATAAAAGTCAGTTTTTTGCCAGGAATTTCTGAGATGCCAATTCCTTCTGAAAGAAATCTTAGAATCAGGTGAGGAATGTCTGTAAATTAAACTACTTGGGTGGTCCAAGTTTCCGAGTTGGGAAGTCCTTATTCCATCTTCACTGTGTTCAAGACTTCAGAATTCAGTGTTGTAATAACAGCACAAAAAAGTGGAAGCTACGACAAAAATCAGTAAAAAGCTGTCAAAAGCTATATTTGAGCAAAAAGTTCACATACAATACATGCACTTTACATGCATGTAAAGTATATTAACATTGACAAAACACTTGCAGATTAACAACTGTTGCAGATCTGACATCAAGTTGTTAAGTCAAGTGTCTACAGTAATGAGTTTTTGAATTTTTGTTCTGACTTGAAAACGTTATTGTTGCTATGTGTCAGACACCATGTGAATGCACCATTAAAAACTCAATGTCAGTGGGAGTGGCCTGCCGTGATGTCCATTCTGGGAGTTCTTGTCTTTCATCCACATGAGCCAAAAAGACATGTTCGGCCTTATTTTGATCAAGAAGGCCCCAACTAAAATTTAATTCACATTTCTACTACAAATATGACGAAATTTCACTACAAATTTATGTTTCAATGGATGAAGTATGCAAGTGTCTTTGTTGTGAGACGATGTAATGGTGCAACTGGACAGCAATATTTCTATTTTAATCATTGTTTTAATATGTGTCTGCTGTAACATGTATTCTGGATGAAAACCCCAAAGAAATTAAAAGTTTAAAATGACAGTTATGTGAGGTATCTACTTTGTCAAAATTAATAGTATTACATTTTGAAGCGTATTAAATTAAAGCAACAATATGTAACTTTTTCACCTACAGTGAATGTCATTTTAGTCTCGATCTAAGAGCTTAACAGCTTTCAATGGAGAGAATGTTGACTCTTTATGGGACCATAAGGAGCAACATTCACCAGCAGTCCTCTCGCCTGAAATCCACAGTATGTAACATTCGACCGAGGGTCTGTGGTTATCTGGTGAGAGCTACGCACAGTTTTACAGCAGGACTGCAATCAGCCCACACCAGCACCCGTGGTGGGGGAGTTTGAGTACTGAAATGATCCTAGGAGCTATGTTGTCTGGGGCTTTATGCCCCAACTAGTGTCTCCCAAGGCAAACAGGTTCTAGGAGACGGGTCAGACCAAAAGCAGTTCAAAGAACCCCTATGAAGAAAACATCAACAAGGACCGTGATGCCGGGCTCTTTGGCTTGTTCCAACAGAGCTGTGATTAAAAAGGCTTTATAAAAGATTGTATTTGTAGTAATAGTATTGAAAGGGTATACATCTTGCTAGAGATCCTTACTGTTTGGAAACGTTAAAAATTCTAAGCTAAGTTCAACACCCCTGGTCTCGACAATATAATGACAAAAGACGTGTACGTTGCAAAAGGGTTTCATTTTTTTCTACACATTACTACTCTAAAATGTTACTCCTCTCAGTATGTAATGCAATCATGTTACAAGCTACTTGTTATAGGATGTGTAAAGGGTACTAAAAACTGTTGTAGATTACAAGTACTGTAAACCATTTGGGGGCTCAGTCTGTAAAGTTGCCAGTTCAAGTCACAGTGCAGTCAAAAATACATGAGTTGTTCTGGTAGCTGGACGTTCCAGGGCACGTCTAGAGTACTGCCATGGCACCCTTGAGCAAGGCACCAGACCCCTTGGCTCTGGGAAGCAGCCCCTCTCTGACATGGCTCCACTAATGCATGACTATAGTTCCTGTTGGGGCATGTGAGTGATTTGGGCCTATTTGTGTGAGAAGCATGTTGCTCAATACCCCAAGAATACCCAGAATTTTCTGCTAAGATGTTTGGGCTCATCAAATAAACGTTTAGGAAGGAAAGTGGCAACTTGAAAACCCCTCTGTCTATATTCCCAGACTAGGTGCACTCTTAATAGGTTCCTGTAAATAAATTATTTTCTACATATTTTCTTGTTTTTTACATTTCCGAGGGATTAATAAAGTATTTTAAAATCTAAATTCCAAAACACATTTACTCAATTACAAGTCAAGTACTTGTGTCGGATAATACTTAAGTCACAGTGGAAAATAGTCTTCTCAAAAACTAATCAGAAAATAAGTCAGTCTGGCAACCCACAGTTACTGTTAAAAATGTCCATGACATGTCCACATAAAAGAAATAAAAGCCTCTTTTCTTCCTCAGAATATTACAGAAATCAAGCACATCCTGTCTCAAAATAACGCAGAGAAGCTAATCCTTGCAATATCTGGGTTTATTTTCTTTATTATCAGGCTGCTCTCATAATTAAAGTGATTAGAATTAGGACTGCAGATAATGTCTCTCAGCTTCTCTGCAATCTCTTCCTTTAAAATATAATATAGAATGTACAAGTTTGAAAGGTCTTAATGGGAAGACACCATCATATTTCAAAGATCTTGTTGTGCTATATTTAACCTCAAAAAGATTATGCTTTCAGAATGAAGAATTGGACCCATTCAAGTTTGTGCTGATAGTGAGTGATGAGCTTTTTGGACCATATTTGTATTTTGTACAAGGCTGTGTGTATGTGACTTCCAAGGTCTTTTGGAGTCAACCTCAAGTGGACACTTAAACTGGAACTGTCTTTTGCACCTCTGCTTAGAACAAAGGAGGTTCCCACTTGGCTAAGTCAAGTGTGCTTTAGAAAAACAACATTTTAAAATATTTCATTCCTTTTCAAAGCTTAAAGTGCTATGTGTGTATCATCAACTGTAAATATGAATGGATGTCTGAGTGACATCAGTCATCTGTCACGGCAGGGGGCTACGGAGGCTCATCAGCAGCTGCCATCATACTGTAAATCCTGTCTTAGTCTTACTTTTCAGACCTGAGAAGGGTGTTAAGCCTCTTGATGAACTGTTATATCGCAGCCACCTGCATATCTTGTAAGCTCTGTGGCTAAATGGAGCTCAGCGTAAGTTCAGACAGGAAGACTGTTGTTATTCTTTCATTCATTCACCTCTTCATTCATTCTTAAACCACGCCCCCTACTACTACCTGTA
Source organism: Symphodus melops (assembly GCF_947650265.1). Lineage (NCBI taxonomy): Eukaryota > Metazoa > Chordata > Actinopteri > Labriformes > Labridae > Symphodus > Symphodus melops. The sequence continues at coordinate 23,651,152 of NC_136693.1, forward strand.
TCTTTCTCTCTGGTGAGCAGCTGATCATGAGCGTGTATCATCCTGGAGTTAACCAACCACACTCTGCCACAAACTTTCTCTACCAATCAATGGTTTGCTGTCAACAGTTTAAAAACTCTCTCTCTTCCACAGTCATTCTGTTGCTTCAGGCATACGCCGCAACCCTCCTCCATAGTAAGGGTATTTTATCAGCTATTTGGCTAATCTGGGAATAAATTCCTTACCAATAGATTTCTTCACAAACGTGTTCATAAAGGTGTCTTATAACACATAAAAAAACATTTAAATCCAACTCCCATAGGAAAATCCGTGAGAGCGGCTCAAAGTCGGGGTACCTGGAATAGTACTTTCTTGGTACTATATACTTATTGGTGAAAATTTGAAAATGTTAACCTTTGCTTTTGGTAGCTTGTGAGGGGTCAAACTAGGGGTTCTTTAGGATTCTGGATACATTGCAAACATTTGTTTTCCAAATAATCCACTCCTTGGTGGAGAAATGGCCACGCCCACTTTTACATGTAAATTTACAATAGCTCTATATGTTGATTTTAATATCTCGAATACTAGTTAAAAAATATACTGCACCACATAGATAAATGTATTTGGGGTCCAGGTCTGAGCTTTCTTCACACTCTACTGTTCTTAAAGTGGGGACTGGGGCCCCCTGGGGGCTTATGAGACACTGAGAGGGAGGTTGCGAGATGTTTTCCATCACATCTGCTCCCTATGAATGACATTTGACACCTACATAAACTGGGTGTCTGTTAAGGAAATTCTGAATGTCCACACAGTCCTACTGTTTATACATTATGTTATTATACAGCATTTCTTACATTACTCTGCTGAAATAGAGACAGTGGGGTTCCCCACTGTCTTTAGCACAGTTATTGTGGGGGTCCAAAGCTGAAATGTATGGTAACCTCCGCTCTGCATCATCATTGATACAGTTCTTGCACGCTGTACCTTTACCATTTCTGCATGCCAAGATACATTCAACACCTTTCTCCATACAATTAAAGCTTCTCAGGAGCCATTGGGTCCTGTGTTTGAACCAGCTTATAACCATAAACTCCTCCCACCCATCAGTAGTCACTGAGGTCCAAAAGACTCTGCTAAACCTTCCAGTCCCAGGTTTTGATATAGGCCTGGTAAGTTTGCTTTGCAGCTTCGCCCTCTATCTGTTGGAGGTACAGTTTCGAGTTAGATTAACTCAGCCACAGCCTTCCATAAGAACCTGTATCAAACCAGACACACTGACACCAGGTATAGAGTAACAGATGGTACATGATATGTGCACTGGAAAATGTGGATACCAGTTCTTTAATGGCTATAGTAACTTGCAAAAAGTTCACTATTAAAACCAAGAACTCCTGTTTTGATTAACAGATTTGAGCAGATATGGTACATTTATCACCAAGTGCACAGCACCTGGTGCATTTATGCAACCACCTCTAATGTTGAAAAATTAAGCCGATGTGAAAGTGTCAAATTTTGCAGTACGTCGAGTGTCCACTAGAGACTGGCTGCAGTGGCACAGGAAGTCACATACACACCCATTCAAAAAGCCTGCTTTTGAATTAGCTCATGTCTCCATCCACACACACTGTACGGGGGGGGGGGGGGGGGGGGTTGATGACTCATCAGTTTTGATTGGATGAAGGATAAGAGTTATTCACATTCTGACCTGATTGATTGGCAGGTGTGGTGTAGCTGGTGTCAAAATGCTCAAAAAACCTGCCTCAGCCCCAGCTCTTATCCTGTTATTAGGTTGACTAAAAGTTAGTTTAACTCAAAGTTAGGTTAACTCAAAGTTAGGTTAACTCAAAGTTAGATTGAGACAGGATTTCGAGCATAGAAACGATCGGCTTCCAAAGCCCCCTGCAGTAACAGATAGGTGATGTGACGTCACTCAGGCTTCTGCCATTCATATTTACACTACAGCCAATAGTAACAACACAAGCAGAGACACAGGACCACAGTGATCCAGAGCTAAATGTGCAGGTACACTCACACTATTAGATTACTGCTTAGAAACTCGGAGAAGAGCATACAGTTTGTAAAAATAGTATGTTGTTGTGTTTTGATAGGTGTTTCTAAGGGAACCTTATAAATATGCTGTTTTCTATATAATAGATGCTTCTTTTTTTGTGCTTATTAAGATCTCATCTAAACAGATATCTGATTCGAAAAGTGCAAACTCAAATTATAAAAGTCACCTTGTATGGTTTTGGTCAGGCTCAGCCCATAAATACAGTTGAAAGGACAGACTGGGCTCAGAGAAAACCTGCATTGGCTCAGGTCAGTTGGGCATAGTGTAAGCTATGACAAAGGTGTGACTTGCAAGAACTGTATCAATGATGATATAGAGCAGAGGTTACCATACATTTCAGCTTTGGACCCCCACAATAACTGTGCTAAAGACTGGGGAACCCGACTGTCCCTATTTCAGCAGCGTAATGTAAGAAATGCTGTATAATAATATAATGTATAAACTGTAGGACTGTGTGGACATTCAGAATTTCCTTAACAGACACTCAGTTTATGGAGGTGTCAAATGTCATTCATAGGGAGCAGCAGACACCTGCATTGTTTCACTTATGGGAAGCATAAATTACTTTGCCACTGCTAACCATTTTTGAACCATTAGTTAAAATTCAACTAATATTTGAATGGGGTATTTTTCCACCATAATGGGTAAGATATTAAATTATAGATCATTCAACTTTTGTATTTAGTGATGGAAAGCATCTCGTGAACCCCCTCTCAGTGTCTCATAAGCCCCCAGGGGGCCCCAGTCCCCACTTTCAGAACAGTAGAGTGTGAAGAAAGCTCAGACCTGGACCCCAAATACATTGATCTATGTGGTGCAGTATATTTTTTAACTAGTATTCGAGATATTAAAATCAACATATAGAGCTATTGTAAATTTACATGTAAAAGTAAACCAAGGAGTGGATTTTTTTTGGAAAACAAATGTTTGCAATGTATCCAGAATCCTAAAGAACCCCTAGTTTGACCCCTCACAAGCTAACAAAAGCAAAGGTTAACATTTTCAAATTTTCACCAATAAGTATATAGTACCAAGAAAGTACTATTCCAGGTACCCCGACTTTGAGCCGCTCTCACAGATTTTCCTATGGGAGTTGGATTTAAATGTTTTTTTTATGTGTTATAAGACACCTTTATGAACACGTTTGTGAAGAAATCTATTGGTAAGGAATTTATTCCCAGATTTTTGCAATATGCCCTTACTACCACCCCAGTCACCTCCATCCAGCTTAGCAGAGTCCAGGCCCAGGCTGAAACCCACTCTTCTTGTCAGCCTCGATCCTCTTCATCACCACCAGTGTCTAGACTCAATAGGGGGCATCCTATCCTGCGTCGGCCTCATTTCCCCTCAGAGCTCATGAAGTCGTCATAATGGAGTCTAGCCCCCAAAAGACTTTGCACATTTCATTCTACAATTGTTGCACATTTCATTGTTAATAAATAATTGTTCATTCTTAATTAAGTCTCTCCTGATTGAACTATGGATAGCTCATATCATTTCCAAAATCAATCCCCCCTCCCCTTACAGTGTGTGCCAGGGATGACATTAATTAAACGTATTTCATATTTTGAACAAGGCTGTAAACATGTTTCTTGTGAGTATGTGTGTAGTGTGTGGTCTGGGATGGATGTTTTCTGTAAAAAACAATTAAATTCTTTCCAACTTACATTTCGCCATCAACCTCCACAGATTTGTTATACAGCTTCACAATAACACCATCCAGCTTCATGTCTATGCGGCTGATGAAGGGGAAACCGTTGACTGTTTCGCGTTTCATTTGAATGTTGAAAGTCTCGTAGGATTCTTTACACTGTGACACCAGAACATGGTAACAGTTGGATGGCAGCCTGAAGAATGCGCCATCAAAGGTCCTCCAGCGATAGTCTCCCCAACTTGTGCAGACGTTATCGATGTGAGAATCTTTATGAAGGACATATAAACAGTGGCAGAAGTTTTGTGTTATTTATGAAGAATTAGATTCTTTTTTTACTTTATCACTTTTTCAGTAATTTTTTGGTAACACTTTACAATGAGGTACACACATTTTGCATAAACTGGGGAATGACTAAGTAACTGAATACCAGTTCACAGTTAGTTAATAGATACAGTGAGTACGGAAAGTATTCAAACACCTTTAAACTTTTCAATCTTTGTTTCATTGCAGCCATTTGCTGAAATCAAGAGTTCATTTTATGATGTACATAATGTACATTAGTATCCCATCTTGACAGCAAATTTATTAAAAAAAAGAAAAACTGAAATATCACATCGTCATAAGTATTCAGACCCTTTGCTAAAAACCTCAGAGAGACTTTATCGAATGATATAACTGTCCTTAATAGCAATAGCCTGGCATCTAGCCCCACTGTGCAGCTCATGTACCGGTACTAAATGTTCTATTTAGTACATAGTGAATAGTGGCCACATTATTCCTGTATTGGCTTATCTGCACTGGCTCCCTATAAAATCTAGAATAGAATTTAAAATCCTTATTCTCACTTACAAAGCTCTAAATGGTCTTGCACCATCCTATCTTAAAGAGTTAATAGTGTCTGACTACCCTTCGCGAACATCACACTCCCAGAATGCAGGCCTGCTTGTGGAATCTACAGTCTCTAAATGTACTTTGGCAGGTAGAGCTTTCATTTATAAGGCCCCTCTTTGCTGGAATCATTTCCCAGTCAGGGTCTGGAAGGAGGGTCTGGGGACCTTTGGATCGTCTCAAATTTGTCTGTGAACCAATTCAAATAAACGGTTCTAATTCCTCTCCTTTTCAAAGAAAAAACATGATAACCGTTTCACTCTTTATATCAAAAAAACATTTAAAAAAAAATCCGATTTTTGTCTCGCCTTTTCTCCTTTTCCCTTTTAGAATTGAACATTGAAAAACAGTTGTTTCGTTTTTCCATTCTCCTTTCCCCTTTGGAATTAAAAATCAAAAATCAGCTGTTCCGTTTTTTCAATTCTGTACAAGGTCACGTTTTCAGCCGGCATGCGGAAGTGAAACTTTCAGAATAAAAGCATAGACAGAGTGAGAATATTAAGCAGGCACATCTATCACAGAAGGTGATAGATCATTGAAAAGTCTCACAAAAGATCCTTTTTTGGTCATTTTCAATTTTGAAATGAAATCATTTAACATGACGTGTGTGATATGATTAAGTGTCGGGGCCTGTCATCGTTCCAAAACATCATCCAAAATGATCAGCAGAGGTTCCCACGTCCCAAAAATTATATAAGACACCAACTCCCTTCTAAAATATGATCAGACTAAGATTTTTTTTTTTTTTATGGCTCACAGTGTTTACTTATTTTTACTTGTTTATTCAAAAATGTCCTCTATTTTTGCTTTCCAGGGATATAAGCACATGAAGCTACGTGCATTTCTTACTATCACCTGCATGTATGATTTGGTTCTAGCTCTGTGGGCTTCATGGACTTCCACATTGTCCTACAGTTGGCTATAGAGCAGGCTATAACATTGTGAATGATTATGCCAATTTGCTCAGTTATCATCTTCTGTGTCAGTTACTCTATAGCCTAACTGGATACCTCACATGTGAAAACCTCATTGGCTGTAGTCAACACTTGCGCACCTGGGCATGGGTGATAATTATAGTCACAGGAGAGAAAAGGTAAACACAGGTGAATGGTGGCAGGGAATTGGAGGAAAGCCACAAGGTTTTTCAACCTTAAGTACGTAGAAATGTTTGTGGCCGGTCTTTTTGTTGGTGTCCTTTTAACGATGTTTACAAATAAATAAACACAGAGAAGCATCTTTTATTCACCACAAGTTGGAAATAGTTAAGATTCCCTGCAGTGGTATATTTTTTAGTTGCTGGATTGCCATAGTGTATATATATATATATATATATATATATATATATATATATATATAGCCATAAATAAGGTATATATATTTATGCTTTCTCCACTTTCTAATCATTACTCTCCTTAATATTGAGTTCCATCATATTCAAAGACTGTCTGCATCACTAATGACTCTATCCTGTGAAATCCTTTAGACTCACCTTTCCATTAGAGATCTCACCCCTCTCTCTCCCTGTGCTGCTCTGCCCTGACTCCTACAGGTCAACTGGGTGGTGGAGCGATTATTATTATTATTATTATTATAAGTATTGTTATCATTATTATTATTGTTATTATCCAGTGATGAAAATCATAGTGAATGAGCTCAGCTCCTGTTTCAAGTGTGTATCCATGGATAAAGTGAGAAACACAGCTGATGCTCCAGAAGGAACAAAATCAACTTTATAAACAACCTACACAAACAACAATGGAAATGGGATGGGGAACCTCGTTAGGTTCCTTGGAAACGTTGGTGCATTAAGCTGGGCTCTTGTAATATAGCCATAAGTAAGGTCCTTTACCTGCTTTTTGTAAACATAACGATGAGCATGGTCTTGTTACCTGCTCTTTTGTTAATGTTAACAGACAAAGAGTAAGGTCCTTTACCTGCTTTTTGTAAAGTGTCTCGAGATAACAGCTGTTATGAATTGACGCTATACAAATAAAGATTAATTGATTAATAAAGATTGATTTGCCCAAGATTTCTGCTTGTAAAAAGGAAAACGTTTTACGTTGCCACAGTATGCTAAATGTTGCTAAAGTGCTACGTTCATGATGGATTAGCAATAATATAGTAATATAGCAATAAGTTAGGTTTTTTACCTCATTTTTGAACACAAGAAAGAGTATGGTCTTTTCACCTGCTCTTTTGTAATTTTAAATAACCAAGAATAAGGTCTTTATTTTTGAGTAATGGATTAATTAGTAATGACCATGCATTCATATGGTGTCGCACGCATCAAAAACAATAATCTTACGAATTAGAAAATGCTCAAGTCAGAACAACAAGTCAGACACTTGGGACAGAATCAGGTGCCCAACTTGCTGACTTTATGTTTTATTTGTCATCAACAAAGGGGGGCAAAAGATGTTTTGTTGATGTCAAGATAGATTATTTATTTGCATATTGCACACCTACAATTTGCCTAAATTTAACTTGCAACAGTGACGTTCCACTCATCTTCTTTGTCTATCCATGGTCAGCCTTTCAAACTGCAAGCATGTGAACACACTGAAGGAACAACTTACAAAGTCAGAAACTTTGAATCATGCAGCATAAGTTCTCATTCATTTCCTAGTAACTACAGTAACAAAATTCAAAATTCGGAGTACCTTATTTAGCATTTGCTCTCTGCTAATCATTAACTACTGTATAAAATGTGATAAGGACTTACTATCTATCCATTTACATATTAATAACTTGTTTCTCATCCTCAATACCCAGTAATTATGCAACATTTATCTACCTTTTTGTAACATATTGCCATTTATTTTAAAGGTCGAATTTTTGATCTTGTAGATGTTGCCGGCATGAAATAAATGAAAAAAACCCTGCTGCTTTGGCTGCATCTCTGCCATAGTAAAAAGCCCTGGCTCCCATACAGCGACACAGCTCCAACACCCTTCCCCTGTTCTTGACTGGTGCTTCTCACACATTGTAAACAGTCAGAGAGCCATTTACATTTAAATGCTATACATTAAGCTATATTTATGAATAAAATGTTGCACATTCTTCCTTTAATAACATTTTAAACGTTTGCTTGTTCCAACCCAATTAACCAAGAGTTTTTAAGAGATTTAGTTCTTAAATGTCACCTCAATACACATTTTCTATTTTCTGTTTGGATGATGGAAGCTATTTGAAGACATCCCCGGCCTCTTAAGTTCTACAAAAATTGTGGTAGGTATTTTCATAGATCACAAACTATGTGCACGAAAGCATCATTTGCTGCTCAACTTTCAATTCAAATTTAAGTTAAGGTATAGGATGAAAATATAGTATAACAATTTTCTATTTCAGTTTTCATGAGACATTAAAATCAGAATGTAAATAAACTTTTGCTTGCTCCAGCACACACCTATGTAAACTTCTGTTAAAAATATACTATTTAGTCCTCCTCTTTGTTTAATGTTCAATCATCAAGTAGTGAGAAGCTGTTGTTGCTCACCTTCATCAGAGAGAGAAAAGCCAAGGAGCGTCAAATAGATAAGCCATAACGTGAGTCGGCTTTCTTTTGTTCCCATGTTGACCCTGAGGACTGACACTCTTTGAAACACTCACCGAGAAGATGTTTCTTTTATCTCCCGCTTGCCAAGGTGGAGCTACACACAGGTAGTTCTGCCATTGATCCCTCCCTTACTCTAATAATCCTATGTGTGATTCATCTGAGACATCTGCATAATAAATTAAAGCCTAACAACGTTCACAAAGTAATAATTTGTTTGCTCAGCAAACTTGTTAGATTACATTACCTCCATTAGATTACAAAGTAGCATGGTCCCATTTCAGGCCTTTTTCGGGTTACGTTTCATAACCAATACGCACATCTCCAGAAACAAGTGACGGTTGTTTCTGATAGTACGAATACACTGAAATTCAGGAAAAACAGGAACGTGCCCATTATGTCCACAGCTACTCTCTCCTTCGGGGCTCCCACTGCCAGCTGTTGAAGCTGGGCACGGGATTGGTTGGGGGGGCCTTTATGCGATGTGCAGAGGTCACAGAAGAGCTGAAAACTTCTCGTAGAGTCCCTTTGTGGCAGGGATGCACCCGGCGACCTCATTCCAATAGGGCCTCCTTCCGGACTCCACCCACAGTAGCACTGGTTGAAGATCGGCATCTTGCTCTTGTTTCACTCTCCACTCTGATGACCCAACAATCGCTGCTCTACAGACTAGTCCGTCATTGCCAAGCACGTGGTTGTGCCCCTCCTCAGTGCAGAGCTCCACCTCCCGAGTCTCCCTCTTTTCGCAGTACCGACAGCCATAAGAAGCACAGAGGCGGCGGAACATAGCATCAGCGTTAGCATGGCGAGCTCCAGCCCTGTACTCCATCCACCATCACCACCCCCGTGGCCCAGGGGCTGTCAGAGGGCTCAATTATGCCAGCCTTCAGCATTTCATCGATTGCCACCTCTGCTGTTGCTTGGTGTGCCATGGGGAGATGAGAAGGGCGTGTCTTGATAGGTTGGGCATCACCGGTGTCTATCTCGTGCTGTACCAGGTGTGTCAGGCCCACCTCTTCCGCCGCAAGTGCAAAGATGTCCTTAAACTTGAGCAATACCTGCCACAGCTCTTCCTGTTGTTCAGGTTCCAAGCCATCATAGCTGTGCTTCCATATCTCCCTCACTCCAGCCAGTCTGACCGGGGCAGGGGAGGAGGGGGGTGCAGGGGTGAGAGGGGAGGCTGGAGGAGCAACTGCTGGCCGATAATAAATCTCACCAGCTCTTGAAGCTTTCAGCTGTGACCTCAGGGCCGGTGTGGGGTGCACAAGTTTCACGATGGGGCCCTCCGGGAAAGCCAGTGTGTTCCTCCCAAGGCCTAGCACACGGCGAGTGATGCGCAGGAAGTCAAGTCCTATGATGCATGGGTCCTGGACTGCTGCAACCCACACCTGAAAGTCCATTACAAGCCCCCCTATCCGAATAGCCACCCTACAAGACACCACCCTCTCCCCAGCATCGGGGTCAGTTCACCAGTCACTGTACGCAGTTTTACCGCTGTAGGCTCCACGTGTGTCCCTGCTGGGATCCCATCTGGTCTCATCAGTGGAGCCTGTATCAACAAGGGCTATGCACTGGGTCTCCGCCAGGGTAACAGGGACATGGCAGAAATTGCCTAAGTGAGTCCAGCCCACCACCCTTTCAGACTCGGCGGTGTCATCTGCTTCAGGGGGGAATGGAACCAGGCTCACCCTTCTGTGCTGCTGGGCTCTGCTGGCTAGACATGGGACAGTGCAGGACACAGGGACAAGGGTATGCATTGTCCAATCTACGCAGACTCTGGGCCGTTTCCCTGAACACCAGCCCGTCCAGGGCACCTCACATTGATGTGGCCAACCTGACCAGACAACCAACAGACAGGAGGACAGCAACAAGGGCGGGTATCGTCACGTAGTGGCTGCAGCAACACAGCCCGGACCAGTTCAGTCAACTCAGTGGCCCAAGCCGGCTTCTCTTGACCTGGATCCACCTGAACCACAGCTCTCACAGCGGGTCCACCGTCATCGTGGTCACATCCTGCGGGCCCTCCAATAATTTCCCTTTCCAATGCCAGCTCCAGCGCCTCCTGCAGGGTGCGCCAGCTGGGTCTGAACACGCAGCTCCCTGGGTGTTATGGCACAAACAAACTGGTCCCAGGCCAGCTCACTCTGTACATCACCAACTAAAGCCCCATAGTTATCCCTCTCAGCCGGGCTAAGCAGCAACAAGCATGCTAGCGCTCCATGTGAAAAAGCCAAAGTACACCTTACCGGTGTACTTTGGCTTTTTCACATGGAGCTCATAGGGGTACCGCCATCCACGTTCCTGGCCCACACAGACTTGCACGTTTTTGCGCCAGCGTGCACCTCCCCACCTGAAGAGCTGAACCCTGCATCGGCAGCTAGTCTCCTGGCCGATTGTCTGAGGCACTCCATGTGGTCTGCATTACGGCCCCACATACCTTCCTAATCACTGTCCATCATCTGTTTATTTTCGGCCGAGTGCTGGTATTCTCTCGCCGGGAAGCCATTTCATCAGCACGCTGCATAGCCGGGGCTAACGCTAGCAGCTAATTAACTCTGTAGCTTTTCTTCTGACACCAATGTAGCGTCCGTCCAGACGTTGAAGGACGACTAGATTGTTTGAATATGAGTTTTTTATAAATTGGTCACTGTCGGCCGTGACCACGGCATTAACAGGCAGAGAACAAAACAAAGAACTTGCCATAAACAACCTAACTCTCTCACAGGCGGTCTCACACACAGCAGCTCCACACATTCTCCTCTGCCCCTCCCATAACTCCACTCACACTCTCCCTGATGCATTCACAGACTCTTCACACAATGGGAATTAAGAACACTTCAAACAACTATTGTCTTTACAACATGAACCGTTACACTACATATATTTAAGTAAAAATTCACATTGCTTGGGTGGCAGAAGCTCAGTCCTTAAGAACTTTGATAAGAAGCAGACCAGAGTCGCTGGTTCAAGTCCCAATGTGGACAATAATACAGAAGTTTGTCTGTGTTGTTTTCAATAACAACGTAAATCAGAATTTCCATCAGGGATTAATAAAGTATGTAAATTTTAAAAAATGTATAGTATTAAATGGAAAAACATGTTCAGAATTTATTAACATTAAAGTTGTATTTACTTAAGTGTCTTTAAAAGGAAGTAAACTAACACCACATTTTAAATAAACAGTGAGCACTAAAGCTTTAGAGTCAATTTGGTGTCTGAAGAACTTAAATCTATTGATATTGCAAAAAGAAGATGTATTTGTTGTTATACTGGATGATGTGAATGCAGAGTGAACTCCAGTCACATGACTAGGACTCACAAATTTGATGACTTTGGACGAGGACAACCTCCGGTGTTGAAAATGAAGACAATGCTGAAGTGCAAAATCCTGCAGTTTGTCAAGTGACGGCTTGAGGCTGGTTTCTTAAGTAAAGGCAGTCACATACACATCCATTTAAAAAAGCGATTTTAGGAACAGAATTTAACATGTATAAAGCCTGGGTCAAAAAAAGGAATAGCTCTGATTAGCTTATGTCTTGATTGGCACACATTGTACAGGGGATGCATTTTTTGATAAGCATTCACAAAAATCCATGGCTGACCTGACTGACACACAAGTGCTGCTTACAACCTGCCTCAGTTTCAGCTTTTTGCCTAGTTAGGTTGACTTGAATTTAGAATGACAGCATTTTCAGGATTCCAACCACTGCACATTGTACTCCAAAGCCCCCTGCAGTAACAGATGAGTGACATCACTCAGGCTTCACTCTTCTATTAATATTTAAAGTCTATATGCTTTGGACTTGATTTGACAATATGACAAGGACATAGAACTTGACTTGGAATTTAATGTAGAGGCTGTGTACTCTCTCTTGCGTTGTGTGATGAATCAATCAAACACTTGCACTTTTGGCCCCAGAACACCGGTAAGTCTGATAACAACAGAAGCACATACCATACAATCTCTCACAGCTCATCTGGTAATAAGATCCAAAATTGCACAGGGATAGCATAGTCTCAGGTGCCACAAATCAATATTTTCCCCCCAAATACCTGAATCAACTAACTAACTAACTAAACTATTCATTCATTCCTAACAAGTTGTCACTTTCCCCCCAGAATCCACCTTGTCTAAAGCATAAGATAAAAACGTCCAATCAATTTTTAGAACAACCAATGAAAAAGTATGTTACAGCAAACAACAGCTGTGAAAAAAGAAATTCTACTATAACTTTGTAACTAATAACTAACCGATAACTTTCTTATTTAAAAAGATTGGTACCTTCACAAAAACTACAAGGTGGTTAAAAAAACCTGCCCATCAAGAATTACTGGCAGATGCAACAATTTCCAGCTATATTTGACATTTGAAGTTGTGCAATGTAAGTCAAGGTTAATATTCGTTGCAAGGTAATAACGTTGATAATAATAGCTAAACAGCTACATTATTTTGCATCTTCGTTAGTTAAATCAGTGAGGATGGAAACAAGAACACTAGCAACACAACACAACAATGCTTAAGGGCAAAGTTAAGGGTGCTTCAAGACACCACCCTCCCCCCAGGTTGGCGTCCTGCATCACCCAATTAAGTTTAGTCAAACTGGTATTGTTATTCTATTTTAAGAGGTTAATAAGATTATTAAAAAGCATTAATAGTTTGTGAATCATTAATAGATTAAGATGAATATATGCTGTTTAAATGGCATTTCATGTGGTGAAGAGTTTTAATGACTTGTTAGGGACTCAATAAACAAAGTTGAGGACTTTGGATGGGCCTGTCAGGATCTTCGAACAGGACTATTGAACAAAGACTCGAGACTTATTTGTAACTTGCAAAATAATGACTTTGTCCCGTCTCTGCCTTACACAATTAATGAAATTAACTGATTGACTGATATCCAATTTAACTGATAACCATGTCAAGACCTACATAAAATCCTCTTATACCCACCCAAGATTACAGGAAGTCGACCAAATCTTTTTTGGCCAAAAAACAAATACTCAATTTCGCATTTCACAGGCTACATATTTGAACGAACTTGCCGGTGGGCGTAAATCCAATCATCACAAACTCAGTGTCAGTGGGTTCACAATTCTACACAAACGGGCGTGGCCTCGTGTACTGTCTAATTTTTACACAAATCAAACTGTTGGGCCTGCTGCTTGGACAGGTCTTACTGTTGCAAACCCTCACGGAGTCGCAACCCACCCTAACATGCCAAGTGCTTCGGGCCTTTCATCACCGCTTGCAGTTTTAATTTAGTCTTACATTTACATGCAGTTTAATTAAAACACCAAAATAATATATATATGTTGCACTTTGTTACTGATTGTTTGCTTAATACCTTATTCTTTGTTTAAAACCTTTTATTATGATACTGCAATTTTTTTGTTTTTTATGTGAATAGCGCTCAGCAGGAGAACACTGATGCTGGCATTATTAGTCTTTAACAATGTCAATAATCAAGTGACTCTATTTCTTAGACCAGGATATGCATCCTGAGGTTCATTCAGAACAAGCTTTGCTCTGCTTTTGAATGTTTGTGATGTGTCAATATTTGTGTTCTGCCAAATCTGTTCATCCTAATGTGAGAATGCAGAAGGAAGCTACAGTAATAGTGCACTCACATTGGAATACTCTCGTCATACATTTATTCATTTATTGTACTGTATTGCCTCCTCCGCCTGGTGGTGGACCTAAGGTTTTGTGCCTTACCATCAACAAGTTTAAGTTTGATGACATCCCATTAAGTGAATCAAGCTAATCAAAGTACAGGGAGGCCAACCCCATCCTCTGGGGTCAACAACCAAAGTCAATTAGCCAATCATGTTTTTCTAGTCATCCGACTTCTCAAAACAGTTTAACACTAAATGTCATATTCACCCCTTCACACATTGATGGCAGAGATGGCAACTAACTTAACTCAACTATACCATCCAGTAGACCAATTTGAAAGCATCTGCATTTTTGTTTTGCCACTAAATTAAAAAGATTTGTCTCCCAAGTTATCAAAAAATCTATTTTCAATGTTCCCCAAAGCTACAGTTGTGGCGACACTGTTCTGAGTTATCACACACAAACTGACACTTTATTCTGGAGGGTCAGTTTCCAGGTGAGAGGTGATATAAAGTGAGAGTTCCGGTGCCGCGTAATATTGACTCTGTATGTGAAGTGAGTTGTAAATAAAGCAGTGGAGACTCAGAGATACTTTCGTTCATTTTTCTCTTCGACTTCCACATTGGTGACCCGACGTTTGGACTATGTCGACTGAGAGCACTTCTTCGGTTGCACCCGCACCAACTGTTTTCGCGGCCACGGTTAAAATCCCGGACTTTTGGCAGCATGACCCGGAGCCATGGTTCCAACATGTGGAGGCTCAGTTTCACCTGCGCGGCATAACCGCGGACGACACAAAGTATTATCATGTCGTCGCGGCTTTGGATTCAGCCACGACACGCCGGCTAATGGGACTGCTCCGGGACCCGCCTGGTGCCGGGAAGTATGCTGCACTGAGGACGGCGTTGCTACAACTGTACCAGCTCTCGGATATGGAGCGGGCTGATCGTTTGTTGTCCCTCACGGGTTTAGGAGATAGCAAGCCTTCTGAATTGATGGAAAATATGTTGGCGCTGCGAGGCTCCGGGGACGCTTCTTTCCTTTTCACTCACCTTTTTCTGCGTCAGCTTCCGCCTCAGGTGCGCACAGCCCTGGCCAGCTCTCCTCTGATTCGAACCAAGGATTACAGAGGTTTGGCTGAAGAAGCAGACAGACTGTTGTTGGCATCCCGCCAGTTTTCGGTGCACGCTCTGCTGCCCTGCGTGCCTGACGGTGACACTACGGATGTGACTGCGGTCGCGGAGCGCCGAAGGAAGGAGACCAGCCTGTGCTTTAACCACCACCGCTTTGGAGTGAAAGCCCGGCGTTGTATTCCACCATGTTCCTTCCAGCAGCCGGGAAACGAGAGGGCCGGCGCTCGCTAGCAGCTGCGTGTACCGGCAACAACGATAAGCTGCTTTTCATTGAGGACAGCGCTTCAGGACAACGTTTTCTTGTGGATTCGGGGGCACAGCGGAGCATCGTGCCTGCCTCCTCTGCTGACTTTTTGGGACATGGACAGGGACCCCCGTTGGACGCAGCGAACGGCACCCCCATCCGCAGTTTCGGCACCAGGGGTATGACTGTGTGTTTTAAAGGACGTGAGTTTGGCTGGGACTTTGTGATTGCTTCAGTGAAGGTTCCCATCCTAGGTGCGGATTTTTTATGTGCTTACAGACTGTTAGTGGATGTAGCTAATAGGTGTTTGATTGATGCAATGTCTTTTGATTCCGATCCATGTACTCTGGGCAAAGCAGGGCCATTGCTCGCTAACATGCTTGTAACAGGGGACTCATACCAACGTCTGCTTGCAGAGTTTCCTGCCCTTACTGTTCCCACGTTTTCTGCCACAGTGGCTAAACATGGGGTAGAGCATTATGTCACTACTGTAGGCCCGCCTGTTTTTGCTCGCGCACGCCGTTTGGATGCAGCTAAGTTGGCTATTGCTAAAGGGGAATTCGCCAACATGGAGCGGTTGGGCATTGTGCGTCGTTCGAACAGCCCCTGGTCCTCACCCCTGCACATGGTTCCTAAGTCGGACGGGGGTTGGCGCCCTTGTGGGGATTTCCGGCGTCTAAACAATGTTACTACTAACGACAGGTACCCGGTCCCCCATATTCAGGATTTTTCTGTGCATCTGGCAGGGGCGGTCATTTTCTCGAAGGTTGATTTAGTGAGAGGGTACCACCAGGTGCCGGTCCATCCTCAGGACATTCCCAAAACGGCAGTCGTCACTCCTTTTGTGCTGTTTGAGTTTTTGAGGATGCCGTTTGGCTTGATGGGGGCGGCACAGACGTTCCAGCGGCTTATGGACTCTGTGTTGCGAGATATGCCTTTCCTTTTTGTGTATCTGGATGATATACTGGTGGCAAGTGCTTCTGTAGAGGGGCACAGGGTACACCTCCGCCTGCTTTTTGAGCGCCTGAATGACCATGGATTGATTGTGAACCCAGCTAAATGTCAGTTTGGGCTTTCAGAGATTGAGTTTCTTGGCCACTGCGTTTCCCGACGAGGTGCTGTTCCCCTTCCTACCAAAGTCGGAGCGGTTGCAGCTTTTCCCCGCCCCTCCTCTGTGAAGCCCCTGCAGGAGTTTTTGGGCATGGTCAAATTCTACAACCGTTTCATTCCTCGAGCTGCCCACATAATGCACCCCTTGTATGAAGCTCTGAAAGGAAAAAAGGGTAATCAGGACATTGAGTGGACACCTGAGAGGTTAGAGGCATTTAGTAAAGCTAAGACAGCGCTGGCTAATGCTGCATTATTAGCCCATCCTGACCCTGCAGCACCCATCGCCCTGACCACTGATGCGTCCGATTACGCTGTGGGAGCAGTTTGTGAGCAGTGGGTCGACGGAGCCTGGCAGCCTCTGGCTTTTTTAGTAGGAAGTTGCGGGATGCTGAAAGGAAGTATAGTGCGTTCGACAGGGAACTTTTAGCTCTTTTTCTTGCCACACGACATTTCAGGTTCCTCTTAGAGGGCCGAGAGTTCACTGCTTATGTTGATCACAAGCCTTTTACGTTTGCGATGGCCAAAACCTCCGAACCGTGGTCAGCGCATCAGCAGAGACATCTTTCGGCTATTTCTGAGTTTACCACGGACATACAGCATGTTGCGGGGAAGAGTAACATAGTTGCGGACTGCCTCTCTCGAGCACCAATTGCCACGGTTGATTTGGGAGTAGATTATGGGGAGATGGCTGTGGACCAGTTGGCGGATTCGGAGGTGCAAGCACTGCGCACAGCCGAGTCTAGTTTGAAGGAGGTGTCTTTTCAGGACAGTGGGGCGGCCCTTCTTTGTGATGTCTCTATGGACAAGCCCCATGAGTTGTCATGTGGATCTGGTTGGTCCTTTTCCCCCGTCGCGAGGTTTCACTCACCTACTCACTGTGGTGGACAGAACCACACGGTGGCCTGAGGTGGTTCCCCTCTCGCCTACGACTTCAGCGGAGGTGGCCCGGGCTTTCCTGTACGCATGGGTGTCACGGTTTGGGGTTCCTTTTGACATGACGTCTGATAGAGGCCCCCAATTTATCTCCGAGCTGTGGAATATGGTTGCTGGGAGCTTGGGGGTTAAGCTTCACCGAACCACCGTGTACCACCCACAGGCTAATGGCTTGTGTGAGCGGTTTCACCGTACCATGAAGGCTGCCCTCCGTGCGTCTTTAGTTGACAGTAGCTGGGTGGACAGACTGCCGTGGGTGTTGTTGGGGCTACGTTCTGCCCCCAAGGAGGACCTGCATTTCTCCTCTGCTGAGCTGGTTCTGGGTCAGACTTTGAGGGTCCCGGGGGAGTTCCTTCCTGGGGTCTCAGGGTTGGGCCCCGTTGTGGTGGGGAGGTCTGGTTTACAGGGGGAGGCAAAGGTTTTCTCACCTGTGGCAGTGCACCACTGCATCCCCCAGTCATACATTCCCAAGGACCTCATGTCGGCGAAGTATGTTTTTATCAGACATGATGCGCACCGCTCTCCCCTGCAGTCGCCGTATGACGGGCCCTTTCGGGTGTTAGAAGCAGGGAGTAAGTTTTTCCTGGTTGAGATGGGGACGAGTTTCGGTGGACCGTCTGAAGCCTGCTCATGTGCTTCAGGATGAGCAGGTGGAGCTGGCTCGTCCTGCACGCCGGGGCCGTCCTCCTAACCCTACCTCTTTGTCTCTTCCTGTTGTACCTCCGGTGGCTGTTAGGTATAGTCGCAGGGGTAGGGAGGTCAAAGTGCCTAAGCGGTTTGGTTGAAGTTTGAGGATATGTATTTGTTGTTTTTGTTTTTCATGTTCTTGAATGAAGTGTTTTTTGTGTGTTCTGGGGGGGCCTATGTGGCGACACTGTTCTGAGTTATCACACACAAACTGACACTTTATTTTGGAGGGTCAGTTTCCGGGTGAGAGGTGATATAAAGTGAGAGTTCCGGTGCCACGTAATATTGACTCTGTATGTGAAGTGAGTTGTAAATAAAGCAGTGGAGACTCAGAGATACTTTCGTTCATTTTTCTCTTCGACCTCCACACAGTTACAATTGAGTTAAGTAACCTTAAATGTTTTAGTGAACGACTTGACCAATCAATGTCACTGTTGTCATTTACAACTATCTGTAGGCTGAGGGTGTAGAGATAGTTAATGGACATGAGCTTGTATAGCACTTCAGGACTACTCTCATTGGCTCCCCTGCACAGGTCTCTACAGATGGGAGGACACAGCAGCTGGAGACAGACGGGGATGTGGATTTATTATTGAACCACATACTGTTAAACACCCCCGATTTAGCATGTACAAAAAAAGCACACAACTTTAAGAAACTAGGTCTTATTGACAGGTAGCTCTGTTAGTTAGCTAACCCTGCTACTGGTACTGTTGCCTGGCTTGTGCAAGGGACTTCAGACAGCCAGGATTTTTAACTTGTCATGCCTTTGACAGGAGGTTCTCATGGATAAAGTGTCAATGTGTGATGACAGGGAATTTAGTTAAACTATAGCAAAGATATTATATTATATTAAGGAATATTATAAGCACAACTACGTTACATGTAACCCCCCCGTAATGCTGTCTAATGGAAAATAAATAAAGGAAAATCAAAACGAATCCATGTGCAAGACACATGTTTTGTGTATGCCCATCTGTTTAACTTGAGTGCATCCATCAAGACAGGATAGACTGCCAGCCTCTGCTGCTAGTTCAACAATTCTAATTGGTGTGGCTTCCAGTCTTACCCACCATTCACCAAGATACAAACACTGAGTTTACACGACTTCTAATTGCTGTGTCAGAGTGAAAATATATTTCAGCCTTCTCCATCAGTTTGAAATTTATTTTAGTTTCAATCAATCAATTTGAGGCCTTTTTTATTTCTCTTTTCCTGTGTTTGAATAAATAATTGAAAGAAATGGTGAGCTGCACTACTGTATGCAGGGAAACCTGTGTCCAACACCAAGCTGACTTGAGCTATACTAAAAGACTTTGGACAAACTTTAAAAAAAAACAACGTCTGACACTGTTTTATATTTAAAGACGATGTGTCACTAGCACAGTTTTTCTCAGACTAAGATATTGCAAATGTGGCAAGAAAGGTGCTGAAAAGATGTAACTATAAAATTGAAGAAACAACAGTGTCACCTGAGGAATAGAACCCCAGGAGATACACAAAAAAGCATGAAAATGTGATAAAGCACTCAGAGAAAAAATACAGTGGACTGAAACTGAACCCTGGGGAACACCACATTTCAGTTTATAAACTTTTGAAGCGCATTCCCCCATAATCCTCGACCAAAGCTGAATTATACCTCTTTTGAAAGTCTTGCACTCAGTCTTTCACATCCAGTCTCTAGAACTTTTCAGCCAGTTGTAGTTATTGTAGTTTACCGCCCTCCTGGCCCATATTCAGAAGTTCTATCTGAATTTGCAGAATTTTTATCAAACATAGTTCTTAGCAGTGATATAATAATTGTTGTAGGTGATTTCAATATCCATGTGAATGTTGTTAATGACAGTCTTAGCACAGCTTTCATGTTACTATTGGACTGTATTGGCTTCACTCAGGGTGTAATCAAACCTACTCATAGATTTAACCACACCCTGGATCTTGTTTTAGCTTATGGTATTGAAATTAATAATTTGTCGGTTTTTCTGGAAAATTCTCTGATATTAGACCATTTCCTAGTAACATTTGACTTCATCTTACCAGCCTTAACTCTTCTTAATAAAAAAAGTGCTCTCTAGAAATTTATCTGATAGCGCTCTAGCTAAATTTAAGGAAGCTATTTCAGCTGCTTTTGATTCTGTACCATCTTCTAACCCATTTGAAAACTCTTATAATCACTTTCGTCCCTTTCAGCTGGATCAGTTTGTAGATAGTGCAGTGAATTCACTGAGAGTTACTCTGGATTCAATCGCCCCCCTAAAACAGAAGGCAATCAAACGACAGAGACTAGCTCCTTGGTATAACTTAGAAACCCGTACTCTAAAACTAACGTCACGCAAATTTGAAAGAATGTGGCGCTCCACCAAAATGAAAGAATCTCGTTTAATTTGGAAAGATAGTCATAACAGATATATGAAAGCTCTTCAACAGGCTACCTATTACTCGTCTCTTATTGAAGAAAATAAAAACAATCCTAGATGCCCCTCCAGCACTGTAGCCAGGCTTACAGAGAGTCATAGCTCCATTGAACCATCGATTCCTTTAGCCCTTAGCAGTAATGATTTCATGAGCTTTTTTAATGATTGTGATGATGATAAAATTTTAAACATTAGAGCCAAAATTAGCAACATACAACCTTTACTCAGTGCAGATTCCTCCTATATTTTGGATACTGCAGAAACGGTTCCAAATTCTGATACTAGCCTAGACTGTTTCTCTCCAATTAACCTTTCAGAACTAAATTTGATTATTTCTGCGTCTAAACCGTCAACCTGTCTTTTAGATCCAATCCCAATCAAGCTGTTTAAGGAAGTCTTTCCCTTAGTTAGCAGTGCCATACTAGATATGATCAATATATATTTTGTGGCTGGTTATGTACCCCAGTCATTTAAAGTAGCTGTAATTAAACCACTCCTTAAAAAGCCTACTCTTGATTCAGAGTAGGCTAGAGTTAGCTAACTATAGACCTATATCTAACCGTCATCTCTAAGATCTTAGAGAAAGTGGTAGCTAATCAGCTGTGTGACTTTGCCCACGACAACAACTTGTTTGAGGAGCTTCAGTCGGGATTTAGAGTTTACCATAGCACTGAGACTGCACTAGTTAAAGTAACAAATGATCTTCAGTTAGCCTCAGACAGGGGACTTCTATCTGTGCTTGTCCTGTTAGATCTTAGTGCTGCTTTTGACATGATTGACCATCAGATCCTGTTACAGAGACTAGAACAATTGCTTGGAGTTACAGGGACTGCTTTAAGTTGGTTTAAATCCTATTTATCAGATAGATCTCAGTTTGTGCATGTTCATGATGAGTCCTCTATGCACACCAAAGTTAACCATGGAGTGCCTCAAAAATCAGTGCTCTTCTCTTTACATTATATATGCTTCCTCTAGGTAGTATTATGAGAAAACACTCCATAAACTTTCATTGTTATGCAGACGATACTTAGCTATACATATCAATGAAGCCAGAAGACACCAATCAGTTACGTAAACTAAAAGCCTCCCTTCAGGACATTAGGACCTGGATGACCAGAAACTTCTTACTGCTCAACTCAGACAAGACTGAAGTTATAGTGATTGGACCTAAGAACCTCAGAGAGAGTTTTTCTGATGATATAACGGCCCTTAGTGGTATCAGCGTGGCCTCTAGTAATACTGTTAAGAACTTAGGAGTTCTCTTTGATCAGGATATGTCCTTTGATTTCCACATTAAACAAATTTCAAGGACAGCTTATTTTCACCTTCGTAATAGCTCAAGATGTTGTCGCAAAATGATGTTGAAAAATTATTTCATGCATTTGTTACCTCCAGGTTGGATTACTGTAATTCTCTTTTATCAGGGTGCTATGGTAAATCTGGCTATGGTAAACGCCCTTCAGCTAGTCCAAAACGCTGCAGCTCGTGTTCTGACTAGAACTAGGAAAAGGGACCACATTACTCCTGTATTGGCTTCTCTCCATTGGCTCCCTATAAAATCTAGAATAGAATTTAAATTCGTTCTTCTCACTTACAAAGCTGTAAACGGTCAGGCACCATCCTATCTTGAAGAGTTAATTGTACCGTACTACCCATCGAGAACATTACGCTCCCAGAATGCAGGCCTGCTCGTGGTGCCAATAGTCTCTAAAAGAACTATGGGAGGTAGAGCCTTCAGTTATCAGGCACCGCTTCTTTGGAATCGTCTACCAGTCGGGCTCTGGGAGGCCGGAAGTACTTTTAAGAATAGACTTAAAACTTTTCTTTTTGATAAATCTTATAGTTAGGGTTGGCTTAGGTATAGACCAGCTCATAGTTATGCTGCTATAGGCCTAGACTACCGGGGGAACTGGCACCAGGATCTCTTATCTCTCTCTTTCTCTGCTTTCATATCTTATTACTGCTTGTCACTATCTTTATATTGAAGTTAGTAACCTCTGCTTTTCCTGGGAGCTCCTGAGCTCTCTTTGGTTCCTCGGGACTGTTGATGAGGATGGCCTGCCCAAACAACCACCCGCCCCCCCCCCCCCATCCTATCCTATCCTTCTTTCTGTATCTTATCCCATCCCATTTTCAAGCCCAGCGCAGTTTAGCAGACAGCTGTTCCGTCATGCTGAAGATTTCTGCATGTGAAAAGGAAATTTTTTCTTGCCATGCTGTGACGGATTAAGCTGGTCTCTTGTAATAGCCATAAGTAAGGTCCTTTACCTGCTTTTTGTAAAGATAACGATGAACATGGTCTTGTTACCTGCTCTTTTGTTAATGTTAACAGACAAAGAGTAAGGTCCTTTACCTGCTTTTTGTAAAGTGTCTCGAGATAACACCTGTTATGAATTGACGCTATACAAATAAAGATTGATTGATTGATACTAACGCAACATATTCTGTCAGTGAGAGAGAGATATTCAACCCAGTTAAAAACAGTATCAAAAATGCCAATTACATTATGGAGTCTGTTAACTGACTGAAGCTGTAGGGAAATAAAGAACAGTAATAATCATAATAATTTTACAACAAATAATAAGGGGAATTAAGATATATTTGTATCCATAATATCTAAAACGCCAATGACTCTTTAAAGACTGCTACCAGTCCCAAATTTACCAAAACAAACTTAGCTTAAGCCAGTGACGAGGCAGTCTGCACTGAGGAAGTTGTAAGGGTGCTACCCCATACTCACCTTACCTCACAGCACAGCAAACCTCACAGCAATCTTTAACCAACTATAGTGGAGGGCCCTCACCCTAGTTGCCTAGCCTCAAATTAAGTGATCGCACTGCTAAAAAAGAAGGAACTCAAAAAAGGATATATCATCTGGATTTGGCCAATAATCAGTTGATGAAGCATGAATAAGAGTCTCTGCATTGGCTTGGGAGAGAAACTATTGAACTGTGGCAATTTTCTTTAGATAATAGAATGACTTTTTTGTAACATCTTTGACATGTGGCTGGAAGCTGAGGTCTGTATCAAATATTACGGCAACATTTTTGACCTGCTCACAGGGACTAAACAACAATGCTCTGAGTTTTTCATTCTGTTTCTCTCTCTGGGCCCCTATGTCAATAACTTAAGCCTTAGGTTTGTCATCTTTGAGCTGTAAATAGTTCTCTGCCATCCATAACTTAATAGTTCAATTACATTTAAAAAGGGCATCAATCGAGCCTACATTTTTGTGTCATCAGGAGACAACAATGTAGAGCTGTGTCATCACAATGATTATGAAAATTGATGCAGTGCCTCCTGATGACACTATAGGTAACATAAAAAGGTCCAAAAGTGTCCGACCTAAAATTGAACCTTGGGGAACATCGCATTTCATTTTGCTGTAGTTCACACTTCTGAAGTAGTTTTTGCACAAACGTACACTCATAAAAGTTATTCCACAAGAAAATCTGTTTTAGACTAGTTAAAATGTATTCTAAAAATGCCTCAAGAATGTCTTTCTATTCTTTCACTTAACCAATGAAGGCAGGCAGCAATTTAAATAGTTTCATTATTTTTATTTTTCAAATTATTATTCACTTTATTTTTTTATTGTTGACTTTATTCTCCTTTATGGTATTGTAAATTTGTGCCACATTGGCCTTGTTGACCAATTTCTTTACATTGATTACATTAGTTCAACATGAAACAGTATTACTGTTAGAAGTGATTAAGTTCCTTAAATTTGATTTTATGATAAAGTATTAAAAAAGGAAGAGAATAAAATAAAAATTATTTAAATTCATAAGCCTGGTTAGAACCTCACATGATATAAATGGAAGGACATGTGAAAGAGGTGTCCTTGCTCTCTCGCAAAACTCCTCTATTTTCTCCTTCTTTCCTATAGTCTGTGCCTTATCCTCCCAGCCATGTTTACTAATTTGCAGCCTCCAGTTTGGTGCAAGTGAATCTGTTCATTGGTTGTTGCCAATGATCATGTTTTTGAATTGCATAAGGCAAGACTAAAGACCTGTGAGAATGTTAAATATTTAGAATTTGAACTTAACCCTAAGACGAGAAAAAAATCGCTTTAAAACAGCTTGGATTGAGTTTTATGACAACCTTAAAACAAACAAATGACATAAACTCTCGTGATTTTATTCCTACTATGGAAATTGGTCTGAGAAAAGTCGTTAGTTGTAAGAGCAGCATAAGGTGACATCCATTAACATTAGTCAAGTTCAAGGAGTGGTTGACTGTCTTAAGAGGGGCAGCTGTGGCTAAGTGGTATAGTAGGTCATTACTTGATTGGAATGTTTGGTGTTTAATCCCCAGCTTTATGTAGCAGCCTCTGACATCAGTTTGTTTAACATGAGTCTGGTTCTGCTCAAACAATTGCTGTTAATTTCATCTTGGTTCTGTTGGCTTGAGCATGCACTATGTGTGCTTTGCCCTTTCAACTGTCAAGTGCTGTCTGTCTATATACGTTGTGTGCATCCTGCAAAATAGGATACACTCCTAACCTATGCTGACAGTTTGACAATTCTATATGGTACATTCACTTATTTACATTCAAGCATGAACAGTCAAGTTATTCACTAATGGAGTGTGAAAGTCACTCAACCTGTTGTGTCAGTGTGTATGCATAAATATAAGCATGGTTAGGGAGGTGTTTGAATGGGGAAAAAAATAACAAAAAACAGAAAATTGTGGCTTATTGTCTTTTTGTCTCCGTGTCCTTCTCCCTGTCTCCCAACAATGAGAAAGCGAGGCCTTCTCTTATAAATTGGGGACTACACAATCAGGTGTTTTAAACCATGACGGCCCAGCAACAACTACTGGCACCTGAAACCGTAAACTATAAATATTGATAGCTGAAGCATGAGTGATGTCTCCTGTTTGTTATGGCAGGGGGCTAAAATACAGATCCGAGGTGGGTTTTAAGCCTCTTGACACAAAGTTTACTCGCCTAACTATGAATGTATTGAATGAATGAATGAACATGTATTCTTCATATCCTCTTCAAATTGCAGAACTGAAAGGATAAAAATGACTTGCAAACTTTAGCATTGTTTTAGCTTTATTTTTAGACCTGTGAAACACAAAACAAGCAACCAGCAGGGCTGACACATTATAAACTGGTTCTTCAAAAATAGAAATTGATTGATTGATGATTGTCTCCAGTATTTTATAATAGACAAGATATTTTGCTGTCAATTTTATCATGATTGGGATATGTATATTTTGAGTGCATTCTATAAGATCGGATGCACTGTGAACCTGTGCTACCAGTTGGACAATACTAATTAAAGGTAGATTCAAGTCTTTAGCACCAATGACCAAGACACAACTAGAGACTGAGCCTGCAAAAACATACACTGTTACAAGTACAGTACTACGGGCAACTAAGTGTGCCAGCACAATCCTATTTTTTCTACATTGTGCTTATTGTGATCTACACAAACTGTCACTAAATACTATCAGAGTATTGTGTTGTGTAAAAATATAACATTAGTATACTGGCAATGCTGAGATAAGAGACAGCCTTACAACTTTGAGGACAGGAGCAGAGTAGCGTACAGTAACATACAATCCGTTTACCAGAACCTTCCAGGATCATATACTACCCCTATATTGGTATAAACTGTATACCACATTATAGACATATACAGTGGGTACGAAAAGTATTCACACCCCTTTAAAATTTTCAATCTTTGTTTCATTGCAGCATTTGCTACAATAAAGAAATTTAATTTTATTTCTCATTAATGTACATTCAGAACCCCATCTTGACAGAAAAAAACAGAAATGTAGACATTTTTGCAAATTTATTAAAAAAGAAACTGAAATATCACATGGTATTCAGACCATTTGCTGTGACACTAATATTTAACTCACATGCAGTCCATTTCTTCTGATCCTTCATTGGAGTCCAGCTGTGTTTAATTAAACTGATTGGACTTGATTAGGAAAGGCACACACCTGTCTATATAAGATCTTAAAGCTCACAGTGCATGTCAGACCAAATGAGAATCATGAAGTCGAAAGAACTGCCTAAGGAGCTCAGAGACAGAATTATGGCAAGGCACAGATCTGGCCATGGTTACAAAAAAATTTCTGCAGCACTCAAGGTTCCCAAGAGCACAGTGGCCTCCATAATCCTTAAACGGAAGAAGTTTTGGATGACCAGAGCTCTTCCTCGACCTGGCTGTCCAGCCAAACTGAGCAATCGTGGGAGAAGAGCCTTGGTGAGAGAGGTAAAAAAGAGTCCAAAGATCACTGTGTGCAGAGATGCAGCAGGGAATACAATCCTAACGCTGAAACATGGTGGTGGCAGCATCATGCTATGGGGGTGTTTTTCAGCTGCAGGGAGAGGACGACTGGTTGTAATTGAAGGAAAGATGAAGGCGGCCAAGCACAGACATAGCCTGGAAGACAAACTCTTCCAGAGTGCTCAAGACCTCAGGCTGGGCCGAAGGTTCGCCTTTCAACAAGACAATGACCCTAAGCACACAGCTAAAATAGGAAAGAAATGACTTCAGAACAACTCTGTGACCATTCTTGACTGGTCCAGCCAGAGCCCTGACCTAAACCCTTATCTCTAGAGAGACCTGAAAACGGCTGTCCACCAACGTTCACCATCCAGACTGACAGAACTGGAGAGGATCTACAAGAAAGAATGGCAGAGGATCCCAAAATCCAGGTGTAAAAATCTTGTTGCATCATTTCCAAGGAGACTCGTGGCTTCAAAAGGGTGCTTCTATTCAGTACTGAGCAAATGGTCTGAATACTTAGGGCCATGTGATATTTCAGTTTTTCTTTTTTAATAAATTTGCAAAAATGTCTACATTTCTGCTTCTGTGAAAATGGGGGGCTGAGATTAATTAATGAGAAATAAAATTAACTTTTTTTGATTTTAGCAAATGGCTGGGGTCTGAATACTTTCCGGACCCACTGTATATACTTCTCCACATTTGCACAAAGATGATAAGGTAGCCGCATTTCTTGCGGTTGAGGTTGATTATGGGTTTAACCTTTGGTTGTCTTGAAGCTAACTATACAACAAACAAACTTAATCAAATATACCTTCGGGTGTGGGTACACAAATGCAAATAGTATCGTCCCAACATAAGGTTATTGTAACTGTTAATTTAAGTGCAGTCACTTTCAACTTGTGATATAAGATAAATCCTGTGTATTACTAGCACCATTTTAAATCTTTGCAACAAAACAAACAAAATCCATAATTTCTCATGTCACACAAAACCATTAAAGCTTTATGTAGCTATTGCCAATTTTTTCACATTAACTTTAAATCTCATTGACAAGTCTTTTTGGTAACACTTGTCTCTTTGATACACTGTAGATAGAAATATCACGTTACATAAAAATATCACTTAAATAGCACATTAAACTGATGTTGTTCTGTCTCTGACTGGTCCTATGACAAACTAATGCTTACAAAAAGTTCCTAGGTATGCATTGAAAGTGCATCAACCAGCAGTGGAGGAATACAGATGCTATTGTGGCTGCATTTTGAGCGGAAGTGGTTTGCTGGTCCTGCATCCCACCAAGACGTGCCGCAGTCTTGCCGGACTTGGACATAGGGGGCACTTGGGGTCTTTGCCATACCACTGGCTTAGGTTTGCGGGAGAGGGCAATACATCACAGGCAGTCCTGATGGTAAAGCTTGCCCTGAATGTCGGCATCTCCCATAGATCTTTCCAGGAGATCTTCCTCTTCTCTACTCCTTCCCATGCCATCCACTGCCCTTGCTTTGTCTGCGTCACAGCTTGTGAGTGCCTTCCTGCTTCCTCGTCCTGCCATACCTCCTGGACCACCAGCTTGCGTCTCTCAGCCAGATACCCCTTACTCTAGGCTGGTGTACTGGCCCCGAGACCAAGACCACTCCTCCCCTCCTGAACTCAGCCCACGATGTCCCTGTGTCTGAGTGCTGCCTTTGCCTGCTCAGTTGCAGCAACAGGGTCCACTTCCTTCCGGTGGCCAGGATGGGTGCCACTTGGGCTACAAATGGATCGCTCGAATCCAGCAACATCATCTCCAGTCAGACCTTGGTGCACTTATACTCCTCTGTCAGACTGGAAATGGACAGGTGTAGCATCCCTTTGCTGTAGAGCCCAATGCTGCTCAGGCACCTGGGAAGGCCAAGCCACTTCCTTGCATATGAGTTAACCAGTCTCTCCAGCTTTCCCACCTTTGAGATCAGAACTTCATAGAGGGTTAGTGGCCATAGAAGACGTGGGAGTAGTCCATACTGCATGGACCACAGCTTTAGCTTGCCTGGAAGCAGGGTTCTGTCGATGTTCTCCAGACCACTGGCTACCTCCTTCCTTAGCTGTTCCACCTGCTCTCTGTCTTTGAGGGAAGCATCATACCAGCGACCTAGGCTCTTCACAGGTTTCTCAGAGACCGTTGGAATGGGTTCCTCGCTAATGTGGAAGCAGTGGTCTGACAGCTTCCCCTTGACAATGGAGATGCTCCTGGACTTGCTTGGCTTGATCTTCATACATTTCCATAGACGAAAGCCGGGAAAGATCCCCAAATTACCAACCCGTACCGTCCTACTTTTTGGTACCCTTCTGTTGGGGTGCTAAGAATATCGATCTGACCCTAAAAGGTGGAGCTAAACACTGCACTCTGTTGATTGGTCCTGTACGACAGTGGTGTCAAAGGCAAACACAACCCTGCTGTGTTTAAATACACAGACAATTGTTTTTTTGGCTGCATTTCTGCATTTCCAGATGTTGCCATGCCGTGGTGTACTCTGTTGTCACACAGAGCTGGATGTCCTGAAAGTAGGCCTTGACCAGGGTTGTAAGAGCTGGTAGGACTCTGAAGTAGTCAAAGGCTGTCTACAGAAGGTTGTGAGGGACTGAGCCAAAGGCATTCGCAAGATCCAGGAACACCACGTGGAGATATTTCCCCTCCTTCTTGGCAACCTGAAGCTGATGCCAGATGAAAGGGTTAATTGTCCTGTTATCAAGCGTCCATAGTTTCCCCTTTCTTCCTTCTTAAATAAAAAAGAAAGTTGGTAGTGTTAGACACATTTGAGCACTTGGTGCAAATAATATATTAGTTTCTAAAGAGACAAGCTGGGGCTCTTTTCTTTATTTTCCTCTTCTCCCTCTGCTGTCATGAATTGCCAGTAGAAAAATTGCTGGATGTAGGTCTTTGTTTACTGTGTCTCTTTTTTCTTAATTTAACTTATTAGCACGGTACACTGTGTCGTGCTGCTATAATGTTACGCTACTACAGCTAACACAGCTATCGACATCCGGCTTAGATGCTGTCTGCCAAATAGGGCACACATTGGCTGTGGAAACGCAAACAGAATCAGGCTTTACAATCCATACTGGACCTCTTAGTGGAAATGGGGCTTTAGTGACAAAATCAGTTGGCTGCTTAATTCTGACATTTCATTCATGTACTCTGGAAGCCTCAACATAGTTTGTAGCCTACATATACATATATACATATACTGTATATCTAGCTGTGGCTTTTCATGTGTTGTCGCTCTTTGAAATTCATTGGGGTTGATAATTATGTTACATTTTTTATAAATAATTTTTTTTTTATAAATACATTGAACATTGCTCAATTTGTTGACATTATGTAAGTCGCACTATACTTAAATAGCACTTTTAAAACACCGGCGCACACACTGCTTCATAAATAAAAAGCAATCAATTCATATGGAGAGAACATTACATAAATATATAAATCACAATGTTAAGCAGGCAAAGTTAAGATAGGAGAAACACAAAAACAAACTAAGCACTTCAAGGATTGTTTGTACAGGTGAGTTGTTGCGTTTTTTGAAAGAGTCCAAAGATTCTGCAGATCTGATGGTTCTTGGGAGTTGATTCCAGAGAGTAGGGGTTAAAACAACAAAATCACAACCTTTTGTTCTATCATTAGAGGGGATCGAAAGAATGATGAGATTAGATGAGTGGACATGGGGTTGAACAATTAGGTCAGAAATGTAGATTGAGAGATCAGTTACAGGATTTTGTAGTCGGTTGTGAATTTTACTGGAAAACAAAGGAATGCAAAAAAAAGAGGGGAGATTGGGGAACGATGGCTGTTTTAAATGATTAATCTGGCAGCTGCATTTTGGACTAATTGTAAACGGTTTAGCTATGATTGACTGAGGCATGAATAGGGACAATTACATCTAAGATCACCAATACATGCAACGGGATAGTTTGTGTGCATACTATGAAACGAAAGAAGAAAAGTCATCCTACCAGCGCCACCAGTCACCTTGATCACTTTAGCTAGCGATTGGTCCCCACTGTCCATTGCATTCTATAGGCACTATTTCTTCCTGTGCAAGTGGGCTCAGTTGCTTGTGCTGTTATATAACTCAATCCGTTTCACCTGTGGAGAGCTTTGTGTTCTCTGCTCTATCTGATGTTTTGCAGATAAAGTTATGTCCTCAATTTTCATTTCATTTTATCATAAGCTCTGCAGGTGAAAGTCCATTTTCTGAATAGCCAGACAAGGGCCCACCCATGGTGGATTGTGGGTATAGGGGCTTAATATTAGATTTTTCAAACCCAAGGTAAAGTCTTTAAAGTAATGGCTTCTGTAACGTCCTGTTCTGTTGTGCATGTCACAATGCAAACTAGATAATATTGTCGGAATTTTAGTCTACGAGTACATGTCATCCTTGGTTCCCATCTGGAACAGGTCCATTTCCATCAGTTCTCCATAGTTCCTGAGATTTGCTGTGTGGTTTAATTGGCTCCCTCAATTGCTTATATTGGTGGTGCTGGCATATCTTGGGCCATTTTATCAATACTTCAATTTCTCTGTGCATGCTTGGCCAGTAAAATCTCTTTCAAAAAAGTCTTTTGCATTTTCAACATCCAAGTGACATTCATGCACTCTGCTCAAAAACCCATCTAATCTAGCGGTTTTCAAATATGCACTCCTGACTTTCAGATGTAGACTGCCCCTGAAATTATCCAAAGTTAGTTGTATACACATGCACCTCACGGTTTTTATTTTTCATGTTTTCTCACATCTCTCCCACCATACATTTATTCATACAGACACATGCACAAACAATCAAGGCACATCATAGATGTGGTCAGCAACAGTACATTTAATAACATTTATTTGTACAAGTGACTGGTATAAAGTGTTTCCTGGACTGTGTAGAAATAAATTCTGAATACAGCATGGTATATTATAAATTTAATGTACTGTACTGATAACATACTGATGCTCAACTAATGAAGGAATGAGGCCAACATGAGCTTTCACTTATTTATGTTATGCTTGTTGTCAGTCACAAGTTCACAAACTTGTTGGCACCATCTACTTGTCAAACTGATTTGGTGCAGTCATCTGAGTGAATTTCGGTAAACTCTCAGTTGTATTAAAACTCAGTTACATATGTACAACTTGTAAATGTGCAGTTAAAATTATCTGATAGGTAGCTTGGTAATAATAGTTGCTTTAATCAAAACACTCAGTAAACTTGCTTCTGGATGAAGCACATAACTTACAAAATCAAACATTAAAAATATATATTTTAATGCACTTTTACAAAAAAGAACCTCACAGGACTATGAGAAGTGTGATGGTTGCGTGTACATGTCAGCAGAAGGAAATTAAAGTAATATCAGGCACACAAAGCTCCCACTGCATTGTAGTTTATCTCAAACAGCCTGGTGATCAAACTTCAAATATAAGTTATAAAAATGATAAAAACAAGAATTGCCTTTCCTACGATGCTCCAACCAGTAGGCATAAATCAGTAGATCAGAGGTCAGACGTCCGTGGATTTACTGCGTTTTCTATCACTAGAATTGAAACAAAAGCACACACTTCAAAAAATAATTATATCAGCGTGGAGTCAAAAAGGGTATATGTTTTTCAGATTTACATTTTTCTTGTCTGTCATAAGAATGCCCTAAGCGAATTTCATTACTAAATTTTAAATCAATTTTATTTACTTAAGATATCGCCTTATTTATCTTGTTATTTTGGGGTACCAATGCTGGCTTTCCTGTGTTAACCACTTTAACCAGATCTTGAGAAAACGGCTGAAGTGTACCACAGAAAAAAAAACCAATAGTTGGTATCCAAGATAACCCCAAAATAAGCTTAGATCTTGAGAAAACGAAAAAACTTCCAAAAGAAGCCAAATAAAATGCATAAAAATGTGTCTGCTTTGGGCTTCCATACATTTGCACTCACCGTAGTTCCTCTTTGAGTCGAGCCAGTTTGTCGTGTAACCGATCGTTCTTCACATGAATGGGATTGTTTGGGACAAACCAGGCAGCAATAAACTTACACACCAGCACAACATGCTGCAGACACACACAAACCCAGAGAGTTTTACTTCTGATCAAATTATTGAAACTTTAACTCAAGATGTCAAGCTCTATTTATACAGATCACAGTGTCAGATATAGAGTACAAACCTCAAACAGGATAACGAAGGCGAAGCGCACAGCCAGGACCAACCAAAACTGAGAGGTAAAGGTGTAGTCTACATTACTTCTGTAGTCTCTGTAGCTGCAGACACACAAACGCACAGTGTGTTTATTAGTTGTTTAAATATGTTCCTCACAGCTGGACATTTGCCCTGATGGCAGGGAGGGGGATTTGAATGGGGTTGTCTCTGGAGGTCATACATGACATAAAAAAACACAGATGATGGTTTAAATCCTATTTATCAGACAGATCTCAGTTTGTGTATGTTCATGATGAGTCCTCTACGTACACCAAAGTTAGCCATGGAGTGCCTCAAGGATCAGTCCTTGGACCGATTCTCTTTACATTATATATGCTTCCTCTAACACTCCATCAACTTTCATTGCTATGTAGATGATACTTAGCTATACATATCAATGCAGCCGGAAGACACCAACCAGCTTGGACAAGACTGTGATTGGAACTGAGAACCTCAGAGAGACTTTTTCTGATGATATAACGGCCCTTAGTGGTATCAGCGTGGCCTCTAGTAACACTGTTAAGAATCTAGGAGTTCTCTTTGATCAGGATATGTCCTTCGACTCCCACATTTAACACATTTCAAAGACAGCTTATTTTCACCTTCGTAATAGCTCAAG
Source organism: Symphodus melops (assembly GCF_947650265.1). Taxonomy (NCBI): domain Eukaryota; kingdom Metazoa; phylum Chordata; class Actinopteri; order Labriformes; family Labridae; genus Symphodus; species Symphodus melops. Next base: position 23,684,526 of record NC_136693.1, read on the forward strand.
ATGTTGTCGCAAAATGATGTTGAAAAACTATTTCATGCATTTGTTACCTCCAGGTTGGTTTACTGTAATTCTCTTTTATCAGGGTGCTATGGTAAATCTCTAAATGCCCTTCAGCTAGTCCAAAACGCTGCAGCTCGTGTTCTGACTAGAACTAGGAAAAGGGACCACATTACTCCTGTATTGACTTCTCTCCACTGGCTCCCTATAAAATCTAGAATAGAATTTAAAATCGTTCTTCTCACTTACAAAGCTGTAAACGGTCAGGCACCATGCTATCTTTAAGAGTTAATTGTACCGTACTACCCATCGAGAACATTACGCTCCCAGAATGCAGGCCTGCTCATGGTACCTATAGTCTCTAAATGTACTATGGGAGGTAGAGCCTTCAGTTATCAGGCACCGCTCCTTTGGAATCGTCTGCCAGTCGGGCTCTGGTGCAGCTGCACTTGCGCTTCGGCATTTTCTGTGCAATCAATGCTGCTCCGCTGTCAGCTCTGTTGCCGCTGTCTGCTGTTCCCTGTGCACGTCGCAGAGCCGCACTCAAAGCAGTCTCTCGAGAATTACGTCACGCAACGAAGTAGCTACCGTAGTATTTTGCGCCGGTCAATTTAAGTACAAACTTGATGGTTCCATGAAAGACAGTGAACCCCGGACATTTTCATGATTTTATAAAAACCTCTCGGACGCCCCGGACAGGACGTAAAAAGTGGACATGTCCGGGCAAAAGAGGACGTTTGGTCACCCTAGTTAAAGGGAAGTTTTTTCTTGCCATGCTATGACGGATTAAGCTGGGCTCTTGTAATATAGCAATAAGTAAGGTCCTTTACCTGCTTTTTGTAAACATAACAATGAGCATGGTCTTGTTAGCTGCTCTTTTGTTAATGTTAACAGACAAACAGTAAGGTCCTTTACCTGCTTTTTGTAAAGTGTCTCGAGATAACACCTGTATTGACGCTATACAAATAAAGATTGATTAATTGATAGACAAAGAAATGAAGTCTTACAGTTATTTCAATGCTAAATGAAGTTTCAAAATATTCATAATATCAACAAACATGCAGAGAAAAACATACCGGGGAAAAGAAAACATCATACACCGGTTGTAATATGTGCACACAGGTGGACCTGTTGTCTTTATGTCGCAAATGGTCTTACCATAGTTGAAGGATGCAAACATCCTTAACCCCTACATGCTGTGTTCGGCTTGTTACACCCAAAATGCAGCTTGACCTAAAAATGTCTGGTCTAGTCTTCTGTAGTTTTGTGCATATGTGAAAGCAAAAGATCAGGTCAGAAAGACAGTGTCAAACGTCTTCTCACCTGCACTGGGTCATGTTGACACCATCACTTGTGATCATCTGATCTTGAAGGAAGTCCTTTGCCACTGCTGGGTGAGACATGAAGGCCATGGACAGAGTGTCATTAATGTAGCCTTGCATACAGCTGCAACAAAACGGACACAAGCATTAGACAGACATCACTTGAGATTAGTTTTTCTACCTGCTGAAACATGACTCACTCCGTCTGTGTAATTCCAGTAGCACAGGGGCCGTAACGGTAGCGATAGACAAGACGAGGGATAAAGTCTGAAGACACTCCAATGACCAAACCGTTGGCAATCACTGCTAACACACCGATGGCTTCCAGCACCTTTGTCCACACACCTTCAAAGAAAGAAAGGACATACAACTGTTAAAGACACACTAGCAGAGAGAGAGAGAGAATGCAACACACACACACACACACACACACACACACACACACACACACACACACACACACACACACACACACACACACACACACACACACACACACACACACACACACACACACACACACACACACACACACACACACACACACACACACACACACACACACACACACACACACACACACACACACACACACACACACACACACACACACACACACACACACACACACACAGGGTATGTTGTTGACATTAAAAATAAAACCTTATGGTATAAACACCCCAGCTGCTAGCCTGCTAATCGTGAGACAGAAGAGAGAATAATTCTGTATAAATGTGGACTCGAGATTACATTTTCCAGTGGCCCTGATGATCATTTATTGAAGTCTTATTAACTGCATATATACATTCAGCTCTGTTGAAAAAGGAGTCGTTTATTGACCAGTTGGTGGTTGTTTGTTCACTCAGGTTTATAGTCTATTTATGTATGCTCTCAATAGAAGTTTAAGGCTATTTATATGGAGATAAAATGTCGACATCTATTGGTGAATTTAGTTCATTCAAGTCATTTAAGATTTACAAAATAAGATAATCCTTATTTTGACCCACAATGGAGAAATTGAAAGCATTGCAGCAGCATAGGTGATAGGAATATCACCTAAGGAGAAATTGTAAAAAAAAAAAAAAAAAATACAAATAAATTTAAATATAGAAGTATCAAATCATACTAAATATTATTATGAGTTGTAGTGGTATTCAAATTAATTGCATTTTATTATTTGTGAGATCAGTATTTACATTAATTATATTGTGTAATTTAGTATTAAGACCAAAACCGATCTTAATAATCTGTTTGTATGTGGATTTCTTGTCATAACAGGGTTCCAGTACATCACCAGGACCATCAAGCAACAAACAAAGGGCCAACAAACATACTCTGAGCTTACTGATGTCAGTTGGAGGGTAAAACTCTAATGTTAGTTTTGTCCTTCTTATCTCGGAATTGGCGCTGTACTGCGTTTATATACACTGCTCAAAAAATTAAAGGGCACGCTTAAACAACACAATGTAATTCCAAGTCAATCCCACTTCTGTGAAATCAAACTGTCCACTTAGGAAGCAACACTGATTGAAAATCAATTTCACATGCTGTAGTGTAAATGGAATAGACAACAGGTGGAACAGATAGGCAATAAGCAAGACACCCCCAATAAAAGAGTGATTCTGCAGGTGGTGACCCCAGTCCACTCCTCAGTTCCGATGCTTTCTGGCGACTTGGGAAGTCTACAACCGACACAAGTGGCTCAGGTAGTGCAGCTCATCCAGGATGGCACATCAATGCAAGCTGTGGCTGGAAGGTTTGCCGACTCTGTCAGCGTAGTGTCCAGAGCATGGAGGCGCTACCAGGAGACAGGCCAGTACATCAAGAGAAGTGAAGGGGGCCATAGGAGCGGTTGGCCCTGGGTTCCTCCTAATGCAAGACAATGCTAGACCTTATGTGGCTGGAGTGTGTCAGCAGTTCCTGCAAGATGAAGGCATTGATGCGATTGACTGGCCCGAGCAGTGTATTTAGCTCACCGATGTCGTTGGTCTTTCGGGGAACCAGCCGACGTTCCAGGCGAACCATCTTGATGGCGTCAAGACGGATCTCAAAGATGTTGTTGATGAGAGCTAGCAGGGGAGCTAAGGGGAAGGCTGCCACAAATATTGTTGTGAAACTGAACTGGACCACTGGAGAACAAACAGAAAATAACACAGAAATGTAAATATATTGAGTACAATTTAATCTTGTGGAAAAGGAGTCAGAGGACGTAACATAATAATGTGACTAAACATCAGCAGGTGTTGTTTGCGTGAGGACTAAAAACAGCTTGAAACTAGTGTAAGGTGTGAGATCTTACCCATCTCCAGGAACTCATTGAAAAGGCTGAATGCGTCAGTGTTGGCTAGGTGGTAGTTACGCAGCCAGTCCCGGAGTTTACAGATGTCACAAGGTTCAACCTTTCCATTCTCCTCTCTGCAGGCCTTTCTGTAGCAGTGACCACACTTCCTCTGCAGTTTCTTCACAGTGTTTCTGCTCAGACAGCTCTTTAGCCAGCTGCAAGACACATGATAGTATGAAGGAGACATGTTTAATTTGCCTCATTGACAATGTCACTGTGTTAGATGGAGATGGATAATGTGATAACACTCACGGCACGGTAAACTCAAAAATGTTATTCAGGGTCTGTTTGAGCAACATGATGACAGCCATTTGAATGAACAGATCTGTCAGACAACCACTGGGATGGCACTATCGCACATAAACAAACACGTTAGTACTGATGTGCAGACATGGAGTATGGATTTATGTAAACTCAGTTATTCACCTCTTCCAGCCTCCATTCAGCAATGCGCACATAGTTTCCTGGGTGTCCATTTATCCTAAGACAGAACACAATAGGCAATTAAAATTAAAACTCTAAGGCTAATAATGAAAAGTCACATGTTCAACAGCTCCTCTGGTTTCTCAGAACTGCATGCTGGAAAAAAGACCTGCTGTGCTCATTGTGCATCTATGGGCATGTTTTTTAAAAATGAGTTGTATGTTTGCGCTGTTATCTTTATCAGAAAGCAATTCTGCCATTGACCAAGAAAAATCGTCGGTCCTAAGTCAAAAAAGCACAACCTCTTTACTCACTGCCCCCGTAGAAATGTTACATTAAATTACTTATAAAGATGAGCTTTAGATCCATTTTAAATATCCCATAGTATGTGACAGACAGACAGACTACCTGCCAAGGAAGAAGGCCACATAGAAGAGTGAAGAGAACAGAGTGAAGAACTGGAAGGTGAACATCTTCACTGTGAAGCTCCTCTCTGTGGCAGCAAATGAGTTTGTTTTCTCTGAAAACACACAAAAGTTTTTAGTCTGGAGAGTTTTTTTAGTAACCAGATTTTAACAATTGTCAGTCCGAATATTTTTTTTGTCCAAACTTTTATTTGAACAATTTCACTGTAATGGTTTTCAATTTCAACTGTTGATAGTCTGGACAAAAATCTGTCTTTACTGCATCCTGGTCAAACAGTTATATTAAACCCTTAACTGTGTGTTTTGGTCTAACCAGATATTAGTTGACAGTCTGCAGTTTTGTTACAGGCCCCATGCAATGGGGCTAAAGTTCTCATCGCAGTGGATGTGGTATCAAGTCCTTCATGGGGCAGGTGCTGCAAATCAGCATCTGTTATAATACTTGCATCAGATGGCTGTTTGCAGTTATAATGTATCAGTCCCTATCCAATAAAACTTAAATAAATAAGTAACACTGTCCTAAACCCTTTGCTTCATTTCATCCCCTATTCTGTCTTGTCAACATTTCCAGTCTCACTTCAGCTGTACTATTTAACAAAGGGACGAAGAAAATAACCGACAGCTAAAGTAAAACCTATTTCCTTTCAGGTCATTTAGAATTGTTTTATCGTCTGATCAGTTTAACAAATATTTGATCTAAAGAACATAAATGTAGAATTGTCATTTTCTTTTTCGTTGGAATGTTTTTAGGTCAAAACTGAAAATCAGAAGAGTCTGATCAGTTTAAAGTTTGAACATTTTCAATTTGAACAGTATTTTTTTAACATCATGAATCTGAACAGGCTTAAATCAGAACAGTTTTCATCCAAAAACAAGTTTTTTTACTGTGAACACTGCTGACACTTTATTTTTTGTCAATTAAATCAAGTGGTAAAAATGAAATGTGAATCTTTTGTTAAAGTAATATATTTTTTGATGGCACTTGCAGAACAACAATGAAGAAAGTCTAGAAGTCTGTTCTCACCTATTTCACAGAGCTTGAGGGAGACCCATCTGTTAACCTGCAGGTGGGGTCAAAGGTCAGGGTCACATGGAGAGAACACATTTTACTACATTGTTCCAAGGAAGACCATTAATCTGTGTGTTCACATTTATGAATATATATCAGTGTCCCAGTCTGTGAATTTACATTGCCTTATGGCATTGCAAAATACAATGTGTAGAGAAACAACAGGAGCTCCACATACACATACTGTATACTCAGGACCAGCAGTCAACAGGTGTGTTTGTGCACATCTGTCACACCTCTGTTACCAACTTCAATATTTTGTTCCCCATTTACACCACTGTGACATAAATGGTGAAGGTGAGACATCACAGGGGTGTAATAGTTGGCCTTGAATGTTTATTTTTGGCTGTAATCTAACTGCTTAAAGGCAGGGTTGGTAATTTTTTTGAAAACTAACATAATTTTGAAAGAAGCATTCCCTCAGTACTCCATCTACTCCTACATCGATCCCTCTGTGCTCCCTCTAAAGCCACGCAACCCACTTACATGCACAAGCGCTGTTGCTCCAGAAGAGAACCTCAGCTCATTGCTTGCATTGTGTTGAAACTAAATCATCTCATGACTCATTCAGCAGTAAGTAAACACTAAACTTTATCATAATACATGTAAAAAACATGACTATTTTTATTACTCACAACTGACTGATTGGTTCATCAAGGTACCTGGCTTGTTGTAAATAATGATTGAAGTTTTTACAGAACTTCAACTGCTAAAGATGACAGATTTTCTTTGTTCCTTTTTCATGAGTTATTCATTTCTGTCAGGAAATAAAACCCAAATCTTGAAAAGGTGTATCTGTAGAAAATGGCCAACCCTGCTTTCAAATCCTTAAAACTATTTATATAAATGTTGTTAAAACTCTCTTCATGATGATGGTCAAACTGTCAGAAACATAAAGGTGGTGGAAAAACAGCCAATATTACGCCATCCAGGAATGTATGAAGACGTTATAACACCAGAGCTTCTATATGGTGCTTAACTGGAAAAATGGCAGCTGAGCCTACAAGCTTCAACTTTTTTAATAAAGTTAACAAAAGCAGACCTTTTTCACTGATTCATTAATTGCACCCTGTCAACAAACTGATGGCAGGAAAACTGATCCACCTGCAGATAGATCGATAGATCGATAGATCGATACTTTATTGATCCCGAGGGAAATTCAAGTTACAGTTTTAAATACATTCAACTCATTTTAAAGGAGCTTAACTGGTCCAACAGGTTCTAAAGATATTCTGTCTGTCGTGTTTTTGAGGTGAGCAGTAAGACTAATCCATAACATATCAGATGATTAGGTAAGTGCAGCCTGAGGTCGAGGTAGACATACCCGGGTCATGATCTGTATGGTGATGTAGTGCAGCACGGCTCCCAACATCACTGCCACTGTGTTAGCGTGGTCAGTGATGAAGTCCCAGGTACTCTTAGACAACAATGGGGCTGCGACCACCCGGAACACCACCAGGGCATGAGCTAGGCCTATAATCAGGGTCATCTGGGACAGACACAAAGCCAGAGAAATACATGAAACATGAAAAAATAGCAGACAGAAACTGGTATTAGCAGTAAAGATCCACTTTTCCTTTTTTCATCTCTTTGTTGCACTTCCTTTTCTTTCTCTCTGTCTCCCCACACACACACACTTATTTTAGGGGCCTTATATACTGTAAGTACATCTATGTATGTACAAATAATCTACTAAGAAGGTATGGTGGCCAGCAGTCCTAATTGTTTGCTCCTTGTTAGTTGATTATGTTGTTTGTCTTTTGTATAAATATCTTAACTGTTATATCATTGAAAAATACATTTTATCAATATAACATGGAATAAAAAAAAATACACCCAGGCATGAATTTCAGACACAAACCAGCCTAAACTGCTGGGAAGGAATGTTTAGGAACAGCATCTGTGTGTGTCTTACCATTAGTGTAACCATTATGAGGACCAAAGTGCTGCGCAGGTACGAGTGTCTAAACTGTTGAGGTTTACAGTTTGGATCATTAACAATCTCCAGAATCAGCTCCTCCTGTAAACATACAAAGACACACAAAGTCCCATGTCTTTAGTGGTTTGGGTTATAAATAGGAAAATGATATTGACTTTTTTAAAAATCTTTTTTAAAATCAGTACCTCCTCCTCACACCAGTCATAGACCTTCCACTGACACACATGACGAGCCCGGTGTCTCTTCCACAGTTCAAGGAAAAGAGTGGCTAAAAACATCCAGACACAGAGAGACAGGTTTTGCTGAGATCTATGAAATTAGATTGACTTTAACAGATCGTTAAGTGTTACTACTGGTTTTTATTACTATTGATCAGACACTCACCCCAGATGGCCATGAACATAGCAAAGGCAACTGTCCCTTCATTATCAAAAAGATGGCTGACCTGAATAAAGCATAAAAAGAAGTTAACACACAGAGAAGTAGTCAGTTAATGAGGAGGTGTGACCTGTGAAACCTGTGTGTAAAAAAAGTCCAAAGACTAGAAAAGTGCTATGCAAGTCAATTCTATTAACCATTAAATTGAATCAATTTTATTTGTAAAAGGACTGTGCATACAGAAGAATAAATACATTTAGCGTAAAGGAAGAATGTGCAACATTTAAGATATAAATACAGCAAAACTCATTTATATTCTGTGAAAAAGCTCTCTGATTCATGACTATCTATAATAAATAAGAAGCGCCAAGTCCCGCCAGCTGAACTGTTGTAGAAGCCGTGTTTCCATCATGTTTCATGGACGTGAAGACCTTACATATAAAGTTGTTTAAGTCAGGGACTAGAGAAAAGAAAAACATGGCCTACCGTCTCCTTATCTGGATGTCACTCTAATGTATTTAGATCATAGTCATTCTGTATCAATTTATGTGCAATATGAAGTTTTCAGTTAACATTAGCTTGCTAACATGACAATGTTAGCAAGTCCACTATAGTCCACCGTGCTATAGTCCTCTGTATATATCCCCCCATTACTACCTGGATTGTATTTATGCTTATGTTGTTACTTTTTTATTCGATTTTGACTTTTGTTTTTGATTCTGCACTGCTGCTGCTGCTGTAACGCCCGAATTTCCCCATTGGGGATCAATAAAGTTATATCCTATCCTATCCTAATGCAGGCCAATGGCAAATGCAGCTTGAGCAAGGGACAATTTGTCTGCTGCTTGCACTTACTGGTGCTTAATTATTGTGCGTTCTTATTGATAACCACTTTATGTGATCAGAAGTGGAGAAGAGTTGAAGGGGAGCGGAAGCTTCAGAATAGCAGAGATGTCGCTAAACAGCAGTTTGTTTTGATTTCATGCTGGTACTCAGTCACTAAATCACTAAATCTACACGATCAAAAAGTCGCACAGTCTTCCTTTAAGGTGATTATACATCTGCAGCCCTGTCACTTACACTTTAACCAGCTAAATTTCAGAACTAGTCTGTGTGATGATCAAATTAAAGTGATGACTTATCTGTGGCGAGGAGAATAAAGAGACAGAGGACAGGGGTGAGCTCACCTTAGCATAAGTACAGGTGTCTGACAGCTGCCAAACTTTACACCTCTTATCACACCGAGGACACATGATGACACTGGAATTACACACCTCCTTACTGTGGACACACACATGAACACATGCACAAATTAAAATAGTCCCCGACTTTACATACAAAGCTGCCATTACAATATGATTACTGACGACATCAGAGTAATGCTCTCTAATGTGAACGGGGAAAGAGATGTTTCTCACTTTGATACAAAACTTTCAAGTTTTGAACAAATCATCAGACTCACATGAGAGGGTTTGTGTTGAAGAAGGCAAGTCCATATAGAAACACTACCACTCCCAGAGCAGCAGCAGGAACCAGCAGCCTAGTGTACCAGCCCAGCCACAGGTAGTACAGCGCCACCTTCTCTCCAAAGTAAGACCTTCAGGCAGAAACACACAGGTACAACACACACACACACACACACAAAGTGTTCAAGTTTTCTATGAAGTTAGTGTATGTTTAATAAGATGAGATATTAAAGGTTTTGTCCCAATGTAGGTCAGATAAGACAAAAATCTGAACTTTTTGAAAATCATACCTAGTTCAATGATTCATTAACCTGATGACATATAGAGGATATCTGAGTGTCACTATATTATAATATAATAGTTACCAATAACTTAATCATCAGTTTAGCACAAGGTGAAAAACAAGCGGAATATAAAACATCATAAAGAAACTGTTATGTTCAAACATAAGATCTACCAACATAAAACCTGAAGCAGAGGTCACTCTGTCATGTGATTCATGTCATTAAATACAGAAATAATATTTTTATCATGCGCATCATGTCTGGTTGTTGCTTTGACAAGGAGCCACATTAAACAAAGTCCATCTATCATTGGAATTAAAAAAAAAAAAAAGCCAGACAATGTCTACTTTATGACATAACATAACTCATGTACAGTATTCAAAAATGTTAGTATGTTTGTGTTAGTGCTCATTAATATAGATTTTCTAAAATAAATATATATTAAAATAACTCTGCTGTTGTCTTATTGCACAAAAACAGTCCACTGACAACAGACTAGAGTGCTCCGAGACCATTTAGGGATTAATTTGGGTAACAAAGGCCATTTTAAATGTATGAAAATCCACTTGAGAGAATACAAAGCTGCACTTTTTTCCTGAGTTAAAAAGGACGATTTCATAGAATTACGAAGAAGCTGGCTAATACGCGAGCCAAAATGCATTTGAAATTAAACTGGATTGGACTAAAAAATTGGGTCATGTGCTTCCCTTAGTGCCCTTGATGAGTTGGAATTTGAAATACAGTCTTTCACAAAACGGAACAGGTTTTTGTTTTTCAAGTAAATACAATACACTTCCATGAACAACCTTAACGATAGAGCAGTAATTGTGATCACAGTAATCTTACATAAAGTAGAGCATATTTGTAAACAACTGCAAAGTATCCCCTTAAAAAAGCAAAACAGTCAGGTACTGACTTGACTTCATTGACTGGTTGTCCCATGAACAGACCGGACCATCGAGCCCATTTCTTCTGCAGGTTTTTCTGCTTTCTTTTCTATAAAACATGAGAAATAATCAACTCAACATTAATAATTAACATTAATAATCAACTCAACATTAATTGTCCCCGCAAGGCAATGTGATGTGCAACAAGTCAGAACAATGACATTCATAAACACAATGACAATGCAAGAGGCACCAAATTCACTATTCATAGAGGAATAACCAGTCATGATGATGAGTCATGATCATTGACTTCGGCTCACAGCAGCTCACACCGAAATAAAAGTAAAAAGTAAAGTGCAGTCAAAAGTGCACCTGACAATTCAGTTGAATACAGTGGGTATGGAAAGTATCCAGACCCCTTTAAATGTTTTACTCTTTGTTTCCTTGCAGCCATTTACTAAAATCAAAAAAGTTCATTTTATTTCTCATAAATGTACACTCAGCACCCCATCTTGACAAAAAATAAATACAAATTGTAGACATTTTTGCAAATTTATTAAAAAAAACCAAACTGAAGTATTCAGACCCTTTGCTCAGTATTGAGTAGAAGCACCCTTTTGAGGTAGTACAGCCATGAGTCTTCCAGGGAATGATGCATCAAGTTTTTTACACCTGGATTTAGGGATCCTCTGCCAGATCCTCTCCAGTTCTGTCAGGTTGGATGGTGGACGTTGGTGGAAAGCCATTTTCAGGTCTCTTCAGAGATACTCAATTACTTGAATTTCCCTCGGGATCAATAAAGTATCTATCTATCTATCATCTATCTATCAATTGGGCATAGGTCAGGGCTCTGGCTGGACCAGTCAAGAATGGTCACAGAGTCGTTCCGAAGCCACTCCTTTGTTATTTTAGCTGTGTGCTTAGGGTCAATGTCTTGTTGGAAGGTGAACCTTCGGCCTAGTCTGAGGTCTTGAGCACTCTGGAAGAGGTTTTCTTCCAGGATATCTATGTACTTGGACACATTCTTTCCTTTCTCATTTGGTCTGACATGCACTGTGAGCTGTAAGGTGTTACATAGACAGGTGTGTGCCTGTCCTAATCAAGTCCAATCCGTTCAATTAAACACAGCTGGACTCCAATGAAGGACCAGGGACCAAACCATCTCAAGGAGAATCAGAAGAAATGGTCAGAATGTGAGTTAAATATGAGCAAAGGGTCTGATTAAGTATGACTACGTGATATTTCAGTTTTTGTTTTTTAATAAATTTGCAAAAATGTCTTCTGTTAGATTGGGGTGTTGAGTGTACATTGATGAGAAATAAAATGAACTTTTTTGATTTTAGCAAATGGCTGCAAAATAAACAACTGTACCCACTGTACACATACAAAAACCCCATGAAGATCAGCCTACATAAGAAAGTAACTGAAGACAAATTGTTGACAATGTTTACCAGCAGATACTGAAGAAAGAGACTCAGCACAGGTCAGACACACTAAAACACAGAAACAGCATCCCTGAGTAACTATCTCCCCCCTCGACCAGAATTAAGGAGGGAAATGGCACTGGGGACAAAAGAGTGCTTGTATCTCTTAGATTTAACAGAGGGAAATCTAAATCAAGAACTATCAACTGAAACACAGAGTGAAGGGGGTGAGCACTGACTCAAAGGATGCTTTTTGCCTTTTGCTGAACTTGTTTCTTGTAGAGGTCAGGGAGGCTGCTTTGTTCAGCACCTATAATGTTTTCACCGACCTTCACAATTTTAGAAAGTGCTGTTTTGGCCGTAACACTAATGTTTCCATACCAGCAGATCACACAAAATGTTAAAACTGATTCGATGTAAGATCTGTAAAAGTCCGAGTCAGAAGAGATCTGTCAACATTAAATTTGGCCATTTTACGATGGCAGAAGAGATGTTGCTGGCTTTCTTGCAGATCACTTCAGTGTTGGGATTAAAGCACAGCTTACCATCAAACACACTTCCTAAGTACTTAAATGAATTGACCGCTTCCACCACTGTTCCTTTAATAAATCATAGTGAGGAACAGGGGGCTTGCACCTGAAGTCTATGATCATGTCTTTAGTCTGAGACACGTTCAGTTGCAGGTAAGCTGAGTCGCACCATGCTGTAAAATCATCAAATCATTCTCATTAGCATGGAGGAGGCTGACAATAGCAGAGTAATCAGCAAATTTTAAGATATGTCTGTTGTCATGCCTACTGCGACAATCACCAGTGTACAGAATATAGAACAGGGGTGAAAGGACACACCCTTGAGGTGAACCGGTCGAAGATGACATCTCCTATGATAACAACCCATTCACCTTGACTCGCTGGGTTCTGCAGGTTAAAAAAAAATTGAGGATCCAGCCCACTAGATTAAGATAAATGGTAAATGGACTTGAGCTTGTATAGCACTTTTCTAGTCTTCTGACAACTAAAAGCATTTTTACTCCACAGGCCACAACCTACCCATTCACACCGATGGCTGGTTATATGGCCCGTCAAGTTACTAATTCCATTCACACACATTCATAATGACACAGCAGAGGTTGCAATTCGGGGTTAAGGGCTAAGTGTCCAAGGTCACATGGACATGTTGCTCAAAGGAGCTGGGAATCGAACTGTCAACCTTCCGATTGAGAGACGACGACTCTACCAACTGAACCACAGTCACCCAGAAGTCACCCGTAAAAAATTGGCTGTGTATTACAGTCAATGGTTTAAACACGGCAGGGTTTTGTTTAATGTTGAAACACGAGAAGTGAGGATTTTTTCAACCGATCAACGGACTGCATTGTTTAGCTCCACCTTTTCGGGTTGGCTCGATACTCGATTCTTGGCACCCCAATGGAAGGGTCCCAAAAAGTGGGACGGTACGGATCGGTTATTTGGGAATCTTTCCCGGGATTAGTCTATGGAAACGCTGCAAAAAGCGCGCCGTACCGAGACAAACCGAGCCGAACCGATCGGTGGAAACGGGGCAATAGAAGGCAGGGGGATGCAAGAGAGAGGTTGTTTGGCGCACACCTGCACGCTCACCTCTCTTCCTGGTTTTACGTAATCTGCCAGTGAATTCTTTTTCCCTCTTTGCTTGTTCAGCAAAATAGTTGATGTCAGGGAGGATTAAATCTAGGGGAGGCTAAGAGTCCAGGAGGTAGCTCCACTGTAGGAGAAAGTCTCTGCTGTATTTTATAAATACTTCGGTTTTTGGTAACTCGGTCAGAGTTTCCATGAGGTGAAACGCCGTCTACAGTAGGAATAAAACTGTCAACTCCATTATACTGAAGGGACAAGTGAGGTCCTCAAGCTTTAGTAATTTGGTTTCTCAGCTACAGCAGCTCAGTACTTCTTCACAATGGATATAGTATCCAGTGTGAAGAAGTACACACCCCCAAAACAAACAATCAACACAGACTCCAAACGTGACTTGCCACCGGTCGCAGCATGAGCATGCGCCCCGACCTCCAAGGGTTCATACAGATGCCAGGTTTTCATCCTGGGTGCAAAAAGGCTAAACAAGTTTAATCTCAGTTCACATTTTATCAAATCCGAACTTTAAAGAATCTCTTAATAACTCTTCCTCAGTACCAGTTTGGATCAGCAGGTAATCACTTTCAAAGATCAATCAGAGTAGTATCAGTTCAAAGAGATCTCTCAGAGTCCAACTCACCTCATGGAGACAGAACATGGTTTCAAATACGTCTTTCGTCAACAGTTCCTTCAAGTTCTCTGAGGAAATAAAACACGTCTGCTTCTTTTCCAGAACCACCTCATATCAGATGTATACATAATCAATATTCAGAAGAATAACAGAATGAACTCCTCACACTCACCTCCTGTGTTGATGAAAGTGTGATGAAGAATAAAATAGACGATTCGAATTCTGGAGAAGAAATAAAACGCTGAAATAAAGTTATGTGTTTTACAGGCTCAGACACGTTGTGTAGACACGTTTATGAAGAATTAAATACTTAATTGAAGCCAATTAGCAACAATGTTGAGCGTAAACCATCCATGTACATAAAAATAAAGTGACAGCTATAACCTTTATGGGCAAAAATTGTCTTTTTGAATGTAAAAGATAGCAGCTTTTTCAGTTAAATTGCTACCAGTGTTTTTTTATCAATCTTCACAGCGCTGGTTATTGCTTTGGCCAGCGGGCAGAGATGTTTGATTGCTATCATCCATCGCATCTTAGGGTGTGATTTTTAAAGTGTGGAAATCAATAATCATTTTTATGAGTGGATGTTTAATGCGAGAACTTTGTTTAAACCTGTGTGAAGATATTTAAGACATACCCTTTGTGTAACGGGACCATGTCATGTTTCATCATGGGTGTTTAACCTCAAACAGACTCAATTATTACAATTAAATACAGAATACTTACTTGCAAGTGTAAACGTGGATGTGAAAAATGTACAAGAATAGCCACAGCAGAGAAGAACATGCAGAATTGGGTTTAGTGTCCATCAGTATTAACTAAATCATTCATATGCATTCACATGCGACTGATGCCGCAGCAGGAGTATCTTGGGGTTAAGTGTCAATGTCTCCTTTGGCACACTGACATGTGACAGCAGAGGCTGGGGATCAAACCTCTGAACTTCTGGTTAAGGACCACCAACTCTACCACTGACCCACAGCCGTGTGTGAATATGCAAGCGTGTATGAGTGTTACCTGGTTGCCTGGGTGACAGCCCCCTTCACATCTCCACACCAGTTACAGGAGTCAGACACCTTGAGCAGGTACTGGTAGTCCTCAAATGCCTCCAGAGGAGCACGGATCCCAAAAAACACTTTGTCATCGTGAGCAATTTCCTGAAACACATAAAAAGAAACTTATCATTCGGAGGTTCATCCCATATTTCCTTTCTACTCTCACAAAACAGGAAACACCGTCACAGAGCTCTTATTTCTGAACCAAGGGTGGAAAAGCGAGAATAAACGCGACAGATGTCCCCCTGGTTGGATAGCCCTTGTTGATAGCAGATCAGACTTCAATGCATTTCCAAACATCAAGAGAGTTTAATAACAGAGAAAAGATGGGCCTTAAAACAGACACTAAAGGGTGCCTTGGACTTAAAATACACTCCATTTCCTAAAAGTGATGGTTGCAATCACTTAGGTACGTGCTGACATCATTATGCTTCACTCGCACCTGCTCTCACTTTGTTTAAAGGAATACTTTTTGCCCTGAGACGAGAAAAATATGTTTTTCTTTGCTTGAAAGTTTTCTTCATGTGATGCAAAAAGCGTCATATTGCATCACATGAAGAAAACTTCCAGGCAAAGAAAAACATATTTTTATCGTCTCAGGGCAAAATGAGGGTTCGACTCATGACCATTCAACACTACTACCATGTTTCTAATGATGATTTGATTGGAAGTTGAGGCGGTGTGTGAGATGGGTCAAATGACCTTAAGTCCGTTTGATAAAATAAAACAATTGCACCAGTTAGACCTTGTAAACAAAAAAAAAGTCATACTTACAGTATATCCATTTTTTCTTTTACAACAGTGTAAGAAACAAATATTGAAGAGCAATAGTATCTGAATGTTAAAGCGCCTTCCTCTCTTGTTAGAGAGGAAGTAGACTCACAGTGACAGTGATGTTCTTCTTCTGAAGCTGCTGGATGAAGGCTCTCTGTCTCTGTGCTCTCTGGTCTGAGTCATCTTCTACTTTGTGAGCCACCAGGACATAGTCAAACGTCCTGAAAGTGGGCTGTCCAAAACAAAACACCTTTACTCAGATGTTCAGCAGCTCAATCAGAGATACATACTTAATCATATTACTATATCATTATTATAACCCCCCCAACCATTTAAATAATGATTTCCATATTTAAAGTATGGCTGCGGCCTATCTTACTTTATATTCTGTACTTTTTTTAATTTATTTTTTAGCTTTATTTACATTGTGATATTGTTTATGTTTTACTTACTGTAAATGTGCATTACTCTTCTTGAATAAAGCCAAGCAAAGAAATAAAAAAGGACAGAGTCAGCTGGTTTGGGTAACGCAAAGGATGCCACTTCCATACTGAGTGAATTTCTGTGTGATAGAAAAGCTATACGACCTAGCGCAACAGCACATTGAAGACTATAACATCTTGTTAACCTAATTAAATGGCGAATACAAAACATATGTTTATCAGATTACTTAAACTGTCTAGATAAGTTTTTTTTATATGGCATAAACTTAAAAAACAAAAAACAAATCTCATGTTTTTTATTTCATATTTGGCTTTATGTGAGCTTTGTGGCGTATGTTTATTTCTTTAAAAATTACATAGTTCAGGTTTCAAGGCAGAAAACAGAACTCTCGAATTAACGAAACGAGAATTAACAGTATTATTGATTGAAGTATCGATATGTGTCGGTATCTATTAGTAGCATCAGTATTGATCGATATCAATACAATCCTAACAATACCACTCCCGAGTCCCTCTATGTGCGTCAAGTGCAGATGATCCAGAAGAATTATGTGGTGATTTCTATACCTACACAGACCCTTACCTTTTCTGTAACCTATTTTCAGCTTTTGTTTTGGTTTTTCTGTTTGTGACATGTCGGACATTTGTGCCAGTATTTAAGCGGTGCTTTGGAGCTCACAGCATACAGTCAGATCGTTGGTACTTTTCAATATATCTTAAAAATTGTACACAACACTGATAGTATCGAAGCAAAACAGCCTTAAAGGCCTTTTAGCATCATGCTTATGGTGTTTCCTTTTCTACAAACAGTGGACAGAGAATTTGGACACTGTCCACTTTGTTACCCTCCACCTTGTTACAACTGCGCTTTTGCTGAGAGGGTGGATGGTAAACACGGCAAACGCGATATGGCTGCACGACAGAAACAGTGAGCTCATGTCAGAAACACACTGCCTGTTGTTTCAGTAAACATGCATGTAAATGAGACAGATAGGTATGTGAAGAGTGTGTTTGTGCTTAAACTTAAAATTTCTCATCATTTCTAACTGTTTTACATATTTTATGTCCATGAAGAAAAGATTCTGAATGTAATCTAACATGAGCTCACAGTTTCTGTGTTCATGTCTGATGGCTCACAGTTTATCTGCTCTAAATAGTCAAATGGGGCTTTTATATTAGCTCATAAAACATTTTCTTTGTGTGCATCATGATGAGTCCCTGAACACATTTCTTTTCCTGTATAGAAACACACTCACCGTAGAAGGAAGCAAAGGTTCAGAGCTGTAACCATCCTTTTGTCTGTCCCACAGTTCAATGTTGTCCTGCAAAAAAAAAAAAAACACACATAATCCAGTAGCCTACTTATTATACTCAAGCAAAAACATATTAAGGACACTGAGAAATTAATTAAAAACAACTTAAGGCAATTGATCATCAATGGCACTAAGCACAACCCCTGCATGTCAGATTGTGTTTCACCTGCTCAGGCTGTCAGTTTTTTTGTTGGACACCAAAGCCTGCTGATACTGGATTGGTTTGGTTAATACTACATATCCAAAATTAAAGGTCTTGTTACTGGTTCAGGACCTATAATGATATATATTATTATTTGTTGTAGTTCATGAGACAGAAGCTGATTTTTGGAACCAATGTGCATTTAAAGAAAATATTAAAATGTTTCTACCCCTTCTTCACATAGGAAACCAAAAGTCAAATTATGCATGAATAACCTCATGAAGACGCTTTCTGTCAGTTAATACATAAATAGCAACAACAATCTGTCAAATATGACAAAACATTTTTCTTAGATGTCGGGTGGTGAAAGCCTGAACTACAACCGTACTCTAACAATCATCTCAGTTGATGCATGTTACGTGTTAGTAGAGCGCTTTCTCCATCCTTAAATACAAATTATTTTCAAACTAGACTATGATTGTGCAGAGCTGGTGCTTTAACCTAGTGGACTTTAAATGCTTGATCAGGGCAGGTAAAGTGAATAAATGAATTTTGTTAATGTCTCTCTCACTCACTCAAGCTCTCTTTTCACCAGAAACGTTTTAGTGTGTCATTCAAAATCTTCTCTTGGGTTGGTTTTCTGTGTTTTACTCGTTGCTCTAGTTGCTTCAACCAGACAGGCCAGTCAGTGCTCAGTGATCTGTAGATGTGAGGTAAGGATCCATATATCCCAGACACAGAAAATGAACTAGTACAGTTTGGCGTTCAGATAGGCGTTCCTTACAGTATAAGCTAAAAACAAATATGAAAACTCAAAGAACATTGGCTCAAACACAAGACAACGAGTCACAGTAAAACTTGTGTTTGTCAGGTTGGATTCAGAAGCACATTTTACAGTCTATGCAGGTCCTGACATGTTCTCTGCCATGTTCTGTTCACTGTCTGTGTTGTGTTCACTGTCTGCTGTGTTGGTGTCTGCTGTTTTTTTTCTCTGTTGAGTCTTTCCCTGCACATTCATACCATCATAGATAATCAGATAAGTGATGATCCACTTTTAGATTTCTACAGTGAACCTTCATCAGGGTGTGACCATGACTGCTGTGAACTGTTTGACACACACACACACACACACACACACACACACACACACACACACACACACACACACACACACACACACACACACACACACACACACACACACACACACACACACACACACACACACACACACACACACACAATAAACTTGGAAATCATTAATATGCAGTTCATTTGTCTCTTTGAGTTCCCTAATAACCTTCTGTGTGGCGGTGTAAGAAACCATATAAAACCAAAACTAATTCAGGTCTAAGAAGCACTGTGCTCACACTACTATGAAACAACCAATACAATTTGTATTAATTTATAAATGCTCTGAAGTTTTATAATTCAGTTGACCTAAAAAAGCTGCACACTCACCCTACAATGCTCAACATTTCTTACTTCATAACTTTTCAGATATTGTTTAAAATCAGGAAAAAAGTGAAATTTACAAGAACAAGGAGCCATAAAAGAGGTGAACTTATGAAATGGCTCTGATAAACAGTTTTAAATGTAGTTCACTTCGTGCATTGAAAATTGTTCAAAAGTAAGGTAAAACTACACTTGTACAAAGATGAGATGAGGTTAAAATACATGGGTTTCTTGTTTAATGAAATTGCAATGAAATTTCTTTGTTTTCTCTTTCCATGAAAAGATTGAAACTAAAACAAAACAAAACACCATCCTGGAACTGACACATTTAATAACCACAACTATAATCAATAAACTGATAAATCATCTGAAGATCACAATGGTAATGACTGTTTTAACAATAAGGAAGATTTTTTTTTTTATTTGTATAAACCCGTTTTATTGTAAAGGGTTTACGGGTAAAGTGATGAAGAGGGGAAGTTGATCTCAGGTCAGCGCCACATGTAGAGTGTAAACAGTTCAGTGTTCAATTATTTAGAACTTCATTAACTTAAAAATACACTCACACTTTGTTTAGGATATTACATTTCAATGCCGCTCTCTTATAGATTGCTTTATTACAGCTATTCAACAAAAATATTTCACATCTAAAATGTAATCTGACTATTTACTGATATATCATAAAAGCACTTTAAAAATGATTTAAGGTTGTACATCTACATTACATTGTACATCTAGAGGTAAGGCTGTAAAAGTACAGAATATAGTTGGTATGGAGTACCCTAGTTAAGTAGTACAGTAAATTAGATTCTCTTCAACATTAAACTGTATTTTGCACTAAATATAACACCAGCACAATGATGGTATGGTTGGCAGTTAGCTCAAGTGCGTCTGCATGTGCGTGTGTGTGTGTGTGTGTGTGTGTGTGTGTGTGTGTGTGTGTGTGTGTGTGTGTGTGTGTGTGTGTGTGTGTGTTTACCTGAGCGCTCTTGAAGAACATGTTGACTCTGTTTCCGATGTTGGAGTGCGAGAACATGTCTCCGGGTGTCGTCTTCTTTAAATCCATCCATTAATCATCCAATCTCTCGTTTCTGACAATCAATAACTCTTATCCGCGCGACACTTCCGCATTTCTCTACAGACTGCCTACAACCTTTGAGCGCGTTCGTGAGCAGGTAAAGGTGTGCCGCGTCACCTGTAGCCACAGACGTCATCGTTCACGAGACTTGAAAAAAATGAATTGCTGCATTAAAGTACCGCAAAAAAGCTGGGAGAAATTAACTTATTTTAGCATTTATTAAACCAAAAGAATTGCGTTTATAAAACAGGTTTTCTGGCTCATATTGGATTCATGTTTTGTTTTCGTAAATTTTTTTATGTTTTTTATTTTATTATTATTTTTTTTTTTTACAAGGAGTACGGTCTGGACCTGCTGTTAAATAGAAGACAGGTTGTTTCTAAACGACGGTTACAACATGAGGTGGTTTAAAATAGTCTGCACAAACTGAAGCTTAGCTACTAAATAGTTTTAAACGTAACGTGTGTTAACAGTCTATGATGTTAACACATAATGCATTAGTCATTATGACAGCCAGGTATTCTGTGTAATCACCAACAGTGACCATAGCTGTCTCTGTGTGATTGGCTTCATTATGTTTGTTTAGGCTTTTTTTTCTTTTTTCTTTCAACGATGATGTTTACAGTCATGTGTTTATATGTTCACTTACTTTAATTTACATTATGTCTACATTAATGTCATCATCTACGTGTACATGTTTATCCACGTGTGTCTTCATTCATGTTTACGTTTACATGTTCATGTTTATTCTTGTTTACATTGAAGTCCATTCATGTTACAGTCATGTATTCATGTGTTCAAATGTTTATATTTATTACACCTTCATGTGTTCATTCACATGTTCATTTGTGTGTGGACTCATGCGTTCATTCTGAAGTCCTCTAAAAACCCCAGTTCATCCGAACTCTGCTGCTAACCTGATCCTGTAACCACAACACCCCTGTCCTCCAGAACCTCTGATGGCCCCAAGTTCTTCCAGACATCCACATCCTTGTCTTTACATTGTAAGGCCTACATAAGCACCATGCCCTTTCCGACCTTACTGATCTGATGTACCCCTACACCCCTTCCTGCTGACACTCACCTCCTCTGTCTATCACTCATCAGCAAACTTGAGTTGACTGAGCTTTTTTCATCGCTGCCCTCTTCCTCTAGAACTCTCGCCCAATATCTAAAGAACTGATCAAAACCCACCTGTTTACGAAACATAGAAAGCCTCTTTACACATTCTCCTCTGTTTACTTCCCTCTCCTTGAACTTTGGACTTACTAGTATTTGTTTCCAACCATTCTGCCATTATGGCATATGTATTCTGTTCAGTTCTATTCTGAACTTGTTGTTGAAGGTGAAGGCATGGGATATAGAAATAATATTATATTTAATAATATTGAGATACATTTTTTCTCATATAATGGGACTTGGTACTCTCAGAGCTTCATTCATTCTTGTATGCAAGACATGCTTCAGTACAATTTAAGGTTTTACATCATCTTTCTAAATCCAAACTTGCGAGAATATTTCCAAAGCTAAGCCCAATATGTTACAGGGGTAAACAGACCCCAGTAACTATGTTATAGTCTTGTGAGTATGTTGTCTTAAAGCTACATGGTTGTTTTTTTCTGTTAGTATCTTTGGTGTTTTCTCAGCTCCAGCACATGCTATACAATTTCCTCCTTACTTTCAGAAGGTCATCGCATTCTCGTCTCTTATAGCTAGACGTTCAGTTCAGTTCTATTCCTTCAGGTGGTCTGTGCTAATAGTTCTAAAGAACACAAAACACAATTATTAACATTTTTATATTTGTTGGTACACATTTGTCTATGAAGAAATTATTTGATGTTTGATCTGGATGTTGGTTTGTCTGTCCTTTATGTTTCAGTTTTTAAAAGATTGTAGTGTTTGTTCTGTTATATATCTGGTTATAAGTCAAGTGTTAAAAAAAACACCTTTCAGAACTGTTTCATTGACCATGATACTTTTTTTATGTGAAGTGTCACAGCATTCTGAAAGCCCACTATCAAGTTAACAGTTATTTTTGTTATTCATGATCGATTTGTGTTGTCAATCACATTTATTCATGTGATCAGTCTTGTTTACAATAATGTGTTAAACCATTTTTCACTTACGTGTTCAGTCATGTTTATGTGTTTTACCATATTTACATATACGTGTTTATTCATGTTGAAGAATATTTATGTTAAAATGGATACTGTTCTAGATTAAATTAGTTGTAAAGGATCATACCAACTCAATGGGTTATTGGTCAGGACAGATGAACAGAGAAGAGAGATCCAGTGATAGTTCAATGTATTTTATTTCTTTGAAGAGTTAAACTGGTTTATCTGATAGCAACAGGGGTAGCAAAGGATGTTCCATTTTAATAGATATTGATATCTAAACAATAAAGGTAAATAACCATGAACATTATTTATTTCTCTAAAAAATAAGGACAAAACATTACAACCATATCTTAGAATCACAGTACAAACAGTACCTGCTGCAGCCAGGCCTATTGTTCTCAAAAGAGTTTGCAGCATGTGAGCAGGCTGACTTCATTGGCTGAAGCTTCAGTAGTTCAGATGCAAAAAAAGACTTAAAACTCCCAAATATCAAAATGTTTATTTGCTAAAAGACAGGAGCATGTTTCGAGCCGTCTGGGCTCTCCCTCAGCACCTGCGGTTATGCACTTTTAGCAAATAAACATGTTTACATTTGTGAGCTTTATTGTTGCAAGTCCCTTTTTGCATCTAAAGTATATTTAGATGTTTTTTTTTTTTTTTTACTTCTTTTGAAGCTTCAGTAGAGACAGATTTATTCTCAGGCTGACTTCAATCAATCTTTATTTGTACTGTGCCTATATCCAACAAAAGTTATCTCAAGACACTTTACAAGAAGCAGGTAAAAGACCTTAGTCATTGCTCCTGTATCTTACAAAGACCCAGTGTTAATCCATCATGAGCACAGCACTAAGCAACATTTTGCAAAGTTACAGGGTCAAGATATAACTCCTTTAAAGAGGGAGAAGTCTTGGGCAAAACAAGACTGATGATGAGCTAATTAAACTGGCCGGGCTTGAAAAACGTTTTGTTTGCCTACTTTTAAAGATACAAAACATTATCAGGTGATGAAACCCTCCTCTGCAGTGGATGTAAAGCTAAATATTGAAAAACATTTTTTTAAACAGAGTTAGGATTGAGCAGTAGGCAGCTCATAATTTTTTAGGACATGCTGACATGGAGAATTAATATGAGATGCATTAAAGTGAAAACCAGGGCCTATACCGATGTTTAACAGAACCATTTAGCTGATGGTAAAAGCAAAGTTTTTGCCATGACATCTTTTGGTGTTAGACTCTCACAACATCAATTTTTTCTTTCCGTTTGACCGAGTTTGTCCTACAAGTTACTTCCTCTTCCTAATTATTAGCCAGCATTAATTAGATATAACACAACAGATAAACAATACCACATTATTAACTAATGAGCCTTTGTCAGTCAGATATCAGCCGTTTACAATGTTTAAATATTCATCTGTGCATCAATAGAGTTAATGTTAGCTGGTTGAGCGAGTTTCCGAGTCATCAGTCACGACTGGACTTGGGAGCAGCTTCTGAAGGAGGAGATATCTTCATGTTTGTGCATAATAATCACCCTGTGTGCATCATTCACTGTTGTGTTTATTCTGAACACATTGATTACATAAATGTGTGCTGACGCTTTTTAACATCTCGTCTCTCTGACACCCAGGAAAACTTTCAGATATGGTGTCATCACAACTGGGTGTGGCTACAGGTAAGACAGGATTAATTCCTGGCTCCGCCCTCATGGTCATCAGTGCAGCAGGTGAATCCGATTGATCAGTGAATGAGATTATTCAGAGGAGAACAACATAACAGCAGTTTTATATTTCAGAAAGAGAGAGAGAGCTCTGTTCAATATTCCTCTTTCACTGAACTCCTCCTGTAGTTCTTATTGCTCATCCTCCTGAAGGAGGTAAACACAGGACCGGACTCTTTTTCCCCCTCCTTTTCTCTCTGTCTTTGCTCCTCCTGCTTTGTTTGATTCTCAGCGTGTTTCTCCTCAGCCTCTGTTACTCTTTCTCCCGCCTTCTGTGTCTCTCTGCCCTCCACCTCCTCTTCCTGCAGATGACTAAGGTGCGTCTCCTTCTCTCTGCTCCTCACCATGGGTTGTTCTCTCCTCGGCCTGCTGGGTCTGCTGAAGATCATCTTTGGCTGGAGGTCACAGGGGGAGGAGTCACTGCAGCTTCGCTCTGCCTCGTTCTCCTCTTCTTTCTTCGCTTTCTGCTTCCTGTCCTCCTCCTTCCTCTCCTGCAGAGTGGTCAGGAAGCTCAGGGCAGCCCTGGTGTTACCATGGTCACTTGTCTCACTGGTCTCCTCTAGGCTGTAGTGAGTCCAGCGCTCTGGATTAAGCAGGTAGTCAGGTGTTCCCCTCTTCTTGACTGGGTTGGGGGGGTTCAACGGAGGCTGGTTAGTTTTTCTGCTGGGGGGCGGAGCCTGAGGTCTAGCAAAAACTCCATCTTTCTGCTGGTTCACAGATGAGGAGGAGGAGGGGCAGGAGGAGGTGGACGAGGGAGGCCGGGCCACACTGTCCAGACAGTCAAAGATGCTGTGGGAGCGGTTAGAGAAGGCTGAGCTACCTCCTCTCAGACTAAACTGAGCCTGATCTCTCAGACCAGCAGGAGCACAGACCTCTTCGTTATCATCATCATCACTGTGGTCAAGCTCAGGGTCAAAAGGCGCCATGGTGGGTCTCTCCTCAGGCTCAGAATCATCACTGACTGATAGCTCATCTTCATCGTCTCCCAGGTCAACAACTTTTTTCTGATCACACATTTCTGCACGGTGGAGCAGCAGGCTGAGGAGGAGAAAGAGGGAAGACAAGGAGGAGAAGAAGCAATGGAGGAGAGAAATAGAAAGAGGGGGAATAGAAGATGAAAGGGTAAAAGGAGGAGGGGAGACAAGTAGGAGAAGTATGAGAAAGAGGTTGAAAATGGAGTAAGAGTAGAATAAGGCAGAGGAAAAAGAAAAGAATGTCTTTAACTTTATTTTTTTTGTTCATGACAGTGAATCTGACTTCATAATTCCCTCCACAGACTGACCATGTGTGCTCTCAGTAAACAGATCAGTACATCTGTTTCTGTATCAATGTGTTACAGCAACAATTTGCTTGAATTAATGAGAAATTCTAATGTATCTTGAATGTTGACCTAACTGTTGAGATTTCAGATGAATATTTGGAAAAATGTGCTTCTGATTTGAGCATTAAGCTCAAAGCAAATGAGATAAACTGTAATGTTTAAAGGTCCATTTTTTACCTGTTTAAATTATTCTCAGAACTCCCAAAACCTGCCTGTATGGTTTCTTGAAAATCCACTCTGATCCTGTACTTTTACATGTCTAGAAACCCATCTATTTCAAGCCCTGATCAGAACAAGCGATATCTGTGTCTGTAGCTTTAAAAACAAATGAGTCTGACCATGGCCCTCTGGAAGTGGATGTGGCTCAGGATTTCTTACACCATACACCATTGTTTACGGACTCAGAGAGCACAACAAACACCTAGCCGTTAGAATGCCACCCATCCAGAGGAGATGTTACTGCCCACTGTGATGTAATAACGGGAAAATCTCCAAACAGTCTATTTGAGCACATATTTTCTAAAAAGCGGAGCAGGCAAAAGACTGAGAGGATGGACTTTACACATAACTAGGGGTTTGCAGACAGAGTAAGGACATGTAACTATTAAAAATATTTATGATAGGTTGATAATTTGCTTGTATGGCTTCTATTTATTGTGAACGTTAAGCTCTGCCAGAAAAATGCCACTCTTTGGCTTGGGCACTTATCTTTTGTCAGGACTCAACAGATAAAGCTTATTTCAACCCAAAAAAAGTTCTTAGGTTAACAGCTAACCTGCTTATGCTAAGGAGCAGGTTCACTTCAGAGGGACCACAGCTCGACCGATCAGAGCTGTCCTGTAGATCGGTCTCCAGACTCTGCCTTTCTGATGAAGATCAATCTGAGATTCAAAGAAAAGACAGCTATTCAACACACGAGGACAGCTGCATTTGTTTTATAATGACTTTATTAAAGAAGTGTTGGGTCAGTCAGTTTAAACAGAAGCCACATTAGAGTTAGTGAAAATGTGCTGTGACGTTAATACTATAAAAACGATGCTTTGTTTTTCCACACTGCAAGGCCCAACATTCAAACACACAGGTTTCAATCAAACTCAAGCATTTGTTTAAAACATGGTTTAACCGTGCAATCTTACACTTGTTAACACAGGACATTTCATACGGCTACATTGTATATGAAACTTCAACATCCAAGAGTTCTTGGGCTTCGACTTGTTTTAAACAATTAATACAACAAATGTTAGCATGCTAATGCTAACCGATGCGTTGATGTACGTCCACAGC
The DNA here is from genome assembly GCF_947650265.1 of Symphodus melops. Lineage (NCBI taxonomy): Eukaryota > Metazoa > Chordata > Actinopteri > Labriformes > Labridae > Symphodus > Symphodus melops. The sequence continues at coordinate 23,711,423 of NC_136693.1, forward strand.
GGTCCGCTGCGTTAAACGAAATTTATTATTACATCTGCTTAACATATGTAGAACATTTAAAATACATGATCTATCTTTAGTGTACGGTTAATTTCCCGCATGTTACCTGACTACTGGCATCACGATCACAGGAGCCTGTGATCCGCCAGTCGTTCATAACACGTTCTTCTTCTACGGTAGGCCTACTGCACCAGCCCGCCCAACTATTACTGCCCCCAGTGGGTAAACGCATAGATATATATATATAAACATATATCTGTAAACGTATATATCTATGGGTATAAGTGCAATAGCACATTAATGCTATGGCGTTTGAATAAACTAAACAGAAAGTGTAAAATGGTAACAAATGTACCTAATACAGGACGCAATGAAACAGCTAAAACTGCTTCTCGACTTGTCATGTGAGGGAGTTGGGAAGAGGGACGCTATTGGCTGAAATTAGTTCGGTTTTGATAAGGCGGGCCTTCCTGCATTTGTAAAGATCCTGATTGGCTGCTGCTCCGCAGACCGGGAATATTTTGAAAGTAACTGGGTGTGATTGTTCGGCTTGTGTTTTTCAAATTCACTGAACAGACACTTATTTTAGGCCATCATAAATCGGTCAGGTTTAAATCGTTATTTTAATTATTAATGGAGCTGGACGCAGGAGGAAAGCAGCCCGCTGACGCTTTAAACGACATGGCGGACATTGTGGTGGAGGATCTGGAGTCCTTCGTTAACGTTGACTTGGAGGTGGACAAAAAAAGCAAGACTTCTGAACATAACATGTCCGTCATAGCTCAAGGTCTGTATAACGTTATAATTGTATAAATAATGCCACTTTGTTTTATCAGTTAGCATTACTGACTTGTTAGCGATCGTTGCAGGCTCTAAAGTATTAATAATGACGCAGTTGATTTCAGTGCACAGACTTTACGGAGTTGCAGTCAGTTTCTGTATTATGGTCAATGTTTGTGCCTTTGTAAAAATATTGTTCAGTATTCCTTCTCAAGTCTTACTGGTCAGAACTCCCTGGTTACTAAGACTTGCATTAGATCATCGACCGTACAACAAAGATCATGAAATCAGCTGATGATAATAAGTTAATTAATCAATCTCAATAGTTGTGTGGCTGGTAGAAAATGACGTCACTGGTGATTGCTGTTGTTGCGTTTCTTCAGACCGAAACTTTACCAGGTTTTTCTCCTGAAATATAACTTTCTGTATTTCCACCTTTTTATACTACACCAGCACATTTGCAGTGGACCCATTATTCGAATAGACTCATGGCAAATGAATAATGCTATATCAATTTATCCACAATGTTATATTCCTATTGATGACTATTTTGTCCAAACGACATACCTCACAAGCAATGGTCTAGACAGGAGGGAACATGTATCAACCGCTTCTCCTTTAATGTATTAGATAGTTGGTAAAGGCACTGTTAAAAAACAAATATAAATCACATTAGTTCCATAGTGTTAGGTATTTGTAATATCAGTACTAGACTGAACAACAGTATTGGTTGACATCGGCCCTGTTGACAGATATCAACCCAACTGCAAATAATGTTGCATGCCCTGATGTCAATCAATCTTTGTATAACGCCAACTCATAACAACAGTTATCTCAAGTGTCAGTGGCTGAAGTGGATCAGTTGTGAATTTCTTGAGAGGCTGTTTGGCAGGAGTCACCCGTTGAACCATGTTTTCATAATAAAACAGTTTGCAAAAATCAGTGATATGCAATTTGTGACACAGGTTACTGTTGCATCTCAATAAGAGGACCTTACTAACAATAATTGAAATATATCCATTATCCAATCCCATCAAACTACCAATATATAATGAAAAAAACACCTGAAATCAACTAAAACGCTATTTTTAACATCTGTACAGCTATCTGCCCTGATTATCACAATCAGTGCATTGCACATCTGTAACTATTTTGTCTTTTTACTTTACAGGGTTCCCTTTGACGCTTCACACTTCAATATATTATCATCTATTTCAGACTAATGGTACAATAAAACTATATACAGTCATTAATTCCACAGAGGGTGTAAGGTAGAAGTATGTATGGTCAGGAACAATATCTGTGTTTTTAACAAAGCAGATATAGGTGACAGGGGAGCACAAAAACATTTAATTCTGCAGTCCATCATGAAGCTGTGAAACTGCAGCGTTCTCGGTCAGACTGGTCACTACAATCTCTATACTGGTTCTACTGGTTTGACCTGTTTGAAGTACCCTGAGGATGAAAGCACAGTGAGAAAAATGTGTTCTTCATTGTTGGAAGAAAAATCTTCATCAGCTGTTTAATAATGCATCTGTGTTTCTCCATTAGCTTTGTTTCAGAATGGAGAGGAGGATGAAAGTGACACTGAAGATGATGATGAGGAGGAGGAGGATGATGACAGTGGCACTGACCACTTTAACTGTGCGAGGGGCGGGACTCAGCTGCAAAGGTGTGAGCGGCGATCAGGAGTAAACTCGGGTGTTCCTGATACCTTTCAGACGAGTCACCTGCTGTTCTACGAGAGGTTCAAGGCCTACCAGGATTACATGCTAGGTACACACACACACACACACACACACACACACACACACAGAATATAATTTAATAATGTACCATAACATCTTCTACATGTTTATGTATGTAGTTTTCAGGGCTATATACTGGATGATCACACACAACCACAACCACAAATTTAAATATGCTAAAACATGAACTTGGATATTTATGCAAATGTACATGTTATAATCACAGATAGTATACATACTAACATCCACACACACACTTTAAACAATAATGATTATAAAAGCAATAATAATATTGACGTGTGTGTGCAGGAGACTGTAAGCCGTCTGAAGTAAAGGCGTTCACCGCAGACTACCTGGAGAAGGTATTGGAGCCCTGTGATTGGCTGGCTCTGTGGTGCACTGATGTCTTTGATGTTCTGGTTGAGGTAAGAAAAAACACTTAAACAATCATCTCTATTAACACTCATATTTTAGTTATTTCTAATTATGTAGCATGGAGATGTTTTTAGTTTTGCCCTTTGATATTGTTCTAGGAATTTTCTGTTTCTGTATTTTACTCAATAAAAGTTCATCCTTTTTTTTTTATCAGAAGATTTTTTTTCTCTAAGCACATCCTCAGTAGATTGTTGGATTTTTTAAATGATATTAAATAGGCATACCGCTGGCATTAATTAGGCTGCATTCACACTAGGCCCAGTTGTCTTGTACCATGCTGAAGCTTGATTGTCCCCCACCAATTCCCTGGCTGGCCTGCACTCACACTGATCGAAGACTAACCAGGCCTGAGAATGGTTATCTCTTTTTACAGTGTAATATTGTACATTACATCATATTACAACACATGCCTTTTTAAAATTAAGTACAATTAATTGAAATGTGTCTGTAAGCAATGTCTGTAACCTACATCCAGGTTGTAAAGTCTGAAGAGAAATCAGACCTAACTTATTTGTGTTTTTGCTTTTAAACCAGAAATGTAAAAATGACTTTGTAGGGTTTGAGAACCAAAAGTGCAAACAAAAACAAAATCTATTGTCCCAAGATGTTGTACCCTCATCTGTGTTTTCAGGTGCGAGACTTGGACCTGAAGGACCTGAAGGCGTGTGTACGGCTGGTTCTTCCTCTGCAGTGTGAAACACGCGGTTGTGAGCTCACTGAGGATTCCATGACGGCTTTGCTGGAGGCCACACAGCATAGAGTTCTACTGCAGGAGCTGCACGTGGTCTACGACTCCTCCGGGGACTTTGACCAGACCGCCCTGGCCCTGGAGCACCTCAGGTGAGTCTTTGCAGGTCATATTCTGATCAGGGCCTTGCCTGTGTCAGGTGTGACAATGTTACCCCCTTTTTGCTGTGTGTAGGTTCTTCTACAAACACATCTGGAGGCAGTGGGATGAAGAGGATGAAGACGATGACTTTGATTACTTTGTGCGCTGTGTGGAGCCTCGTCTGCGCCTGTGAGTTCTCTCTAGCATCATGGAGAAGTTGTGTTCCTCGTCCATATTAGTCTTTCATTAACACCTGTCTTATTTCAGGTACTATGACATCCTGGAGGACCGGGTTCCTGCAGGTTTGGTGTCAGAATACCAGTCCTTACTGGAGTCTTGCTCCAAGGTTTTCCAGCAGTTCAGCTCTCTGCGCAGTGAGCTGGTATCAGACTCGGACTCTGAGCTTGATAACATATCCATGGTGGAGGGTCTTAGGCTGTACGAGCAGCTGGAGACACTGCGCCGCAAGCTGCACATTATCGAGAACCCCCTGCTCAGGTGAGACATACCTGCATTATCCTCACATTATTAGCTGTATTCACACCTCCAAACATTTTAAGGCCCTCTGCCCACGGACTTGCCTTTCACTCAACAGATTGTATGACGACATCAAAATTATGTTATGAGTATTCAGCATATTTTATGTAGCTGCAGCTTTAGCCTACTCCTCTTTATGCTGTCATGACAGCAGAGCACACACCAACATTCATTTCAGCGCACATACATGCACGCACTCGAACACACGCACACTGGAGCACTAGCCACCACGCACAGTGCGGCGCACCACTTTTAATTTTTAGAGTCACATCAGACGTCAGACAACGTATCTGCAGCTAATAGTAGATAGTGCGTGGAAATGTATGAGCAGAAGGGAGCAGGGGGAGTGTGGGAGCTAACTATTTAAAAAATAAAGACCAGCAAATATATTTTGTAAATTTCTCAATTTCCTGCTCTGATAAAATGATTGAATCTGTGATTGAGTCGACAGAATATAATGCTTTCTCAGCTAAATGTACTGTAACAGATGTGTTTGTGACACAAAAACACAATTTGTTATTTCAAATTCGATGTGAATTCAAAGATTCACATCGTACTCTGAAAAATGAATCTCAGTAATATGGTGAGCGTCAGCAGCTGTAGAGCAGAGGTGGTTGATTGTAACAAACAGGCGGTACCATGGTAGCTGCATGGGCAAACCATACTAACAAGCAGGTTTGTAGCCTCGCTTTTCCAAAAGAGTGCAAGAGCCAAAGAGAATAAGAAGTGCATTTGTGTTTTCATGAAAAAAGTCAAAGGAATGTTTTTCAGTCTCATTTTGTCAACTAAATCGTGAGAGAATTGTATCGTATAAGGAGTTGAGTGAACAAGCAGGAATCAACCACATTCCAAGTTGTTGTCATCTTCTTGTTGCTCCACATTTCCATCTACATCCCTCTATGTCCTCTGCTTCTCCATATCCCTCCTCCTTTCAGGTATGTGTTGGGGTACAGGGGTAACAGCAGGCAGCAGAGTGTTCAGAGCCGTGGTCTCAGGTGTTCAGGTGTAAAGGTGGTCCATGTGGTCACAGCATCCTGCAGCAGCCTCCAGCTTCAGTCTCTCCTCAGTGACAGACTGCTGCCTCTGAGCTCCTCTGAGGACACACAGATACAGGTCAGAACCACACACATGGAGAACTCAGCAGTGTAGTGTTTCATGAAGTAATGATCTCTATCAGCAGATACAGAAGTGTTCTAGTCCTCTCTATAAATGGAAACATGTAAGTGCAGATAAGAACCTCTTCTTGCCTGCTCCGCTCTTTCCATTCCAACTCAATTCTCAAGGCTCAAGTTTCTTGTAGACTGTAATGGTTGGCATAATGATTAAAATCAGTCTCACGGGTTAAACATGAGATCATAATGTTTTTTTAATGAGGTTTGTAAAGTAGAAAAAGCAACAAATAGTTGAAGCTTAATATTTAAAGAAATCTAATTTAACAGACATTTAACAGTTAAGATACTTAGACACTGGAGAACCAATAAGGCTACATTCATGTCAAAATATCATGTAAAACACCCGACTCTCCTACTTATATTATAACTCAGTTATGTTATTGTAATTCTTGTGTTGTTTTCTTCAGTACTAGTTTTGTGTTTTATCTTAAAATAAACAAAAGTATATTAAGTGCCATGTTGAAGTTGTGACTGGTTACTCAGGGATGTTGATGTGTGTGTGTTCAGTTCCATAGAGATCCGGTATCAGCAGTGGACTCAAGTCATGAGGGGGACATGGTCCTGATCCTGCCGGGGGTCTACAGTGTGAGCAGCTCCATGTTCATCCCTGACTCCATTTCTGTTGAAGGTAAACACCATCACACTGAAATATCACTGACAAACAGACGGTGTATATAATTGGATCCAAGTAAACATTTCACTGATAGGCAGGTTAACGTTACTCTGGTGTATAGGTTGATGTTACACAAATGTACAGATGAACATTATACAGGTGGGAGGGAGACATGTTGAGAAACACTGACATACTTTAGTCTTTTCTGACACTTGGAGCTGTGATGAAGGATAAAGCAGGTTTCTGATCCTTTCTTCTAAACAGAAGTGCTTTAAATAATACTCACACACACCTGTACTGTAACATCAGTCTCTGTACACTGACTCTGCAAATGTATGTTTGTGTGTAAGGGTTTGGACTTCCTGATGAGGTGGTTATAGAGAAGAAGAACAAAGGAGACTCATTTGTGGAGTCAACAGGAGCAGAAGTCAAACTTTCCAACATAAAGTTCATCCAACACGACGCCATCGAGGGCATCCTGTGTTAGTACACGCACAAAATAAATGCTGCTTTCTGTATTATTACTTATCAACTGTTTTCTGACATTTAGCTATGTATTTCCTGTGGGTGGTCTTTCAGGCGTGCGTCAGGGCACTCTGAACATGGAGAACTGTGTGCTGCAGTGTGAAACAACCGGAGTGATCGTCAGAACCTCAGCCTGTCTCAACATGACCAGGTGTGACCTGTATGGATCCAAGGTGACAGTCCACACATACACACACTGCGTAGACATTGAATAGACTCTGTGATCACAACAGTTTCTCTGTGATTAAATGTGTGTGTTAATGGAGCAGCATTTTCTAAAGAATTGGTGTCCAGGTGAAACTATGTCAGCAGAAAGAGAGTGTATATGTTGCATCAGGAATAAACTGTTCTTTGTTTAATAGTAACGGTGTAGGAAACATTCTCTGTTCAGCTCTATGCTGAGCTATCACTCAGGTATATTGTATATCAGAGGGTTTCTGTTAGCCTCATGCTAGCAGGTGAAGAAGGATTTATGAAACTATAACTTGGACCTCACAGTTATTGGTCTGTGCATGTTGGACATGGACATATGTGTTCCACAGACTGTGTGATCATGTTGTTGTGTGTCTGCAGGGGGCAGGTGTGGAGATTTACCCCGGCAGTGTCTGCAGTCTGATTGGTAATGGTATCCATCACTGTAAAGACGGGATACTCATTAAGGTGAGCCAAATCTTCTACATGTACACACATTCACCATGTTCACACCAAGTGCCCACCTCTGGTGTTAAAAAGAGAAGCCAATATGGAAGTGTAAAAACGTACTCCAGTGTCAACTTGGAAGTCACATACACACTTATTTTAAAATGTCCATTTTGAGGTTAGAAATAAAACATATTTACATCCTGGTTCAAAAACAATTGTACTCTCTTTTTTTTTAAATATCTGTTTATTAGTTCAGTTCAGGTATCATGACATACAATGATCATGAGGGAAACAATTTTTTCTTGATGTCAACTTACATCTCTACTGTACTCCACCTTGTTGTTTGTTACTTAGTTTAATGAAAGTTAGGTTGAGCCAGGATTTTCAAATAGTCAACTGCCATTGACAGCTTCTCTTTTATACAGTGCATTGTATGAGTGACTCCTTCCAACTGAGACATTGTCCCAGAAATCAGACTCCATGAGGGTCAATCAGTGATGATAGCATTTTCCATAATGAAATGTTCACTGATGTTCATCCCCAAACAGAGGTGTAAATGTATGTCAAATGTATTAAATCATTTTTATTAGGTGATAAGTTAATGTACAGTAAAATAACAGCAGGGTATCAATTGGTAAAATCCTCAACTAAAAAACAAGGTCATTAAATAATTAAACTCTGTTATTGAAAGAAATAATCTCTTGTCATGGAAAATTAAAGCAGGAGTACAAACAATGTCATCTACTTGATGTAATCTACTGCAGAGACTCTGCAGATACCAAACAGCTGGTAAAACAGTCAAGTCCGCCTCATCCTTAAAATTACACTCCCTTTCAAAACGATCACTGACAACTGCATTTGTAAAGGATATCTATCTAGATGGTGCAACATTTTCAAGAAGCACCTTAAAACTCACCTGTAGAGTCGAGCCTTCACGTAGCCTAATACTCTTCCTTGTGCCATGTGTGTTTGTTTGTATGTTTTCCTGTTGTTTTTTTGTCTCTCTGTGATCTTTTTGTTTCATTTCTGGCTTTTTCCATTTTGTAAAGCACCTTGTAAGTGTTTTAAACCTGCTATATAACTGAAGAAAATGAACCCAGTGCAGAGCTTTAATGAAGGTTTATTGTAATTATTTGTAGGACTTTGCTCATGAGCTGGACGTGATGCCATCCATCACCATGGAGAACAATGTGATCCACAACAACGAGGGATATGGTGTGATTTTAGTGAAACCAAATGATGAAGAACAGCAAGGAGATGCAGGTAGGTGGAGCACTGACAGTCACTATCAGTGCGTTTGCATGCAGTTTGAAAAGTGGACACACAGTTGTTGAGTGTAAAACATAAAACCCAGCCTTCTCCTATTAAATGGCCCATAAAGTTTTCCCAATTTGACCCTAAAGTCAGAAATGTGCAGAAGAAAGTTGTGAAGACAACAAGACAATGGTTTTAATTTGGTGAGTGCTAGAGGAAGAACCACATCCTTTCGGAAGGAAGAGGGAACACATTATGTTGTGTCAAACAATATGTACAGAGCTGTTAAGTTGTGTTGACTGTTCAACATATAACTAGATTGCTGCTTGTCAATAGGTTTTGTTAATTGTTTAGTTTGTGATGTTTATAGCCATAGTCAACCTGAAAAAAGTCCAGTGGTAACTAACTGAAAGGGAGCATATTGCCACCTACTATTGCAGAGACAAACATACTTCAGTCAGTAAATGAATGCTTGAATACTGTGACGACAGTCCTATTAAATGGCCAAATGGAGCTTAAGCAGTAGCTCGGCTTATCTGAATGTATAAGCACTGAGTCTGACCTCCATCCATACTGTTCTCAGGAGACTCTGTTGGACCCTCATCTGACCCACCCTTCACCTCCTCTACAACCCCCACCCTGACAGCCAGTGGCCCAGCCCAGCTTGAGTCTGCAGAAAACAACAACAGCATAGAAGGCGGCGCCTCCACATCAGGCAGGAAGTGGCAGTTCAACCGTCAGCTGAGCCGAAATAAGGAGACTTCCTGTGTCAGTCGAGCTGTTCAGGACCTGAAGGACCACCAGGTCTTTGTGTCCGTCCAGGGGAACCAGTTCAGACGGAATGGACTGGGAGATTATGGGACCTTCCACTACTGACTCACCAACATACACCTTCATTCTCCTTCAGACTTGTCCTTCCTGAACAGTCTCGGGTACAATGTCACAATTGAGTCTCGACAAATCCTTCAGCCTCTTTTCTTTTTTCTTTTTTTTTATACCCCCCAAGCAAACTTTGTGCTGAAGTTAATATTTCTGGTTTTGACCCGTGAGTCTGTTCCACAGAATAACTGATGAGTTAATGTGACGTCATCAGGTGTTAGCAGAACTCTAAATAATGTTTTTATCTTATTTATTCCTTTTGCATCAGATGCTTAGCATTTATTTGATCATATTCCAAAAAAAATCACTGGGCACTTTGAGAGCAGATGTGGTGGTTTGTTACCCATCAGGTGTTGGCTGCACTGTTTATAAATTCACAGGTTTTCTTTTTTTTTTCTTTTAGTAAATGTTACCTGTTAGGTGTTGGCTGCACTGATAATGACTCACAGGTATTCTTTGTTCTGTTTTCTCAAGGTTAAGATGTTCAGCTGATTTTTGTTCAGATGTTTTCTGGTTTGGGGAAGTTATCAGGTGTGAAAGTGTAATAAATTTTCTTTCGGGCTGTCAAATGAGTAAAGAGTTTATTTGTGATTAATCTCAACTTCAATAGTTATGATTAATAGCATTTTTAATCGCATGTTGGAAATGAGATTATTTTGAATTAAGAAAACTGAAACTGTAGACTTTATTTTGAACTCTCTAAAGCTGAAAGTATTTAACTCACTTTGAATTCAAGCATGGTTTTATTTTGAAATAAAGTTCTGGTAGATATGAGGTTACCACATGAAAAAGAAATCTGCGAATTGAGAAATTCAAAGACACAGCAGTGTTTTTTTTCCATTACTGTGATTACAAGAAGACACTGCGAAGACTTATGCCTTAAGGAACAAAATAGCATGCAATTTACGACAATTAGAAAAAAATAAAAGCGTTATTTTCAGACCTTAATTGTTATGATTAACTTGTTAATGCTGACTGCCCTCGTTTTTTAATTTTTGCAGTGTGATGATATGAATGTGTTTGATCTGTTACATGTTCTGATTGTGAGCTGAATGAATTTCTTGTAAATTAAAGTCTTTATAAAATTGTGTGGTTCAACATTATTTATTAGACTACCATTTATGCGACAGCTGCCCTAAATGAACAATGCGGTAATTACTAAAATCTTTTATGTTTCTGTAATGGTTACTACACACACACATCTCAAATGTATGGTTTTATAAAAAAAATAGTAAAGCATATTTTTACATTTTTATTTTTTGATTAAGATGTCAAATTTAGTTTTTTACAGCTAGAAATTATTTGGAACTCAATAACAGCCTGTTGAAAACTACATCAAAATGAGGCCATACAAAGGGACAGTTTAATTGTTTCAGTTTTTTTGCCAAATAAATAACTTTAGTTTTCCACAAGTTGTTGATATATTTCTAAAATATTTATGTTTTGTGGCTTTTTTGAAAAGTGGTCTAATAAACGGGTTAAGCACTGTGTAAACATTCTATAAAATGAGAGAGATGAAGCTACTTTCCTATACATTTGATGAATTTGGGCAGCTGGGGCTCAGTTGGTTGAGTCGTCTCTCAATCGGAAGGCGAAGGTTTGATCCTAAGCAGCATGTCCGATGTGTCCTTGGGCAAGACACTTTCCCGAATTGCTCTTCCTGCTACGTCAGGGGTGTAACATTTGTACGCGGGTCGCTGCTCTGGCAGTCAACTGTTTGGTACTTCTATGTACCTTTGAATTGCCTCGCGGGGATAAATAAAGTTTTAAATATATATATATTAAAGTGGAATTGAAAGCTGATGCAGAAGGAAGTTTACAGTGATAGATGAAACCTTTAGTTTCTATTCATGAAAGGTTTATATCAATGAGAACAATGCACATTATCAGTCATTTTTTTCTGTCCGTGTGTCATGAGAAAATAAAGAGGAACAACTTGTTACAGAAGGCACATCATATATTTTCATTTATTCAGAAACGGGTAGTAGAGAAGAGTTACAGCTGCAGGTGGGGTGATGGGTCACACCTCAGCTGCTTCAGATTTTTATCTTTAGAATCAGAAATTTTCTAAAAATAGAATAAAGAATAAAACATCCAGAGAAGTTTTAAACGGTGTTTGAATTTCAGTTTGTTGAAACAAACCCAACATAAGGTCTTCCTGCAATCGGACACTTAAACAACATCAAGTGAGATTAAAAAAACAAGGTGAAAAACATATACACTTAATTTAAATCAGAAGGACAGAAACTCAAAGAGAATTGTGTGTGAAAAGGAGGCAGCTCTGCAGATTAACCCCGTCATCCAACACAAAGAAACAGTTCAGGCAGGAAATGAGTGCAACAGTGATCAGAATTATTCACATAAGGCAAAGTGTCACAGGTTGGTAACGCAGAGCAGATCCTTAGAAAATATTGCTTCATCTGTCAAATAAAAATACTCTGCTGATTGGTTCCACAGGAGGAATTCCTGTTTGAAATGATGCTTTCAGGAGAAGACAGACTGTAGGAAATGTTCACAGGAGGCTGTAGGTAAACGCTGTTCATTGTTCATCACTCAGGTGAGTGGCCTGAACCTCCAGCTCCTCAGCAGTCACCATGTCAGGACTGATGGCAGCATATCTAGTCCCGTGGAACTGACGCAGGTGGATCTGTACCGAAATAACAAAGTTCATTAATGAACCAAATTTTGTTTTTTACATCAGATACAGCCAGCATGCAGACTGTAGTACCAGTGTGTAGACTGTAGCACCTATAAACAGTTTGTAGTACCTGTATGTAGAGGTTGACCTCGGCACTCCTGCACAGGTAGGGGAAGTTTCCACCTGTTTTCAGGTGGGCTCGTCTGGCATTTGGATACAGTTTGTACATCTCTTCTTTAGCCTCCAATGAGAGTGCGCTCTGATCAAACACCTGCACAGAGCAGTCTGTTAGGTGACTGTAGTACAAATATTCATATGTGTATTTAACAATAATGACATACTTACATCTATAATAGTCACAGCAACATCTTTGATTTTGTGTGGCTCCACATAGGAGTTCTGGCAGTTTAGCGTTAACCGTGATGCTAACTCACTTTGGTTCAGACTCTCCAACTGCAGAGAACAAGACACAATGAGGAAGAGTTAATATCAAACATAAAAAGACAAAGAAAATACAGATACAAGAACATAAAGGGGACTTGACCACAGCTGGACCATGGCAGGGCAACAGACAGGCTGGATCACAGAGGAGGTTGAATAGACACTCCTATACAGACAATCAGTTCAAGAACCATCTTATACTCAGAGGAACAGATGTTTTTCAGCAAATGTCTCATGACACAAACATGTGTAAGACTTCAGAGATAGTTTCGTTTTACACTGTAGTTAGTGACACATGAACAGTATTTTAATAGGCTTGAAGTGGATCACAATCAATCCATGATCTGTTGAGATCATGAACCATGATAGAACGTATGTGAGCTGTGGGTCTAGAGAAAATGATTATCATGTTGTAAAATAAATGTACTGCTGCTTTGAAGTACAAGTGAAAAGAAGGCAAAACTATTTCTAATGCGTTTGTAAACTTCATGGCGCTGATGAGGGTAACAAACTGTATTGAATTATGGAGCTTTATATACACTGCCTGGCCAAAATAAAAGGTCACGCTCCAATATTTCATTGGAGCGCCTTTAGCTTTGATTACGGCACAGATTCGCTGAGGCATCGTTTTCGATTTGTGCAAAAAGCTCTTACTTTCACTATTAAACTTAGCCCTGAGTTCTACAGTTGATTATATACGATTTCACCAAAAGGTTTAAGTGATCGACGATCAAAATTATTCAAGATTTTTTCCAACAATATGTCTTCTTGAAGATGATATCCTTCCAGTGTTTAATAATGTGTTGGACAGTTCTTAACCCAGTCTTAGTAGCTTCAGCAATCTCGTTTGCTCTACTTTATGCATGCCAATAATCTGACTCTTCTGAGACAGATGTGTCATTCGACTTGCTTGAGATGAGAAGCTACTCACTGCATCAGTTAGGATTAAATAACTTGTTGACAGCTGAAACATAATCACCCATGCAGTAATTATCCAATGGGAGGCTCTTAACTATTTACTAAATCCAGGTGGTGACCTTTTTTTGGCCAGCCAGTGTACTTGCTACATCCTGTTATATGATATTTTAAAGCAGTTAAGCAGCAGAGATCTGGTTTATCCATTTGTATTGATAGTCTCTGTGACCAAAACCAGTGATCTGATCCAGACCGTTTCATTTCTGATTCTTTTCAACACCAGTATTTAAACGCATACATACACAGGCCCACTCACCCTGTCCACCATGAAGTCGATAGCATCAGCCATCTTGGAGTCCACAGGTCCTTTAGCAAAGTTGCCCAGCACAATTTTCTTCAACATAAAGGCAGGCATCAACCAGAAACTAAACACAGGGAGAAAAACACAAATGATGAAACATACTGAGGTCTATTTATTTATTTGTGCTAAAATACTAACACTGACCTGTTAGCCGTCCAAGTCTGGTTAAAGATGGAGGTGTCGCTGAACGAGTTACACAGGATCAGAGAATGAACTCTGGGGGATTTGTGCGTGCACTCTGCAAACTTCTGAGCCAAGAATCCTCCCAGAGATGCCCCAAACAGGTGCACCTGAGGATCAGAAAACAGAGGGGCTGTTTTCACAATCGCCTAGTACATACTACAATCAACAGGAGGCACAGTGGATGACGCTGAAGAAAGTGAACATTGTCATTATTAATGTCTGTTTCTTTTCTGTTATTGAGACAGTTTAAGACACACACAAACGTTGTTATGCTGTGTGAAGACAACAGCGCTCAGACAGTCCCTCCAACACAGAAACAGAGCCAACAAAGAGTTAAACTCAGACTAACCTTGTCTAGCTGCAAGTGGTCCAAAAGTTTCCTGAAGCCATCACAAAACTCCATCAAGTCCCAGTAGACCGGATACTGCAGCTGGAGAGAGCAGACACACCAGCAGGGGGCATTACAACCTCTATTTATTCTTGCCGACTTATCTTTCGAGTTTATCATCGCTGATTTATTACCTCTGATTTAAAATCACTGACTGATCACAACTGATTTATTGTTACTTGTTCATCATGTAGGGTGATTCGTATGACTGAATTACTTTATCTGATTATTTTTCTCTGAATTGTAATTTATAAATCAATTATAACAGAACCGTTATTGTTAAATTATAATTACTGACTTAATATGCTGGAGTCTGAATTACATAGATTTTTTATAAAGTAATTATTAACACTAAATTATTTACTAATCCAATTCAATTTAAAAAACAAACAAACATTATTTGTCCCTGGGGGTTAATTCAAAGGCACACAGAGTAGTAAATGAATGACAGTGCAGCTACTAAGAACTTTACCAAAGACAAAGTGTCAACAAAAGAATTATGTGTCAAGATGCAATAGTACAAAGTTAAATACAAAAAATGAAGGCAAAAGTGGACAGTGATTGGAGATATAAACAGACATATGCAGTAGTTTACTGATGTAAAGAGAAATACACAACTCACAATACGTAAGGGATATTGTCGGGTCTTCAGTGGGTTTCATACATAAGGTGTTTCTTTCACTTTAGTGATTTTTAGGATAGGGAGGCAATTGTATTAGGGTGATAGAAACACCTCATTTTGTGTCAAAAAGTACAAAAAATACTAAAAAATAAATACAAACAGAAAACCCCTTATCAATGTGGCATCAGTTTCAACATCCTGGCGATATAAAAAACTGGTATTGTCAGTAAGTTATTCCGAGTTCATCATTCAAACAGCCGTGAACACACAACGTCACTTAACGGACGAGAAGCGCCCCCTGGCCATAGCACGCCTTCAGGTCAGTACCAGGCAGTCAGATGTTGCTCGTGAACTTGGTGTGTCTCAAAGTGTCGTCAGCAGACTTGCAGCAAGACACAAGACTACTGTCACTGTTCGTGACAGAACCAGGAGTGAAGCCTAACGAGTGATGGACCTCAATGATGACAAGCACCTAAGGACCTATTGCACTCAGACCCCATTATGCTACTGCTACACAGCTGCAGGCCTGTTTACCAGAAGTGAGGGGACACAGCTGTGACCGTTTTCAGTGGGCACATGACCATGTGAACTGGACATTGCAGCAGTGGTCTAATGTCCTGTTCACTGACGAGTGTCAGGCCACCTTGCACAGGAACGATGGTTGTCAGCATTGCTGGAGAAGGCAAGGTGAGCGATACTCCGAGGTCAACATGGTCCCCATGGTTGGCATTGTTGGAGGAGGTGCAACAGTCTGGGCAGGCATCACCAGTCAGCGCAAAACAGATTTGGTGATTGTAGATGGCTCAGTCACTGCACATTCTTACCACTGAGACATCATAGAACCCATCATCATCCCCCATTTTGCCAGCACACCTCCAATTTTCTGTTCATGGATGATAATGCTCAACTTCAGGGAGTTGGAGTTCCTCATATGATATGGCCAGCAATGAACCCCATAGAGCACGTCTGGGACCAACTGAAGCTACGACTGGATGCTTGTACCCCAGCCCCACCTGACCTGGCAGAACTGCGTGTAGCACTTGCGGAGGAATGAAACGTATTACGTCAGAACAACATCATGAGGCTATGATGGTTATGACAATGCTATGACATCGCTGTCATTGTACCAAATGTTGGAAACGTCGGCTATGGACTTTGTCAATTTTGGTTATTTGTGGCTATCTTTGTTATTGTCTAAATTGTAAGGCTAATAAATATTGCACGAAAATGATGAAAATGGTGCTTCTTGTCATTTATTAATAGAAATATCAAAGGGAACTATTATTTATTTTATTAAAATACAGACCAAATAGATAAAGAACTCATCTAAATAACAATATCCATAAATTATTGTCAGTAGTGTATAGCGCAGTAAATATTAATTCCGATTAAAATTATACTATTATACTAAACTATAACTGATTTGTATTCCTCACTCATTTATTGCCTCTACATTTCAAATATCTTAATTAATAACTTTGACTCATCACTAGGGATGTAACGATTCACTCAACTCACGGTACAATACGACACTCTCGCGATTTATTTTAAGAGAACCTGGAGGTGATTGGAGCTTCTCATTGTATTGTCAATTAAATGCGGCATCATGTTGGTTGTGCTACTTATGTAGTTTCCTGTCTTGTTGCAGTATACAGTAAAAAAGTATTTAGTCAGCCACTGATAGTGCAAGTTCACCCACTTCAAATGATGACAGAAGTCTGTAATTTTCATCATAGGTACACTTCAATTGCAAGAGACAATGTGAAAAAAAATCCAGGAAATCACATAAAAGCATTTATTTGTTAATTATGGTGGAAAATAGGTATTTGGTCACCTACAAACAAGCAAGATCTCTGGGTCTTAAAGAACTGTAACTTCTTCTTTAAGAAGCTCTTCTGTCCTCCACTCGTTACCTGTATTAATGGAACCTGTTTGAATTTTTTACCTGTACAAAAAAACCCCTGTGTACAGTCTCAAACAGTCAGACTCCAAACTCCACCATGGCCAAGACCAAAGAGCTGTCGAAGGACACCAGAAACAAAACTGTAGACCTGCACCAGGCTACGAAGAGTGAATCTACACTAGGCAAGCAGCTTGGTGTTCAAAAAAAATCAACTGTGGGAGCAATTATTAGAAAATGGAAGACATACAAGACCATTGATAATATCCCTCGATCTGGGGCTCCACGCAAGATCTCATTCCGTGGGTTCAAAATGATCATGAGAACAGTAGCAAAAATCCCAGAACTACATGGGGGTGTCTGGTAAATGACCTGCGGAGAGCTGGGACCAAAGTAACAAAGGTTACCATCAGTAACACACTGCGCCGACAGGGAATCAAATCCTGCAGTGTACCCCTGCTTAAGCCAAAACATGACCAGGCTCGTCTGAAGTTTGCCAGAGAGCATATGGATGATCCAGAAGAGGACTGGGAGAATGTCATGTGGTCAGATAAAACCAAGATAGAACTTTTTGGTACAAACTCAACTCGTCGTGTTTGGAGGAAGAAAAATGCTGAGTTGCATCCCAAGAACATCATACCTACTGTGAAGCATGGGGGTGGGAACATCATGCTTTGGGGCTGTTTTTCTGCAAAGGGGACAGGACAATTGATCCGTGATCCGAAAGAATGAATGGGGCCATGTATGGTGACATTTTAAGTCAAAGCCTCCTTCCATCAGTGAGAAAATTGAAGATGAAATGTGGCTGGGTCTTCCAGCATGGCAAACACACTGCCCGGCAACAAAGGAGTGGCTCCATAAGAAGCATTTTAAAGTCCTGGAGTGGCCTAGCCAGTCTCCAGACCTCAACCCCATAGAATCTGTGGAGGGAATTGAAAGTCCGTGTTGCTCAGCGACAGCCCCAAAACATCACTGCTCTAGAGGAGATCTGCATGGAGGAATGGACCAAAATACCAGCTACAGTGTGTGCAAACCTGGTGAAAACCTAAAAAACCGCTTAACCTGTCATTGCCAACAAAGGTTATATTACAAAGTACTGAGTTGAACTTTTGTTATTGAACAAATACTTATTTTCCACCATATTTTATAAATAAATGTGTCAAAAATCCTACAATGTTATTCCCTGGATTTTTTTTTTCACATCCTGTCTCTCACACTTGAAGTGCACCTGTGATGAAAATTACAGACCTCTGTAGTCATTTTAAGTGGAAGAACTTGCACAATCAGTGGCTGACTAAATACTTTTTTTGCCCCCCTTATATGCACATAGTTTTTGTCTCGTCTGTAATCTTTGTGGGAAATTACCTAGACTTCCTGAGACTTCCTGGAGCCACCAAATGAACAAAGGTGTCAGAGAGCCACAGGAGGGCAACATCTTTCTCAGACAGCACCATACGAATGTAAATGTTATTTCATTATCACAGAGTCACTGTCTCCAGACGGACAGGATACAGGAAACTTCAAATAACCATTGTAATGTAGAGATCACCATTTGTTAAGTGTAAGGTCACCTCCCTCTATCTCTCTGTACTGCATAAAAGGACTTGTAATGTAAAGGTTCGGGAGAAGATGCTCTGGCCTCTCCTCCGTGCTGCACGTATTAAACCAAGAGATCTGATTCAAGCGCCGCCGTGAAGTTCTTCTTTGAGAATTAGCAACTCTCCACCTCGTAAAAGGAGGATTTTCCACGACATCTTCTCACCTCTTTCATTTTCAGTCTTGGGAAAAACAATTTTTATTACAACTAAAACTAGCAATGTCAAAGATGTCACACACCTAAATACAGAACATTTAAAAATAAAACAAGTGTCTGTACGTACTCCTGTATCAAGTGTGTTTGCGTTCATACAGTGTGTGTTCATGCAGATTGTGTGTTCATGCAGAGTGTATGTGTGCGTGTGTGTACGCGTGCACGCAGAGCGCATCAGTTTGTGTCTCACCGAGATGACCCTGTAGCCCCATCCTGTCAGAGCTAACACCTGCTGAAAGAACACCTCAGCCGTCCCGCTGACTGGGGGGAGGAGGATGATGGGACACCTGATGCTCTTTGGACCGGCATCATACAGAGACCATACCTTACTGTCGTCATCATCGACGATGATCTGAAACACACACACACACACACACACACACACACACACACACACACACACACAGGGAGAGAGGGAGAGGCCATGACTCCTCAGGCAGTGTACAAATAGACAGTGTTGCTGAAGAACAGACGTGTAACAAGAGAAACCAGGCAGATTTAATTGCTAGATGCCATTCAGCCTCACTAACATGGAAGTGGTTTGGATTCTAAAGTATGGAAGTTGCTCTAAAGATGGAAATCTGCAGACTTTGTCAGAAAGTGTTTGCCTTTACAGCTAAAAGAACTTAGATCACCACCCGTAAATTAATAACACAACGAATATGAAGAATATGTAAATCTTCCGGAGTAGGCGGTAGAGTGCCTCATGACATGAAGGGCAACAGATGGCAGGAAATAACAAATGATGTCATGCAAATTCAAACACTCTAAAGAGATGGTTTCAAACACCTTGTTTCGACTGAAGATACAAACTGCAGAGTTTAAAATGCTCTCGCAATAGTTTTTGTTGGTCGTAGTGCAATATTTAACAAAGAAAATCATGCATGGAGGCCACTTTGCTCCATGTTTCTGTTTCTCAACAGTAGAGACGGATAATTGTTTTATGACGCCACAGTGAATTCTTCAGAATTTCGCTCTAAATTAGTTTGAGTCACGGCTAGCTCTCTCTTTTTCACTAATCGGAACATTATTCAGACCACGGCAAAAAATGTGTGATGCCATCTAAACCATGACACATGTGAACTGTTGCAGCACCAGTCCACACTGTGTGAGCTGTCCTTCCTGACTGACTCACAATGTCACTGAATTACGCACATACACAACACACACACAAAAACACAAAGCATTCATTGTGTCAGAGACAAAAAGGGGAACATAGTTCACACTGTGTTTGCCAAATACAGTTCAGACACTCACACAAGCTAGAGTCACTGTGATGAGAACTGAGTGATGGGAAATCATCTGATTTGCAGCATCACAGCATATTTGTGGAAGCAGAGTTCAAACACGTCGTCCTCGTGCATTACAGCTCTTTAGTGATTAAATGTAGGCAGCTAACTTGTGTTGGAACTTTTTCAACAACATGTTCATGGCTGCTGTAACAGTAACAACTTTTCAGTTCTGTCCTTCCAAAATAAGACTGAGTAACAACATTTCAACATAACCCGAGTAACAATAAACCCGAGTAACAATAAATAAATAGGATTTGTTTTAAGGGTGAAGTTGAGGAGCCAATCTTCATTCAAATAAAAAGAAAATGAAGACTTTCATAATTTCAACTTTGCAAAGCTCGCTGCACTTCTTAAATCTTTACTTTACTGTAAGCATTCTACATTTTCAATGTTTTTATATGTGTTATTTTCTTTCCTCAACATCAACACAAAACACTGAGCTGCATTTCTTCTAACCTACAAAATATTATTACAAAACTTACATCTACTGTTGGACTGTGCTCTGTATTATCAGTCCCTCTGTTGTGACTATGAATCCAAACATTGTTTCACACTGTGGACATTCAGTTACTCATTAACTCACAAACAGGGAGACTATTACAGTCTACTGACAGCTCTGTGTAGAAAAGGCAGGAAGCAGCTGTGATCAGAAGTTGGTTCAGTGTGGTTCAAAAGACTGTCCACAGCTAATAGTAAAATAATTCTTTAAAGAGAGCTTTGAGTTTGAGTAAAAAAAAAAAAAGCCATTTCAGCTGTTAACAGAAACACAACTGATTATGATGTCAGATCTAACAAGACTGACTACAGGATCATGGGTGTGTGTGTGTTTGTGTCTCACTACTGTCTGTCTCTTGCATGTTGTCATGAGGATGTTCACTCTTTGTGTATTGCATGTACAGTATATGCCACACATCTCTGTTGTTGTTCAATGTGCTGTGCTGCTGTTATGAGTGTATGTAAGGATACCTTGTACAAGTGATGACACTGGCTGGTATATTCCTTATGGCTGGTATGTTTGGATAAGTCCTTTTTACTGTGACTGTTTGGAATACAGATGGCTGTTGGAAATGTTGTGCGCTGCTATCTTTTAACTGTACTGAAAATATGTGTTTATATACTGCTGTTTGTCTCCATCTGTGTTGGTTGTATCTGGATGAGCCATGTATGTGCTGTTTGTCCTTTTAACATTGACCTTTCTTTCCCCCAGCCCCCTGTCTTCTGCCAGACCATCTTTCTAAGAAGAATTTGTTCTTATAGACCTGCCTGGTTAAATAAAGGTAAATTAAAAATAAAACTGACACAGGGATATTTCTTAAAATAGCAATGTGCCTTATGAGCTCGGACCAGAATTAATAGTCAGTTAAACAAACTACTTATATTTTTAAATGGACACAATCAATGCCGATCAAATTCTGTGCTAAAACTGCAATGCAGCCACCCACCACTAGCTGGGGCAGTTGTTAAAAGGCCTGCTCTCCCTGCTCTATTACACAGATGTAAACAGTATCTAGTATTATCTCAATCAGTCCCAACAGATGAACATTTGAATAGAATCCAGCAGTGGGTGTTCATTGCTCATGTGAGCCGCTGTAGTGCACACACACACTCACAGAATGACCCAGTATGTCCTATTAAAAAGGAAACAATAAAGCTGTTCCTGATAAATAACCACAGTAATATTACAATAGCTGTTTATCAGCTGAGTGTTCTGAATATGCCAGTTATACAGTCCTGAGTCTGTACAGTACATGACAAAAACACCTTTCAACAGACTTTTACCTGAACCTACAAGCCCATGATGGACAGTGGACATTGCATTTATATCTATAGCAAACTCTATACAATAAGTATGTTTGAAAACCTTGACCAAATACTCCAGTCCAGACTTTATATCATAACTACCACAGTGTTGTAGAGCACACAAGTGTGAAATCATTCATTGATTAATATACATTTCTTGGTGTCAGATGTGAAAACAGTGTGTTCAGTCATGAATTAAACAGACTCATGCTACAGATACACACAGCCAACATTAACTCATAGACGGGTTTCGACAGAGTAGACATCAGAATACAAACTGTGAGCCATCTTTACACTGTAGATTGAACAATGTTTTATTGTATAGAAACATTTAACACTTCCAAACATGTTCTCTGCTCTGTTCATGTACAAAACCAGGATTATGAGCGATTACAGATTATAAATCATGAGGTACTTACTCTCTTCAGGGGCACTGTGCTTCTGAACCAGTTATAGTCAGGAGACACTTTAATCTCGTCCATCTGAGGAAACACAAAAAAACGTTTAAATAATGTGTTTTACCAAGTGTTCTTTTAAAATAAGCTTTTACTAACATAGCCTTTCACATTCAGCTACGACACGCTTTAAGAATACACTCAGCTATCAGATCCTTTAATATTGTGTTCAGCTAACAGTCTTTATTTTGACAATCAGTTAACATACTCTGGAGATTAAAGTTATGTTGCTATAATGTTTAATTTTAAATACAGTATATTATTATTTGCTAGCTTCACGTGCTTCAGTCTATATCATTTGCTTGGACTGCCATAAAATGTGACATCAACTTTAACTGCTTCACAGCTTTAAAAGCCACAGTAAGTATGATGTTGTTTTGCGTTATTTTACATTAGCTTCTAGTATCAAATTGTAGCTTTAACTGGCACACTGCTTAATACATTAACCTCAGCATCAACACTGTTTTTATGTTAGCTTTCTTAGCTTTAATGCTAACCTTCTAAAGCGACTGTACAACTGCTTACAGACGTCACGGGGACAACTAAAACATCAGATATCTTAATTGTGTGTAAATATAATTTACGAGGCTGTTACCGTGTTCTTCGAGGATGTTAGTCACCGTGTCCGAGGAAGTTTATCCATAACTGGGGAGCATTTTCTGCAGCTGCCTGCCTGGTCATATGACTGCAGCTTCACACACTTCCGCAAAGCTTCAGACACTGCTTACCCATAATGCACCGCATTTTTCCAATCTGTGGGACACTCTAATTTAGACAATTACAATAATGTAAACTCATTATTTGAAAGAAATAACAATACGATAACAATGTTGCCAATTATATCATCATTTATATTTTCAAATTCGTAAGCAAATTAGAAACGCTTAATTAAATACGCTAAAAAATAAAAAAAATATATAATCCAATTCAAACAACTTTTTCAATGCTATTGCCAGATTATTTACAATTTTCTTTTTAATGCCGTAGAAGTGCGTTTTAGAGAAAGCTACAACCAATATATTTCTTGCAAAGAACAAAACATAAAACCAGTAATTAAACAGTTCTATAGAAATATTGCTATATTTGTGTTACTCAATAGGGGACAGTGTTCTACTGTATTTTGTGTTTCAATTCCGACTTTGACCGCTGCATGTTGTTGGCGCTGTTGCCCTTAGCAAAGAACGATCAACTTTAACACATGGGGACCTGAAGAAGAAACATCATGGCGGCTGACTTGAAGACTTGAGCAAAACAATGATATAATTGTTTAGTTTTGGATCTAACAGAATCTGTGTAACATTGTACGCGAAATGGATAACACGCAGCAGCATTCTGACTACTATGGCAGCCACAGCGAACCACTTTACTCAGTGAACAGAGCTCCGTACACCGACGCAGCTCACGCTCCGACACAGCTGGACCAGGCTCCTCCGCACTGGGCTTCTTCACAGGGATATGACAGACACCCGTACGGATTCAGATACGACTTCCCTGCACCGCCTCCCTGTGAAGGGGGTTTCGGAGGTACCCACTTGCCTCCTCCGTTTGGATTTGACCCGACAGTCCCACCGCCTCCTTTCGGCTATCCACCACCTGGACAGTTCCCCAGCATGGTGCCCCCTGACCCGTTATACGCACACAGTAGCAGTCATGGAGCCTCACCGTTTCAGACATTTGGTCAGCAGTTTAGACCCGGTCCTCAAAGTGCTCAGTATGACTCGGACGCATGTCAGAGTCCGCTGCTTCCTCCGCGGGGTGACGGCCTAGACCGGATCACAGTTTCACAGAGACGAGCTGAGGATGAAGATGGCTTTCAGAGAAGCCAGGACCAGCAGTGGATCAGGCGCTTCTTACAGAGTAGAGACAAGACTTCCAGAGGAGGTTCTCAGACCCAGCCCCGGAGTGTCCCTGACATGCAGACCCAGCAACCGTGGTGTGTCCCGGAGCTGAGGCGGGCTCTGTACCAGGCCGCTCAGCTGGTCTCCCAGCTGGCTGAAAGCTGTGACTCTCTGAGGACACATGTGGAGGAGGACGGTGTCTGGATCCGGTCTTATTCAGGTGCGCTGGAGCTAAAGCAGGAGCTACAGAACTCGCTGTCTGTCCTCAGCGACAGTCAGAACATAGCTGGTTGGAAGGCTAAACTGTCCCGGGTCGCTGCAAGAAGGTCCAGGAGGCTGAGATTACGTAGACTGCTGCAGCTGGAGGAAAACCAGAGAAAGGAGCGCAGCGCCGAGAAGGAGGCTGCTATAGATAAATGGAGGCTGCAGCAGATACAGCAGGTGGAGGAAAGGAAGAAGGTGAGTATTCCGGTCATCTCATGCCGACATCACTTGACCATTAGCTTCCTGCAGCCTCAGAGAGAATGAGAATAATGAAGCCTACATCCTTAATGATATTGATGCTATGATATTCTTCCTGATAATAGCAAATGGAATTTAGCTCATAGCTCTTTTCTTGAACATGTAGCTGCAGGAGCTAGGGATCCAACCCTCGACCTACCGGTTGAGAAAAAAAAACATAATAAGCTTATGTACTTCATACTTCACACTTTGTGCATTTTCTCTTCGCCCATATGTCCAATCAGACTTGAAGCTGTTTGTTTGAAATAACTGACAATGTTTGTGCATGCATGTGTGTATCATCAGGAACAGGAAGTGAAGCTGGCTGCAGACTCTGTACTCTGTGAGGTGAGGCGGAAGCAGGCAGATGTGAAGAGGATGCAGGACGTGCTGAGATCTGTGGAGAAGCTCCGCAAACTGAGGAAGGAGGCAGCGTCCAGGAAAGGTGAGACACACACACATGCATGTCCACAAAAATGGCTAAGTCCAAGACAAAATGATACATATTGTGATACTGTTGCAGACACCTGAGACATACATACTCAGAACACACACACACAGCACTGTTATGTCTTGCTGGTTCTGACGTTTTACAGTGATGCCATTTGCCTGTTATGCCTCTGTAACCACCACTGTTGGCACCTCTGACAGTAGAAAATCTGCATCCCAAAGTTGTGCCTTTGTGACATTTTTAGCCAGGTGATGAGTGTTAGTGTTGGAAAAAAAATGAATATTAATCATTTCATCTGACTATTATATCTTAAAATTCAGCAGACAAAATATATCCTATAAACAGGATAATGTGATCATAGATCCGCCATAGGGCTGTTTTTTTTAGGAATTAATCCCTTAAATGCAGTTATGAAACACTTGCGGACAACATATATAATGAAGAAGATCGCTCACTATGCATGTACATGCATTACTGCTTGACACTTTGATAGTGAATGATGATGCGTGTTGTAATTCATATATAGCACACTCTTGTGGTTCCAGCCAGAAATAGAAATGCTAGTTTAATACAATGAAACTCAAATGAAATGCTATTTGACTAGTAATATTGGTGCATACCTGCAATAACATTAGACAATACCGATAGTCATCAAATATACAAAGATCAGCTGACAGCAGGTAATATCAACTGGCTGATTGATCTTTCTGGCTCTAATTTATATAGCTGCCTCTGCCTCAATGTGTGGATGATTAGAGGTGATCTCTTTAGGCCTCATAGTGTGCGCAGCTTAACTACCTCAAGGGACGATAGGCTCTAAACACAGTTATTTTGGAGGCCACAGGCTGAAAAGTTTGGAAACCCCTGATCTAAGACATGATTCATCGGAGCGCTGTGATTTCCTAGTGTAAAATTTTACACTAGGAAATAAAGTTAATCTTGTCTTATCATAATAATTGTGGAAAAGCTTTCTTTTACCAGTCAGATGTATTGTTCACTTTGAATCTTTACTAAGGGAAATATAAAAAAGCATTGCACGTTGTGTGCTCTTCATCACTTTGTCTGACACCTATGCAGTGATTTCAGACAATAGAAAATTGTCATTTTTATGCCGATGGTCCTGTTTGCTTTCACAGTAGCTTTAATGTTGACACTTGGTTGATTTAGAAAATCTTACGACAGATCAATGTACTGCAGGAGCTGAAATGTCTTCTCTGATGTTTCATGCTCTCAGTTGATGGATTTTTATTTGTGTGAGGTACTACAAAGAGCAGGATGCAGTTTTCATCATAATCAGTGCTTTATATTGATCTGCAATGACAACCCCATACAGAGGCCCCAAACCCAGCAACCTAAGGAGTCACTGGCCAAATGCACATTCACTCTCCTACATAAAAAACCTGATCTTATTAAACCTGTCTGTTTTTAAGGGGCAGTAAGATGCTGTGTTTGGTTATGTCTAATATTTCGATCTTAACCAGGTTAAAGTGCAAAAATCAACCGTGTGTGTAACTCTGTGTGTGTGTGTGTCACAGGTATTGTCACAGAGTCAGAGTGTGACGAGGCGTTCAGGGACCGTGTGGAGCAGCTGAGGAATGTGATGAGGAGGAGGACAGTGGTGTATTCGGCAGAGGAGAAGGCTCTGAGGGTGATGCTGGAGGGGGAACAGGAAGAGGGGAGAAGGAAGGAGCAGGACAGGAAGATGAGGAAGGAGAGGGAGAGACAGCTGCAGAGGAGGCGCAGAGCACACATCATCCTGTTTGGAGGTAAAAATGTTTAGCTTTTTGTCTGAAGCGGTATCTGTTTACCAGCAGAGTGACTCAGTCTTTTGTGTGTGCGTGTGTGCGTGCCTATTCATGACTGTCTGTTACAGAAGATCTTCCTGCTGAATCCTTGCTGCAGCCATTCACACAGTTTTACACTCAGGCTGAGAGATCTCTGCCTGCTCTGCTGCAGATCAGGTTTTTATTCTTCTATGTCTTTTTCTTCTCCTTCTTCCTCTTCTTTTTAAACACAGACCGTGTTCACAGTTTGATATTTTTTTTCCAACTAATGATGACCCAGTGTATAATCATACTTGCATCTTTAGGAGAGAGTGGGACCTGTTTGTGGTGGATTCTGATCATCCTGATGGCTCTCCTGTTCCTCAAACCTGGATCATCCCTGACCCCCCCTCAGACCAGGTGTGGGCCTCCGCCCTGCAGCCTGAAGACTCAGATTAAAACACACTTTGTGTCTAATCTTAAACACACACTTAAAAACACACTCACACAGAGTTGTAACACAAAGTAGGAGTGACTCTGACCTGAAACACGACTAACACCTGTACCTGGGGGTACGTGACTTTTTTTCAGCTGTTCATGTGTTTTCTTTGATAAAAAAATGTTTTTTACTTCTCAAACAAAAACAATCAAAATAAAGAGAGCCTTTTTATGAATATTGTTTTGTGTGTGTGTGTTCTCAGTCTAAAAATGTAGTAATCACTCTTCTTTAAAGCTGCATAAGTTGGTGCCTTTCTCTCAGCAAACTGCAACTGCAGGGACTGAACTCCACTTGCAGGGTCTATACGTCATACGTCAGGGTCTTAAGGCCCCTGTATGTAACTTTTCCCCCTTTGCTAAATGTTGTTTAAAACTCCATCTAAGAGCTCAACAGTTTTCAGAAGAGAGTATGTTGACTCTGGTCCACACAGCGGTCCTCTCGCCTCAACTCCACCTGTAGAACCCTTGAAATGAGTTGTACTCTTTAAAATTATTTTGTTTATCTCATTTCAAGATTATTAACAAGTACGTGTTTAAGAATTGCAAAAAATGTTTTATTTAAAGCATATTATGCCTTATTTTATGCTTTTATTTTTTCAACCCCTTATTAGTCCACAAGCGTAATTGTTTGGATTTGGCTTTACTAATCTCTAGAGGAGCAGTAGTGCTGATGATACTTGTGCAGTTGGAGGTAAATAAGGACACCATTTCTTTAAAGCTCAGATGGGCGGGATGAAGTTCCAGGGAGTGGACACATGGTGTAGCTGCAATTACTTAAAATGCTGGGGCTGATGGGACGAGAAAATTAAATAAGACTGGAGACACAAAGAATGAAGTGCTAGCAGGGTATCAAATATTATTATTATACACTGAATATAATGTGTATAAATAAATATCTTATGAAACATAGTCATTTAAAGACCTGGACAATGTTTCTGTCAGGGCTCCTCGCTACCGCTCGCGACTGGCAGCTCCAAGTTGGTCTGAGAGGCAACTCAAGTTCCCAGCGAACATGGCTACCACTTCACTCCACCCAGATATGGTCTTAACATCAGAGTCCACCAAGCAAGTGGTCCTGCTAGAACTGACTGTCCCATGGGAGGACCGGATTGATGAGGCCAACGAGTGCAAGAGGGCCAAGTATGCTGAGCTCACCAGTGAGTCCCGGAGCACCGGCTGGAAAGCCCACTGTGAGCCTGTCGAGATCGGGTGCAGAGGTTTCCCAGGGCATTCACTCCAGAGAGTGTCCAAACTCCTAGGTATTAGAGGACTGCAGTTGAGGAGAGCCACTAAGAACATTCTTGAGGCCGCAGAAAAGGCCTCACGGTAGCTGTGGATCCATAGGGGGGATCCGTGGTGCGCGCTACTTGTACACAAGCCGGGGGGGTTAATCGCCCCGGTTGGGTCGCCTGGGGGAGAAGGGTGTCCGATGATAAGACCCGAAACACCCTGAGAACCCAGGTCTATCGCTGATGATGTGTGTACAAGTATCACCATAAGGTGTATTAAAGTTCTCGCCTGTTGCTTACAGGATTAGACAGACAGACTGCTGGATAAATAGTACTTTATTTATTCCAAGCTGGGAAATTCTGATAAATGATTAATATATGTGTAATATTGTTTTACACAGGAGGTTTATAATGATGATGTTAGGTTTGCACAGACGTCATGTGTCTCGTTGCTAACAGGATCAGTGTGAATGATTGTCTGTCTGAGGTCACTGTCAGTTAGTAGATTAGTGGACCAGGTGGTTCTTCTGTTTTAACATGCAGCCTGTGACTTATCTCACACACACACACACACACACACACACACACACACACACACACACACACACACACCTTCCTGACAGTCAGAAAGCAGCTCGACACAGAACAGGTAAGACTGACTTGTATTATTACGATGCTTTTTACATTTCACTACAGCACACAGCTGGGTGATATATCAGGCTGTTATTTACCTTTAGTTAATTCTAAAGAACACAAGTAGGATACATATATTACATATTAGATTGAAAAAAAAACACTCATATATAACTCTGTGTTAATTAAACTGTGCATGATGTTTTCATCTTCAAAGAACATTTCGCTACATCTCAATGTGTACAATCTCATGAACTTTGGAAAACAAACAACTGAAACAACACCTAATATTATCCTAATATAGGAAAACAGAGTAAAATGTTAAGTGCTTAAGCATGTTCGGGGAGGGCTTCTGTATTTTAAACAGTAAACTCAACTGTTTAATAACATCCTATAAATTAAAGTAAAGAGCATAAAATAAGGAAAAACTTAAATCAATGAAAAATAACTAGTAAATAAATCTTTGTGCTGACATTTACAAAGTGATCCTCATATCATTGACATTGAAGATATAATGTTTAACATGTCATGTCAGTAGTGTTCTGCATCATAACAGGGTCTTCATTAGAGAATCAGAAGAATCTCAGCGTTTTGCACAACAATCATGGAAATGTTTTTAATTTTCAACAGAGTGTATGTTGTCACGTTTGAGTTGTTTTTGAGGTAGAGTTAGCATGTGTGTCTTTGTTTACGTCAGAGCGACAGCAGCACAATGAGATTACAAACTGAGTGTCTGTCAGAGCAGCTGCTCTGTGATCACACTGAACTCTGCCTTATGGTGTGTGTGTGTGTGTGTGTGTGTGTGTGTTTCATCTCAGTCTGATAAAACATACAGTAAAAGCAGAAACATAATAAAATAACATAATATAAGGTTTTTGTGAGCTTCTCTGCACACTCCTAGTTGTGTAACGTAGACGGATTTAGACGCAGAGGATTGTGGGAAAGTAAATTTAGTGCCAAGTTTTTCTCAGGTCGAACTGTCAGTGGGATCAAATGCAGCTGATCCTCTGAGGCTCTGTATCAGGTGGAGTGTGGGTAGATAAATACTAACGTTAATTTCAATGTTCCTTTAAATAAATGCGTGTCTGATCAGCAACCTCCTTTGAACTTATTTTATAAACTTATCAGGTCTGAAACAACCAACGAGAGTCAGCCTTCACGAAACTAGCCAACATATTTATATAGTAGCAGCTCTGATAGGAAAATATTTTAAGTGTGTGGCAAGAGCTTTTTTGTGGTTGTTTTTACCATTTGAAAGTTTGTGTTCCAATGTTTGGGAGTATTGCCACTTTAAATAGGAAGACACTTTAGCAAATTTAATGTCCTGAGGTTAAAACATCATCATTTTGTTATTAATATAACACAATAAAGTCTGCAGTGTGTCACAGGTGTTCACACTTTTTCTAAATATTGTCATGAAAAAAACTAACAAAATAAAAGCTAATTTATGTATTTATATTAATATGTTGACTTTGCTTTAACTGTTATAATTTCCTATTAAGCAGCACTTAAAATGGGGTATTTCTATGTTTGTAACACTTGGTGGATATTTGGATTGTAAATTCACTGGGATGGAATTATTTATTTCAGGTAGCAAATAAACTGAGGATACTTATTTGTATATTAGTTTGGGGTTTTTTTTAAAGTGAGAATTTGATGGAATAAACGTGAGAAGGGGGTAGGGACATACACATTTTGCTTCTACCTTTCCTTTTTTTTCCTTTCTTGTTTCACTTTTTGATTCCATGTAAAGTATTTCAATCATTCATAAACTACTTTCTACCAAACCACTGATGTTATTATACATAAATGGACTATGCAAAGACTGTAAAATGTTGATGGTATTTTGTGTACACTTGTCCTGAGGTCAGGTGAAGTGGGACTCAGCAGGGATCTGTTTTATTTGCACTGATCAGTGTTTTTTGTGTGTGCTGCCACTTCAAGGCACAATAAGGCACAATGATACGTCATATTCAAATGTAATTTTTTAACTACCATAATGAAACAATTTAACATATTCACATTCCTGAGTGTTTTTGGGAGCAATTAAATATCAGTCAAAGTAAACAGCCATTCATAACGAAATTTTACTATTGAAGCTGTATTTTCTTTTCTACAAAATAAATATCACTGTAATAAGCACATAAGCATCTAAAACAGAAGGTGCACTTTTGTTAAATGTCCACCAGGTGTCAGAAGAATGAAATGATGTGGATGAAGGGCCAATGAGCTCTAAACTCTTGATCAGAACAATAAACGTTTCACTTAAATGAAATGATGATCTAAAAGCAAACTGAAAGTTAATGTAACGCTATATCAATCTGAAGTTTATAATAATAATAATAATAATTTACACTTTATTAATCCCACGAGGGGAAATTCGGTTTACACTCTGTCTAACACACACATAGGCCGAGATACACACTCATGCACAAACAGGGTTCTAGTGACATGCATTAATGGAGAGGTCTCAGAGTGAGGGGGCTGCCCACAGCGAGCGCTCCAGAGCAGTTTTGGGGTTCGGTGCCTTGCTCAGGGGCACCTCGGCAGTGCTCAGGAAATGGACTGGCACCTCTCCAGTTACCAGACCAGTTTCCGGACTTGGTCCGTGCCGGGACTTGAACCGGCGACCCTCCGGTTCCCAACCCAAGTCCCTACAGAGCTGAGCTACTGCCGCCCCATTTATTATCACCTACCAGCAGGATGAAATATCATTAATCCTGGCACAAAACAAAGTGTATATATAAAAGACAAGCAGAGAGAGAGAGAGAGAGAGATATCAAGTTTAGTTTTTCAGCATGCTAAGTGTAAAGTTTTGGGGTTCAGACTGCTGGTGTAACAAGGTAAACTGAAGCAGAGCTTGTGTTTAAATTGTGCCCATTGATTCTAGCTTTAATATTTTAAATGATAATAAACGGTGACTTCTGTGATCAGTTTCACTTTAATGAAGAGTTTATAAAACTAACAGTATAGTAATAGCTACAAAGTGTAATTAGACATAACTTCTTCTCGTTTTTCTTGCTTTGCTTAAGATCTTACTAAGCATTTTTAAAGCTTGTTTGTGACTTGCCTGGAATTATATTTCTGAGATGCTAACTGTGTATTGCTGTGTATTACTGTGTATTTAGTGTATCTACTAAATCATATAAATCTAGAGTATAGTGGGCACTTCTGGTGGGTTTCAGAGGTTGAGGTGTGATGTGCCAAATCAGTCACCTTTTTTTTTTAGCCTTTTGAGACCTGCTGTATGAATTGTATTCCTTCATTTGCCTTTATTTGTATTAATCTTGGGTTTTTGCTGTTAACCTCTATTTTAAAGCTGCTATAAATAGAGTTGTGTTTTTTATAATTTTTTACCATCAGTTCAGATTAATGTTCAGGAAGTACTTACCATAAATGCTGGGATTTACACTAAAAGTTATTGTTAAAGCTGTTAGCAGGTAAGTCATGGCTGTATGGACACCAAGATTATTATTTAAGAAAAATACAATGTATAAAACAACTTAAAAAGGTTTTACTAAAATGCAAAAACGAACTGAAAATATATGAAACAAATTAAAATACAATAAATTGTTTTTGACGATCACGCTGACAGCCTATCCTTATAATTTGTCTTAGCTATCTGTTGCAATTTTTTATGAGCATGCTGACTGCAGAAGTTAAAACCTTCCCCCTTACTTCTACAATATTTTATTGTTTCTTTGGTAAGAAGTTGCTTGATATCTTTCTCTGAACCTTAAACCATAAAAAAGAGAAAAACGAAAACTAATACATATTTTTGTATAACTGTGATATTGAACTCCTTCATCTCTGTGTGTCAGTGAAATGAACAGTATGGATGGAGTTCCTCTGAAGATGCCACAGAACGTCTCACAAGAAGTCAAAGATGATGTTAAAGTGAAGATTCCTGATTATCTGACCATCCTGCAGGACACAGAGGTGAGTGTCTTTACATCACACTTTTCCGTCTATTGTGTGTGTGTCTGGAGTGTTTTAAAACACATGCTGAAAACTCTTTCGGTAGCCGTTTCTACATTTACATTCCTGACCTTTTGGGGGTGGCAGGAAACCCTTTAGGTAAAGTATGAGTAAAACATTTTGCTGTTTGGATTTATACATACTAACTCCTTATCAGGAGTTTTGTGCAAGTGTGACATCACTAGATGTGAGCTTCATGTATGAATGCAGAATGTCAAATATTTCTCCTCGACTATAACAAGACTCTTAAGCCCGCCATTCAAATTTGGGTGTGAAGTCTGGGTGAGATGATGTGTAAATTACGAGCAAGCGGGCAAGGGTGATGACCCTTGCCACTTTACACTGACACTGTGATCTTAGCTCATGCAGATTCATACGTTTTCTCTTGTATGTTATTTTACACTTGGTCATTGATACTATCAATACGTATAACGCATAGCAAGACAAATTCCCAGAGGGGCAATAAAGTTTTTATTCATTTTAATGCAGTCATTCAATCATATAAAAGATATAACCCGTCATCATAGTGTCAGACCAGCTTTGTCTGCCTTTTTCTGTCATATTCTGTCTCCAGCAGTTTTGGAGGGAAAATGACTCAGTAAATACTATGTTATTTAGCTAATGCTTGCACTAGTTTGGTGTTCAGAGTAACTGGCATTTGCTGCTAATAACAGGCTTTAAAACAAATGAAAAAAAAAGTCCAGTTGAGAACTCAATGTGTTAAAGTGTAACGCAATACCAAACAGTTCTTTTTAATACATGGAAACAACTTGTCAATCACATATGGGACCATCATTTAACAAATGAATAGGACAACGAAGAGTAAGGTCTAGACCTGCTCTTTTGTAAACTAGAGCATGTGACTAAAACTTGATCAGGAAAAGGTTTAATGAGGGAATAAATCAACCGAGAAGAAAGACTATTATATAATAGACCTCTATACAATCGGACTTCTTTCTAAGATCAGTGGAGGCGCCCCCTGCTGGACATCTAAAATGATGCAGCTCAAGACACTTTTCTATGAACACAAGTTCAGTGTTAGCAGCATGGCTGGTTAAATGTGTCATTAAAACTATTTTCAGTTTGTAAGAGGTGAAGAGATTGTAATCTTGTGTTTGGCTATGATAAACCTTGCATGTTGAGGAAATTCATTTCACATCTGAAATATAAAAATATTCTAATTGTGAAGGCACCCAGCTAACCTTTTTTTGTGTTTCAGTATGAGTTCAGTCTGGAGAACTGGGTGCTAACTGGTCTGCAGAGCGGCTTCTCCAGCCAGCCTTGTCCTCAGCCCCGCTCCTCCTTATCGGGCCAGCAGGCATCTTGTCCTCCGTACTGGATGATGTTCAGCAGCCCTCAGCAGAGCCGACTGGCCAGCCGTCACTGCTCTGACTTCTGGGAGCCCAACCCTCGCCAGCGCTCCCATAGCCTCAACCTCATCCTGCTGCGCTCCAAAACTGCCATCTCAGACTCTGAGGAGGAGGCAGAGAGCGCACAGAAGGCAAAGGCCCATTTGTCAGCAAAAATCGGCTCAGTCGGAAAAAGTCCTGTTAATCCAGGTCCAAAGAAAGCACAGAAAGCCTTTGTTCCGGACCTCCTGAACCCCCCAGCATGTCTTAGCAGCCTTCCACACCAGCGTAGGAAGAACCTCAGACAGTGCTCCTTGTCTGGGATTGACTCGTCCAAACCTGTTAACAAAACAGTCAGCCAGTCCGAGAAGACCCCAGAAACCAGGGCCCCCAACACCCGGGCCCCCAACAACAGAGCCAATACAGTGGAAAGGTCCCCTAGCATCAACCAGCCCAACACAACACGGACGGTGAGAGACAGTTCAATGTCTTCAGTTTAAATCAATGGAGCTTTGTAAGGTATACCACAGAAAAAAGGAATCTGAAGTTGGAAGATAGATATGTGCAATATCCACCTGTTGCTCTATTGGCAGAGAGTTTGTCTCCTCTCCCAATAGCTGATTTGTCTTTCTTCAGTCACAAAAACAAAAAGAAGAAATGATCAGTCTGTATCTGTCATGTGTAACCAAAGCAACAGAGACTCAGTCAAAGCCCCCATGGTGATTTAAGCAACAAGCGAATTAGTAAAATAATGGACTTGAACATTTGCTTCACCTGTTTGTAGATAGTATAAACTTTGTTGACCTACAGAAAGCTGAAGGAGAAACTTCAGTAATGTGATATTTTGAGATATACTTTCTAAACAAGGTAGATCAGTTGTTGGTAAAATATAATGTCTCTTAGTGCAGTGTTAACAGCCAGAGGTAGCCCTGAGACACTACAAGATTCTATTTCCATCCACATAATCACCTATGTTACTGTTTAAACACAACCGTGTGACTTAGCTTTCTTTTTTTAGATACAATTAGGGGGCGTCAAGAAAAAAGGCTAAGATACAATACACTGCAGTATCAGCACTGCAGACAGATAGCTGATATACAGTATTATTTTAGCATCCTTTACCTCCCTCTATGGGTGCCTCCTCTTTGTAAGCTGAGTCATCTCATTTCCTGAATGTTTTTGAGGATCTGCAGTCTAAAAATAGACCGTGTAAAGTCTACTCTCTGAGTCCAGCCGGTTTCAGACCTTCATAAGGATTACTGTTGAACGCTTCTGTAAATGTCTTTCTCAGTATAGCTGGTTCAGGTTTACATAGTGTTACATTTATTTACACACACACACACACACACACACACACACACACACACACACACACTCACTCACTCTCACACAAACTCACTATGGCCTCTGTCTCCCCTCTACAGTCTTTGAGCCCAGATTCCTGCATACAGCATTCTGCAGCCTCCCTGCGCGGTGCTCTCCCCTTGTCCTTAGACTCTACAGCAGAGCTTCTTTCTGCTTTGAGCTCAGAGGAGAGAGAGCTATTGGAAGCTATCACCGCCCGGGGATACCCTCTCCGTACCGCCATCATCGCCCTTCAAAAAACAGGCCGGCAGACCCCAGACCAGGTCAGTTAGAGTCGTAAACGCTCTCCTCACTGTCCCTGGACCAGCTCAGTCTAATGGTCTGGTCTGTAGACAGTTAAAACAATGGACAACAAATCACTGCAGATGAAGCCAAAATCTTTTGGCTTTACTTTAGGCGTTGGGCTGTCTGTCCATTCTTTGCAGTCTATGGTATGTACATGTTAATGGACAAACCAGAGGTCTGGGAAAAACACCAGGCCTTCATGATGTCAGCATCTCAGTTGTAGATATAAATAAACACAACTGTGGGTGGGAGTGAAACTGAAATCCATGATACAAACTAAGCCTTTATAATCCCATGTAAAAATAGAGCAGAGAGTTTCCACGGTCACTCTGCACTGTGTTTTCCCACAACACAATCTGAACTCAGAGTAACCATCGGCTCAGGGTCACTGAAAAAAAGTTGGGAGCAGGAAGTGGTTTTTCTCTATGAAAACAGAAAGAGGAAAAATGTTGCAGGATGGATAACTTTATGTGTAGTTTTTAGACTTGCGGAAGACAGACATATTCAATAGATTTATTTCTTAGTTCTCTCATGAGTACTAATTCAGAAATCGTCTTTGTCTGCTGTCCTTTATGGTTTTATAAAGTCTAAAGTTAAGCCCTGTTAGGGGCTATGTTTTATTTACTAACTGAAAGAGTAACACACTTTTAGCTAGTGTGTGTTTGTGTGTGTGTGTGTGTGTGTGTGTGTGTGTGTGTCAGTCAGTGTATGAGGAC
Source organism: Symphodus melops (assembly GCF_947650265.1). Lineage (NCBI taxonomy): Eukaryota > Metazoa > Chordata > Actinopteri > Labriformes > Labridae > Symphodus > Symphodus melops. Next base: position 23,748,248 of record NC_136693.1, read on the forward strand.
TGTGATTGAGCTCAGTGTAACAGTATCTTTAACCAAGTTAAACTTAAAGTTAAGTTTTAACTTTAAAGTTACAGTAGCTGTGAGATATACAGCGAGTCCAGTCTGGACTCAAACGTCGGATGAGAGAGCTGAGTGGTATTCTGTGGATAAAGCCCTTAATTTTGAAAAAGTATAAATAAGGGACATGTTTTTTTCGCCCAATATTCAGAGTGGACCTATTGTACAAGTGGGTTGGCCCAGGCCCATAAGGTCCCGCTATAATGCCATGCCTGAATTTTATTATGTGTGTTCGCAGATCCTGAGGTACCTGGTGGCCTGTGACCACCTGTGTCAGCTGGGTTATGACATGGCTCAGGTAGAAGAGGCTCTAGAGATGTTCCAGAACAGTGAGACAAAGGTAAGACCTGCAAAGAGATCACTTAGTAATACTAAAGTATTCTCCTAAATAAATCCTTAAACTTCCTGAAATGTGAAAGGTGAGTTGCATGCGTGAACTGCCAGATTTTTCACTCTGACCTTATCTGGAATTTTGCCTAATAGCCTCCTTGTAAATGTTCTGCATGAAGTCTGAGTGAGCTGATGTGAGTACTCAACTGGGAATCCATCCATATATCCATTATCTTTACCTCTTTTCCTGTTGGTGGTTGTGTAGGGGCGAGAGCCGATCCCAGCTCTCATTGGGTGAGAGGCGGGGTACACCCTGGATGAAACTGCTTCATATTGTTTTCTGTCCACCAGTATGTTCTTCTCCACTCCATTGTTGATATCTTGAATGTGTCAAAAATTAACATTATAGCTTAATATTTTGATGTTTTTGTCCACTACAGCAGCATGTTTTTTTGTGTTCAATTATGTCCTGCCTCCAGCTATTTTCAGGCGTGCACGTGTAAAAACGTTTTTTGATTAACAATATTCATCTGTGCTTGTGTGTAGGCTGGAGAGTTCCTGCATCTGCTCAGTCAGTTCAATGAGATGGGATTCCAGCAGAACGCCATCAAAGAGGTGCTGCTGGTCCACGAGAACCACAGAGAGCGAGCGCTGGAGGAGCTGATGATGCGAGTGGTGTGATGAACATCCAACAGTTTACGTGAATGTAGTAAATTACTGCAGGAGAATGTGAAATCCCGTTGATACAGAAGGACAACATAATATTACAGCTGAATATAGACAGTGGCCTTTTAAGCTGATCAGTGGTGGACAAAGTACATAACTTCCTTACTTGAGTCTTGAAAGTAAAGATACTTCTGGTCAAATATTACTCAACTACAAGTGAAAGTTGTTCATGCAAATTATTCCTTAAGTTAAGTAAGTACTCAAATTTCCTTGAAAAAAAAATCTAAAAAATGTGTTGTATTTTCCCAATGAATTATTGCCGTCAAGAATATACTGGTGTGCATTCTGCACCGTGAGTTTTATTTAGAAAACATTATTTACATTTTTAAACTAAAGCGCTACAGATTCTCAGATTTGTTGCTCTAAACTAATAGAAACAACCAAAAATATATGGTGAGCAGGGAAAATATCAATTAGGTTTTACACAGTGACAAAGCATTCACATTTCAAACCTGAGCTTAAGGCCATGGGTGCTCAGGTTGAAATATGTCATCCTTCTTTGCTTTAGCTGTAATTACCACTAGATGAACTGCCTGATCTGAGAGACCTTTGCTCTCCATTTGCTCTACATTCAACCCAAGGACATTGGATGTACACCTATGGCAACCACCACTTAGACAAACCACATGCACAACAAAACCAACACAGTTTATTGTCTTTCTGGTCAAATTTATTAGCTGACAAGAGCACAAGAAGTGAGTAACAAGAATATTCATAGAAAAGTAGGAGTCAAAGTCAAAACTAATACTCAAGTAAAAAGCAGATAAAGAAAAGAAATAGTTAAATACAGTACTCAAGTAAATTTACTTCAGTACTGTCCACCACTGAAGCTCAATGATGTTTATTACAGTTGTGTGGATGAACATGATGACAATAGTGATAAGCCAACATTTCCATTTATGTATTTATTAACATTTGATTACAGTCACACATTGTTGTCAGTGTATTGTGTTATCTGATCAATTTAAAATGCTGTGAACAGTTAATCTATTAAACATGCACACCACACAACTGCATTTCTATTTTCTTGGTTCTTCATTTATGGAATCTCGTTAAATCTGTCAAATGAGGGTCAGAGTCCATCAGGATCAGAAACAGGAACACAGAAACAACAGAGTACACAGACCTCTGATCAGACGTAACACCTTCGAGATTCAGTTGAACTGACATGAATAACATTACTTCCACAAAAAAGTTGTTTAAAGGATAAATGATATAAAAGATAACTACAGAGGTGACAAAGAGAACAAGTAAATCAGATTCAAGATGAAGGTCTTTGGTTTATTTTTCAGTTAGTGTCTGCTCTTCCAAATGGGTCTGACATCAATCAATCAGTCTTTATTTGTAAAGCACAGAGCAGGTAAAACACATGACTCATTGATGTATTATCTACAAAGATCCAACATGAATTACTCATGAGTACAGCACTAAACCTTGAGTAATGTTAAGCAGCCATCTGCTTAGACTGTGTTGGGTTTGAAAAGTGAGATAGAGAGAGACGTGTGTGGAGAAGTGTGTTCAGCCCTCGGACTGTAAAAACCATGGACAATAAAATACTTCAAACCAAAAAGCCAAAAAAAATTAGAGCTCATTAACCCTGCCTCTTCTATGATTACAGATCTGGGTCCATTTATAATATCAAAATGCACATCAGATAACTGTTTCTCAAAACCCAGTTGGTCCATGATAGTTATCATCAAACCAGTTTGTGTTCAAGTAATCTTTTTCTGAGAAGTTTAAATTAGTGAAATGTATAAAATTGTAAAATGTAAAAAAAAAATGATTTGAAGGTCTTTTAAAAATACTGTTATTGTTGAGCTGGATTATCAAAGTACAGCAAAAATAGTGAGATGAAACATAAAAAAACTCAAACAAAAAGTCATGTAGCTTTCCATAACATTCGGTGTCTGCTTAACGCCAGCTCAAAAATCTGTTTTGGTGTGGAGGGAATTTTGGCATTGGCACAGACACGTACACTTAAAAGAATCTTGGTGTTTATGCTCTTCTTTTAATAACAGCTCTCCTGTTCTATTAGAAAGATATCCTTCAGTGACTTCAGTTGTGATCTGGTGCTATATAGAAAATTGAATTTAATAAAATTAACTTGGGGTGCAGTGGTTAGCTGTAGTCCTCGAAGCAGGCTGCCTGGGTTTTAATCTGACCTGTGGATCCTTTAATACACATTATTCTCCACTCTCTTTCCCTGATTTCTGACTCTATTCACTGTAATATCTCTACAATAAACAAACAAAAAGTCCAAAAATAAATTTAAAAGAAAAAGTATTAAATTTACCTTCAAGAAGAGAGGGGCCACTGGTAGGTGGGCTGCCCAAATAATATAACTGTAGGGGAAACACTGAATTAAATGCATGAATCCACTCTCATGCCAAAATAGACATAAACCAAAAGTCCCCCAGATGACCATTAAAGTGATAACAATGAGATAAGCAGCTCTGTGAGCGGCTCTCATAGGTTATCAGGACACTGTGGGGAAATTCTGTGACAGCTTCTGATGTCTCTGAGGTTTTGCTTCAGAGTCTTATCCACAGGGTTCTCTATAAAGGGGGCTCTGGTTTTAGGCAGTCTCAGTAGAAATGTGTATATAGATCCAATTCTTCCAAAACCTTCCATTTGACGCTTCAGCCTCCATATTTGGTCCTCTACAGTGAACTCTGTGGTCGTCTCTCGGCTGAGTGTAAACACTGAGTCTCCTCGCACCACAGCGGTGAACAGAGAACTTTTACTGTTCCCATACTGGCCCAACATGGCCGTCCATTGCCCTGAGCTCAGGTTGTAGCGATCCATCACACATTGTAAAAAGTCCTCACAAGGCCCATTACGCATCACATACAGATTGTCCTTATGGGCCACCATATGGAGACCATAACTGTGCTGGCGGATTAATGTGGTGACCAGCAGCCACCTGTCCTGTTCAGGTACGTACTCATGTATATCTGTGGCCCCTTGACCCCTCCAGAGACAAATAAATATCCTGTTTATGGTTATAGCAGAGACCACTGAGGCTGCAGGTGACGGGAGGGGAGATACAGACCTCCAACTTTCATCAGATACTCTGAATCTCTCCACAGACGACATTGCCTTCATGTTGGACTCGCCCCCTAGGGCGTACAGGCAGCCCTCATGACCTATCAGAGTGAAGTTGTAGCGTAGTTGTTGGGGGCCACAGACCACAGACCAAGTGTTGGCTACAGGACAGTAACAGAAACCAGTCTCTACCACCTTCTTGCTCACATTGTGCACCCCTCCCATGATGTAGAGTTTGTTGTCCAGGACAGCCAAACCGGCCATAGTGGTGCTGGTACTCACAGGAAGATGAGTTAGGACCTTCCATTCGCTGCTGAGCTCGTCCAGGTAGCAGACAGTTCTCTGCAGGTCCTTCAGTAGCTCAGAGGAGGGTGAGTGGCTACACACAGCCATGTAGCTTCTGGGCTGCAGGGACTCAATGTAGTCCACCAGGGCATACGGTAAGGTGTGGACCTCGTCTTGCAGGTCAGGGGAGAGGTCTCTGATGAACAGGGCTGAGCTGTGGGACAGATCCCAGACCCCGAAGGTGAATGCAGTGTGATACATCAGCAGGCAGTTCTCAGAATTAATGACATTGATCAGGTGTTTAGTCAGGGCCGGCACCTGCAAGAATGCTGCACACTCAATGGCTTCTACGATCTGATCACTGTTTAGCATGGGTTGCTTCCTGTCAAGGACCTGCAGTAGGACCAGGAAGCCCAAAACCCCCACACACCTCAGCTGAATCTCATCCTGTTGGCACTCTCTCATCCCGGACTGGAACAGAGCTCTAAAGTACTCACAGTTCTCTGCAAGAAGTGTTCGATCCACCTCAAAAGAGCTGCCATCAATCACCACCCTTAGGCTGTGAGTGGGCTTACAGGGACCCAGCTGTAGCCAGCTGCTGGACTCCATTAGGTCCCTGCTGGACTCAATCAGATCCAAGCTGCTGGACTCCATGGCCTCCCTGATGTAGATCTTCATCACATCATCTGTTGTGTCTTTGTTTGTGTCTCTTCTCCGAAGCTCTGCTCTGTCTGTGTGGTTGTCTCTGTGCTCTGTGTCTCTGCTCTGAGCAAAGCTCTATAGATAGCAGACACACTGTGTGACTTTGGCTCACTGATGACATGCAGGCAGAGAGGAAAGATGAGCCGATAATGTGATGATGGTTCATGTTGCTCTTTGTTTGTTACTGGACAGCTGAGTCTGTCCTTGAGTGTCTGAACAGTCGCTCATTGTCAATGGCTGCTTACCTGGTTCACACAGCTTACATGTTTTTGTATATATGCACATGCTTACTTTGAACTGAGTTTCACTCTGAAACTGCTGCCATAAAATAAGATATTTTATTTAAATGCGTCTGTTAAAGTTTGTACTAAAAAGCACCTGTAGCCCCTTTACCTCAGCAAACCTGTGAATACTAAACTGGCAACCAATAACATACCAAGACAGATAAGATAAGATGTCCTTATTGTCACTGTATATGTACAAGTAAAACGAAATACTGTTGGAGCAGTAGATGCCTAAAATTTGAAATATACAAATTTACAAACAATAGTAGGGATAAATAATGCTAATAGACAGCCTGTATAAGAATTGGCCTTAAGTTGCATTATTTATAATGTACATCAGGAGGCGACGAAGTCTGATAGTATAGAAATCTGTCATGGTTGTCTGGTTTTGTTTCTGTATTTCATCTTGTTTTAGTTTTAATTTTTTCCCTAGTGTTTCTGTGTATGAATGATGTCTAGGGTGGTTTACTTTAGTCTTTAGTGTGTTTCCCTGTATCCTCCTATGTTGCCTGCAAGTTTATTTCATGTGTTACTTGTGCTTTTATGTTCCTAGTTTTGTATTTAGTCTTTCCTGTTTTATTTTGTAACATCTGGTTTAGTTTGTGTTTTCGGTATCAAGTTGTACTTTGTAGTTGTCCTCTGTGTTCTTGTGTTCTTTGCTCTCTGTTTCCCTCCTGTCTTGATTACCCTGATTGAATTTGTGCTTCCTTTATGTATGAAAAAAGATAAAATTACAGTATAACCAACACTATACCTACATACTTCCATGCACCATATAGCTACCAAAAGGAGGCGATGCAGTAGACTTATACACTTCTGTGTATTAGATGTAAAGAGCACAAATTAGCCTTTAGAGTCAAGCAGACTAAAAAGCAGGAGAATCATCAGGACAGGGCTGCCTGAATTGAACAATCTTTTTCAAAACACAAACTAATGTGATCTTTCATGTTGGTATTTTGAGAACAGCTAATTTAGGTGTATGTTTTTGGTTGTTTTTTTTTGTGTGTGTGTGTGTGTGTGTTTTTGCTGCAGGCCTTTCCTTTATTGGAGATGTGATGTGGGGGTGGGGCAGGCCCCAGAGAAACTGAGACAGCCCCTGTACGGAGGCAAATACACTTTTCTTTCTTAAGAAAAAAGAAAGATCTCCTCATTAAATCCAAACGTTAAGAGGACTGGATTTTTTCGGTCAGTTACAGTTGCAACAGCACGGTTCCGCTTCAATAAGCTCTGTTTGAAAAGTTTTACCTAAAATGGAGAGGACATCTGTGTGCTGCTCCCCTGGGAGCTAAAGACTCTCCCAATTCAGGATCTGGACTACCACCAGTCTGATCTGTATGGAGACTTTTCCCTTTGTCTGGACTTTTCTGAAAGAAGAAAACCCACAAAGCTGGTCTGTACAGGGAATGAAGATTTCATGCATCACGACAGAAGTTGAGGTGTTTGTGGACAGATAATCATGTTTGGAAAAGTAAAAACAGGTCAGTCTGCAGCAACAGCAGGTTTGGACTCAAGTCCAGCTGAGTGTAACCTGGTACTGCTTGGCATGATTGGCTCTGGGAAGTCAGGTAAGAATCTTGCTTGTTTCACCTTCATTAACAACTGCAAAATGTTAAAGAAGACTTGTGGATGTTCAATTATGTTAGCTGATAATCAGTCAGTTCCTAACAGTAATAGTTTCATAAATTTCTTTGTAAAAAGTAAAGTAGCACAAATTCTGATTAAAGTCAGAGTTATCAGCTAACTTCAGAATGAAGACAGATCAGAGAAATGATGCCACAAAGGAGAAGCTGAGGATCTGAATTTATTTATTATTTTCATTTGTTTTGTGTATTGAGCCTGGTGCTAATATGAATATTAATGCAGTGCCAGTTTTCCCAGGACCCTTTTTGACCCCTGATCCTCCTCTGAAGGTCCCTAAAGGCCTCTGTGGGCCCTCAGTCTCAGTTAAACTGTTTGTTTTTCAGCATTGACAGTGAAGTTCCTTACAAAGAGATTCATCAGCGAGTACGACCCTCTGCTCGGTAAGAACCCTTACACACAAAGTTTATCAGCACAATAATCTAAAGTACATTTCATCTGAAGTATGACCTAAACTGAGGCACTAAACTGAAGTATATTTAAACCGAAGTAAAATACATACTTTTCTGTATGAAATAACATTGTGTGTACAACATTTAAATGTGGAATTGTGTAAAATGTGTGTGTGAAATGTTTTTCTTTGTTAAATGCATGACAAAGTCGTGTCATGTATGTGTGTAACATGTATAAGTGGAACTGTATGTCTCATATGTCTGTGTTAACAGTTGTGTGTGACTCATGAGTGATTTGTATGTCTAACATAAATTGTTTTAAATGTTTGTTTGTATCATTTGTCACAAAATTAATCATTATTTGTAGACCGACACTTCTTAACAAGTGTTATCTTGTAGTGTGTTTTTTTAAGTTCTTTGTAACATCAGATTAATATGCATGTATATATACATTTGTGTGTGGAACATGCATATGGAATATATATACGGAAATTTGAAACAGGTTCTGTGTATCATGTGTTACATGTAAGAAGTTATGTATTATGCACGTGTGTAATATGTTATATGTGTAATATGTAGATCTTCATCACATCTTCTGTGTAATATGTGTATTTAACATGTTTTGATGTTGTAATGTTGTGTTCCATGTACCAGTGTATCATGTTTGTCTTTAACATGGAATACATTGTGTATAGGTCACAGGATGGTATGTAACATGTAAAAGAACAATGTGTAAATTACATGTATGGAACTTGTATGTTCGTAAGATGTAAGTTTAACAATACATCTGAGTATAATGTAAATGTGTAACATGTAACACATTCGGGGGAAACATGAATGTTTGTAGCTTGTCGGTGAAACATGCATATGTTATGTGTATGTCTAACATGTATGTAATGTATACATTGCATGTGTGTAACGTACAGTATATCTCCGTAACATGTACATGCACCTGTATGATTTAGTATTTGACATGTCTGAGTGTACAACCTTGAAACATATGTGTGTCATTCATGTCTGTAACAGGTTATTATGGCTTTAACATGTATGTGTGTTATATTTGTCTGTGTCAAAAGTTTGCTTGTAACTTATATGTGAGTAACCTCTAAGTCTGTTAAATGTGTGTAACCTACGTTCTTGACCAATCTGTGTAACAGTGTGGCACACATTCATGTAAAATTTATGAGTGTAACATGTACTGTACAGTGGTGTAACGTGAATTCATATCAATATATAACATGTTTACTGGTATTTTTCAGAGGATGTGTACACTTCAGAGCAGATGGTAGACCAGCAGCCGGTTACAGTCAGAGTGATGGACACCTGTGACCAGGTGAACCTTTATAATGAATAATCATGAGTTGTTCCATGACAAAAGAAAAGAAACTCAGCAGGTTCACATCTCTCACTCACTGTCTTCACACTTACAGAAGTTATGACTCAGTACAGCGTCACTGTTGGTGTCTGACAAGATTTATTTTCTATTTACTACTTTTTAAACGTCACTGTTACGCATGCTGTCTTCCTTCAAGTTTTACCAGAATTGGCCACCTTCGGTCCAGTAAATTTCTCTCATCATAATCTGTAGTTTTTAAGTCTTTAAACATCTTTTTATAAATGTTGTCATTTCCTTTTCACATTTTTAACAGACCAACGTCAAATTAAACAGATTATTTTAGTGAGGTGATGTGTGTGTGTGTGTGTGTGTGTGTGTGTGTGTGTGTGTGTGTGTGTGTAGGATGGTCCTGTTAACAGTGAGCGATACCTGTCCTGGGCCAGTGTCTTCCTGGTGGTCTACAGCATCGACAGCATGGAGAGCTTTGAACGCTGCAAGCTGTACCTAGACATGCTCAGTCTGCACAGGAAAACTCCCATTATCCTCCTTGGCAACAAGCTGGACATGGATCCACACAGGCTGGTATCTCTGTGGTTCTGAGTGTGTCTGTGTGAGCTGCAAAAATGTGCACATTGTGAAAAGCAGCAAAGCTTTCAGATGTTGAAGTCCAACCCCTTGAGCCAAGCCAAGCCATGGCCAGGACTACAGACTTTGGGTTCCTCAGATTAGTCAAAGTACTAGACACTAGATGACAAAATAACAACAACATGTAGACTAAACAAACCATATTACTCTTAAAATGCCTTTTAAAATCCATACACTGATAAAATATCCCCAAAATTCAAGTTTAAAGTTCCCTTTATTCATTTATTTCATCCACAGTCAGAAAAAAAATATTTTGTAAGTCCAACTTAACATGGACTTTTAAAATGCATGTAAACATGTAAGTCTGACAGAAAATTTATAAAATGTAATTCCTTAAAGTCGGACTAACGCAACTAAGTGGGTGGAGATCTTGCATGTATACACCACATTCTGATCTATACTTGATTAGGGCGTTCTTTGCATGCTCCACAATCCCCACAATCCCTCTCTGCCTGGTGCAAGACCCTTTTTTGTGTTATAGGCAGGTGTCACACCTGTGTTTGTGTCTTATGTAGATGTTACACCTGTCTTTGTGTCTCAGGTAGATGTGACACATGTGTTTTAGTTTCAGGTGAATGTAAAATCTATGTCTGTGTGTCAGGCAGGTGAGTCAGAGTGAAGCAGAGGATCTGGCGGCCTGTTTTAGCTGTGTGTTTTTCGAGGTGTCAGCCTCTCTGGACTTCCTGTCTGTGCAGCACGTCTTCTTTGAGGCAGTGAGGAGGGTGAGGAGGGGGCGGGGTCACCTGGTTCCCGCTGTGTGCATCAGCGAGGACAGAGCGCTTCTCCCGCCCTCGTTTTTCACCACCCCCTGCTACAAGGAACTGCCAGCCCCAGCCACCGCCAAACTGGTCACAGTGAGGACGTCCAGAGCTCAGAGCAAACGTAGAGCCACCACCCTCACCCTGCTCAAAGGATTCAAGATCTTCTGACCTGCCAGAAACCTCCCACAGCTCTGATGGATTATAGACTAAACTGAGTTGATGACAACCAGACATGTACTGTCCCTCTCTAATGGTGGACAATCACACATGTCTGAATCATTTACATTTACAACCAGGTTCTGTAAGAGCTATAAAAATTACAATATCCATAAATCTTTACGTTAACTGCCAAGTCAGCTGCAGGCACCAATCACAGACGTTGCTAAGAGAAACCACCTGGTAATACAAAACACAACTAACACATGTTAGCCGGACATGCTAAACATTGTGATACTCTTTGATTTGATGCTTCTTGCTCTACTTCTACTCTCCCATCTAAATAGAACATTCAGAGCCTGGTCTCCTTCACCACCTTTTATAAATAAACTGTCCACTGAGTGCCCATACAGGCGAGTTTCATTTAATTGAATTCATCAAGACTGGATATCTATAATTTTTTTTATTTGTAGTTGGTTTCTGATCTGTCTCACTTGTTTGTCCTTCATGTATTGGAATCGTGTTTCAATTAGAGCACATTTTTCTAGTACTCTTGCCTTTGCTATTGTGTTAACATCTGTTTATGAATTTTCCTACATTTCTTAATGTAAGCCATTAAGTTTGTAGCATGTCAGTAGCACTACTCTGCCAGAGTACTTCTCGACTGTTTTCAAAGAACCAGAAGGGAGAACAGATATTTTTTTACCATTTTAGAAAACTGTATGAATAAGGACTGAAAGAGGACTTAAAATACAGAAATGAGGTGAGTAAAGGGGAATGAGAGAAAACATAAAGAGTCTGAAAAAGTCTTGTTTTCATTCTAGTTTTTATTATAAATGAATTAAACTGTATAAAAACGTTTTATATCTTATCATCTTCTTTTTTGACTCAATCATTCACCATAGTTTTACTCATCACAGGACGGTACACTGTGGTGTAACTGTTTATGTCAACATAATACATTCAGTATATTTAAAGATAGACTAAAAAAGATATAAAGAAACTAATAAGCTTCCACAGATTTTGAATGAGCTCTAAAGCTTAATGAAGTCAAAAATCATCATATCATTTGGCTAAGTTGAACGTGAACAATCTGCTGCAGAACTTAAAAGAATAATTCACACTGTGATGAATAAGAATATTGACTGTTGTGACAGTGATGAAATGGTACAGAATCATATCTATGTTTCAAATATGAAGCCCAAAAAGAATGCAATAAGCTTAGCAAAAACAATGTTTTCAGAACTTATGCCACACTTGGCTTTATTCTTTGAGTTCGTACCACACATGAGAAAAATACACTCTATGTAATCTAACTTAGACTGTGTTTAGACCATAGACTGCAGCAGGGGGAGCTTTAAATCCTTTCCTTACACACAAGAGCAGTTTGTCATCCGTTTCAATATACACTCTATAGTTCAGACCAAGTTAATTTTCATATAGTTCCTGGAGAAAATGTGGAAACAGCCCAGCTGTATGAGAGTCTAGGTGATGATAGAAGCAAGACAAGCTGATGTTTGGTTCTGTGACTGATCTGGGAGGCTGACATTTCAGGGGTTGTGTTTAATCAATTTTAAATAAACCAAATAGTCCTGAAGTCAAACTAAACTGAAAGACATGATGTGAAAATTAGCTTTAGTCTGAACACAGTTTTAAACATGGAAATGTTGATTTATTACTTTGACAAGTGCTAGCTCTGGACAATGGATATGATTATTAGATTAACAGCAAATAAATCATTTAAAACACAAATATATATATATAAGGATATGTTGTATCTCACAAACAACATATCCTTTTGAGATTTGAAACTTATAACAGCTAACATCCTGCAGGTGGTGTGTGGGAAGTATAGCTGCTTATGAGTCCAATAAACATCTTATTGAGAGAAATATTCCAACAGATCCATAATCTTAACCCTTTACTCCTCAGCCTTTACTGGCTCATCAGGAACCAGCTCATCAGTTAACACCTCTACGTGTTGCTCTTCCTGTTGCTCCACTTGTTGCTCCTCCTGTTGCTCCTCCTGTGGGTCTGAGTAAAGGCAAGAGGTATTACCGTCTTTCCATGTGACCACTATGCCTCCTGCTTTGAGCTCGCTCAGTTCGCCGTTTGGCGGTGGGGGTTTATTTCCCTGTGGTAGCCTGTCAGACAGTGGTGAGGGATTATTGCTGCTGTCATCACTGATAGCTGAAATAACTCGGAGCTGCTCCCCGTCACTCTGAGCCAGAGCGGCTGCGGCTTTGTATTTTGCAATCTTCTTTCTGTTCCTGCCGAACCAAAGAAAAAAAGTGTGTTATCCAGTAGCTTTTTGATTAAAAAAAGTGTAGAAAGTCTGAAGGTCGTATTCACTAATTAGCAAACATGCCCATATAATTCTCCTACCCCATTAGGTTATTCTTATTTTGTATTTGAATGTAGAGGAAACATTTACAAGTTTAATATGACCTTGATATTTAGAGACTTTAGTTTTAAAAAATTTTAATCATACTGTGGCAGAATTGTCTTGATCATTTGAAAGTTTCTTATACATATTGCAGGGCAGTCACCACCAACTCTTGGCAGGTGGTACATTTTTACTCCAACTGCCCATAATGCCTCCATTAGCCTAAAAACACACAAACATTACAGCGCACAGGGACACTATTTGGACTGCAGCACAGTGAATGGTGCATTTAACACTTTGTATGTAATTTGTGCATTAGATGGCTTCATTTGCACAGATTAAGCAGTTGCATAAGTAGTGCAATCCTTGTAAATCAGAAATTGTTAAAGATCAGACATACTTGTTGGCCATTGCTCCCATCCCAAGCAGCAGGAAGCCAACAAGCAGGCAGACAAAGGCAACACCCAGCAGCACATACTTCCAGGTGGTCGCTGCAACCAAACAAGACATCTGTTAAATACAGCTTATACAATGAAACAACAGGACCTTTCTATGATCAGGTTTTTTAGGCACCCTTTTGTATCATATTTTTCAATATCCTCCTTAGTGTCAGATCATGAGTTAATTCAAATTCTGTTCTTTAAGTGATTTGCTTTAGTGCTGATGTTTGAAACATTTGATTGGAATATCTCAATTCACACATACGTTGACAATGAAAAATATCCATTTAATAAAACTTGCATACAAATCTCTTCACATTTTGGTTTTGAACACATTTTCATGTTGGCAGCTATATAGTGGGCAGAGCTTAATCAGCAGTACTTACGGTCTTCTGTGCGGTAGAACCAGCGGAGATACTCTCTCTCTTCCTCCGTCATGGCTGCTCTCTCTCCTGTCTGCTCACCTTTTACCTCAAACTCATCAGGTTCACCAGATGCCCTCCTTGATCCTGAAGAATAAACAAACAACCTTAGAACCCTTCTGTTCATCTTTTAATAATTTTGGCTGTTTAATGTCTTAATTTAAAATTTAATGGTAAAGATTTTTTGAAGAACATTTTGAGATTCCATATTTCAAAACCTAAATAGATCTGTAAGACGTTCAGTACACATTTAAGCCTCTATGTGCGAAAAATAAAAAAATTGGCACATTGAAACCCATAGAAACCACAATTTTGATCCCACAGCGATCTCATTTTAAAATCCTTAATTTTATGATAATATGCTTTCATCATGGAGTCTTTGCTTCAAAATTTTAGATTTTTTTTTGGATGGATGGATGGATAGATGGATAGATGGATAGATGGATAGATAGATAGATAGATAGATAGATACTTTATTGATCCCGAGGGAAATTCTAATTCAGTTTCAATTCAATTAAATGGATATTATTCATCATCATGCAGATGTCAGCATGAGTGAGCGGAGGAGCAATGTCTAGAAATGTGCAGCGACAGCAGTGTTTGTTTACAACACTGGAGGAGTTAAACCCACTGTTTGACTTCTGCTTGAAATGTTGCACAATCCAGTTAGGTCACACCTGAAAATCAGCATCATCAAATTGGATGACAGGCTGACTAGGCCAAGGAGGAGGGAGGACAAGGCTACTTTCCTGCTATAAAAGACTAAACATAATTAAAATGGGCCATTATGACAACATTAATTAACATTTTTACAGCCTGGTAAATAAAACAAATTTGGTCTAAACATAATGTCTTTATCAGCACACACTGTATAGAAAATGATTGTTTTCGAACTCGTCTTTTTTGATTTTATGAAAAATAAGAGTTATTTATAATTAGAAGCCTGGCTTATATGAAAGAAGACTAAGGCCCCCATCTGTTCTGCCTCTTTGTCTGTTATTACGCTGACTGAAAGTTAGGTTAAGACAGCACTTCCAACATGGTAACCACCATCACTGGGTATCAAAATTTCCCTTCAGTAACCTATGGGTGACATCACTAAGACTATGTTCATGTTGCAGTCTATAGTGCAGAGAGATCAATACAGAGCTCACCAAATGCCGTATTGTATATTGTCATGCTTCTGTCTGCTAAAGTGACAATAAGAAACCTTTTTTTCACTTGTTACATTTATTCATTTAAAGGTGAGGATGTATCAGTGTGATACATCTGCTGCACACATCGAGTCAGCTGTAGTAGAAAGTTAAAGGTTAGACTGATTCATCTCTCAAGAAGGTTTCTGCAGGCGTATGAAATGTCCTTGGACAAGACACTTAACCCTGGATCCCTCTTGCTGCTATATAGCGAAGTTTGAATGTGTGTTAATGGGATATTATTGATTGGGAGTTGGGAACTCATTACTCTTTACTTGATGGATTTAAAAAAAGGATAAAGTCTTGACTGCAGTCTGTGACTGCATCCACCTGCAGCCTGACAGCTGACCCAAATTTTCTGTTCCTACAAATACCAAACATACTTTTACCATTAGTATTGTAAAGGTGCAATCAATTGTCACCAAATAAATTAAATCATTGTTGTTGTTGTGTTTGTCTGTCTCGTTCTATCTCTATTTGTCTGAGTCTGACACAGTCTCAGTAGATGGCTGTTCAACATGAGTTCTGCTCGAGGTCTTTGTCTGCTCAATTTTTTTGGTCACCTAAGTTACTTTGATAAATTAATAATTATCTATTTTATTATTATCTAATCATCTATTAATAATATAACACTGAGCACTGTCTTGGCCATTTTTTGTAGTGTCTTGCGATAATTGTTTTGAATTCGCATTATAGGCTACAAATAAACATTGATTGATTGAAAACCTCCCTGTGTCTCTGATATTGTCTTTGACTTACGTAGTCTCTCCTGGCAGATGTCTCCCCCAACCAGAGACCTTGACCTGGACTGTTGACTGTCCTGTGAGAGGACCAGAC
Organism: Symphodus melops; assembly: GCF_947650265.1. Classification (NCBI taxonomy): domain Eukaryota; kingdom Metazoa; phylum Chordata; class Actinopteri; order Labriformes; family Labridae; genus Symphodus; species Symphodus melops. The sequence goes on from NC_136693.1 coordinate 23,763,883, forward strand.
GCCGACCATCGATGGACAGCAACATGGAGGAGTTTATGCTGATCAGTCCGTCCCTGTCACAGTCCCACACTAACCCTGCAGGATCTGACCCACTGCAGGACACGGTCCGGGGAGGTCCTGGCTTCAGGGCCGACAAACATCTGAATGATGCAACATTCATGAGCATGCTCTGATTGATCCAGATCCACTGCTGAGACTCTGAGTCAAGGTCACACCTCCTGAGCAGGACCTTTCCTGAAGCTCCCAAGTCCTCCACACACAGGCTGCGTCTGGTGTTATGGACCATGACGGCCCCTACAGGAGCTATAGCAGTACATATTCAATAAATGCGTTCATAAATCACACACAGTCACTCATGCATGCACAAATATCACATACATTTTGTGTTTGAAGCATGAACTTACCCAGAAGGAGGAGAAACCGTAACATCCTGTCAGCAAACATTTCTATACAAGAGGAACAAATGTTTTAAAATAGCTGAACCTTTTCTCAACAAACAGAATCACTGAAGGCAGGCTCTTATCTCCTGATATAATAGGTTATATATTTAATTTATTAATTGAAAGGTAGGTCCAGCTGGAGGTTTGTGAAATAAAGTTGTCCTGCTGTTCCCGATGGTTCATGCACTGCAAAAAGTAAGCTCTCAAGAAAAAAATAAAGGAAATGAAAAATTACATAAATGAGACTATAAAGATGAAAATCTCTCATTGAAAATATTGTTGTTGGGTTTTTTTTAAAGTTTCAAAGAACACACTTTAAAAAAAAAAAAAAATCAAACTAAATAAACAAAACAGTATCCACCCTATGGTTGGATCGGTAAGATCTGAAATATTGTGTCAATATGTTTGAAATGTGCTTAAAATTAGTTTCCAGTGATTCAACTTGAAATCATCATCTGCACAGCATATTGTGTGTCAAAGTAACACTGTGAAGGCTCATTAATGATGCGCCTATAGGGACAAAATAGCATGCAATTTATCTTTATTGAAAATGAAAATGTACACATTAATTTATAAAAAATCACATTTATCAAGTCAAGCCAAAGTCACAGTTGCATATTTAGATCATTAGGAACAAAGGGTAAAATGTCATCCTTGCACACTATTGTTTTAAAAAACCCATTAAACTATTACATTATAAAGGCAAAAAAACATAAAAACAAAAACAAGAAATGATCCATTATTGGGTCACTAGGACTTTTTTTTGTTTTGTTTTTGTGGTATCAAAACTTCAATAAAAGTGTTCAACATTTACAATTCAACATTTAAAAACAGTCAGTTCATGACACTTTATCACCTCACACCTTGAACATTTAACTACCTGCTGTCACATGACCTCACAAAGATGAAGACTGCTCAGGTTAAACACTGTGACTGAAGCTAATATACAACATTTTTCACAGAAAAGACAAAAACACCCAACAGATTAAGTATGCTCAATCGCCAAAGCAAACACTCACTGAAACATATATTGTTATGTCTTTCATATATTAACAGAGGTATTTATGAGAAACTGTACTCACCTGTGTGATGCTACGTGTGTGAGAGAGTTGAGAAGGATGGTGTGACTGCATTCACACACAAAAATCTACAAACCTCGTTAGGGTATGTTCAAAGGTCAGAGAACAGAGTCTCCAGCAGGTACTTTATGTCTATCACTGTGTAAAAACTGAAGGTGACATACACACACACACACACACACACACACAGACATGCACTGTTGTTGATTTATAAAGTGTTGTAAAATGTATAAAAGTTTTATTTCCTTCAGAGTCTTTAAACCAGAGTTCAGTCTCTTCTGGGTCTTTGACCCTGTTACCATGGTTACTGTTTAGACAGCCTCGTAGCGTCCTTGTCTGTGTGTTTGATAAGGGACATGACTCATCGGTCAACACACACACACACACACACACACACACACACACACACACACACACACACACACACACACACACACACACACACACAGTTGCACGTTTCCATAACAGGGACTGCAGGGTGAATAACCTTTGTGTCAAAATGTGCAGATCAATACGTCAACATGCTACAGTCACACTTATGGTTTTGTTAATTTTTTAGCTTGAAGTAGCAGGACCTTTAGTAAACAGAGTTACAGCCCCACCTGCTGGTACTCTCACTTTTTACTTCAACACAGAAACCTTACAATCCAAATGTCTGAGACAAGAAGGAGTGAAAATGGTTTCAATTTCCATAATAGCCTAGAACTAGACCTCCCAAAAGGTGTTTGATGAACTTTGTTTAGTCATGTTGTGTGAATGTATGTGCCTTAGGGCACACATTCAGTGTGCCCTAAAGACTTGGTTGGGTGCAGGGCTGTATTTACAGAAATACTCATCCTGTCACATCCTCTTTCATCACTTTTATTTTTACCTCATGTTAGCTCTTACTGTCTGTCTAAACTATTATCACCCCCTTCTCGTCCCTCATTCCAAGGCGTTGGTGGATCGAGCAAGACATGATGTCCCATATGTGCTCAATTGGATTCAGGTCTGGGGAACAGATGGGCCACTCCATAGCATCAGTGCCTTCATCTTGCAGGAACTGCTGACACACTCCAGCCACATGAGGTCTAGCATTGAACCCAGGGCCAACCACACCAGCATATGGTCTCACAAGGGGTTTAGGGATCTCATCTCGGTACCTAATGTCAGTCAGGCTACCTCTAGTGAGCACATGGAGGGCTGTGCGGACCCTCAAAGAAATGCCACCCCACACCATTACTGACCCACTGCCAAACCGGTCATTCTGGAGGATGTTGCAGGCAGCAGAAAGTTCTCCACGACGTCTCCAGACTCTGTCACGTCTGTCACATGTGCTCAGTGTGAACCTGCTTTCATCTGTGAAGAGCACAGGGTGCCAGTGGCGATCTTGGTGTTTTCTGGATAATGCCAAACGTCTTGCGGTGTAAGCGTCAGGCCCTCATACCATCCTCATGGAATCTGTTTCTGATCATGTAAGCAGACATGTGCACATTTTAGGCCTGCTGGAAGTCATTTTGCAGGGCTCTGGCAGTGCTCCTCCTGTTCCTCCTTGCACAAAGTCGGAGGTAGTGGTCCTGCTGCTGGGTTGTTGCCCCCCTACGGCCTCCTCCACTTTTCCTGATGTACTGGCCTGTCTCCTGGTTGCGCCTCTACACTATGCTGACAGACACAGCTAACCTTCCTGCCACAGCTTACATTGATGTGCCATCCTGGATGAGCTGCACTACCTGAGCCACTTGTGACGGTTGTAGACACTCATGCTACCACGAGAGTGAAAGCACCGCTAGCATTCAAAAGTGAACAAAACATCAGCCAGAAAGCATTGGAACTGAGAAGTGGAAGAAGTGGTCACCACCTGCACCTTGGGGGTGTCTTGTAAAATCTGCATGAAGTCTGGTTGAGTAAAGTAGCAGAAAATATTCTGCGAAATTAGCTTATTTTTTGTGATTAACATTAGCTCATTTGAAGATTTATTTGTGTTTATCAATTAAAGATGTAATTAATATAAATAGCTTTTCTGCCTAATTTTGATTGACTTCTACACAGCATACCTAACAATATTAAAGTCTGTGTTTGAGGCTATCATTAGGCTGTTATTTTAACATCTGCTGTTTAAAGAAATGATAAAGTTGTCATAAGCTTTCCTTTGGAGGGAGCCCTCGTCTTCTATAGTTGCATGAGATAGACTCTGTAACTCTGTTTAACTTTATGCTGATTGAAGGTGTGTGTGTATATATAGAACCTGAGCAGATCCCAGACTTTCATTCATTTATAATTTAAACAGCTGTGAGTCACTGTGACTATTTGTGAACACAGCACTCAGCAGAAGCTCAGAGAGGTTTTTATTCTGCTAAAATAACTATTTAAGTGACAGTGTGTGTGTGTGTGTGTGTGTGTGTGTGTGTGTGTGTGTGTGCGTACGTGCATGTGTGTGTGTTTGTGTGTCGGTGTGTGTGTGCGCGTGTGTTTTCCAGTCGGATGCAGATGCAGACGTGCTTGTATCCTGGGGCAGCAGTGTTGACTCTCACCTTCTCTAAAAGCTTTCTGAGGTAGTTTGTCCCACTGAGGTGACATTTTAGCCCCTCTGAGTGAGTGTGTCTACTGCTGAACCCTTCAGGTCTCTACGCTGACTGCTGTGTCATGGAAATTTTTCCTTATTCAATTTTAAACAATGTAGAAGTAGATTTTCACCAATTAAAACAACAAAGCATGTCAAATACAAAGAGCACCAATCAAAAAACTAATAAATAAAACAAAGTATATACTGTACACAAATAAAATATGGCCCTGGCTCGTGGTGAGTGGCTTAGATCTTGGGATACAGTACAAACATCTGAAAGCCTGGGTTAATATAATTAATTATACACATTTTGAACATTTTGAGATTTTCAGGCAACAAAATTTACCTGATTACCTTTATCTGATCTTGAGGGACGTGAATCAGCACGTGCGTTACGTTTAATGGATTGTCTTAGTTCTTGTCTAGTCTACCTGTGGGTGGCAGTAATACGCCTAGATGCGTCTAGGTCTAAACTGCAAGAATATTCACAAGAAGAAGACTCTAGCGTAATTACGCACTTCGTGACGTCACGCGCTACGTACTCAGACGAGGAAGCACACAAGGTCGTTGTAGCAGCAGTTAGCAGCAAACATGATGTCCCTTGCCGCCCGGTCGGGGGCTTTCTCCCCCTACATGCAGGCCACAGCCTTCACAGTGGCTGGCCCTCTGAAGGCACTGGTCCCGGGGGTCGTCGTGAAAGGAGAGAAGATTTTATTAGACACAAAAAAGAAGTTCCTGTGCCGGGAAACACTGACCGGACAAAGCCCGAAAACGGGGCCTGCTGTGACAGTTAGCATCAATGGTGAGTGTGTTGAGCTGCTAAACGGCGGAGCCCGCTTTTTTTTCTTTGATGAAACTAAACAACAGACAGAAGTTACTTTCATCGTACTGACAGTTAGCGTGTCACAAGTATCTCAAATTTGATGAAAACATTATGCAGTTCACCTAAACAGTAAGCGGTCAGCTAGCATCCGGTTAGCTTAGGTGGCTAAACCTCGTCCTGCACTCTGGAGGTCGTGAAGCAGGTATGGTCATTGGTTATTCTGTGTTCGGGTCTGTCGGTGATCGTGTGACTCTCAACATGTACGACACAGCACTAAAGGCATTAGCCGTGTGAGAGGCTCATTAGTCTGTGTACAGTCTGTGTCCCCTTGTGACCCTGGTGACGGTTTCAAAGGGTACACACACTGTTTACATGACTGCAGATAAAACAGTTAACTTTAGTGAGTACATTTAGGTTTTGATGGACAGTTATTCCTGGGAACAGTTGGTGAAAGTGTATCAGTTATTTGAAAAGAATAAGATTCAAAACTCTCCAAATCTTTTGAATTCAAGCTTTCTGGCATACAATGAAGATTTCCTTTATCACTGTTTGATGAGGACAGTATTCATCATGTAGAGAGGCATACACTGAACAGTACGAATGTAATCTCACACTGGACCAGTGATTAGTATAACACACATTCAAAGCTGAAATCATGTTTATGACTGTGTTTCAGGTGTATCAGATGCAAAGTTCAAATACAGTCAGACATACAGTACATACTCTAAGCAGCAACAACAAAACATATATTCCCTATTAGCTGGCGATCAGGTATTCAAAGATAAGTTTCTCTTGTGCGTATCGCTGGTGGCCAGAAAGGAAAACACACTAAATGAGAAAGCTTACTGATGATGCCATGTAGCTTTTAGATTTAATCAGTTTGTGCAGGTGTAACTAAAAGAAGGCTGTGAAATCAGGGGATCAGTGTGCTGCCTTGCTCTGTGTGCAGTCGTACTATCAAGATGTTAAACATGGCAGCAATTTATTGAACTTCACCTCGACTCTGAGTCAGCAATCGTGAACACAGGATGGCAAAGGATGTGATTGAGATAAACCTTCAAAATCAGGACACAGAACTCTGACCGTATCTTAAAGTCATCCCTTAAACTCTGACACCCTCTGATATTGAAAATGCTCACATTACACTTGATTAAAACTTGCTAGAATTCACAGAACAAAGAAACTGATGGAAACTTGTGACCCTCTATTAAAATGTAGTGTTTGTCCCTCCAGAGACTTTGCCCTGTCTGAGTTGCAGTATGCTTTTGATTTATGGGGATAATACTCTAGGATCAAAACATGGATACGCTCAAGCCCCTCTTAAGATAAGATCATTAACAACTTGAAAGTCAACAGCAATAATGGCATTAATAGAAATAAGAGGGAAAAGGAAATATGATTACAAATTACTTATGTTTTATTGATTAGTATGAGAAATATTCAAATACAGTTACATAAATTGCAATTACAGTTACACATTACAAGTTCCATGCATTGTGGCAGATGTGTGAGTTCACAGTCGATCAAACGTGTTCTAAAACATAAAACTCTTCACAGAAAAGTCAATTTCACAACAAAAAGGTGACCATTGGCTGAATGGTTCACTTGAAGATGTTTTCAGTATTTTTGTAAAGTCTTTACAAACAGTCTTGGCACAATTAGCTGATCTTTGTTCTGTGACTTTGGAGACCATGCTTCGTGAAGCACACAGATGTGTTTTGTTGCACACATTAAATTGGGTAACGAATGATTTGAAGGAAACAATGCTTGGTTTAGTTGAACTCTTTACCTGTATTTGAAATGTTGAAACCTGCTCTGTTTGGGACAGACTCAGCAGCAGCAACATGGCTAACCTGGTAAGCAACAGTCTGAAAACAATGTTTAAAAAAATATCTGATCATACACAAATAATAACCAGGCCAGCATAGATGAGTATGACCATCGGTTTGTCCCCCTCCGACATGTTGTTAGTGTTACACCATCTCTGCATTGTCTCTGACAAATTATCTTTTTATCTGTCGGCAGGCAGTGCAGGAGTGCGGTTTGCCCACACAGACGTCAGGGTACCAGACTTCTCTGACTACAGGAGACCTGAGGTTCAAGATCCTAACAAGTCTTCTCAGGACAGCAGCGAGTCCAGGAGAACATTCTCCTACCTGGTCACAGGAGCCTCCACAGTGATGGCCGTGTATGCCGCCAAGACGGTGGTCACACAGTTTGTGTCCTCCATGAGTGCTTCGGCTGATGTTCTGGCTCTGTCTAAGATCGAGATCAAGCTGTCTGACATCCCTGAGGGCAAGAACATGACCTTCAAGTGGAGGGGAAAGCCACTGTTCGTCCGCCACCGTACTGAGAAGGAGATCGCCAGTGAGGAGGCAGTCAACTTGGCAGAGTTGCGAGACCCTCAGCATGACAAGGACCGCGTCCAAAACCCGAGCTGGGTCATCGTGCTTGGGGTGTGCACACACCTGGGTTGCGTGCCAATTGCCAACGCCGGAGACTGGGGTGGATACTACTGCCCATGCCACGGCTCGCACTACGACGCCTCAGGCCGCATCAGGAAAGGCCCCGCACCCCTCAACCTAGAGGTCCCCTACTACGAGTTCCCTGATGAGGATACAGTGATAGTGGGTTAAAAACTCTCTTCAGACTCTGATGGTTCACAGCATGTTGTGTGTCTGAGGGAGGTGTGTCTTTCTATGGAGGGGCATGGTCGGGTCCCATAAATGATCTCACAGCAGTTGATCACAGCAGCTCTACTGATTAAGTAATGTATTTATCTGTCTAGACAAGCATCAGCTATTTAACAACTTGCACATTTTGTGTGCATCTGCAGACAGTCTTTGTTTCTTCTGTGAATCTAATGAAAACATGACATAAAACCCACCTCTTTAAGTTATTGTCCAGCTCATAAACCGAACACATCTGTTGTGTTCTGTGTTGGTTAATAAAGATTTCTATTTTATTTGAACACTTGGGTTGATCTTTGTTTGCTAATTTCACAAACTGATGGTTATAGATGTGTTGATGTTTCATCTCATGAATAAATCAGAACTATCCAGAGGACACAAGCTGTCCTTTTAGTCCATTTGTAGTGCTTAAGATTTTTTTTTGTTAATATAAACAATGAAATCGAATCAGGATCATCAGTCATTTAGTTGGTTTCCTTGGTCTTAAAAAGGGCTTCTACCACAACTAGAAGTACCTGCATGTTAATTAAAGGAAGGCCCTAATTTTCCCTATTCTAGGTAAGTGTTTGACAACATTGCAGATTGCCTGTTAAAGCACAATCAGATGCTTTATCACTCTTTAAGGTCACCAGACTTAATTAACAAAACATTATATGGACCTTTTGAGTTACTGATGCTAATCAGTCAGTTTGACTTTGGTGTTAAAAATTGGGGCCGACAGAGGTGACAGGAAGGTGTTCAGACCTTTAAATTTCTCAGTTTCATTGCAGTTCTTTGCTAAAATCAAGAAAGTTCCTTTTTATATTTCATTAATGTACGCTCAGCACCCCATCTTGACAGAACATTTTTTTTATTCAAATTTATTAAAAAAGAAAAACATCACATGATCAAGTATTCAGACCCTTTGCTCAGTATTGAGTAGAAGCACCCTTTTGAGCTAGTACAGCCATGAGTCTTCCAGGGAATGATGCACCAAGTTTGTCACATCTGGATTTAGGGATCCTCTGCCATTCTTCCTTGCAGATCCTCTCCAGTTCTGTCAAGTTGGAAGGTGAGCGTTGGTGGAAAGCCATTTTCAGGTCTCTTCAGAGATGCTAATTAGACTCTGGCTTGGCCAGTCAAGAATAGTCACAGTTGTTTCGAAGCCACTTCTTTGTTATTTTAGTTAGTGAGGTCTTGAGCACTCTGGAAGAGGTTTTCTTCCAGGATATGTCTGTACTTGTCCGCCTTCATCTTTCCTTCAATTGCAACCAGTCGTCCTCTCCCTGCAGCTGAAGAACACCCCCATAGAATGATGCTGCCACCATCATGTTTCAGTGTTAGGATTGTATTGGGCAGGTAATAAGCAGTGCCTGGTTTTCTCCACACATACCGCTTAGAATGAACACCAAAAAGTTCAATCTTGGTCTCATCAGACCAGAGAATCTTCTTTGTCGTAAGTCTGGGAGTTCTTCATGTGTTCTTTGGCAAACTCTATGCTTCCTTACTCTGGGCTTTCATGTCTCGCACTGAGGAGAGGCTTCCGTCAAGCCCCGACTGGTTGAGGGCTGCAGTGAGAATTGAATTTGTGGAACTTGCATCTCTGGAGCTCAGCCACAGTGATCTTTTGGCTCTTCTTTACCTCTCGCACCAAGGCTCTTCTCCCACAATTGCTCAGTTTGGCTAAACTTCTTCCATTTAAGGATTATGGAGACCACTGTGCTCTTAAGAACCTTGATTGCTGCAGAAATTCTTTTGTAACCTTGGCCAGATCTGTGCCTTGCCACACTTCTGTCTCTGAGCTCCTTGGGCAGTTCCTTCAACCTTATGATTCTCATTTGCTCTGACATGCACCGTGTTAAATAGACAGGTGTGTGACTTTTCTAATCAAGTCCAATCAGTTTAATTAAACAGCTGGACTCCAATGAAGGAGCAGAACCATCTCAAGGAGGATCAGAAGAAAAGGACTGCATGTGAGTTAAATGTGTCACAGCAAAGGGTCTGAATACTTATGACGATATAAATTTGCAAAAATGTCTACATTTCTGTCAAAATGGAGTGCTGAGTGTACATTAATGAGAAATAAAATTAACTTTTTTGATTTTAGCAAATGGCTGCAATGAAACAAAGAGTGAAATATTTAAAGGGGTCTGAATTTTTTCCATACCCACTGTATGTCCTCATGATTAGTCACGGTGCAGACAGTGTTTCCAATGAACATGTGGCATAGTTGTTCATCGATCAAACTTTTAATTAGTAATATCCTACAGTGAGGGATACTGCTGACCGATGTGAGCCCTCTGACAAAATATGAAGAAATCAGTGTGGGTACCGTAAGCATAAACATTGCAAATACACGTGTGACATGATGAAAGGTGGATGCAGCTGCAACGTGGTGTCATTCTCAGATTTTTCTTTGGTTAGTCCTGCTGTAGCAAACTACCAATATGTGCTTTCTAACCTTCACAAGCTCATCCATTTCTGGATCAGAAATGTTCTTTGTCTAAACTTCCGGTTTTTGGACTACTTTTACCACCTCTATACATGTATATTAAATAGTTAAGTTGTAAATACAACAAGCTTACTTAATTATTCCTAAACAGATGTTCAATATTATGTGACAGACTGTTGCTGCATACAACCCATTCAGCCTGCCACCAACCGGCTGGATCACTGTACATTTTATGACGTGTTGTGTCACATCAGGAGTTCTTTAACACAAACATTGATAAAAGGAGAATCACACAAGTGGTGCATTTAACAAGATCATGGCTGCTGTTTGATAAGATTTTTTATTTTGTTGGACTGCTTTTGAATTATTGGCTGTAGGACAGACGTTTAAATAAAAATGAGTATGGGCTTAAAAACATGCTTTTAGCAGAAAACAGCATTTGAACAGCTGTCCACTGTAGTGACCAGTATCTCTCAAATGGCTTCCTGCTACTAACTAGGTAAGCTTCAAACTACACGAATTTATAAAATCCTGCTGATGCACAGGCCCGCTAGCTGTTATTACTTTAAAACAATCAGTGAAATTCATGTTTCCTCACAGGTCAGTGAGCTGTTATAGCCTTTAAAAGGTAAAGTCAAACAGAGAATCAGAGTGCATACATCAGAGTTACTCTGGGCCAGTATTTACAGTCAGAGGTGAATATCAGCAGGGAGCCTGAGTTCTTGACTGGCCCCTGAGGGAGGAAGCAGAGTGATTGGTTTAATTACTGCACAGAGGAGGAACCTTTGAGTGCTGCTGTAATTGATTATAGGCTTTTAATGGTTGACTGTGACTCCAGCAGAGTTTTCTGGAGAGAAAAAATCATTGTTACTGCACTGCTTCAGGGTGTAAAGAGTACTTCAGAGTAAAAATGTCCACCCTGTAAGAAATCATTTGAACTGTCCCTGATTGTGTTTTTGTGGACCGAGAAAAGCTAATAAGACAGTCCAATGTATTTGGCAGATAAGTTGTAGATGATGTAGATGTAGATAGATGTACAGACATTTCACAGATCACATTACCATGCACATAATTTGTAAATATACACGACCGTTCAAAAGTTTGGGGTCACCCAGACAATTTTGTGTTTTCCATGAAAAGTCACTTTTTTTTAATTAAATGAGTTGCAAAATTAATAGAAAATATAGTCAAGACATTGACAATGTTAGAAATAATGATTATTATTTGAAATCATAATTTTCTCCCTCAAACTTTGTTTTCGTTGAAGAATGCTCCATTTTACAGCATTGCCGACCTTTGGCATTCCGACTGTTAATTTGCTGAGATAATCTGGAGAAATTTCACCCCATGCTTCCAGAAGCCCCTCCCACAAGTTGGATTGGCTTGTTGGATACTTCTTGTGTAACTTACAGTCAAGTAGCTCCCACAACAGCTCAATAGGATTGAGATCTGGTGACTGCGTTGGCCAGTCTATAATAGATAGAATATCAGCTGCCTGCTTCTTTCCTCAATAGTTCTTACATAATTTGGAGGTGTGCTTTGGGTCATTGTCCTGTTGTAGGATGTAATTGGCTCCAATCAAGCTCTGCCCACAGGATATGGCATGGCGTTGTAAAATGGAGTGATAGCCTTCCTTATTGAAAATCCCTTTTACCTTGTACAAATCTCCCACTTTACCAGCACCAAAGCAACCCCAGACCATCACATTACCTCCACCATGCTTAACAGATGGCGTCAGGGGCTCTTCCAGCATCTTTTCAGTTGTTCTGCGTCTCAATGCTCTTCTGTGTGAACCAAACACCTCAAACTTAGATTTGTCTGTCCATAACACTTTTTGCAGAAAAACTCCATCCAATGTCTGTGTGCTTTTGCCCATATTAATCATTTTCTTTCATTGGCCAGTCTCAGATATGGCTTTTTCTTTGCCATTCTGCCCTGAAGGCCAGCATCCCGGAGTCACCTTTTCACTGTAAACATTGACACTGGCGTTTTGCGGGTACTATAATGAAGCTGCCAATTGAGGACCTGTGAGGTGTCTATTTCTCAAACTAGAGACTCTTATGTACTTGTCTTCTTGCTCAGTAGTGCAGTTGGGCCTCCCCCTTCTCTTTCTACTCTGGTTAGAGCCTGTTTGTGCTGTTCTCTGAAGGGAGTAGTACACACCGTTGTACAAAATTTTCAGTTTCTCTGCAATTTCTCACATAGAATAGCCTTCATTTCTAAGAACAAGAATAGACTGTCGAGTTTCACATGAAAGTTCTCTTTTTCTGGCCATTTTGAGAGTTTAATCGAACCCACAAATGTGATGCTCCAGATACTCAACTAGCTCAAAGGAAGGTCAGTTTTATAGCTTCTCGAACCAGCTAAACTGTTTTCAGCTGTGCTAACATAATTGCACAAGGGTTTTCTAATAATCTATTAGCCATCTAACGCAATTAGCAAACACAATGCACCATTAGATCACTGGAGTGATGTTTGCTGGAAATGGGCCTCTATACATCATCTTTGCAGCCAGAATAGTCATTTACCACATTAACAATGTATAGAGTGTGTTTCTGATTAGTTTAATGTTCTCTCCATTGAAAAAAACAGTGCTTTTCTTTCAAAAATAAGAACATTTCTCAGTGACCCCAAACTTTTGAACGGTAGTGTATGTGCCAAGTTTGAAAGGTGTACACAAAGCAGCGCTCGATGTAAGGCAGAAAAGGCTGCTGCAACTTTCCAATAATATATCTCCCCCCACACACCCCCACCTCCTCCTTCCTGCTTTGCCAACATTGAGCCCTGACAAGCAGAGAGGAGAATTACATGAACGTAATGAAGGTCTTTATGGTGCCCTGTGTCCATCTCCTGCACCCCCTGCTTTAAATCAGTCATACCTCTGAGATCTCGCGTCTGATGGTTCATTTTGCAGACTGAAGCTCCCTCTGCAGGCTGGGCAGGACAGGTAGTGAGGACAACAGGAAGTGATCAAGTTGCTCTGACATAGTCTGTATTACAACATTTTGGATGTATAAAATCTTTGTTTATATATATATATATATTATATTTTGCATGTTTTAGTCCTCTTTGTACCTGCTTTAAATCCAACAGTTTGGACTATTTGTGTCTGAAGAGAACAGGCAGAAATAGCAGTCATGCAGGCAAAAATTAGTTTACTTAAGATAAAGAGAGTTAATTTAGTCTGAGTCAACCAGAGGAAGCTGAATTTTTAAACAGCAGCAAGTTTTTAGTGGATCCAAAATGGGAGCACAGATACCCGCGTCAGAGAGAGAGAGAGAGAGAGAGAGAGAGAGAGAGAGAGAGCACAGCCTGTCATTGGGGGTTTTGGGGCTAATACACACAAACTGAGCAGACCTCTGCTCTGTGTCTACGGGGAACACAGAGTGTTTTCTTGACTGTTGCTCAGGCTTTCAAAGCACTCAGCTCAGTTATCTCTGGGTCAGCATTTTAGAAACATTGTCATGCTCCCCCACAGGGGACCGAGCAGAGTCAGTCTCAAGGAGTGACCTGACTAAAAGCTCAGCACACCTTGTCACATCCTGCAGCCCCTCACAAGCTTCAGTGTTTGTGACATCAGCTCAGGACAGAGATGCTGACAGAGTGTCTGATCTCAGAGCTCTGCAGGTCGATCTGTCAGGGGAACAATGTTAGGATACAGAAAAAGAGTTTGTTAGTTAGTTTGTCTTTAAATATATTAATATTCTTTAAGTATAAGCATGACATTTAGATAAAAGTTTTAACATACCCAGTACTATATACAGGTGGGAATCTCTCCTTTACAAGGCAATTTGATCTGATAAGATTCTCTAGACTGATTCAGTGTGAAGTATTATGACCCTCGGTCATATTTCTTTATGTATTGTTATGTTAATTCTCCTCACATGCAGTTAATGGATTTGCATCTGCTAGAATATGTGTATGTCGGTGCAACCTGCGATATCTCAATTAAACTGGAACTAATTTAATCAAGCTTTAAATCACAGCTTTCAAATTTTAACTGCTGCAGCCAGCTCAGCCCTTCACCTGCCACTTCAAATAAAAAAAAATAAAAAACCATGTAATTTTATTGCAAAAATGAAAATACAGTTTTTCTTGGCTTTAAAGGCTCTGCTCTCCGGATGCTCCCTGGGTTAGCTGAGCAGCATGCCACAGTTTTCAATGCAGCGCAGTGCTAAACTCCCGAAAGTGTGAATCAAAGGCCTGAGGGAGACAGGAGGCAACTGGGGTGGTGGAGGCAAAGCTTTGCCAGCAGAGTGTTGCAGCATTAGAGTGGCAGAGACTTGTGTTCAAGTGGTGTCAGATGCATCGAAAAATGTCCTTGTCTTTATTATTTTTCCAAGAGATAAACGTTTGAGTACTCCAATAGCAAAATGTGCAAGCTTTTCCGCAAGTAATGAAGCTTAGCGAAAGTTCAGTAAGGAAGACTTTAAGTAATCCACAATCAGGTTTCTCAGTCACTCTTTTCACGCTGTCATTTTCGAGCTGTCAGTTTGGGCCGTCCGTGGGTTAATCAGCTGTTCTGTCACCAGACCTCATCTAACCAATGGCGCAGCGTTCCTCCTTCGTTTTCGGCCTATCATCGTTCAGCTCTCCTTTTAAATATGATCCTTTTTCTTCCCTAGTTCTTTCAAGCTGGCTTCGTGCGCCCCTCCACCTCCCCATCACCGCCATCTTCAGAAGCAGAGTCAACTCCCATCAATTCTTCTCCAACTCGGTCTCATCAAATCATCAGTCCTCCACCACCAGGGTCTGGACTCCATGGGGGGATCTATCCTAATGACGAGCAGGACTTCATCACTAAATCGCATCTTCCACCCATAGAGTCCAAGTCCCAAAACATGACATTTCTGTCAATCTCATTCTGTCAATCACTTTTTCACTGTAATAAATTCATTCTTAATATCACTTGTCTCTCCTGATTGAAATATCTTCAGTGAACTGATATTGACTTTTAAACTGGAACCAAGTTCAGACAGCTTCAGAGGACATAAGAAAAAGTACAGAACACAGTGCTTCAATGTTAACTTGGAAGAGTTACCAGTTTGATACAAGGCAAATGTGATTGAGCAAATCAATGTGACAAATCCTGTTTTTTTTTATTGAGAGAATACAAGCCTCATATTGTGGCTGTGATATAGTCACTAAGGCATTACATTTCATAGCCATGATGAAAACAAATCAGTTACAATTGAGGAAACTCATGAATAAGTTTGATCTCTTTGACATATTTATAAAAAAGTAGATCCTCACACAGGGAAGTTGTCATGTCAAAACGTACATACATTCACAGATAACAGGAGACCAGAACCTGGACGTCCTGACGTACTTCGGGTGAGCGTATTGCATCACTTCCTGTTGTGTCTCGCTACTACCTTACCGATCGATAGAGCTAAAGCTAAATTGTTTATCTTGTGTATTTTCTTACATTTGTCTCTAAATCACTGCACACTTTGACTAATCGAAATAATCACCAAGCACCCTTGCGAGCTATCTATAGATCTTTTGTTTGCCTTAAACTACGTACTCTCAGGCTAACTTAGCAGTTAGCTTCTCCTACGATGGCTTCTCTCCCTGCCTCTCCCTCTCCTGCTCTCTCTTGTCCTGTGTGCCAGATGTTTAGTTAAGCCTCGTCCTCCTTTACTGATAAAAGTATCTGTATTAAATGTAGTTTATTTATAGCTCTGGAGGCGAGGGTGTCTGAGTTAGAGAGCCGGCTCCGCACCTTTGAGTCAGAGTCACAGTCATCGTACGCAGCAGTAGTTAGCCAGCCTTCTGTAGCATGTGCGGGCCGACATAGTGTTAAATCTCCCCCGGTAGCTCCCAAGCAGCCGGGAGGCAGTGGCTGGGTTACTGTCCGTGGGAGGCATAGTCACAAAACGAGGCTCACGGTTCCCCACCAACCACTTAACGTTTCAAACACATTTTCCCCACTCAATGACGCGCCCGTTGAGACAAAAACTCTGAGAATTGGAGACTCCATAGTCAGAAACGTGAAGTTAGCGAAGTCAGCGGGCATAGTTAGGTGTATACCCGGGGCCAGAGCGGGCGACATCATGGCTCACTTAAAGCTGCTGACAAAGGCTAAACGTAGATTTGATAAAATTGTAATTCATGTCGGCACAAATGACTCCCGACTTCGCCAGTCGGAAATTACTAAGGTTAATGTGGAGTCGGTGTGAAGTTTTACAAAGACGATGTCGGACTCCGTAGTTTTCTCTGGTCCTCTCCCTAATTTGACCAGTGATGACATGTATAGCCGCATGCTTCATATATAACTGGCAGTCCTTTTGGGGAAAGCCTGGTCTGCTAGCTAGAGATGGCATCCATCCTACTCTGGTTGGTGCAGCTCTATTATCTAGAAACGTAGCAGAGTTTATTAGTCCCAAACCTTGACAACTCATCAGAGTTCAGACCAGGATGCAGAGCTGCAGTCTTACACACTTCTCTGCACTTCCTTTAGATCTGTTTACCTGCCACTATAGCTGTCCTTATTACTGTAAATCTAACTGTAACTCAGTTAGATCTTCTTATAGCTGTAACCCTACTTATACTATAGATACTGTGTCTGTTCTCCGCCCCAGACCTGTCATTATAAGCAATCCCAACCTCAATAAAAAAGGCGTAAATCATAAAAATGTAATCAAAATCAAAACTACAAATACGATTTGGCAAAAAAATCTAACAATTAAATGTGGCCTACTAAACATTAGATTCCTAGAATCTAAATCTCTCCTTGTAGATGATCTAATATCAGAGAATCATATTGACTTACTTTGCATAACTGAAACCTGGCTTTCTCAGGATGAATATGTTAGTTTAAATGAATCCACCCCTCCCAGTCATTTGAATACTCATATAGCTCGAGACACAGGTCGAGGTGGTGGAGTAGCAGCTATTTTTAATTCTGGTCTCATAATTAATCCTCAACCAAAGCTGAATTATACCTCTTTTGAAAGTCTTGCACTCAGTCTTTCACATCCAGTCTCTAGAACTTTTCAGCCAGTTCTAATTGTGATAGTTTACCGCCCTCCTGGCCCATATTCAGAATTTCTATCTGAATTTGCAGAATTTCTATCAAACATAGTTCTTAGCAGTGATAGAATAATTGTTGTAGGTGATTTCAATATCCATGTGGATGTTGTTAATGACAGTCTTAGCACGGCTTTCATGTCACTATTGGACTCTATTGGCTTCACCCAGGGTGTAATCAAACCTACTCATAGATATAACCACACCCTGGATCTTGTTTTAGCCTATGGTATTGAAATTAATAATTGGTCTGTTTTTCTGGAAAATTCTCTGATATCAGACCATTTCCTAGTAACTTTTGATTTCTTCTTACCAACCTTAACTCCTCTTAATAAAAAAGTGCTCTCTAGAAATTTAAATGATAATGCTGTAGCTAAATTTAAGGAAGCTATTTCAGCTGCCTTTAGTCAGTACCATCTTCTAACCCAGTTGAAAACTCCTATAATCACTTTAGTCCCTTCTCAGCTAGATCAGTTTGTAGATAGTGCGGTGGATTCACTTAGAGTTACTCTGGATTCAATCGCCCCCCTAAAACAGAAGGCAATCAAACGACAGAGATCAGCTCCATGGTACAATTTAGAAACCCGTACTCTAAAACTAACGTCTAACTAATTTGGCAAGATAGTCATAATAGATATATGAAAGCTCTACGGCAGGCCCGCACTGCATATTACTCGTCTCTTATTGAAGAAAATAAAAACAATCCTAGATACCTCTTCAGCACTGTAGCCAGGCTGACAGAGAGTCATAGTTCATTTGAGCCATCTATTCCTTTAGCCCTTAGCAGTAATGATTTCATGAGCTTTTTTAATGACAAAATTCTAAACATTAGAGACAAAATTAGCAACCTACTACCTTTACTTAGTGCAGATTCCTCCTATATTTTGGATACAGCAGAAATGGTTCCAAATTCTGATACTAACCTCGACTGTTTTTCTCCAATTAACCTCTTAGAACTAAATTCGATTATTTCTGCGTCTAAACCGTCAACCTGTCTTTTAGATCCAATCCCAACCAAGCTGTTTAAGGAAGTCTTTCCCCTACTTAGCAGCTCCATACTAAATATGATCAATATATCTTTAGTGGCAGGTTATGTACCCCAGTCATTTAAAGTAGCTGTAATTAAACCACTCCTTAAAAAGCCTACTCTTGATTCAGGAACTCTAGCTAACTATAGACCTATATCTAACCTTCCTTTTATATCTAAGATTTTAGAGAAAGTGGTAGCTAATCAGTTGTGCGATTTTCTCCACAACAACAGCCTGTTGGAGGAGTTCCAGTCTAGATTTAGAGTTTACCATAGCACTGAGACTGCACTAGTTAGAGTAACAAATGATCTTCTGTTAGCCTCAGACAGGGGACTTCTATCTGTGCTTGTCCTGTTAGATCTTAGTGCTGCTTTTGACACAATTGACCATCAGATTCTCTTACAGAGACTAGAACAATTGCTTGGAGTTACAGGGACTGCTTTAAGTTGGTTTAGATCCTATTTATCAGACAGATCTCAGTTTGTGCATGTTCATGATGAGTCCTCTATGCACACCAAAGTTAGCCATGGAGTGCCTCAAGGATCAGTGCTTGGGCCGATTCTCTTTACATTATATATGCTTCCTCTAGGTAGTATTATGAGAAAACACTCCATAAACTTTCATTGCTATGAAGACGATACTCAGCTCTACATATCAATGAAGCCAGAAGACACAAACCAGCTTCGTAAACTAGAAGCCTGCCTCAAGGACATCAGAACCTGGATGACCAGAAACTTCTTACTGCTTAACTCAGACAAGACTGAAGTTATAGTGATTGGACCTAAGAACCTTTGAGAGACTTTCTCTGCCAATATGACGGCCCTTAGCGTAGCCTCTAGTACCACTGTTAGGAACCTAGGAGTTCTGTTTGATCAGGATATGTCCTTTGATTCCTACATTAAACAAATTTCAAGGACAGCCTATTTTCACCTTCGTAATATCTCTAAGATCAGGCAGATCCTGTCACAAAATGATGCTGAAAAATTAGTTCATGCATTTGTTACCTCCAGGTTGGATTACTGTAATTCTCTTTTATCAGGGTGCTATGGTAAATCTCTGAAGACCCTTCAACTTGTCCAAAACGCTGCAGCTCGTGATCTGACTAGAACTGGTGCTCGTGGTGCCTATAGTCTCTAAAAGTACTATGGGAGGTTTAGTTATCAGGCACCGCTCCTTTGGAATCGTCTACCAGGCGGGGTCTGGGAGGCAGACACACTAGGTACTTTTAAGAATAGACTTAAAACTTTTCTTTTTGATAAATCTTATACTTAGGGCTGGCTTAGGACCAGCTCATAGTTATGCTGCTATAGGCCTAGACTACCGGGGGAACTGGCACCAGGATCTCTTATCTCTCTTTCCCTCTTTCTCTCCCAGCTTTCATATCTTATTACTGCTTGTCACTATCTTTATATTCTAACCTCTCCTTTTTTATGGGAGCTCCTGAGCTCTCTTAGGTTCCTTGGGACTGTTGGTGATGATGGCCTGCCCAAACACGCCCCCCCCCCCAAACCTATCCTATCCTATTCTTCTTTCTGCATCTTGTCTCATCTCCCCCATCCCATTTTCAAGCCCAGCACAGTTTAACAAATGGCTGTTCCGTCATGAGCTGGGTCTGCTGAAGATTTCTGCCTGTTAAAAGGAAGTTTTTTCTCGCCACGCTATGATGGATTAAGTAAGGTCCTTTACCTGCTTTTTGTAAACATAACAATGAGCATGGTTTTGTTACCTGCTCTTTCGTTAATGTTAACAGACAAACAGTAAGGTCCTTTACCTGCTTTTGTAAAGTGTCTCGAGATAACGCCTGTTATGAAGGTTCAAGGTTGTTTATTGTCAAATATGCTCCATGTTAACATACAGCACAGATGAAATTTCAATCCCCCCCAACCCCAGTGCAAACCTGCAGTGCAAAAGAAGAGCACTAAAAACTAGCAATAAAAAAGACAATACTATAAAACAGATAACTTAACTAAAGACATGTGGACAACAAATAACGAACGACAGACAATCGACAGACAAGGGCACTTGTGAGTATTTCACCATTAGGTAGTATGTATGTAGATAAATTAAAATATTAACAATATAAACAGAGTGCAGATTAAGCTAAAAAGTGAGGTAGTGCGTTGAAAGGTGCAAATAGCATAAACAGTATAAACAGTAAACGGCTGTGCAGAGTTTTTTTAGGGTGCGTGAATTAGTGGAGCACGTGGGGGGTGGAGGTGGAGGGGGGGTGATGACCGATGCAGTAGGGGCTGGCTGTGGCAGGGTGCGGGGGGGGGGGGAGAGGCAGAGGGTGGGAGGAGGGCTGAGGGGACGAATGGGGGGGAGAGCAGGGAGGGAGTTAAGTCTCCTGACAGCCTGGTGGAAAAGACTGTTCTTGAGCCTGCTGGTACGGGCACGGAGACTCTGCAGTCTCCTCCCAGATGGCAGCAGGCTGAGGAGGCTGTGAGACGGGTGGGTGGGGTCACCTGCAATCCTGGTGGCTTTGCGGGTGAGACGTGTGTTGTAGATGTCCAGAAGGGGGGGAAGAGAGACACCAATGATCTTCTCAGCTACTCTCACGATGCGCTGCAGAGACTTACGGCAGGCCACGGTGCAGGCGCCGTACTACACGGTGATGCAGCTGAACATGATGCTCTCAATGGTGCCTCTGTAGAATGTGTGCATGATGGAGGATGGGGCTCTTGCTCTCCTCAGTTTGCGGAGGAAGTAAAGGCGCTGGTGAGCTTTTTTGGCCAGTGATGCAGAGTTCAGGCTCCAGGACAGGTCTTCAGAGATGTGCACACCTAGGAACTTGGTGCTGCTCACCCTCTCCACTGCAGCACCGTCGATGGTCAGGGGAGCGTGCTGGTTGTGCGTTCTCCTGAAGTCCACAACAATCTTCTTCGTCTTCTCCACGTTCAGATGGAGATTATTGTCCTTGCACCACAAGGCCAGCCTGCTCACCTCACTCCTGTAGATTGTCTCGTCGTTGTTGTTGATGAGACCCACCACAGTCGTGTCGTCTGCAAACTTAACGAAGAGGTTGGAGCTGGAAGATGGGGTGCAGTCATGGGTCAGCAGAGTGAAGAGGAGGGGGCTCAGCACACATCCTTGGGGGGCCCCCGTGTTCATCATGATGGTGCTGGAGGTGTTTCTGCCGACCCGGACTGCCTGTGGTCTCCCTGTCAGGAAGTCCAGCAGCCAGTTGCACATGGAGGTGCTTAGGCCCAGGTTGTCCAGTTTGTGGATGAGCTGCTGCGGGATGATGGTGTTGAATGCTGAGCTGAAGTCGATGAACAGCATTCTGACGTGGGTGTCCTTGGTCTCCAGGTGGGTGAGGGCTGAGTGGAGGGCAGTGGAGATGGCGTCGCCGGTCGATCGGTTAGGCCGATATGCAAACTGGTAGGGGTCCAGGGTGGTGGGGAGGGCAGACTTGATGTGCTGCATGACCAGCCGCTCGAAGCACTTCATGAGGATGGGGGTAAGCGCGACCGGGCGGTAGTCATTGTAGCAGGATGGAGACGGCTTCTTGGGGACCGGGATGATGGTGGTGGCTTTGAAGCATGTGGGGACAACAGCTTGGCTCAGTGACGTGTTGAAGATGTCGGTGAGGACATCTGTGAGCTCCTCAGCACAGTCTCTCAGGACACGTCCTGGGATGTTGTCAGGACCTGGCGCTTTCCGTGCATTTGTTCTCTTGAGGGATCGCTTCACGCTATCCCGGGAAAGCGTCAGTACCTGGTCGCCAGGGGAAGGTGGCGTCTTCTGTGCTGTGAATTGACGCTATATAAATAAAGATTGATTGATTGATTGATGATACGAAAGCTTGGTTGGGGTGTGATGTCTTGAAGTGATGCTTTAATTTATTTGGCTTCATGCTGTCCGCTGCCAATGTTTTTAGGCACAGTAAACACACTGGTCTTTCCTCGTCTCCCACCGTAGTCACAGTGAAGCCAAACGCTTCATACGCTTCATCATATTTTCTCGTCTTAGCTTTCGGGAGACTTTCGTTTGTCTTATTGTCTCCATCTCTCTTTGTCTTTCTTTTCATCCCTGATAAATGCTTTTCTATGATGTCTTTTGATAGTTCGCTAACTCACTTCATCTCCTGCTCTGTGCTGTGTGCACATGCTTGGTGCAAAAAAAAAAACTCTAACACACTGCGCACACTCTGACACTGAGAGTTCCACCGCCACCTACTGTATTGGATGTTCAACTACACTTTATTGTTGTACAGCAAAAAAAAGCATGTTCCCGGGGTCACACGTGCGCCCCCAGGCACTATGAATTCCATCTTAGTAGTATTCTCCATCCAGTCAGGCAGGCCGATGTAAAGAGGACGTCGAGAATATGCATAGAACATCTCTTCCTGCAGGCTTTGCAGAAAATCGAACCCAGGTTCGCCAAAAAGTAAAAAGTCATATGGGCAACACAAATAGACTAAGTTTGTCATTTCTAACCTCAGTTAACCGTTTTCTTACTAACTGCTGATAAAACACGAGATAGATAGATAGATAGATAGATAGATAGATAGATAGATAGATAGATAGATAGATAGATAGATAGATAGATAGATAGATAGATAGATAGATAGATAGATAGATAGATAGATAGATAGATAGATAGATAGATAGATAGATAGATAGATAGATAGATAGATAGATAGATAGATAGATAGATAGATAGATAGATACTTTATTGATCCCGAAGGAAATTCAAGGTTGGTACAAGAGACCGGTTCTGCAGCGATACATTCTCGCACTTATTTGGCTTCATCCCGGACCTTGGGAAAGGGTAAGGGGGAGGGCATGTTACAGGTAGGATGCAGGGGAGGGGAGGCATAAAAAATGTTGGGAGCGTGTCTCCCTCCTTGTCCGTCCGCGGAGGAGAAATTAACCGTCTGAGGGAACCAGATTAAATCCAACAAATTTCTTAGTACTTTAGGACGAGGGGACATGTTTTGTCTGTCCCCCCCTAGAGTTTTTCAAGTCCGGCTCTCAACAGGTTCAACTCGCCTTGCATCGCAGTGAGCTTAGCCCAGATTCCATCCATCCTTTGGCCTAGCTCAGCCAGTGCCACAGTCTGTGCTCCAACCGCTTTGCCTATCTCGATCATCATGACCGGCAGCTTCGGTGCTCCCGCCATAGCTGCCGTTTTCCCAATTTTCCGGTGCACCAGGGCTATGCCAAGGCCAATCAGCACAATCCCGGTGAACATGAATCCGAATATGTACACATCCTCAACATCTTCCACCGAAAGCACGTCCAGGCACATGACTCTCCATGTATCCCATGGATCCATCACGTAACCAGCCGCGTTCGTTCCTCCCGGGCATTTGGACTCCCCCGGTCCAGTTGATCTTGTAGAAAAGATCTTGTCAATCACAATTACAAGGGACTGTAATTACAATTACAGTCCCTTTAAGAAGTAAGAATATCATTCACAATGGATTGTGGGATAGGTAGTTCCTTGACTCTGAGCAAAATGATGTACCACAGTCCTGTACCTTTACCATTTTTTAATGCAGTTTTCATACAGAATTAAATGTACTATAGTCACAGTATTGGGGTAGCTGGCTGTCATGGTTTCAGTCACCATTCTCTTGATATAAGGATTTTGTAAAAAAAAAAAAAAAAAAAAAAAAAATCAAGGGAGGATTGGAATGCGGAATTTTACTTCTGGAACCAGAGCCACCAAAAAAGTGGCTCTAAACCCTCACCACAGCTAAAACACAAAACAGCAAGATTTTTTAATAAAATGTGGCCTTGTAGTATAAAAACCATGAAGGACAGTTTTGAATATGTTATTCAATTATTGCAAAATGTGTCTCTTCATTGTTTTTGTATGTGTAAAATATGATGCAATATTTTATTCAACAGCGCCTCCAGCTGTAATGTCCACAAAGTCATCTGGAAACAGCAGAGGATAAGTAAAGCAACAAGAGTGTGAGTCAGTTTCTGTAATTGTCATTGGGTGTCTGCTGCAATGTGACATTTTTATCCTTGGTCAGTGTTCATTTTTTTCTTCCATGAGCACTTTCCATTTTTGGATAAGGCCATAAGTCTAACTGAACACATAACAACGGTAAACAACATAATCCTAACTTGATCCGACTTTTGGAGTTTGGGGTTGACTCAGGGTATGGGATGGTAAGAGTACTGATGTGGCACTGATGTGGTTTTAGATGATTGTTACTATCACATTTACTTCAGTATTTTAACAAACTTGTGCTTTGTGTCTATATTCTACCAGATCTTGAATGGCTGTTTCAGTGTTTGAGAATATATAGTGGCGCTATTGTCAAATATTATACCCTTTTGGGGGTTCATATATCTATTTTATGTGCCGACTGAAGTACGTTCACAATCATTAATGTTTTTTAATTGAACTAAATATGAGCATTCTGTATTTCAACATTGTAAGAGTAATGTCTGAACATTTAGGAAGATGTCTTTTTTCAATCTGTAATTCAAAGTACAGTCAATTAACATCATAGATCAGGGGTCTCCAACCTTTCTTCACCTGAGATCTACTTTGAAAAATTTGGCTAAAAGTGGCTAAGAGTTACTTGCATCCCATTGCTGACATTTATTTTCACAGCACACATCAATTGAATTTTGTGAAATTGCATTAAGACAATCAATAATCTTAAATTCACATCAAGTTCCAAGAAAAACATGAATATTTTACACTTCTTATTGTGCCACATAGTCTGCTATGTTAGAGAAAATTCACATCACTGTCCAATGAAATGTTACACTGAATTGTGGGAAGAGGTGCATTTACTGTCGTTTATTTTATTTATTTATTTATTTTTTTACATAGTCAGCAAACCTATAGCCGAGCTACTGGAAACCTGTCCACCAGTAGCTCCCAAGCTACCTGTTGGAGACCCCTGTCATAGATCAATAGCATGAAAGCATTTTGTTGCCCTTGTTAGGGTTTCCAGGAGCAAATACACAATCAACAATTATGTTGTGTTGTGTTTTTTAAGTAAAAATTGGTTATCAAATTAACATTAATGATTATCTTTATATTATTAATATAAAACAACAATTGTTAATAAACAGAGTTTAATGAACCTATAGGGGCACCACTCAGATATCAGAGAACAACCAAATATTACAAATATCAGGCTCAAAATGAATATTAATAATTAACATTCTGTATGTATTTAATTGAAGGCGTGAAAACTGAACGCAAAGCCCTTTCACCCAGCCTATGTCACAATACAAATTCACAGTAATCACAGACAACTGCTCTTTAAATTACAACAATTTACTCAACAAAGAAACATCAAGTTAATTAAAGAAACTTAATCGAACAAACTATTATCAACTAAACTACAGAACACAAAGTATAGCAAACAAGCGTGGAACAAGTGTGTGTGTTTGACTTTCGTCAATCAAACTGTAAAAGGAGGACATTCTAGTATGGGCTTTATAATCGTTAGCATCAGGTTAGCCTTCATGTTGACTAGCTGGGGTCTAGGTTGAGTTGTATGGTCTGTATTGCTTCAGCTGCAGTCAGAGTGAGGATGAGATGAACAACGGTACATCTAACGTGAAGTATGTCTCACCTAATGAACAACACAGTTACCCAGCAATTTAGCTGAAGAAAAATCAGCATCATAAAAAAGAAGCTTGCGCATCAGCCAAACGAAGTTTAAAAAACATTGCCACGAGGTGAATTTCATTCATGACAGCAAGCGTTGCAGGTAGTTAGTCATTAGTTTGCAGGTGGTACCGGGAGTTTTCTGCTTCCTGGTTTACAAACTACAAATGACAAATCATAAATACTGGTCCTCCCGTTATGTTACATTAAGTGGAAGGTTAATTTTACAAAACAAAATTCCATGACTTTTCCTGGCCTGTGTAGTTTCTCAAGTCCTCCTCTTTTGACGATGATGTGGAGATGATGCAGAAATATCCGCTGACACTGACTTGCATGTAATATAAGACATTTATTTACAAAGACAAGAAACAGCATCAGTCCAGGTTAGCCATGTTACCTGGGAGAGTCACCAGCCAATTGTGATCCCTTCATAAACAAAGAAAAGACCCTAGTATTTATACAGTATTGGTCAAAGCAACATCAGAACATTTACAACTTCATTTAGGCTTTGATCATTCAGGTGTGCATCTCCTACAGTCCTGCACCCCCTGTGGTTCCTCAGGACATATGGCTTCAAAGGTTATACAGGTCACCTTGAGGTGACTTCTTATCTCCCTCAATGTATCCTAAGGGTCTGTTCTCATTTCAATACCAAATTGCTTATCTATCACAGTCTTAAGGAATGACCCCAAATAGACCCCTTCATTGTCTTTGATGTTAAACAAATCTCTAACCTTAAGAACACCATTTGTTTTACCACTAGTTCACATATTACAGCAGCATACTTACACTTCACATTCTTATTCATATTACATTATGTTACATTATGTTACATAAATAACATACATAATAATACATAATTTGATTTTAAAACACCATGACTTTTCCAGGTTTTTCATGACCGTGGGAACCCTGCTAAAGTTAACTGTTACTCTATGAACAGTTTAAGAAAAAATGTGTGCGTTGGTGAATGAGGCCCATTGTTCCCAACTGAAGAGGGTAAGAAAGATTAATCTCATTTGGGTTTTTCTCAATTGTTCGATTTTTGTGCTATATCATGGGCAGGAAAGTTTTAGGACATTTTGTTGATGTAGCAAAGATTATATCATCTAATGTCAAAACTAAGTGTTTTATCTGAAAACATTAACAAGATTTAATATTGACGTTAAAAGTCTGATATTCTGTCCTGCTCGGTCTGCTTTATGGCATATTGATGTGCCCTGCTCTGGCATCAGGCAAAAATAGAAGCATTGCATATCTGCTGCAGAGGGCTCTGGGATATTGGAGCTGGGAGGGAACTTCGAAGCAGTACTGAAGAGCTAGTTGAAGCACATGATTGCGAGCTCTTTATTTTACAAACACAAATACTTTATAATGTGCAGCAATACTAATATGTCTGGGGGAAAAAAAACATAACATTTGTCAAACCTGATGATCATTAATGACAACTCTTACATGAAACTAACAATTTATGTAAAACATTGTTTACTGACTGACAGATTCTCACTCGGTCAAACTTTGATTCTCATCATAACATAGTCTTAATTGATCATAAAAATAAAATATTTTCATTGAAGGTGATTCTTTTGATTTTAAGACCGAAAACTAACAGTTTTTTTGTATGTTGAATCAGGAAAGAAACAACATATTAAACTGTGGACTGATATTACATTTCATTTTCTTATGCTGGATATTTAGTTCTTTTTTTGTAATGCTCTAATTTAACCTGAGGTCATCACAAACCAACTCTTTGAAAACTGATTTAAATCTGTTTAAAGTCAATTCACATCATGTTTTTTTTAAGGTTTATTTATGGGCTTTTTAGCCTTTATTGTACAGGACAGTGGATAGAGTCAGAAGGTGCCGGGAGAGAGAGAGAGGGAGAGGGAGAGAGAGTGGGGAGAGACATGCGGTAAGGTTGTTGGATGTGAACCCAGGTCGCCCGCACGAGGACTGTAGCTTCGATACATGGAACTACTTCCTTTTCATCCAAAGAACGAGGACACAGTGTTTAGGAGATCTGAGATGAAGGGGTTGAGTCTGTATGTCTTTATGGCCCAGGTAGCTAGAGGGCACTATAACGCTGACAAACACAGAGTTGTCTATTTCATGAAGTCATCACGTTTTGAGAACTCTTAACAGCCCTTGGGCCTCCAGGATCTCCTCGCTGCAGCTGCTGTATTGAAGGAAACTTGGTCATTGACTTACAGAGTGCATGAATAATTATAGGGTTTATAATTGCATGTGGCCCGTCATTGATTCAGCGTCCTTTAGTGGGTCTCCCTCAGAGAATGAGGTCAGTCTGAGAGGGAGGCGATAATCATAGTTGTGTGTTCCACAGAAACAGAGGAGCTGAGATTAATCTGCCCTTAGCTGCACATTAAAGCTCTGACACTGATTTAATATGACTCTGTGTGTGAGACCAGGCTGACTGCTGAATTTTAATACACTCCACCATCTGTATCCCTCCTGATTCATCATCATACTGACATTTTTCTATTTGTTTGCAAAAAGGTAAAGCCATTCCCCTCACACACATTTTACAATAAAGTCCAGGTAAAGATACTATTTTATGCCAAATACAAATGATGAAAAAGGTCTACTCAGGTATTTGTTAGCGAGAGTGTAGCAGTTAGCAGAAAGTCTGTGTCATGATCTGGGGGTTTGTTAGTTTTTTCCACGTGTGTGTTGTCTGTTTTCCCTGTCTGTCTGCTCCTCCTGTGTTTCCCTTCCCCCTTGTCTAGATTGGAGTCAGGTGTGTTTCACAGGTGCAGCTCATCCAATCAGCCCAAGATATAAACCTGCTCTCTTCTTGCAGTCGGCGGCAGATTATTGTTCAACTCTCAGTGGTTTGTACTCGTGTCAGCTCTCTTTCTGGAAGAATTTGGCTTCTTGGATGCTTTGTGTTTTTTTTGTGAATTTACCCTCCTCATGTTTTTTCATCTTGTCAGTGCCCAGTCAAGTCTCACCTGAACATCCGTCCTCCTGTCATCTGTTTGTCTGCTGCTCAGCATATCTGGCTTCACCTCACACGTGCTGGAATCGGGATTCACTTTGATAGTCACGTTAACTATATTGTCGCACATTTTCACCCTTGTCACTAGTTGTCACTTATTAAAATTATTGTTGATTTTGACTGCTTTGTCTCTGAGTCGTGCATCTGGGTCCAAACCTATTCTGATCCGTAACAGTCTGACTGCCATCTGGCTATCTCAATATACCGTTTGCCACTTGTGAGTCTTTCTTTAATGTCATCGGTTAAATTTCCCTTGGGATCTATCTGTCTGTCTACATTTTTTTTGTAGTTCTCTAAACTGCAAATTCCACCACTCTGCTTTATCAATTTGGTAAACTTTATACATCAGTAACCATACAAAAAGATCAGATGGTCAGAACTTTTAAAGACATCTTATTCTGCAGAAAAGGTTAAAAAGTGTTGCGCTTGTAAAATGTTTTGGATTTATTTTTAAAATGACTAATCTCTGCTGAGTCAATATGATGCAATGAAAAAAGTAACAGATTGTGACATGCATCAAAAGTACAGTCCAGAGTAATCGATCCTTTTTGTTTTAAAGTGGAGATTATTTATTTAAAGCAGCAGAGATTCCTGACAGCAGCTGTCGGAGTGATGGCTTTGTGGATGATTTAGGACAGATTATGTCTCCCTGAAGAGATGTATGATCTTAAATGAGTGTTAGCTCAGGTCCAGACTGTCAGTGCTGTGACTGATCTCTCTGAGTCAGACAGTGATCAAACAGAAACACATTAATTGGCACTGATTGAAGTAAGATGGCCTGTCTGAGAGCCAGCACTTTATTATTCACACTCTAATTTCACTTTCACATAGCTCTCTGTGCACCCTCCACACAGTCTATGTTAACCCTGAGGTCTGATGGAGCCCTTGGAAGAGTCAATACCGCCCACAGAGAGGCATCCCTAGGGGCACACATATATTATCGACAGTGCATTAAAGTTATTCCGGATCAATGTCCTGAACTCTTTTAATACAAACATGTAAGCCATTGATGGATTTCATAGCATGCAGTCAACTGATTGATCAGGGTCTGCAGCCTGCTGATGGATGGAGGCCCGCAGCAGACAAAGAGCAGCTCTGAATACAATTAATTTACTGTGTGCAGCCTCTTCAAGAGGGAGGACAGGCCTCTGTGTAATTATGTAACGTTAGTTAGCAAAAAGGGGTCACTGACATGTCATGCAGATAGAAGCAAGCAGCTGGAATAATGATACACCGTTCAGAGTGTACACATTTCTCATTCACTCAGCACAGGGGAAACATGACACCACAGTGTATTGAGTGTATGTGAAGAACAAAAAGTTACCAGACAGGAAAGAGCTCCATATCACTACAGAAATAATTTGTTAGTCTGTTTTAGGTTTGTCACAGGGCTGGAATTTTCATATGGGACTGTTGTTGTATGTATTCCAACAATGATAACAAAGTCTGCAGGTTACAACCAAACAAAACACATTGTTTACATATAAATGTAGCAGAAATCCAGTATATCCTCTGAAAACATCTCTGTGAATCATGGTCTACAGTGAGTTTGACATCCAGCAAGTCCCGCTGTGATGTTGTCAGAGCTGTATCTACACTGTGTTTACATTGACAGGACGGCCAGCCAGCCGGCTCATCCCCTTGCCTATAAAACAGGGGTGCCCAATACGTCGATAGCAACAGTAGTGTGGGATGATCCCACAGCATTATAAAAAGTAGACGTCAGCCTATCGTCCGTCTTCATGATGCCAAAGAACACCCTTAAGCTTTGTATCATTAGAAATATGGTAGCAGTGTCATGAATCCAGCCCTCATTTTGCCTTTAGACGAGAAAAACACGTTTTTCATTGCCTGAAAGTTTTCTTTTTATGACGCAAAAATCTGTTGCGTCACATAAACGTCATCCACTGAAGCTACAGACCAATTACAGATCAGTGGGCGGGGACCTCATGGCCAGAATTGAAATTTAACGGCGGTCATATTAGTTGGAAGCTACTATTTGCTAATTGGCTCTGTGGATTTTGAAGGTGTTGTTCTTGAATCAAATGTTCGTGGCTATCTCTACGAGGAACCACGACGAGCGGTTGAGGCTGATGGAGGAACGAGAGGCAGCTGCAGCAGCCCAGGGACAGGGCCTGCATATCGGCCACGGTGAGGAGGACATTCCGCAGCTGCAGCCAAGGTAGAGGGCCTCTATGTCGGAAGCGGTGGGGATGAGGAGCGGCGGCCACGAAACATACTTCAAAATCCCTGAAGTGAACTGGAAACGTCAGCCAAAGCCTGCAGGATTTAACGGATGTGCAAAGGTGTGGAGCTCTGTACCTGAGGAGGTTAAACTGCTCACAACATACAAGGCCTTCACAAAAAAAACTGAAAGTGTGGCTTATCAACACCGACAGCTGCCAACACTAAATGATAAGCCTATTGTGATGTTTTGATATTATGCTAAAATGTTATGTGATTTTCTATTTTTTCTTAATTGTATAGTAAGCGTTATATGTATTTTGTATTATGTTGTACATGTATTGTGTGCTTTTTTCTTTTTTCTCTCTCTTTTCTTCTCTTCCTTTTAAATTGTAATTTGTATTGCCTTTTCCCTTTCTCATCATGGCCAGGGGACTACAGATGAAAACTAGCCTTCTGTCTAATTATGGCTTTTTTTTAACCATGTTTAATCATGTGTTTTATGAAATAGCACTATCCCCTTTTAAATAAACTAATACTTCTGTAATATGACTGTTTTTATTTTCTTTCTGTTACTGACGTGGCATCCAGCCTACTGTTTAGCCATGATGCTAACTGTGTGCTCAAGGTTTTGTAGGCAAGTTGCCTGACAGCCTTCAAACATTTTCTGGAATGAGTCCTGCAAGAAGAGAGACTGAGCAAAGACCGTCGTGTTGTTTTACCTACCTGTCCTGCAGGCAAGTCAATGTCCAGCTCCAGATGGCCAGTACAGCAGGTACTAAGTGACTTTTGAGCTCAGAAGGAACTATAATTTGCTTACCGTAAATTCCGGACTATAAGCCGCTACTTTTTTCTCACACTTCGAGCACTGCGGCTTCTACTCCGGTGCGGCTAATGCATGGATTTTTTATGGGGGACAATGAGCTTCTGCCGCAAAAACATTTGACTTCGTCACGTCGGATCTTAATATCAGTCATTTTGCGCTTCATGCACGCACCCTCATCATGGAAAACACACGGAGAAATACATATGATGCAGCTTTCAAGTTAAAGGCGATCGACCTGGCTGTCAAAGAAGCTAACAGAGCTGCTGCACGTTAAGATGACACTGACAGCGACAACAGAGACTGAGGAAGTGAGTAATGAAGTCATTCTGAGGCAGTGAATGGATGGACTTTTTCTTGTGAAATATATTATGGTCATCTTTTTCATCAGCCGTGTTACAGACACCGTCGGCTAGGCTTCGTATTGTAACGGTTCATGTTGTAAAGTCAGTAGTTGATAATGTGTTCATAATTCCGATTATGTGGAGAGTCAGTGAATGCACCAGCGAGAACGTGTTGAGTGGCTGTATGAGAGAACGCTGGGTGAGAGAGTTGGATTGTTACGGCAAGTTATGTGTTGCTCTCTGCTGTAAACGGCGTGGTCACGGCCGACAGTGATCGGGTTAAGTAAAAGTTATTATTTGAACGCTCTCGTCGTCCTTTAACGTCCGTACGGACGCTACAGTATTTGCGGATGTTACCGGTAGCCTACGTCTGTGTAAATAGCTATTGTTATAGCGTGGACACCTGCGGCTTATAATCAAGTGCGGCTTATATATGTACAAATACATTTATTTACTTATTTTTAGCCGGTGCGGCTTATATCCAGGTGCGCTCAATAGTACGGAATTTACGGTAGTTTATTTTTATTGCTGTTATATTTATCTTTGATTAAAAGTTTAAATTCATGTTGGTTATGTAAAATACACTTCAGTTGTACTTTATTTTGTGGTATATACTGTATTAGATAAAGTTACTTGATTTACTCTTGCCTAAGATGATAAAAGTGAAATAATAGTCCTACCTGCATCATGTTTTTGATAAGTCAGCGTTCAGTTTCCTTCCACAAGTCTATAATGCTGAACTTTGGTGTACACAGGAGTGCAGGGTAAGGTAAATGTTTTTATAGACAAATGAAAATATTGTGCCATCATCAACGGTAGATGCAAATTAAAATAAAAAGGGAGATTCATCTTAAAAAAGCTATGCATTATATTGTCAAGTCAAAGTCATCTCCAAGGGCATATAAAAAACATGAGTCAAAAGTACCAAAGAATAAAACAATAAAATAGTTATGAACAGAATCTGAAATGGCACAGCTGGAGGAGAGGAGGCAAGTGCATGGGGAAATAAAGGTAAATACAGTGTTAAAAAGGTCTCGGAAGCAGCTTTAGAAAGATGTTGTAGCAGCCTTCTTTGATGGGTTATGTACAGGGACAGTGTTGGGGACCAGAGCAGGTTGTGAAGGCAAGTGAGGAGGTTGGCATCTTGAACTGGATGTTTGGGTTGTTTCTTCTGTTCATGACCCTCTCGATGAAGGTGGTGTGAAGATTTTCTCTTACAGTACTGTTACAATTCACTGAATGTTTGGACCCAGACGCACGACTAAGAGACAGCTTAATCAGTTTTAACAAGAATTTTAATAAACACGATGAAGTGACACGAGTGGAATGAATGTGCGAAAGTCCCAGTTAAATCCAAGATCCCGAACGCGTGCGGTGAACACAGATGAGACGAACAGCACACGACAGGTCGACAGGCTGACGAGGAAGGTAAAGTACATAGTACTTTAGAGAATCACAAAACATCCAGGAATCCAAAAATGCTCCAGAGCCTGATACAAAGTACAATACAAGACAATACAGTAGACAATAATCCAGCGCGAACTGAGTGGAGAGAGTCAGTTTCTATGCGGACACTGATTGATGATGAGCTGCACCTGGAGACCACACCTGCTGAAAATCTAGACCAGGGGAGGAGACACAAGGAGCAGACAGACAGGGGAAAACAGACAACACACACAAGTGGGAGGGCACTAACTGAAGCCAATCATGACACAGTACACTTGATTGAATTGTGCTTCTCCTGTAAAGGACAGGGAATATGATTACACAGAAAATCTGATCTGAAGACTGGACTGTAGTAGACTTTTCTCCCCAGGAATGTAGAAACCTTTCAGCAAAATATGCCAATTTAGTTAGCTGTGAAAATTGTTGTTTTGGCTGACTATGGCTCAATCTCATGTCCCTTATTTGCACCGAATGTCCTCCGAGTTGTCTCCTCCACTTGCGTCTTAGTCCCGCCCACCAGAGATGCACGGAGGAAACGAAGCCGAGGAGAGAGGACCGAGGAAATCAGCTTTAAGACACATGAGACGTCCTTTCCTCGACAGCGTCACGTGAAGCGACGTCCATTTGTGATGACATCAGCACAGCTGGATCGGCTGCCACAACTCCACAATTATGAGCGTGAGATGCCGCTGCGCATTGGGTGATGACATTTATTGGTGATTCTCCCAGCAACTCAAGTGTGGTTGGGTGAAGAAATAAAATAAAAACTGAAGTTGTGAAAATATTTGTTTCAACCAGAAGACCAGGTTAAGATGTGTTTATTTATGAATAACTACAATAGGCTACCAACTAAATATTGAAAGATTTATTTTTTTGCCTTCTCATATCCATTCCACGTAGGAATTGTTATCAATCAATCTTTATTTATATAGCGTCATCCTCCGGGGGGGTGGGTGGGTTGTTTGGGCAGGCCGTCCTCACCAACAGTCCCAAGGAACCTAAGAGAGCTCAAGGAACCTAAGAGAGCTCAAAAGGAGAGGTTAGAATATAAAGATAGTGACAAGCAGTAATAAGATATGAAAGCTGGGAGAGAAAGAGGGAGAGAGAGATAAGAGATCCTGGTGCCAGTTCCCCCGGTAGTCTAGGCCTATAGCAGCATAACTATGAGCTGGTCCTAAGCCAGCCCTAACTATAAGATTTATCAAAAAGAAAAGTTTTAAGTCTATTCTTAAAAGTACCTAGTGTGTCTGCCTCCCGGACCCCGACTGATAGACGATTCCAAAGGAGCGGTGCCTGATAACTAAAGGCTCTACCTCCCATAGTACTTTTAGAGACTATAGGCACCACAAGCAGGCCTGCATTCTGGGAACGTAATGTTCTTGTCGGATAGTACGGTACAATTAACTCTTTAAGACACGATGGTGCCTGACCGTTTAGAGCTTTGTAGGTGAACAGAAGGATTTTAAATTCTATTCTAGATTTTATAGGGAGCCAATGGAGAGAAGCCAATACAGGAGTAATGTGGTCCCTTTTCCTAGTTCTAGTAAGAACACGAGCTGCAGTGTTTTGGACGAGTTGAAGGGTCTTTAGAGATTTACCATAGCACCCTGCTAAAATAGAATTACAGTAATCCAACCTGGAGGAAACAAATGCATGAACTAATTTTTCAGCATCATTTTGTGACAGGATCTGCCTGATCTTAGAGATACTACGAAGGTGAAAATAAGCTGTCCTTGAAATTTGTTTAATGTAGGAATCAAAGGACATATCCTGATCAAATAGAACTCCTAGGTTCCTAACAGTGGTACTAGAGGCTACGCTAATACTACTAAGGGCCGTCATATCAGCAGAGAAAGTCTCTCTAAGGTTCTTAGGTCCAATCACTATAACTTCAGTCTTGTCTGAGTTGAGCAGTAAGAAGTTTCTGGTCATCCAGGTCCTGATGTCCTTGAGGCAGGCTTCTAGTTTACGAAGCTGGTTGGTGTCTTCTGGCTTCATTGCTATGTAGAGCTGAGTATCGTCTGCATAGCAATGAAAGTTCATGGAGTGTTTTCTCATAATACTACCTAGAGGAAGCATATATAATGTAAACTAGGTTAGGGGATGGAACAGAAACAAAGGCAGCTGAAATAGCTTCCTTAAATTTAGCTACAGCATTATCATTTAAATTTCTAGAGAGCACTTTTTTATTAAGAGGAGTTAAGGTTGGTAAAAAGAAATCAAAAGTTATTAGGAAATGGTCTGATATCAGAGAATTTTCCAGAAAAACCGACAAACTATTAATTTCAATACCATAGGCTAAAACAAGATCCAGAGTGTGGTTAAATCGATGAGTAGGTTTGTTTACACCCTGGGTGAAGCCAATAGAGTCCAATAGAGACATGAAAGCCGTGCTAAGACTGTCATTAAAAACATCCACATGGATATTGAAATCACCTACAACAATTATTCTACCACTGCTAAGAACTATGTGTGATAGAAATTCTGCAAATTCAGATAGAAATTCTGAATATGGGCCGGGAGGGTGGTAAACTATAACAATTAGAACTGGCTGAAAAGTTCTAGAGACTGGATGTGAAAGACTGAGTGCAAGACTTTCAAAAGAGGTATAATTCAGCTTTGGTTGACGATTAATTATAAGACCAGAATTAAAAATAGCTGCTACTCCACCACCTCGACCAGTGTCTCGAGCTATATGAGCATTCAAATGACTGGGAGGGGTGGATTCATTTAAACTAACATATTCATCCTGAGAAAGCCAGGTTTCAGTTAAGCAAAGTAGATCAATATGATTCTCTGATATTAGATCATCTACCAGGAGAGATTTAGATGCTAGGGATCTAATGTTTAATAAGCCGCATTTAATTGTTAGATTTTTTTGCCAAATCGTATTCGTAGTTTTGATTTTGACTAAATTGTTATGATTTACGCCTCTTTTATTGAGGCTGGAATTGCCTATGACAGGTCTGGGGCGGAGAACAGACACAGTATCTATAGTATATGTAGGGTTACAGCTATAAGAAGATCTAACTGAGTTACAGTTAGATTTACAGTAATAAGGACAGCTATAGTGGCAGATAAACAGATCTAAAGGAAGCGCAGAGAAGTGTGTAAGACTGCAGCTCTGCATCCTGGTCTGAACTCTGATGAGTTGTCAGGGTTTGGGTTTAATAAACTCTGCTACGTTTCTAGATAATAGAGCTGCACCAACCAGAGTAGGATGGATGCCATCTCTAGCTAGCAGACCAGGCATTCCCCAAAAGGACTGCCAGTTATCTATGAAGCCCACATCGTTTGCTGGACACCACCTCGATAGCCAGCGGTTAAATGAAGACATGCGGCTATACATGTCATCACTGGTCAAATTAGGGAGAGGACCAGAGAAAACTACGGAGTCCGACATCGTCTTTGCAAAACTACACACCGACTCCACATTAACCTTAGTAATTTCCGACTGGCGAAGTCGGGAGTCATTTGTGCCGACATGAATTACAATTTTATCAAATCTACGTTTAGCCTTTGTCAGCAGCTTTAAGTGAGCCGTGATGTCGCCCGCTCTGGCCCCGGGTATACACCTAACTATGCCCGCTGACTTCGCTAACTTCACGTTTCTGACTATGGAGTCTCCAATTCTCAGAGTTTTTGTCTCAGCGGGTGCGTCGCTGAGTGGGGAAAATGAGTTTGAAATGTGAAGTGTTATGAAGTTATGAAGACAGCAGTGTTTGGGTGTGTGTGTGTGTGTGCGTGCGTGTGTGTGTGTGTTTACACTACAATCGATTCACAGTGCTTCCAATAGTATCACCCACTCTAACTGTATTGCCTCCATGTATTTAGCCTCTTCATGCAGTGTGTACAAGATCTTAACTGAATGAATTATTGTGTCACACGTTGTCACGCTCTGAGCCATCTGCATTACTACTTAACATTCATTCATATGAATCACATCATTCTTCTTGTCCTCATGTGCTGCCACTCAAAACAGTTGCTAAAAACCTTTTGGCAACTCTTGATAAATCAATGACAATAAAGACTGTTCCTAGATACCTATCAATCAGTGTGTCTGCTGTTCAATCCAACCATGCCAGCTGAGTTCTGTCAACTCAATGAGTTTATTAGGAAAATGAGGCACCACACCTATATAAGTGTGAGATAATGCTTTACCAAGATAGTGTAAACTATGGAGGCACACCACATAGCCATGGCTGCAATTGCAGCCACGACTTCTATTCAACTATTTGAGGAGCATCGTCGCAGAAGGCGAGCAAGGCTGCAACATGCTATTCAGAGTTTTGAAGAGGTAAGAATCTAGCAAACTTCTGAATTTTCAATCATGTCACTCACATGCATCTCACACACACACCACTGTTACCTGTAGCCAGAACAATAACACATCATGGGATTTGTGAAAATATAACAGAAGTGCATGCTCAAGCATGCCAACACATTTTTTTTCCTACCCAAAAAACAATCCAGTTAGATGGCCAATCAAACCACACACTCAGACTTTGTGTGTGGCTAAACATAGTCACTGCCAGGTTATTCAGATAAGTGCTGTAAGTATTTAAAGGCAGACATGAACATTAAACTTGTATCCTTTGTGTTGTAGATGGAACGAGAGCCAGTACACCGTTGGATAAATGCCCATGTCCCAGTCCTTGATGTGTACTTTCATGGTCAGGATCCCATGGCCGATTATCGGCTTTCAAGGCCATCCTTGGAAGCTCTATTGAGGATCCTGCCATCAAAGCCCACTCAAGGCTGGTCACATGAGGTGCATGTCCTACTAACGGTGTACTGGCTGGCACACGGCCTCTCGTACAGTGTGGTGTCCCGGGCCTTCCAAGTCCCAAAGTCTACAGTCTGGCGACTGG
The DNA here is from genome assembly GCF_947650265.1 of Symphodus melops. Taxonomy (NCBI): domain Eukaryota; kingdom Metazoa; phylum Chordata; class Actinopteri; order Labriformes; family Labridae; genus Symphodus; species Symphodus melops. The sequence goes on from NC_136693.1 coordinate 23,802,225, forward strand.
TGCACAGTGGAGTGGAGAAGATTGCAACCCTTCGCCAGGAGGTCATCAGGTTGCCCACCGCTGGAGAACTTGATGTGGTTGGCCAGGCATTTGCACAGCTGGCCAACACACAAGTGTTCTCCAGATGTGTGGGCTCCATTGATGGCTGCCATGTCCGCATCAAGACCCCCCTCCCCTGGACCCGGGGGCCAGGATTACCTCAACAGGAAGGTATGTTTATTAACACCTTTGTGGGGTATCCTGGCTCCGTTCATGACACAAGAGTCTTGAAGAACAGCAGGTTGTACAAAGAGGCTCTGTATCCCCCCCAGGTAAGACTAATACATTTTACTAATGCTATTCCTTATTCATCAAATGCATAGTAATGATTTTTTTTCCTCTGTCTCTGCAGGGTACTTTATTGTGGGTGATGGTGGCTACCCCTGCACAGAAACACCTGTGGCCATCATCACCCCATATATAGAACCAGTTCAAGGGAGGGTGCAGAGCCGCTTCAACCAACATCATGCCAAGGCCCGTTGTGTCATAGAGCGGGCCTTCGGCATGTTGAAGACCCGTTGGAGGTCGCTGTTCTTCAAGGCTCTGGAGGTCGAGCACACCTTTGTCCCCACAGTCATCACTGCGTGTGCAGTGCTACACAATATCTGCCTCACAGCAGGGGACGTCCTCCAGCCTGTGGAGAACATTGGGGACATTGGTGTGGCTCCACCACGTCCAGTGAGGGGGCCACAAAGCGGACATGGCCAGCGAAACCGACTGGCAGGGCTGCACTCTGCTCCACTTGTGCACCCAGTAGCACTGCAGGAGCATGACTATTTGTAGATTTTGGGACATGGAAGACCCGGGACACAGGCCACCACACTGTATGATAGGCTGTGTGCCTTTGTTTTATTTTTTTATTATTTTTTCTCAATTAACTTTTGTTAGTTATGTCATTCCTGAGTATTATTTATATTACTTTAGACAAGTGACATACCATCATCTGGCTCGAATCCTTGACCCCGTTGATGTCTGTAAGCAGCTGGAGGAGGCTGTCAGATGTTTTCTGGAGTCTTTCAAATCTTTCGTCATCCTTTTTCGCCTCCTCCTGCATGAACATGAGGAGGTCACGGCGGGTCGTCCTGCGACGTTTTGGGGGGGGGGGCATGCAGAGGTAGATGGCCCATCATCCAACGGTGTGGGGGATCTGCAACTTGTGCCAGGTAGTTCATCCTCCTCCTCCTCCTCCTCCTCACAAGCCTGGCTACAAGCTGCAGATCTATTAGATGATGAGCCACCTGCAGAGGCCACAGCAGCTTCAGGCTCGTGGCTTCCCCCTACACACGACTCCATCAGGACGATGGCATTGTGCATGAGGGCAAACCACGGCCAGCTTGCTGCTGTGGCCTCCCCCCTGTCTGTCCCCGTGCCCGTAGGTGGACATTTCAGCTCCTGCAAGACATTAGAGGAGGGCTTTATGAACAGGATGCAGACAAAAGGAAAATAAGATACCATAACATGATGCATTTCATGAAACAACTACCTGCACTGATGTCTAAGGATGCGCATTGAAAACATACAGAATAGATATCTCACCTTATATTTCCTTTTTAAATTGTCCCACTTTTTGCTGACCTGGGAGACCGAGACCTGTCCCGCCAGGCCAAGCAAAGTGATGATTTCCCTGTGGAGAAGAGAAATTGTGTCAGCCTCATCACTTCTTGTTTTGTCAGCCACAATATAAGTGGTCTTAGTGATAGGGTATGAATTAGTTACTGTTAGCAGAACAACTTTTTACGCAGCGTTTAAACAAAGACACAACCACACATGAACTTCTCTTTGCTGTGAACATCCGCATTGCGGGCACACGCGCTTTTATTAAGTTCACCTGTAGGGTCACTAATTACACAGGTTAGGTCACATGACAACACATGGGAAATCAAAATAGAAAAACAAATACAGACAGGGGCATAATCTCAACACAAAATGAAATTAGAGCACAAATCTCAACACCCCCACTTGCTCACATTTCCCAAATTCCATCTTATGAACATGCATACAGAAAAATGCAGACACTTCATATTCCAAACATAAACATCTTAAACCTTTCCAGCTTTAACTTAGTAGCAGGCTTCGTTAACACATCTGCAACCATATCATTAGTTGGGCAGTACTTAAGGTGTATTTCACCATCATTCACTAAGGACCTAACAAAGTGGTATTTTATGTCGACATGCTTGCAGCGTTGTCTATGAACTGGATTTTTGGCTAAAGCTATAGCTCCTTGATTGTCTTCATAGACACAGCATTTGTAACCTTGACCGTCAAAACACTTCATCAGCTGTTTTAAGTGTAAACATTCCTGCATTGTCGCAGCTAATGCCATATATTCGGCCTCACAGGTAGATAATGCAACTGTTGGCTGTCGTTTGGTTTTCCAAGAAACCAGCGGACCGTTCTTGTTTAAGCTGATGCAGTACCCTGTCGTACTCTTTCTATCATCAACACCAGAAGCCCAATTTGCATCACTGTAGGCATGAATCAGGTTGTCCTCTGCATATTTACAAAAACACAATGCTTTGTCTTGGGTTCCCTTCAAATATCGTAAAACATGCTTCACAGTTGATCAGAAAAAGGTTTGTTGAAATACATAGACAGTTTACTCACAACAAAACTTAAATCTGGCCTTGTACAGGTTGCTAAGTAAATTAAACTCCCTACCGCCTCTCTGTATTTCCTGACATCATCCATGTCTTCCGCATCATTACTGTAATCAAGTTTTTGTTCACATGGGGTTGCTCTTGGTTTACAGTTTAACATAGAAAATCTTTCCAGAACTTTTTGTACATACTTGCTCTGAGACATTTTGACAGTGTCACCATTTTGTACAAAATCAATACCAAGAAAATGAGAGAGTTTGCCAAGATCTTTCATTTGAAACTTGGAATTCAGCATTTCTTTGACACATTTCAAGATTTTCTCATCACTAGCAGCAATAATTAAATCATCAACCCCATATGATTATGTGAATCTTCACTTTCTCAGTGACTTTACTATAGACACAATGGTCAACTGGATTTTGCACAAACTTCATTTCACACAGATAGTTATGCAACATCTTGTTCCAATTGCGTCCTGACTGTTTTTGTCCATACAGGGATTTGTTTAGTTTACATACTAGTGTGTCATTATCGCCATTATCTCCAGATTTTATTTCATAACCTTCTGGCTGATCCATGTATATCTCGCATTCAATTGGCGCATGCAAATACGCGGTTTTCACGTCCATCTGGTGGACAATCAGATCATCCTGCACCGCTTTTTGTACAAAAACTCTTACGCTCGTCATGCTCGCTGTTGGAGAAAAGGTCTCGTCATAATTTACGCCTTGTTTTTGACTAAATCCTTTTGCGACATATCTAGCCTTGTATTTGTCTGTTCCATCATTGTTCTTTTTCAAGGCATAAACCCACCTTCCCCCCACAACATCTTTGCCCTCGGGTAGTGTGGTCAGGGTGAATGTTGAGTTGTCCTTTAACGATTGCACTTCTTCATCCATAGCATTACGCCATTTCTTCGCGTTTACTGAACTTACAGCTTCTTTGTATGTTAAAGGGATATCACATACAAGTTTATAGCAGTAATCAATGTTGGTCATATCATCTCCGAAACCACAAATGTAATCGCCATAACGCTCTGGCTCTCTTCGCTCTCTGGCAGAATAGCACCTCTCTAGAGACGCATCTCCATTCTCACGCTCTTCTTTCTCCGCTTTTATTGTGCCTGTGTAACCAGGTTAAAATGATATATTTATTTTTATTTGAAACTTCACCAAATCCTTATAAATATTGAAGATATTTTCATTTTGTATGTTCTTTATGTATTTTGAGGTTCATTGTACCCATACTGTTATACCTGTACTGTCTCTTTAAGAGATCGCTGTGTGTGTGTTGCGAGTGACGTGTGTAGTGCTTCTCTCAGTCCGCGCTGCGCTCGCTGAGGGAAGGTAAGGCTACTTTGCTCTATTCACGGGTTAGCACTGTTTCTTTTTACAACATTATTAAATGCAGTAGTCGCAATTATTGTCCACTCGTTGCCTTTCTGAGCATGCAGGACAAGTTGCGTTCCGAATATAAACTTTGTCATTGAGCTTTTAGAAGTTTATTAGCGGACACGTGTTGCTAAGTGCTACGGGGTTTCCCGTGTGTTCTGTTAACAGGAGACTGGAGACCTGTGTGAGAAAGAACCGCATGTCACAGAAATGTCTTTTTGATTTGTGCAGGTATGGGTATTTTTGTATTTTACATGTTCACTGTTTATTGTGCTGGTTGTAGTTTTGATGCTGTGAAATTCAATTGAATAAGTACATTTTATTTACTGTTAATTTTTATTTAAACATTAATGCTGTTAAAGCATTTATATGTACATGTCTCGCAGTCCGCGCTGCGCTCGCTGAGGGAAGGAGACTGGAGACCTGTGTGAGAAAGAACCGCATGTCACAGAAATGTCTTTTTGATTTGTGCAGATGCTGCAGCCAGCTCAGTTCTTATTAAATGAGAAGTCGCCAGCAAATTGTGGTCCGAGTCCTCCATCTTCCATCAACATCACCACAGAACACAACGCAGATATCACGACCAGTAACGGATGTGCATCCAGAGAAGTTTAGAACTTCAGCAGGACAGAAACACACCCGTTACAATGGTGCCGTGACCTTTCAAGGATTGGTCTGAGGAACGACGCCTGCTCGTTCGCCGAGGGAGGCTGCCATCACTTGTTTTTTTGGGTATTCAGGTATTTTGCTGGACTGCACCTACTGGTTTAGTGCATATTTTTTTTTTGTATTGATTGTTATTAGATATAGGCACAGCAAGGATTTTTTTTGTTTTTTTTGTTTTTATTTTGTGACTCAAGATACTAAGTTGGTTGCAGTTCAGGTAATTTGATGAGTGTGACTTGTGTCTAAGGCGCTCATGTGATTTGATTTTTGCTCTTTGTATAGCAACTTTGATCTGCTATATATATATATTTTTTTCTTTTTTTTTTCTTCTTTCCATTCATATCCTCTGTGTAAGGTGTGTGGCTGGACTATGGCTGAGGGTGAGACATTTTTCCTTGACAGGGAGGGTGAGGATAGTGATAGTGTTTCTCCTGGTTACCAGTTTGGTGTGGGTAGGGGGTTTATCAGTCATCCCTTAGTGGCCAGAACACCGGGTCCTGGAGACGCAGTGTTAGGTACTCCTCATCTTACGTCCACGCGTCATGTGAGTCAGACCAGATCTTCTCAAGTCGAAAAGGGCCCTGACTTGGGCTCGCTCATTACACAATTAGCTGAGGAGTTAGGCAAGTCTATTAGTGCTCAGATGCGAGCAGATAGAAGCACTCAGAACATTAGTGATTCTGTACAGCGATCAGAGACAACATTACCAGATGTTAAAGTGGTTTTACAGTCAGATGCAAAGGAGCCGCCCATATTTAGAGGTGATGGTTCTGACAGGTTCACAGTCCATGAGTGGCTAAACCTTATGTCTTTGTATTTGAAGAAACGAGCGATTCCAGTTCATGAACATTCACAAGAAATCCTTGCGAAGCTGATGGGTAAGGCGGGAGATGTGGTGAGGATAAAGCTACGTAACAACACATCCATTGACCATGCTGCTAATCCCCACGTGATTTTTGACATCTTAAAGCAACATTTCAGTGAACTAACGTACTCAAGCATGCCATTAGCGGATTTCTACAACACTTTGCCCATGTCAGGCGAGGATGCAATGGAGTATTGGATCAGGTTGAACAAAACGGTGGATGTGGCGGATGAATGCTTGAAGAGACAGGGCCGTAGCATTGATGATCCGAGCTATGAAGTCAGCATGATGTTCATCAAACACTGTCCTGATCAGGCACTCGCCAGTGTTTTCAAGTTCAAGTCTGCAGAGAAATGGTCAGCCTGTGAAATTCAAGAGAGACTTGATGAGCACATGCAGGAGAAGAAGACTCGGTCTGCAGCTTTACAACCAGTTAAACCCGGCTCAACAGTGCGTGAAGTTCATTCTCAGTGTCATGTGCCTATGCTTGGTGATGCACCTGCCTGTGACTACAGTAAGTCAACTGTACCACCTCCAGCTTCCACTACTGTTACTAACATTGACAACGACTGCATGAAGAGTTTAGTTAGCTTATTAGATCGGCTAGTCACACAGCACACGCAGGTGCCAGTTCATCTTAGCGACCAAACTACAGCGTCTCAGCCTTCTCAGAGAGCGTGTAGGGTTTGTGGGGCTTCCGTTCATTCCACGTTGTCTCACTGCAGACGGGAGAACAGGTGTCTTAAGTGCCTGTCTCCTGGCCACTGGAAGAAGGATTGTACTCAGCGATATAGCAAGAGCTATCCCCAGACTGCTGACAGTGCTTCCAGCCAGAATCAGCAGTTAAACTAGACATCCCACATCTGGGGAGGGGCGGTGTGGGTTGTGTGAATGAATCCCTCTCTGAAACTTGTGACCTCACTGATTTGTATGAGGAGAGCTGTGCCAAAGCACCTAAGGGGTCGAGAATAGTCATTCAGGCCACTCAGAGAATTGAAGCTTTCAGTGAGCTTTTCTATGCTTCAGTGATGATTAACCGTAGTGTTCAGGTTCAAGGTATGATAGATTCTGGTTCTATGGCTTGTAGCATTAGCCAAAGTGCAGTGGACAAACTCTGTTCGGCCAATGTTTTACCTAAGAAGCAGCAACCTAAAGAAAACATTGTTTTGATTGGTTGTGGTGGTTTGCAGACTCGACCGGAGGGTTTTTATGACTTAGAGATGGAGCTCTATGGGGTTAGTTGCATTGTACCGACTTTAGTTGTTCCTGGTCAGCATGATGACCTCATTTTGGGCTCAAATGTCATCAAGTATTTGATTCACGCTCTGAAGAATGACAGCAGTTACTGGGACATTGCCTCTGGATATGGACATCAGTCTAACTCTGATATTGAGCATTTCTTGTCGATGTTTACCAACGTTGCACGTTGGAAAGGAAGTGAAGTTCCTGATAGAATAGGGACTGTCAAGCTCACTCAAGCAGTAACCCTCTTGCCTAAACATGAACATTTGGTGTGGGGCAGATTGCCTGCTAATGCTCCTATGTCACCTGGCAGTACGGTTATCGTTGAACCAACTAGCTCCAGGGCTATGCCACGGGGGATTTTGGTGGGTCGCCTTGTTACACCACTCTGGGGTGATAGATGGGTGCCGATGACTGTTGTTAACCCATCTGACAAAGCTGTCACGCTTAAGAGAAACAGCAAAATGGCTGATGTATTTCCGTGTTTGGCGATTGAGGACGTAGATGTCTTTCAAGGTTTACACAAAGTGTCGGAGAAACGACAGTGTGACTCAGCAAACCAGGAGTTTGACACGGAGTCGATGCAACCTGACTCCTTCGGTGGTTCTTGTCCCACTGCTCAGTCAGCCAACACGCTGGAGGATTTGGGCCTCGGTGACATCGACATTGATTTCCGTCAGGTTAGTGTCGATTGCGGGTCTCGTCTAACTCAGCTGCTGACAGAATATCATGATATTTTCTCTAAGCATTCACTGGACTGTGGCGAAGTCAAGGGATACGCACATCGCATCCGTCTCACTGATGACCGACCTTTTCGCTTACCATACAGGCGGGTCCCACCAGCTCACTATCAGAAGCTGAGGCAGGTTCTGACTGATATGGAGGAAAAAGGGATCATCAGGAAGTCTACCAGTGAGTACGCTTCACCTCTTGTGATGGTGTGGAAGAAAGATGGTGGGTTGCGACTCTGCAATGACTTCAGGTGGCTTAATGCCCGGACTTTGAAGGACGCACACCCTTTACCTCACCAGTCTGACTGTTTGGCTGCTCTTGGAGGAAACTGTCTCTTCAGCACAATGGACCTGACCTCTGGCTTCTTCAACATCCCGATGCATGAAGATGACAAGAAATACACAGCTTTCACCACCCCCCTTGGGCTGCATGAGTACAACCGCATGCCACAGGGACTGTGTAATAGTCCGGCTTCCTTTATGAGGATGATGACTGGCATCTTTGGGGACATGAACTTTTCGAAGCTTCTCTGTTATCTTGATGATCTTCTTGTGTTTGCACCATCAGAGGAAGAGGCCCTTTCAAGACTGGAGACAGTATTTCGGAGGCTCCGAGAGAACAACTTGAAACTCGCTCCTAAGAAATGCCATCTGCTAAAGAAGCAAGTCAACTTTCTTGGTCATGTCATTAATGGTGGAGGTGTGTGTGTCGATCCTGCGAAGGTGGAGGCCATTAATAACATGTCAGTGTCAGACCTCATGGAGACTGATGGGTGCACGCCTTCTGTGCGGAGGATCAAATCTTTCCTTGGCATGGTGTTTTATTATCAACATTTCATTCCCAACTGTTCCTCCCTTGCTAAGCCTTTGTTTGCACTTACGGCTGGTCAGAAGAGAAGGGGCAAGGCTGCCAAAAATGCAAGGTTACAAGGCACCTTTCGCAAGCTTACCGCTGCAGATTGGACAGTGGAGTGTGGTGATGCATTTGGAAAGTTGAAGCAAATGTTGTTGGAATGTGTTGTCCTTGCTCACCCGGATTTTGACGAACCATTCATCCTGTCAGTAGACGCGTCGCTAGATGGTCTGGGTGCAGTGCTTTCGCAAGTTCCTCGAGGTGAATCCAAGGCCCGACCAGTAGCTTTTGCAAGCAAAACTCTTAGTGCTTCTCAGCGGAAGTACCCGGCTCATCGGTTGGAGTTCATGGCTTTAAAGTGGAGTGTATGTGAAAAGTTCAGCCATTGGCTGAAAGGTCGCAGTTTCACCATCTGGACGGATAATAATCCACTCACTTACCTTTTAACGAAGCCAAAACTTGACGCATGTGAGATCCGTTGGGTGTCTAAACTTGCTTCCTACTCTTTCGACCTCAAGCACTTACCTGGGAGAAGTAATGTGGTTGCGGATGCCTTGAGTCGTGACCCCTTTGCAAAGACTGTTGGCCAGAGGCTGTTGAAGGAACCTTATGCCACTTTGGTTCGGGAAGCTGATGACATGGCAGTGGATTCTGTGCAGGACGTTTTCAGAGTCAGTTGTCAGTATCAAGTCCGAGGTTCGGCGGGTACTCCCGTTTTCAGGAGGGTGTGTAATGCAGCTGAGATTAGAGCTCTCTGTCAGGCTCATACTGACTGGACTGATGCGGCGGAATACAGGGCATTGCCTTTGGTTCAGCTCGTCCAACATTTGTCGAGCGGTCAGGATGCGTTACCCATGCTTTCTACCCAGGAGCTGCAGTTAAATCAGCAGCATGACCCCTGCATCTCCAAAGTGTTTCCTTTTGTTACATCTAAGAAAAGACCATCTAGGCGGGAGAGGCATGGTGCTGACTTGAAGGCCCTCAGGTTGCTAAAGCAATGGGACAAGCTGGAGGTTCATGACGATGTCTTGTATAGAGTAACAAGAGACCCTGTCACCAAGCAGAAGAGGTTTCAATATGTGTTGCCTCAGCTTCTTAAAGATCAGGCGTTGTCTGGTGTCCATGACCTGGCGGGTCATCAGGGTCAGGACCGTACTCTGTCTCTTGCTAGGCAGCGCTTTTATTGGCCAGGCATGGAGCAAGATGTGCGTTCATATGTCAAATGCTGTCAGAGATGTGTGGTTGGGAAGTCACCTGAACCTTCTGCTCGCGCACCTTTGGAGAGCATCAGGAGCTCGGCGCCAATGGAGTTAGTGTGCATGGATTTCTGGTCAGCGGAGGACAGCAAACAAAGATCTGTGGATGTCCTAGTGGTCACCGACCATTTCACCAAACTCGCCCATGCATTCCCTTGCGCTAATCAGACAGCGAAGCAAGTTGCTAAAAAACTCTGGGATAATGTGTTCTGTGTCTACGGTTTTCCAGAAAGGATTCATTCGGACCAGGGCGCCAATTTTGAAAGCAACTTGATTGCGGAGCTTCTCCGGTTGGCCGGTGTTAAGAAATCTCACACGACAGCATACCACCCGATGGGCAATGGGGGCACTGAGAGGTTTAATCGCACCTTGGGTAGCATGCTTCGTACTCTCCCCCTCAAAGAGAAACAGCATTGGCCACAACAGATTCAGACTCTCACATTTGCTTATAATGCAACCATCCACGAGACAACGGGTTATGCACCCTTTTTCCTCATGTTTGGGCGTGTTCCTAGACTGCCAGTGGACATCATGTTCAAGCGTGTCTTGACTGATCCTGCAGTCGCTGACTATGATTCTTATTCCAAGTCTTTGCTGTCCAGCTTGAAAGGTGCAATGGAGATTGCCCAGAAACATTCTTCCACAGAGCAGCAGCACCAAACCCAGCAATACAACAGGCGGGTCAAGGGTACCTACCTGTCTGTTGGTGACCGTGTTTTGGTTGCAAACAAGGGAGAGCGCGGGAAGAAGAAATTAGCTGACAGGTGGGAGGATGGTGTGTACACTGTTGTTGATGCGAATCCCGGAATACATGTTTACAGAATAATAGATGCAGCGGGACACACAAGAGTTGTACACAGAAACCTCTTGCTTGAGGTCAACTTCCTGCCATTCCTTGGGATTGACCAATGTGGGGATGCCCGTGTGGCAGATTTATCGTTGGACAGTAGGGAGTCTGACCTGGATGATTGCCTCTCAGATGAGGATACTGCTTCGATGTCTGGAGGCGTGACTCAGGGTGATGGCGCGCAAGTTCTCTCTTGTTCCGGAGATGAAACGGAGTCTGAAGTTTCGTCTGTGTCCGAGCTGGTGGGTTCAGAAGTGCAGATCCAGTCTAGTCCAATGCCCAGTCCTTCAACTGCCATTACTGACTGTCCATCTAATTCACTTGAACCACATGCTGACCCCTCAGTTGAACTTGATTCGAGCACGAGCGCTGGGGCTGATGGTGAGGTCAGGACACGTACAGGCAGATTAGTGAAGTCAGTAAATAGGCTGATAGAATCCATGGTTCAGAAACCATTTTTGAAGGGTCCGAGACGTTCATTTGCTGATCGTTCTCTATTCTCTTTTACTCTTGAGGGTTAAGAAGTGATGACACAAATATTAATTTTTTTTTTTCTTCTTCTTCTCTGTGAGAGGTCTTGGTAGGCCGCACACATTTTTTTTTTTTTTTTTGCAGTATGGCAAGTGTCTATGGGTTTGAAAAGAGGGCCAAGTTTTGTGCGGCGTATTAGGCGTTGCATTTTACTAGGGGAGTTTAGAGACTTGTACAACCTCTGTCCTTCCTGATCCTTGTATGAGGGGTAACTTCTGAGTTGTTTAGGGAGACTCGGTCTTTCATGTGACTTGTGCCAGGTTTTGCCAGTATAGACGTTGCTTTTTCTGTTTTTTTTTGGTCGCTTAAGGATGTTGGTGAATTTCAGGAGGGGTGAATGTAACCAGGTTAAAATGATATATTTATTTTTATTTGAAACTTCACCAAATCCTTATAAATATTGAAGATATTTTCATTTTGTATGTTCTTTATGTATTTTGAGGTTCATTGTACCCATACTGTTATACCTGTACTGTCTCTTTAAGAGATCGCTGTGTGTGTGTTGCGAGTGACGTGTGTAGTGCTTCTCTCAGTCCGCGCTGCGCTCGCTGAGGGAAGGTAAGGCTACTTTGCTCTATTCACGGGTTAGCACTGTTTCTTTTTACAACATTATTAAATGCAGTAGTCGCAATTATTGTCCACTCGTTGCCTTTCTGAGCATGCAGGACAAGTTGCGTTCCGAATATAAACTTTGTCATTGAGCTTTTAGAAGTTTATTAGCGGACACGTGTTGCTAAGTGCTACGGGGTTTCCCGTGTGTTCTGTTAACAGGAGACTGGAGACCTGTGTGAGAAAGAACCGCATGTCACAGAAATGTCTTTTTGATTTGTGCAGGTATGGGTATTTTTGTATTTTACATGTTCACTGTTTATTGTGCTGGTTGTAGTTTTGATGCTGTGAAATTCAATTGAATAAGTACATTTTATTTACTGTTAATTTTTATTTAAACATTAATGCTGTTAAAGCATTTATATGTACATGTCTCGCAGTCCGCGCTGCGCTCGCTGAGGGAAGGAGACTGGAGACCTGTGTGAGAAAGAACCGCATGTCACAGAAATGTCTTTTTGATTTGTGCAGATGCTGCAGCCAGCTCAGTTCTTATTAAATGAGAAGTCGCCAGCAAATTGTGGTCCGAGTCCTCCATCTTCCATCAACATCACCACAGAACACAACGCAGATATCACGACCAGTAACGGATGTGCATCCAGAGAAGTTTAGAACTTCAGCAGGACAGAAACACACCCGTTACACCTGTTGCGCCTGACTCGCGCTCTGTGTCACTTTCAGTTATCTCTAGGCCTATTTGTGAGACAGCAGGAGGGATGTGTACGCCTTGTCCCTTTCTTTGGACTAAAACATCATCATCTTCTGCATCCTGCATGTTTTTATTTTGTCTAGAGACGAACTCAACGAGCCTATGTTTTTGAATCTTTTTGTCGCTGGGATAGTAAATCGTGTATGCTGGACTATTTTTGTCATAACCGACAAAACTTCTTTACCTCTAGAGTCCAACTTTCCTCTATGATGTTTGTATGCATAACAGATCTGTCCGAACTTCTGCATCCTAGCAACATTTGGCTGCCTACCGGTTAACATGTAATAAGGTGTCTGTTTAGTGCGCTTGTTAAAACACCTATTCCTTACGACTGCGGCGGTCTGGACAGCATATGTCCACAAATATTTTGGTAGCTCGCTCTCGATGAGCATACATCTGGCCATATCAAACAGTGTTCGCCAACTGCGTTCGGCTGTGCCGTTTTGGTGCGGGGAATATGGGGCCGAGGTTTCATGCCGGATACCTTTCTCGCTCAGCAATGCCCGAAACTCTCTGCCCGTGTACTCAGTCCCGTTGTCAGATCGCATCGATTTTATTGTCCCATAAGGGGCCATATCAGCTATGAACTTTTCAGTAGCTTGCACGGTGTCACTCTTTTTTTTCAGAAAATAAACAAATACAGCACTAGAATAATCATCTGTAAAAGATAATGCGTATCTGTGACCATCTAGAGACATTGGATCTATGGGGCCGGCTAAATCAGTATGAACCATGTCAAATGTCGCTTTGGCCCTTCGATCTAGATTTCTGTTTCTGGTTTGCACAAATTTCCCTTGTATGCAGACCTCACAACTAGGGGTAGGTATGCCTCCCTTTTTATCAATGACCATCCCATCAACAACATCACACATTCTCCTTAAATCTGCAAAATTACAATGTCTGAAAATCTCATGCCAGCTCTGCAGATCTAAGCTTTTCTTGCATTTGTCATTACAGTCATTTTCTGTTGTGTGTAGATAATAAAGTTTGTTGTGCACATGTATGGGGAATTTGGTACCGTCTTTATGTAGCAGGACGTTTCTCTTCTCGCTGAAAATCACAGTAGCTCCATTTGAAGTAGCAGCCTTCACGGAGAAGATATCTTGAGGGTATGTAGGAATGTACAGGGCACCCTTCAGCATTGTTCGGAATGATTGTCCCTTGCTGTCGAGTAGCCACACCTCCGCGTCAAACTTTTTGAAGTTGGCAATGTCTGTGACAATATGTGACGTGGCACCTGCATCGACCATCAGCCCTCTTCTCACACCAGGCACCTGCTTCTCCGCGTCTTTGTCACTTATCTGGAAGGCGAACTCCTTACACCCAGTCCTCTCTGAAACTCTCTGTGCTTTGTCCCGCTGTTTCCTCCGTCTACAACTTGCACTGTTGTGAGTGTTACTTTTACATTGATGGCACCACTGTTTGCGCACACAGTTTCTGGCTATGTGGCCTCTGTTGCCGCATTTGTAACACACAATGTCCGTATTACGTCCACTCGCTCCCTCTCGATCATGCTTTGATTCATAATGCGCTCTTGCCTTCATCACATTGTCCTCAAAAGCTGTTGCACGCATGGTTTCATTGTCCTCAAAACTTCTCAGCTTCGTCTTAAATTCAGCAAAAGTGAACTGATCGTCAGTCTGGGTTACATGGATTGCAAAGGGTTTAAAAGTCTCTGGTAGCCCTTTTAAAACCATCGCTATCAGAAGGCCATCACTTAATTGTTCATCTGCTTTTCTGAGGGCAGTGATTGCAGTCTCTGCTCTGATTATATATTCGGTGACGCTCTCATTTGGTGATTTTTGCAAAGAGGTTAACTCGGTATACAGGTTAATTATCCTTGGTTTTCCTTTTCCATCGTAGTACTCTCAGAGAATCTTTAGCGCTGCGCGGCCATCATCTGCTGCTTCTCTCATTATAAGCGACAGGCTCTTATCATCCAGGAACTGAATGAGCTCCGCGTAAGCCTCTGCATTTTTCCCCTCCTCCTCCTCATCATCGGCGATGGGCTCTTTTAGGATTGTGTCCTTCAAGCCTTGTAGACAAAGGTGACCCAAAAATTTTGTTTCCCACAGTTCATAATTTCTCTCGTCACCGTCAAAAACGAGTCTCGCCCAGCGGCTACTTGGTCCGGCGCCTCCGTCTTTTCTGCTCATGTTGCAGGTTCACACAGAATTCAGGTGCACGCTGTAAACGTCGCGACTCTCACCCGACAAGTAAATCTCACTGTGCGTTATGAGATCTGGGCCCATAACCTGTTAGCAGAACAACTTTTTACGCAGCGTTTAAACGAAGACACAACCACACATGAACTTCTCTTTGCTGTGAACATCCGCATTGCGGGCACACGCGCTTTTATTAAGTTCACCTGTAGGGTCACTAATTACACAGGTTAGGTCACATGACAACACATGGGAAATCAAAATAGAAAAACAAATACAGACAGGGGCATAATCTCAACACAAAATGAAATTAGAGCACAAATCTCAACAGTTACAATTGTGATAGCATGACGCAGGCTTGATCACTGAGCATTATGTTACTTTGGTCAGCATTTTCACATGACTCAACTGACGTGAAGTTCAACTCACCCCCACGCCTTCTTTGCAGTGTGGCGTTTGCCCGTAAAGAGACGGTCGTTCTCTTTACGGGTCTTGATCAATTCAGCCGTGATTTCGTCGGTCCCTGTTAAATCACACATACAATTTATTTTTCACATCATTTGGCACCAATGCACACTATGAAACGCTTTAGTGTCACATTCAAATAAAACTCTATTGTCATGACACGTCTTACACACCAATATTATTTTCAGTTACACCTAAAGGAATGACCATCATATAGTTGACTGATTAAATAGTATTTCAACAATGTTACCTAATTCTATGATTCCATAAACATTTGTGTGAATTAAAAGTTATTTAAATGAGCAAGGATAGCAAATTCAATTGATTTCAATGTCCATCCTCTTGCATTATATATTATATATTTTTCTTTTAGTGGACACATGAAGTGGGTGAATGTTAGGAAGAAACGCTACTTACACTTAAACAACGCGTCTCCCGCCATCTTGTTCATATTTCACACCAGATGCGGGGGCGGAGTTTTTATACCGTTCAGGAACGTCTCTTCCGGAAAGTCAGCTCTCGTGTCTCCTCGGTCATCGCTCCTCAGATCAGCCTCCTCGCTCCTCGATCCTCTCTCTTCCGTTCGCTATAAGAGCTTTGGGACGATCCTCAACATGGCGGCTTTGGAACTACTTCCGGTTCAGCCGAGGACCGAGGACCGAGGAGACTGCAAATAAGACACTTGGGATGCACCCTATGATACTATTCTGAGAGCACATGGTAACACACCTTTCATTGTTGTGACTTGATCCCTTGTCACAATGTGTTCGTCGTGCTCTAGGATGGGAAGGTGACACCACATTAGGCATTTGGGGAAGTACTTTTTGCACCGTGAAAGATCAGTGACCTAGTGTGATATTTAAAAGAGAACAGATTGCGTTAATTAAAGTACGATCATTAGAATTAGGAAAAATATCTAAGTGTACAAAGGCACCTTTTCTCACAGCTATTTTGAATAGGGCCATCTTTACAGTCAAGTGTGATAATTACTCAGATGTTATTACAATTTTCAACATAGCAACTGAAAATATTCATTTATATTTGGCAGTAAGTTGCAGGATTCTTTTAAATTTGAAACTCCACTAATTACTGTCCTACAGTCCTTTTTCAATCACTTTATGCTGTACAAACTGTGCTTGGACAGAGGCAGGTATTTTACCTGTGTTCAGTTGAGCAGGCGTTGTTCCTCTTCATCTTCTGACAACACCAAAGCAGCTGCAAGCCATCAATGGATTCTCAAATGAGATATTCAATAAAGTTAAAAACAAAACTATTCACATGTGAACAAGGTGGGTTTACAGAAAACTAAAATAGATTTTCTGCTTTTTCTCGGTCAAGAAGGCACCATATATATATATATATATATATATATATATATATATGGTACATATATACATTTTTTTTTTTCTCCTCACATTTCTACTACATATATGATCCAATTTCACTACAGATTCATGTTTCAATGGTTGAAGTATCCCTTTAAGTGGTACCTGAAGTGGGAATGTTTATTTGACACCGTTAGGGAAAGGCCAGTGAGAAGTGCAGCTTCCATAGTGTCGGTTTACAATCAAAGCATAAATCATTTGTAGATACTATTTGATCCAAGTTCTAGCTGTAACACTTTTTTTTGCCAATTTGTGTAGTTGACGTCCCATTTAAGTCCCATTTACCAGCCAACATGTGGTATATATTTAAACCCCAGTGGTGTGAAAAAATGTAAGCATCTCTGGTATAAAAGCTGTTTAAGGGTGTATTCACATCTAACTTGTTTGGTTCGCTTGAAACTAACTAAAACCCTGGTGCGGACCTTTTGAGTAGGTGTGAATACAAACCATCGAACTCAGGTGCGCACCAAACAGCCGGACCGAGACCCAGCTTAAGAGGTTGTCTCGGTTTGCTTCCAAACGAACCCTGGTACGGTTCGTTTGAGGTGTGAAAGCAACCAGACCTCAGTCCTCTAAAAATCGTACGGCTTTTTGGACATAACAGGCTCCCGTTGCCTCGCGCATTAAGGGAAATAATTGTTTGGTTAGCAGCACAGTGTTCTTGTTTGTTTCTATTGCCTACTTCTTTGATATAAGACGCGGAGGTAATCTTTAGTCTATCTTTCAGACACTTTCACTAGTGTATCATCGCTCTGTTCTTTTATTATCCAATACATTTAAATCACACAGACTATGAACAGAACATCAGCTGCAGCAGAGGTTTCCTGCCGCTTTTCCCCCGCGGCAGTCTGATCCTCCTCCTTTCCCCTGCGCCACATACGTCATTTATAACCTCGGCCACATTCATCATAACACCGGTTGATTGCCCACACATAGATCTACATTTTTTACACAAATATTTTCGTACCTGTACTAAATGGATGAAATTGTTGCTAAAATGTTCAATACCAGGACAGCGAGTGCAGCATGCAAGTTCTCCATGATTGTTTACTTTCATCTTGCGATTACCGTTTTACCCTGCCCTAAACCTTTTTATCCAATGATTGAACGAGTACACAAGTGCACACGTGGTTTTGTTTATGAATTCTGGGCCTCTTGCGAAAAGTGCAATGTGAAAACAAACTGCACCAAACCAAAAAAGAAACATTGTATTTGGTCCGAACCAAAGAAAGCGGACTAAAAGACTTTTCTGGTGTGAATACACCCTAAATAAGAGGCTAGAAGAATAACATACTCTACTCACTGCTTATTTATCATAGTGTTTTTAGTTCATGGTCATGGTCAGGGTGCTACCAAAACATTGCAGCTTTATTTGTTTTTGTTTAATGCTGGTGCTCAGGGGTGACATACTGGATCAAAAAGTCACATATTCTTTAAGATGAGATAAGATAATCCTTTATTCATCCCGCAAGCGGAGAAATATACAGTGCTACTGCAGCAAAGCAGGATAGCAGAAGAAAATCAACCAGTGACATTCTGATGGCCTTTCTTTAAAGGTTTAATATAGTAAATATCAAATATAATCTAAATAGCTGAGGAAAGACATTCTAAAAAGAGAATGAATTCAGATTCCCTGTGGGGTTGTGGTTCTCAGTCCTTTGTCACACTGATGGTACTGTGCTCTTTAGCACAGGATTCAGCCCAAATAACACATTTTTGTGTAAAAGCGATTGAGATGGCATCCTTTTTGCAGCAGCATGGAGAGATACTTGTTTCGTGTTTTTTTTTTTCACTTAATTTGATCAGACACTCTAATAATAAAATCTTGAACTGGTTCATCTGATAATTGCAAAAAAAAAAAAAAGCTGAATTTGAAGCTCAGATTACCATCAGCTAATATCAACCCCCAACATTCAGGTACAGAAGGAAGCCCAGACAGAAAAGTGGCTGATAATGTCAGACAGATTGTTATGACATTTTCTCTCTCACAGCAACTGTAAAGGAAAAAGGCACTCAGAGAGGGTTGAGATGTTGTATAACCGTGTCTCTTTGAAGAAGATTCTGGAGTTCAGTGTGTATGTGAAGGAGTGTGCGTATATGGTGTAATTGTTATGTAAGCAGCTGCTTCTCTGTCAGTTCATATTATCTGTCACTGTGACCTGCTGAATTCCGCCAACACACACAAACATCCATACATGACCCTGAGTTTAATGTGTACACGCACACACACACACACACACACACACACACACACATCACTGAATACAGATGAAGTGTTTACTGAATCAAACAAAAAAGAAAACAACATCTTGACAAATGACAAAAGATCAGAAAGAACAAAATTGTCTTTTCAATAGGCTTTAAAACCTATGCTATTTTCAGAAGGCTTTTATCTGCTGCTGTACACACCTGTTAGTCTTCTGAGTCATCACCTTAAAAATACCAAGCTGAAAAACAGGATGTGATGCATTTTATATTTGTGGTTTGTTTGGATAAAAAAGGAAGCACACATCAAGCCATGTGCTCTCAGAGTAACTCCAGGAGCAGCACAGATAAGGCACGTTGTTAATATTCAGGTTTGCAGACTTAGAGAAAAGGACTCTATTTTTGCTTATTGCTCTCATGTTTTCTGCAACATTGCTTTCTTTTTTTCTTCTAAATACACTTACACTATTTATTGCAGCAGTACATGGTTTGAGTTTGTTGTCCAGGCTTGTCATACCAGCATATGGAAGATGGCCTGATAGCTGGATAGGTGCCAGATCAGTGATGAGCAAGACACCGAACCCCCAACCGCTTTGGTGTGCTACCTGTGTAGCAGCCCCACTCTGACATATCTCCATTAATGCATGTCCACAGGTTCTGTTTGTGCATGTGTGTGATTCAGGCCTGCTAGAATGAGAAGCATGTCTCTAAAAATAACAATAAAAGCCTAAAAATAAAACTTAAAAAACAAGAAAAGAAATTCATAAAATATAGATAAGATGCATTTGATATCTTATATATTTACTGTATGTTTAAAATGTCCATCCATCCATCCATTTTATGCTGCTTATCCGGGGCCGGGTCGCAGGGGCAGCAGTCTAAGCAGAAACGCCCAGACTTCCCTCACCCCAGACACCTCCTCCAGCTCTTCCGGTGGGACCCCGAGGCGTTCCCAAGCCAGCCAAGAGACATAGTTCATCCCAAAGCTCATGACCACAGGTGAGGGTAGGAACGAAGATCGACCGGTAAATCGAGAGCTTCGCCTTTCAGCTTAACTCTTTCTTCACCACCACGGACCGATACAGCAACCGCATGACTGCAGATGCCGCACCGATCTGTCTGTCGATCTCACGCTCCATCTTCCCCCCACTCATGAACCAGGCCCCCGAGATACTTGAACTCCTCCACCTGGGGCAAGGACTCCCCACCGACCCGAAGAGAGCAAGCACCTTTTTCCCGTCGAGAACCATGGCCTCAGATTTAGAGGTGCTGATCCTCATCCCAGCCACTTCCCACTCGGTAGCGAATCGCCCCAGTGCGCGCTGAAGGTCCGGGTTCAATGGAGCCAACAAGACCACATCATCCACAAAAAGCAGAGACGAGATCCTGTGGTCCCCGAACTGGACCCCCTCCAGCCCCTGGCTGCGCCTAGAAATTCGTCAATGAAAGTAATGAACAGACATGCTGACAAAAGGCAGCCCTGCCGGAGGCCAACGCGCACCGTGAGGTCCGACTTACTGCCGGCAATGCGAACCAGACTCCTGCTCCGGTTGCACAAGGACCGGACTGCCCTTAGCAAAGGGCCCCGAACTACCAACTACTCTCTGTGACTTTAGCTTGGGTGATGGACGAGTCTACCTCTGAGAACTCAGCCTCTGCTTCCTCAGTGGAAGACGTGACGCCCGACTAGTTGAGGTCAGCAGCTCCCCACCTCCACTGTAAACAGTGTTGGTGAAGCACTGCTTTCCCCTCCTGAGGCGACAGATGGTTTGCCAGAATTTCCTTGAGGCCAACTGAAAGTCCTCCTCTATGGCCTCCCCGAACTCCTCCCAGAGCCCAAACAGTGCGTGGAAGTGAGCCCGACTATATCTAGCCGGTACCTCTCAACCTCCTGTACAAGCTCAGGCTCCTTCCCCCCAGTGAGGTGACATTCAACGTCCCAAACACCAGAAGCTGCATCCGGGGATCGGGTCCGATCCACATTGCACCCGATCCCTACGGCTATCTCTGTGGATGGTGAGTCCACAGGAGAACGGGCCCGCGTCATCCTTTCGAGCTGAACCCGGCCGGGCCCCACGGGCAAAGGCCACCAGGCGCTCTTCTGCGGGCCATAACCTCAGGCCTGGCTCCAGGGTGGAGCCCCGGCTCCGCCATGCCGGGCGACGTCACGGTCCTTGTTATTATGTCCGTCAAAGGGGTTTTATGAACTGCTTTTAGTCTGACCCGTCACCTAGGAACTGTTTGCCCTGGGTGACCCTACTGGGGGCATAAAGCCCCTGACAACATAGCTCCTAGGATCATTCGGGTGCTCAAACTCCCCCACCACGATGAAGTAGCAGTTCAGGGGGGAGTGTTTAAAATGTGTCAATTATAATTCTTTAACTGGTGTGCTTCAATCTGCATGACACACGCCAACCTGAGGAGGTCCATTAGACCAAAGTCCCTCCACATGGTTAGTCTCCATTTAACATGTATTATACACTAGTACAGTCTTTAGAGGTGTAAATCTATATAAATAGCACTAGTCTGGTGTGTGAATTAAAAGAAGGGGGTGGATTTTAGTTTGAAGAGAGGTGTTTTAATGACAAGGTAGCTCAACTGCACACCTATCAGTCTGGCTGCAGGTCTTGAGCACACCAGATGACAGTTTAGTGGGCGACAATCCCAGGCTTTGTCTGTTTCTTCATTTGATTTAAATAAAAATGGTTAATACTGGTTTTAGCATTACGTATTGTTCAGTCCCTCCAGGATGTCGCCATGTTACAATCACAACAATTTACACAAATTAAAACAATCCCCGCAAATTCTGGGCAACCGTACAAAATACGAGCTCTGGGAAGATACAAAATACAGAGTATCGTACATTTTGAAAAGAGCAACCCATGAAGTCAACACCACCTTTCTGAAAAGATGAAAGAGCTTGGGCTCAAAAATGCACAAAAATGACGGTGTGTGTGCGCGTGAGAGAAGGAGAGAGAAGTCACTGAGTGAGGCAGAGGAATATGCTTCACAAAGTAAATCACTCTGCTCAGGTTATGGATTTGTGGACATAGGGGATTGATTGAATGAGAATGACATTGCCTCTGAAGCGCTTGTGTTTATGGTGTTTTTGGGCTTCAAGGATATTGGAAGGCTCTACTTTCCTATGGCAGTAATACATATAGGAATTTAAATCTTTCACCAAATTCATTTTGCAATATTCTAATGTTCTTAACCACATTTGAGTTATTAATTGCTTTAACCCCTATAATCTTGGTGGCATTCCCATGTTGTCATGTCATCACAGCACCCTTATCGTCAAATCTCAGGTTTACAGGGTTAATTTATATATTAATTCACATTTGTTTTATAGGTAATGGACAAGCTATTTGACACCCTGAACAGCCGCTAGCCAAGAGCCAAAGGGTTTAAAGCCCCCCCTAGGAATCCCTCTAGGAATTGAACGAGCACTAGGGAGTTCTTGTCAAGAGCCAAGGAGTACTTGCCCTCTTTAAAGCTAGAAGATGGCACACCCCTTTTCAGAACAAAGAGGTCTTTTGAAATAGTAAATGTTCTGTTAGTGATGCACTCATAGCTTTTTCACCCTACCTAAGAACAATACTCAAATTCTGTGTAGTCGCCATTACCCAGTAAAGAAATGTTTCCTATAGCCCAACTTTACCGGTGTCAGTGCATCCCTACAATCAATGAAATGCTCTGTTTTCTTGTTTATCATCACGTTTAGGTGATTCTCTAATATGTTCTGCTTCACGTTCAGATCTTCTGTCTTTCTGTCTGCATCAAGTTCACAAGATGCACTGTCCTGTAAGATGCTCTTTCCTGTCTGTATTGAGTTCATAAAGATGCTCCTCTACAACGAGTTCATATAGTGGAACGTATTATTCATATGATACATCTTGCTCCAGTGTGTTTGCTATCTGCAGATTTGTCTCTGTTCCTTTCTATCCTGGGCTTCGTCACCAATATTGACATTGATGTTGGTGGTTCAGTACTGCTTGAAGGACAGCGATATGTACTGACCTACAGGTTCAGCCAGGACCACTTGGAGCTGCTCTTCAACACCATCAAAGCATACGGTAGGGTTCATATTTATCAGCTGCAACACTAAGTGACATGAAGTGTCAGCAAATGCTCATTCCACTATTCCCTCACATTCTATGTCCCTCATGCACCCCTACCCCCGTACCTACCTGTATGCTTTATGGCTTCACTGCTAAATCCTACCTTTAAACATAAAATAGAACTTTAAGTACTTACCCTTGAACATCAAAAAGAACTTTAAGTTATTTAACCTTGTTATGGGTTTAATTCTTATGGGTTTTTTTAAGGTGGCTGGAATAGCAACCCTAATGCCAGCCAGTTTCAAATACATCTTCCGGAAGCTGATGGCCCGGTGTGAGGTTGTTAGAACAACCAGCAAAGGAAATGTGATGGCACAGGATAACACAGAGACCCTACCAGATTTAGCAATGACCTCTGCTGCCCAGTCCTACCACATCAACACATCTACCAGATGCAGATTTGTCTACTGTAGAAAGAGATGATCTTTCATCCCCGTTTGCTGACATTTCTGCCCTTGTACAAGACCACAACTACCTTCCCACCCGAATGATCGAATGGTAGTCACCTAATTTCCCCATGCTTCCTGACTATAATTAGTGTGTTTGCCTTTAGGCAGCCACCCTATAGTTCTGGTCTGATTTTATAGATAAACTTAAACCTATGGCAAAACCCAGCCACTTTAGTTCTAGATAAAAAAAAAAAAAATCCTTGGCAAAATCCAGTCAAAACATTTCAGATGAACTTTCTATGGCTGGATTGGTCAAGCCTCACATGACATCACATTGTTTTATAGACTTCTGTACAGTATATAGGCAACCACACTGTCTAGTTACATTGATCTACCTCTAATTTCAGGATTTGCTGTGCGGCGAGCCATGATAAAGCAGTCCTGTGATGTCTGCTGTGCCAGCCTGGTGATGGATGCTGTATCTGCCAGTAAGAACCAGAGCTACCACTTGCTTACTCTGAAGAAGGGGTCTTGTGATACCATCTGAAGGCACGGTGAGGGTTGTTAGAGCCACAGAGTGTGCAATTTGCCAGGCATCAGCAGGCAGACAATCACAGCAGGAGGTGATCTACATTGAACTTGCAGGAAGGCCTTCAAGGTCTGTCTAACATTGGGTCAGTTGTAATGAAACTAAAGAAAATGTCTTGCATTACAATATGATAACCTCAATAGTTAATAGTTATTAATGGAAAGTTTTGAAATTGTTTGATGTTAAGCTGTGTATACCATTCTGAGCAACTTGACCCAAAACTCATTTTGTAAGTATTTGAGTTTTTTAAACATGTTGTATATAAGATATTTGCAGTGTGTTATTCAATGTAATGTGGCACTACCCCATAATTTCCCCTTGTTCAGGAGAAGCAACAAGGTCACAAAAATGTTGAGTAGCCTAACTTCAATTTCCTAATTTTTAAAAACAAAAAGCAAATCTACCCTCTCTATTGCCTGTACCTTGCCGTTGGTGAGAGTGCTTTCAACTAAAACAGGCTTTTGCAAAAGTTCTTTTTGCATGCCAAGCTGCCTGTGTGTTTGACTTTTTATTTTTTATGCTTGGTTGTTAATAGGTTCCTGCCTTGGGTGGAGGAGATGCATGTCACTCAGAGTAACTGTTGTGACAAACCAATTGTACAGTATAAAGGTAGGAAGCATGGCATACAGCACAAGACAATGTTTATGACTTATATCTTTAATCTAGCGATGCCCTGATACCAATACCAGTGTTCGGCATCGGTCCGATGCTATCTTTAAGTACTTGTACTGGTAAAACTACGCAGATACAATGGCACCAATACCACTTTACGGCGGGAACGTTTAATTCATTTCAGCGAGAAGATGGAGAGAAACGAGATGTTGGTGGTTTGGAGATATTTCATTTCACAGAGTTTGTTAAAACTAGCAGTGTGAGACAGCTTCAGCCAACTTTGCAGCTAACGATGGAGAAACAAGAGAAAATGCCAAGAGACAACCCGTGTGTGGCAAAAGTAACAGAAGCTCATCGTCTTCTAAGTGGCTGGATGTATTTTATTATCTTAAAAACTAAGCTATGCCTCCATTTCAGTGGCTTTTGTACTTGGTATCGGTGAGTACACAAATGTAAGTACTTGCACTTGTACGCCAGCCTGGTGATGGATGCTGCATCTGCCAGTAAGGACCAGAGCTACCACTTGCTGACTCATTGTGCCAACCGACCGCATGAGGCATGCATCAGGTTTTACACTGAGCAGGATATTTGCCTTTTTTCAATATCAAGTATGCAAAAGAACAGACTTGTGTTTTCATGAAGTTTGCAAGCGCACAAGTTCACAAAAATACAGTTGAAAGTACATAAGTACATTAGAAAATATTTCAAATAATAAAGACAGTCCCTCAATACTGATTTAACTGTAGCGATATTCAGAACCCTCATCGCCAATAATCAAAAATTATTGACATGATCGTCCAGTTAATGTTGGAAAGCATTAAATCTACAGTTTTAAGTTGAAAAAAAAAAGATTTCAAGAAGCTTCAAAGACATTCCTAAAACACTGAGAACAACAGGCTGTTGATAAACCAACCTGCTTACTCTCGGCCAAAGAACAAAGGAATTGATTGATGTTTTGAAGGCTCTTCCCCACAGACCAGTGTTAGGAACTACAGTATGAACATTAACAACTCTTCACAGCAAACAGGAAACCCAACACTCTGTGATCCAAACAGACTGACTCTTTCTCTGTGTCTTTATGACCCTAGTTAAGAGTTCAAGGGTTCCTCCCAAACCTCTCGATGTCTTCATGACTTCCCGGAAAACAGAAAATTTAAATCATTATGGGTCTACATGAAAAATGTGTATGACCACGTGTGCACATAGTTCAGAGTTGAACCACGCCGATTTGTGTATCTAACCGCCCTGCAGTCTCAAAGGGGGTCTGTGGACCCCTAGTGGTCCATGGTGTAATTTCAAGGGGTCTGTGAAAATCAAACATTTCTTTAAAAAAATCCTATGACATTTACAGGAGGTACTCAGGTTACGATGTATATAACCATTTCCGAAATTACTGTACTGTTAAAGCTATTTTCTTAGAGCCAATGTATGTCTCCTTTTTTGCTCTTAAAACTTGCAGCACAGACTGAGTATTATGTGCAACAATTCTAACACGCAAACATCACCCCACCTCTGCTAAAACTTCTGCTGACACAGCACACAAACATTTTAGAGGAGGCACCTTACTGCAACTATATAATCCTGTGACTTTCGACATTCGTGGTCTGTCCTCTGGTTATGGTAACTGACCTGCAAGTCAGTGAGGTAGACCCCTCTGCATTGTATTTCCTTGCTTTATTAAACCTTCTGTTTTTTCCAATTTGAACCTGAATCTCTTCTTTCCCTTCTCTAAGAAAACCAACACGCACAAGGTGACTTAAAAAACCTTAAACAACTTGGTGGCCGCCGAAGGGATCTGGAGTTGGGTTGAGAAGGCTTCAACGAAGGTCCCAAAGTGGCACAGTGGCAAAAGAAGTCATTCTTGCTGGGAGGTGTGGCCTGTCACGACCGATGCCTTCCTCTCAGGCTGGGATGTAGTCTGGCAGCACCGAACAGCTCAGGGGCAGTGAGCTGCTCGGGTCGGCACAGACCACATCAACGTCTTGGAACTACGGGCTGTGCACCAGGCTCTGCAGTGTTTTCTGCCAGGCCTCAGAGGGAAGCATGTCCTTGTGCGGCTGGAAAACATCCCAGCGGTCTCTTAAATAAATCATCAGGGGGGCACCAGGTCCACCCGGTTGCTGTTCGTATCCCGGGATCTCTTGATTTGGGGAGCCCCCCGCCTGGCAAGTCTAAGGGCAATGTACTTACCTAGGTTAAGAAACTAGGTAGCAGATTTCCTGTATCGAGGCAAGCCTTCTCCAGGGGAGTGGCGTTTGCACCCAGAGGTGGTGCTCAGCATCTGGGACCACTTCGGCAGTGGGACAGTGGACCTCTTCACTTCAGAGGCAACAACTCAGTGCCGCCTCTGGTTCTCCCTCACAGAGGTGAACAGCTCGCTAGGTCAGGACGCCGTGTTTACGATTGGCAAGGGGTTCCCCTATATGCTTTCCCCCCGCTTCCGTTGATACAGGTGGTGCTTCAGAGGGTTCTGCAGGAGGGTCACAGGCTGCTCTTGGTGGCCCCGTTTTGGCCGAGGAGGAAAGCAGGACTTCCATAGATACTTTTTATAGGGACTATTATAATAAAAAATACAGGTCAAAGAGGAGAATTAATTCAATTTTATTTTTATATTCCATGATTCATACCAAAAGAAAGACAATAACAAGTTGGTCTTGAGAATATATGGAAGTATACAAGCCTCTAAAAACCAAGCTATAAAGCCTACACTTAAAAATGGGAGAGGTAGTCAGAAATACAAATATCTGAAGAGATCTGGATGAAAGTATGTGAGACACAAGCAACCACTGCAAACTCAAGATCACTGAGAGAGTGGAACCTCTGTGGTTAATCACGTTTATGTTTTTTGGGCTTGTCTTAAAATCCAGTCATTCTGGTGAAAGGTGCTACCCAGATCAATGAGATTGTTGTAGTGTATTTAGATTTCTCTTTTGTTACTTTAAATCTTGGTAAAATACCAGAAACAGCCCGACACAAGGATAAATACTTATTGAAGATACTCTTGGCATATAGTAGAAAAACTATAACTAGGAAATGGTTGCAACTAGAACCTCTAACACTGGACCAGTGGCGCGGGGTTGTTCAAAAAATTTACTCTATGGAGAGACTTACTTTATAAGACTTCAGTTGGAAAAATGCATTAAATGCTGGGAAAAATGGATTGAATAGTATGACGTTATACCACAATGTATATGTGTAAAAGAATACTTTGTTTTTTACCTGTAACACCCATAATGATCTCATGTTCCTTGTACATGTTAAGTAAAGAAATTTGAAAAAAGTGAAGAACAAAAAACAAAAAAACAACAACAACGATCTAAACCACATCTCTGGTGGCTTATTTATAATGTAAAATATCAGGTTGATTAGTGTCTTAACATGGAAAAATAATGTATACTTGACTGAAGCTTGTGGATCATGAGAGAACATGTCCGTGTGTTCACCATATGGTCTTTTTGCTTTTTTTAGTAAAACACATAATTTCCTCTCTCCTTGAACACTCAGTCATGCTTTTTCCTTTTTCTTCTCTGGCTTCAAAGATATAATCTGCTCAACGGACTGCAGAAATAGTGAAGCGCTGATTATTAGTCGCTGCTTGGCTTCCTTTCTGCGTCTGTGAGCAGGGGAAATGTGAAGCACTGCTGGCAGGAAGCCCGGCTGACTGAATGTGGTTGTAATGAGGGGCTACAGGTAGCCGCCCGTGGTGATTTCAGCTGAATGACGAGGAACAGCCCTCTGCTCTCTGCAGGGAGAGTGTGCCTGTGCCTGTGGCTTCACACTGAGTGCACATGAAAACCTGATCATGCTGGTTAATTCGCCTCATCAGATGTGATTATCAGAGCACATGGAGAGTAATGTGTGAACTGAGCCATTAGTGCTGCTGCTAGTTTCTGTCCCGACCTTTGCAGCTGCATATGTATAATGGAGTTCTTTACTTAAAAAAATAGAATCACAGGTAAGATGTGCTTACCTGCTTTGAGTCAGTCATTGTGTGACTTCAGTTCATGCCAAAATCCCAGATTGAATCATAACAGATGTTTCCTGAGATTTCTTGCCAAAAAAAATCTGTTGTTTTAATAAATATGTTCATCTTATGTGGTCGTCATATTTTATATAAGCATCATGTCTCTCTGTCAAGTAGACCAACATGGTTATCCTGGCTATTACTGTAAATCATATACTGAACATGATAAGTTTTTTGGGGCCATTTTGATGCAAGCCGTTGTTTTGTTTAGCTTCTTGTCTGTCACCTTCTCGTTTTTAAGTGTTTGGAGTTGGACAAGAGAAGGAGAGTGGAGTTGAGGAGGAGCACATTTTGAGTTATACAGTGCATGTAACAGGTTAATTGATTGGCTGGCTGTTTACTTAAAGATACTTTTTTATAAAGAAAAAAATGGGAACATGTGGTAGATCAGGTATTTTGCGTTAAGTCATACATGGAAATTTCGGTTCTAAGGGTTGGATTTTCTCTCTGTGTAAGACTTTTTAATGTCTTCACCATCCCACTAGGTAAATCAGCTGAAAAAGATCTCTCTCTGGCAGGAGAAACATCTCAGCACATCGCCACTTCCTTGGATGTTTTGCCACTTTGTTAATTCCCAGTTTTATCCATGATAGAATAGCAGAGGTTGAAAAATCATACGAGGACAGGGGTTTTCAAACTGTGAGAAAGTAAACAATAAAACAATAAAATAAAAATCTTTAATTATCTTATCTATTTAAATATAATTTTCTTTTCTTATAATTTATTACAATATATACTTACACAATTGAAAAAACTTAAATCAGACACTTGTTAGGCCTGTGTTTGCAATTAAACTCCAATGACATTTTTGGGGACAGAATCAAATCAGTCAAACACCAACCAACGTCATTACTTCATACTGTGTGTGTGCACTGATTATTTGCATATTACTTCTAATTGTCATGCATAAATCACTTTCACAGATGCTTTCAACAATAACCTGATTGGCAATAGTGCCTATCATTATGCTCACCTCTAATGTGCTTGGAACAACAGTTCTGTGTCTTGCATTCCCATAATGTGTTTTTGATGCAGGGAGGGACTGTAGAAAGAAAGAAACGCAGATCCTCTTCCATCGGCTCAGGATTGCTTGTTGTAGGCAGCCCCCTCCCTCTGACATCTCTCCATTAGTGCATGTCCATAAGATCCTGTTTGTGCATGTTTGTATTTCAGCCTGTGTGTAGCATCTTCAATAACACAGAGTAGAACGGAAATTCCCCTCAGAGAATGAATAAAGTGTTTCTTCTTCTCTCATCATTTCTTTGAAGTCCATATTACAGCCACCTACCAAGGGCCCCTCTACTGGCCATTCAAAGATAACTTTTAAAATAAGACTGCAAAATGCTAAAGTTATTGAGAGAAGTTTCCATGGAGACAAGTGATTGAGGATGTAGGAAATGTGGTGATATCCACATTTATTATAAATATATTTTGTATAGTGGATGTATGGAAACACTATTGTGGTTCCAAAAAAATGAAATTACATCATGGTCATTGTCATGGTTTGGTTTTGTTCTGTATTTATTCCTGTTTTAGTTTTCATTATTTCCCTTGTGTTCTGTGTATCTATGTTCCTAGTGTGTTTTCCTGTATTCTTGTGTTCTTCTATGTTGCCTGTTAGTTTATTTCCTGTCTTGTGTTTTAAGTCTAGTCTTTAGTGTTTCCTGTTTTATTTTGTATATCTGGTTTTGGTGGTGTCGGTGTCAAGTTGTACTTTGTACTTGTCTTCAGTGTTCTGGTCTTGTGTCCTTTTGTTCCTTGTGTTTCCCGCCTTCCTGATTACCCTGATGTTCCTCACCTGTCTCGTTAGTCTCACCTGCGTCTGATTACCCCTTGTCTATTTAGTCTCTGTGTTTGCCTCAGTTTCTTGTCGGTTCATTGTATTGTCATGTCATTGTCAGTGTCTTTCGTGTGTCGTCATCTCTGGTTGTTGCTTATCCCTGCTCCCTGTGTTTTCTCCGTCTTGGTTTTTGGATTTTGGTTTTGCTAAGTAAGTTTTTGTTTTATCTTTTTGTTAAATAAATCTTTAGTTATTTTCTGCAATTGGGTCCTCCTCTCCTGTTTCCTGCCTGCTTCACCGTGACAGTCATTGGTGATGTTCATTGCCATTTTGTTTTCTTGTGGGTGTGTGTGGTTATCAACGTGGCTTGTTTATTTGCCACCAGTCTAGTCTGCCTTATTTCCCTCAGAACACAAAATGTCCACACAGAACACAAAGTTCACCCATGACTGTTTACAGACTAGTGGTCTAGCCTGCACCATTTGTAGGTCCCTAACCCTTCTCTTGTTGATGCCTTATTACTTTATTAGCTGTGCTCTGATTCTTTTTTGTGACGTTTTGCAGACTCAATCTGGATAGTGTCAACTTTTGCTATCCTCAGCATGTCAGTTCTTTTTCTAACTTCGTTCGGTGTTTCACTATGGGAATCGCCTTGTCGTGACCAATCTGGAAGCTCCAATGACACGTCTGTCAGAGACAGACAGGTCGAACTGTATTTGGGCACGCCCCCCTCATATACAGTCGACCCACCCACCTCAAATCATTCTCGCTTTCTTCCCGTGAAGATCTTAAGGGAACTCCCTCAGCTTATCTAAGCTAAGATAGTCAGGCACTGCTAAGCTGTTCACGGACGTCCCGTTAAGGTCTACGAACGCGGTTACCGGCTTCAGCTCGGATTTTCTGAGCAAGTCTGTTATAGACGTTTTAGGATTTTGCTTACTCGGAACAGTCTCCGCGTCAAGGCGAGCTGTTCTTAGACTACATAGTATTCGTTTACTGGGCAGTCTAACGAGTTTGAGGCTACTGTGTCACGGCGAGCCTATACCTAGCCTAGCCTAGCCTCGCCTCGGGTTGTTTGGCTAATTGGGGTGCCGAGTCTTCTAACGTGTTACGACGAGCATACTCCCCCCCGCTTCGCGTCTGGCCCGGGCTAAACTCCGGTCGCTAGCATTACTAGCCAGTAGGCTAACACGTCGACTTATTATTCAGTTCCCCCTTTCTGGTCACTATCTCCAGCCCCCGCCAAAGGGCCGGAACCGAACTCCAAGGAGACTGCATCCCGCCTGTGCCCTGCGTCGTGCGGGGCATCTATCTCAGGCAGGGACCCTCACCCGACGTGCATAGTCTGCATGGGCACTAAGCATGCCCAAGCATCCCTGGCTGACCCCCAGTCATGCCCCCACTGCACATCGATGCCAGAAAAGATTTTGGAACGAAGACTGAGAGTAGCAGTGGCCAACAGTCAGGACCCATGCCTGACTACAGCCACACCACAGGCTACTACTAGCACCCATCAGCCACGAGCTGCGCGCAGCTGGGCGGACATGATGGAGGACGAGTCCCTGGATATGCCTCCACTTTTCGAGGACCTCCTCGGTGTGGAACCGGGCACTGATGAGGCAGAGGGCGACGCCAGCTCTGACCTTCTCGACATGGAGGAGATGGAGGATGACACCACATTTCCCGTCCAGCAGTCCAGGCCGCTCAGTGCATCTGACGCGGCCTCCCCTGTGGATAGCAACTTGTATGAAGTGTGCAAGCGAGCTGCTTCCAAATTAGGGATCCCATGGCCTGCAGCCCTGGATGCTGGAGGGACAGAGAGGGACCTCTATGATGGTAAGAGGCTCCCACCAGCCCAATCTCCTGCCAAACAACTCCTTCCTGCAGTACCAGCTTGCATGAAGGAGATGAGCCGTTACTGGTCTAGCCCATTTAAGAGTAAACTCCCTACCAAGGGTTACTCTCAGCTGGAAATTCACAGGATGAAGGACCTGGGGCTGGCCGAACCCCCAGCGGTGGAGCCTTCAGTGGCTTACCACTTTCACCCGAATCGTTGTTCACTCTCGGCATCCAGCAACGTCTCTGTGCCTAATAAAATTGGCAGAGAGAATATTCTGAATATACTGCCTCCATTTTCCAGAGGATGTACAAATATGGGGCTCAGTCAGTATGTTCTCTTAATGCCACGACTCTGCTATCTGCATATCAGGCCGAAATCCTGGAGGACATGGGCTGCCAACTGGACAGCGGGTCACCTAACCCGGGCCTCTGGGATGAGATTTGTGTTGTTAATGACCTCATCCTATGCTCCTCCCGAGGTGCAGTGCAGGGCTGCGGCCGAATTATGGGACTCGCTGTTGCCGGTGAAAGGGCCTTGTGGCTGAACCTCTCGGGTCTGAGTGATGCACAAAAAGCAGACGTTATGGATGCAGCATTTGATCCTGCTAAGGGTCTTTTCGGTCCCGCTCTGGAGAAAATGAGGGAGACCAGTACTCTCAGAAAACAGGAAGGTGAGGCTTTCGATCTCTGCCTCCCTAGAAAACACACTCCTCGTTCCCCTCCAGCACAGAGGACTGGCTTCGCTGCAGCTGCTGCTGCAGCCAGGGGGAAACAGGGGGGTGCCAGACCACAGAGACAGGCTGCTGGAGAACAAGCCCACCAGCACCCTCAGTCACTAAATAACAAGCCGTGGGGGAAACACTCCTTTGCGGCTGTGGCGGCTAAAAACCGCCCCTCCAACCCCAGGGATGGGAAGAAAAAGAGGTCTTCCTAACTCCCCCTTCTCCTCATCCTCTTCCTTGCAAGAGAGCAAGGACAGAGGAACCAAGCCCCGAAGCGCTATGTTCAGAGGCCCGGACCTTTTCCAGTTCCCCAGGGCTCCTCATACATTTTGTCTCTCCTCATGTTCAAGAGGTGATAGAGCAAGGGCAGCAGACTGTACAGTGTCACCAAGCACTTTCTTTTCACAAAGAAATAAAGGGTTCAGCCTCGCAACCAGGCCAGGAGCCAAGGGCGAGTTGCAAAAAACAAAACAAAAATAAAATTAAACATCAATCAATCAATCAATCTTTATTTGTATAGCGTCAATTCATAACAGGCGTTATCTCGAGACACTTTACAAAAAGCAGGTAAAGGACCTTACTGTTTGTCTGTTAACATTAACAAAAGAGCAGCTAACAAGACCATGCTCATCATTATGTTTACAAAAAGCAGGTAAAGGACCTTACTTATTGCTATATTACAAGAGCCCAGCTTAATCCGTCATAGTGTGGCAAGAAAAAACTTCCTTTTAACAGGCAGAAATCTTCAGACGGAACAGCCATCTGCTAAACTGTGCTGGGCTTGAAAATGGGATGGGGGAGATGGGACAAGATGCAGAAAGAAGAATAGGATAGGTTTGGTGGCGGGGGGGGGTGTGTCACGCCCCTCTGTTGGCAGCGCTCCCTCGTCAGGAGCTGGGAGTGACGTCACTGAAGGGAAACCCCCGAGGTCCCCTCTCAGGGCGGGCAGATCGGTGGCGCGCATGCGCAGTACCACCATTGATTCTGTCAATAGTTTCTCGGGGTTACAGACTACAGTTCGCCATGAAACCACCCAGGTTCAACGGTGTGTTAGCTTCAGTAGCCTACAGAGATGCGGCACGTGTCCTGGAGAACGAAATAAAGTCTCTGTTAGACAAACAAGCTATCAGAGCTGTTGCAGACGGAGAAGTAGAAATCGTTTTTTTCTCCCGCTACTTTCTCATTCCAAAGAAGGGGAGCTCGTCTCTCCGTCCTATTTTAGTTTTAACAGACACCTGCGGAAATACACGTTCAGGATGTTAACACACAAAGTACTCTGCCGCTCTATTCGCCCCGGCGATTGGTTTGTGACAATAGATCTCTCAGATGCATATTTTCACATCGCCATTCATCCCACACACAGGAAGTTTCTCAGGTCTGCTTTTCAGAGCAAAGCTTACGAGTACAAAGTCATCCCTTTCGGGCTTTCCTTAACGCCGAGGGTTTTCAGCAAGTGTGTGGAAGCAGCGCTGTCACCGTTACGGAACAGCGGCATCAGAATATTCTCGTACATAGACGATTACCTTATATGCGCCCACTCGCGCGAACAGGCAATCGAAGACTCCACTACAGTGTTAAATCACCTCATGGATCTTGGGTTCAATATAAATTGGGCGAAGAGCCGAGTGGCACCCATGCAATGTACAGAATATCTGGATCTCAACCTGAATTCCCTCTCCTATCGTGTCACTCTGTCGGAGGGGAGGCTGATGTCTCTCTCACAGTGCCTCTCCCTTTTCCGGCTGGGGAAAATTATGACATTCAGACTCTGCCTGCGTCTGCTCGGTATAATGGCCTCTATGATCTCTGTGGTTCACTTGGGTCTTTTAATGATGAGGGACTTTCAACGCTGGGTAGCATCACTGTGCCTGTGCTCACGACGTCACCTCAATCGCAGAGTGGAGGTATCACCGGCATGTTCAAGGTTCAAGGTTCAAGGTTCTTTATTGTCAAATATGCTCCATGTTAACATACAGCACAGATGAAATTGCAATCCCCCCCAACCCCCCAGTGCAAACCTGCAGTGCATAAAAAGAGCACTAAAAAAAAAACTAGCAATACTATACAACAAATAACTTAACTAAAGACATTTGGACAACAAATAACGAACAACAGACAATAGACAGACAAGGGCACTTGTGAGTGTTCCACTATGAGGTAGAATGTGGATAAATTACTATGAGGTAGAGTGTAGATAAATTACAGAATTAACAATATAAACAGAGTGCAGATTAAGTTACAAAGTTAAAAAGTGAGGTAGTGTGCAAATAGTGCAAATAGCATAAACAATACAATAAACAATACAATAACGGCTGTGCAGAGTTTTAGGGTGCGTGAATTAGTGGAGCATGCGGGGGGTGGAGGTGGAGGGGGGTGATGCCAGGACCTGTAGGGGCAGACTGTGGCAGGATGAAGGGGGGGGATGGAGGGCAGAGGGGGCAGAGGGGTGAAGGAGGGTAGAGGTCTGAGGGCAGAGGGTGGGAGGAGGCGGAGGGGGGATGGAGGCAGGGGCAGGAAAGGGGATGAGTGGACGAATGGGGGGGAGAGCAGGGAGGGAGTTGAGTCTCCTGACAGCCTGGTGGAATAAACTGTTCTTGAGCCTGCTCGTTCGAGCACGGAGACTCTGCAGTCTCCTCCCAGATGGCAGCAGGCTGAAGAGGCTGTAGGACGGGTGGGTGGGGTCACCTGCAATCCTGGTGGCTTTGCGGGTGAGACGTGAGTTGTAAATGTCCAGAAGGGGGGGAAGAGAGACACCAATGATCTTCTCAGCTACTCTCACGATGCGCTGCAGAGACTTACGGCAGGACAGGGTGCAGGCGCCGTACCACACGGTGATGCACATGAAGCTGGACATGATGCTCTCAATGGTGCCTCTGTAGAATGTGTGCATGATGGAGGATGGGGCTCTTGCTCTCCTCAGTTTGCAGAGGAAGTAAAGGCGCTGATTAGCTTTTTTGGCCAGTGATGCAGAGTTGAGGCTCCAGGACAGGTCTTCGGAGATGTGCACACCCAGGAACTTGGTGCTGCTCACCCTCTCCACTGCAGCACCGTTGATGGTCAGAGGAGCATGCTGGGTGTGCGTTCTCCTGAAGTCCACAACAATCTCCTTCGTCTTCTCCACGTTCAGATGGAGATTATTGTCCTTGCACCACAAGGCCAGCCTGCTCACCTCACTCCTGTAGATTGACTCATCGTTGTTGTTGATGAGACCCACCACAGTCGTGTCGTCCGCAAACTTAACGAAGAGGTTGGAGCTGGAAGATGGGGCGCAGTCATGGGTCAGCAGAGTGAAGAGGAGGGGGCTCAGCACACATCCTTGGGGGGCCCCCGTGTTCATAATGATGGTGCTGGAGGTGTTGCTGCCGACCCGAACTGCCTGTGGTCTCCCTGTCAGGAAGTCCAGCAGCCAGTTGCACATGGGGGTGCTTAGGCCCAGGTTGTCCAGTTTGTGGATGAGCTGCTGCGGGATGATGGTGTTGAATGCTGAGCTGAAGTCGATGAACAGCATTCTGACGTGGGCGTCCTTGGTCTCCAGGTGGGTGAGGGCTGAGTGGAGGGCAGTGGAGATGGCGTCGTCGGTCGATCGGTTAGGCCGATATGCAAACTGGTAGGGGTCCAGGGTGGGGGGAGGGCAGACTTGATGTGCTGCATGACCAGCCGCTCAAAGCACTTCATGAGGATGGGGGTTAGTGCGACCGGGCGGTAGTCATTGTAGCAGGATGGAGACGGCTTCTTGGGGACCGGGATGATGGTGGTGGCTTTGAAGCATGTGGGGACAACAGCTTGGCTCAGTGACGTGTTGAAGATGTCGGTGAGGACATCTGTGAGCTCCTCAGCACAGTCTCTCAGGACACCACCTGGGATGTTGTCAGGACCTGGCGCTTTCCGTGCATTTGTTCTCTGGAGGGATCGCTTCACGCTATCCCGGGAAAGCGTCAGTACCTGGTCGCCAGGAGAAGGTGGCGTCTTCTGTGCTGGAGTGCTGTTGTCTGCCTCAAAACAAGCAAAGAAGTTGTTGAGGTTGTTTAGCAGAGAGGTGGAGCTGTCACAGGTCTGCGGAGGGGGCTTGTAGTCCGTGATGGTCTGGACCCCCCGCCACAGGTTCCTGGTGTCTCTGCTGTCGGTGAACCGGTCTGCGATCCTCCTGGAGTATTGCCTCCTGGCCAATCTGATGCCTCGTGACAGGTTGGCCCTGGCAGTCCTTAGGCCCACCGCGTCCCCAGCTCTGAAGGCAGTGTTCCTGGCCTTCAGGAGCCTGTGGACTTCACCTGTCAGCCATGGATTCTGATTGGCCCGAATGGTGAAGGTCTTGGTGACCGTGACATCGTCCATGCACTTTTCCATGTAGGACGTGACGGTCTCTGTGTACTCCTGGAGGTCGGTGATGTTGTTGTTGGTGGCTGCCTGTTTAAACATGTTCCAGTCAGTGGTGGAGAAGCAGTCCTGGAGTGCTTCTGTGGACCCTTCAGGCCACACCCGTACCTGCTTCCTAACTGGTTTGGTGACTTTAACCAGTGGCCTGTTAATGTATCACGGCTCTCCGCCACTGGAGGGAGAGAGCGACTATTACGGCGGGTGTTCTGCTGGGGGCGGTGTCATCCAGAGTTACCATGACGACGGATGTGTCTCTGACAGGTTGGGGAGCAACCCTAATGGGCAGAGCAGTGAACGGCGTTTGGAGCCCGAATTTAGCCCAGGCTCATATAAATGTTTTGGAGCTTTGGGCTGTGTTGGGGTCCAGCCAGAATGACAAAGCTCAGGCTGTGTCGTTTGGAGAACTACAACAAAAGACTCTTTATCCCAGCATGCCTTGCAGGTACTCCCAGAATGCTTTGCCACACCTAACACATAGGTGTGAAGTCTGGGAGGTATAAAGCCGGCCATGCTTCATTGTTCTGCCTCTTTCAAACGTCGTCTGGCGACGTCCGAGGATACCCAACTCTGTTCCTGTTTCACAGCACGCTTCTCTTTGTTTAAAAGTTTTGGCGCGCAGTTAACCGAAGGCCTTGAAGCATACCGACGTCCAAAATTCCGAGCTTAGATCATCCACTTGAACGCATCTCCAAAGAATAGCGTTCTATTTCTCCCGTATTGAAACGGTATTGAGAGAGACTGTAAGGATTACGTCTCGTTCCGTCCTTTAAAGAAAGGACACCCACGGAGATCACCTCGCTCAACGGAGGACACGACGGCCCTGCTCACCCTCTGGGACGCGCTACCATCACCATACAACTGCAGGAAGATCGTTCCAGGACCCCCTTTTCTCCTTTCATCAACTGTGGACAAACGGTTACAAGTGAGGCTTAGCTAGGTCTGGGCAGTTAGATATAGAGAGTGTGTTTAATAACTGAGTTATTATTGTGAAACGGTGATAATATTTGCTTGGTGTTTGACCACTGTGTCTTTGGTTTATGAGAGCAAAAATCTCTTTTGTGTTCTTTATTTGTGCCGCTGTGTCCCGTGTGTTTCTCTGTGAGCTCCCACGTCATAACCGGGTAATAGACTCACTATCAGAAAGACTAGTGTGAACGCTGTCTGATACAAATCCGGCCACTGGCTTCTGATAAGTGAAGTAAACTGTGCTCTGAGTTGTGGTGAGCTCCAGCCCGAGATTGAGCGGTCGAGGTGCGTTGTTTTCTCTCGCTCTCTCGCCTTTACACACACACCTTTCGGTAGGCGCACACACATAGAGATCTGTGGCTTTCCAGACGCTGCTGAAACGTAGATCACGTTCTGTGTCCGCCATCACTTGACCACGCGTGGTCGCCGCCATTTTTGATCGCTGTCTGTCTGTCTCTGTTTGTCCCTCCCCCTCTCACTCTCACACACACACACACACATACACACATGTGCCACGCTTGTTTGTTTTGTTTGTTACTTGTAGTTTGGTTTATAATAGTTGTTTGTTTGATTGAGTTTCATTGATTAACTTGATGTTGCTTTGTTAAATAAATTCTATTATATTTTACAAAGTCGTTGTTTGTGATCACTGTGAATTTGCTTTGTGACTTAGGCTGGGTGAAAGGGCTTTGTGTTCGGATTTCACACCTTCAATTAAATACCGATTATTAATTATTAATGATATTAGTATTTAATTAACTAATTTTGAGACTGATATTTTGTAATATTTTGGTTGTTTCCTGTTTACAGGGTGGTGCCCCGCGGTTTATTAAACGCAGTTTAATAACAATTATTGATTTAGATTAATAATTAAATAAACTTAATTATTAATTTATTTTGACAATCAAATTTTACATCATAAAACCCAACATAATCGGTGGTCAGATATTCGCTCCTGAAAATCCCCAACAGCTGTGTTTTTGGCACTAAAACATTTTCTGGTGTTTCTTCAGGGACAACATGTTTTAATAAAGACAGACAACACCACGGTAGTGGCTTACATCAATCGGCAGGGTGGCACTCGCTCACTTCAGCTGCACAAATTGGCTCGGGAGATAATTATGTGGAGCAGCACCAGGCTCCTGTCTCTCCGAGCGACGCATGTGCCAGGCATTTTGAACAGGGGTGCAGACCTTCTGTCACGGGGAAACCCTCTTTACGGGGAGTGGACTCTCCATCCACAGGTGGTGAAACAAATCTGGCAGAGATACGGCCGTAGATCTCTTCGCCTTTACAGGAAAACGCTCAGTGTCCACTGTACTTCTCCCTGTCAGACGTGAGCGCTCCTCTGGGCGTAGACACACTGGCCCATCCATGGCCAAGGGTGCTGCTTTATGCATTTCCACCACTCAGCCTGATCTCTCCCACCCTAGACAGAGTGAGAGAACAGGGTCTCTCTCTGATCCTTGTGGCTCCACGCTGGCCATCCAAACATTGGGTGGCAGAAATAATTCTGCTTCTGGACGACGAGCTGTGGCCACTGTCCCAGGCACGAGGGGAAATCTGCCACCCGCATCCAGACCGCATAGCACTGTGGGCCTGGCCCGTGAGAGGTTGAACCTGAATGCAGTGGGTCTGCCTGAGCAGGTTATCAACACCATTCAGAGTGCGAGAGCCTCTTCTACTCGTACTCTCTACAATGGTAAATGGCGGGTTTTTGAGGAGTGGTGCAGCTCGAGGAATGTGATTCCTTTTCAATGTTCTGTAGTTGACCTGCTGTGTTTTCTACAGGATTTGATGGAAAAAGGGAAGGCTTTTTAAACTATAAAGGTTTATTTAGCGGCCATTTCTGCCTGTCATGTTGGGTTTGGGGATAAGTCTCTGCGGGACAACATCCTCTGGTTTGCCGTTTCATGAAAGGGGCTCGTCGGAAACTCCCAGTTTCTAGACCCCTGGTTCCTTTGTGGGATCTGTCAGTAGTGTTGAAGGCCTTATCTCAACACCCTTTTGAACCTTTAGAGGCAGTAGGGTTGAAGTTTGTTTCATTGAAGGCTGCATTACTGCTGGCTTTAACAACAGCGATGCGTGTAAGTGATTTACAGGCATTGTCTATTCGACCCTCCTGCTTACAGTTTTCTCCTGGGCTCACTAAAGTCTGCCTGCAGCCAAACCCGGCTTTTGTACCTAAAGTGGTGGATGTGGCATACAGGTGCCCTACAGTGGAGTTGAGGGCTTTTCATCCCCCTCCTTTCTCATCAGAAGAGGAGCGGAGGCTCAACACTTTGTGCCCAGTGCGCGCTCTGCATGTGTTTGTGACCAAAACAGCTTCATTCAGAAAAGATGATCAACTGTTTGTGTCTTGGGCTACTCCTCATAGAGGCAAGCCACTGTCTCGTCAGAGGCTATCCCACTGGATTGTAGAGGCCATCTCTCTGGCCTACAGCTCAAAGGGTTTACAGTCCCCTCAGGGCCTGAGAGCTCATTCCACTCGGAGCATGGCCACCTCCTGGACTTTGTTCAGAGGAGATTCAGTGAAGGATATCTGTGATGCAGCGAGTTGGGCGACGCCGCATACTTTTGTTAGATTTTACAGGCTGGATGTCTCAGGGCCGTCTGTGGCACAGGCAGTACTGGAGACTGTCACACCAGAGTCAGTATGAATTTTGGTGTTCAGCCTTAACAGTAGCTTCGGGATGCTCATGCAATCCGGGAGTCGTCCATATCTCCCATAGTGAAACACCGAACGATGTTAGAAAAAGAACTTTGGGTTACTTAACGTAACCTCGGTTCTTTGATAACAGAGTGAGGTGTTTCACCTTCACATCCCTCCTTGCATAGGCACGGTAAGAAACCTGTTGTGAATGATTTGAGGTGGGTGGGTCGACTGTGTATATGAGGGGGGCGTGTCCCGAATACAGTTTGACCTGTCTGTCTCTGACAGATGTGTCATTGGAGCTTCAAGATTGGTCACGCCAAGGCGATTCCCATAGTGAAACATCTCACTCTGTTATCAAAGAACCGAGGTTACGTTAAGTAACCCAAAGTTTCCCTGATGGTGTTGATGGTAAAGACTACCTTTAACCCATAGCTTAACCATAACAGCAAGCATGGCAGAGGCCTCCTCATTAAAAGTCATAATAACCATACTTGCTGCCTCAACTAGTCATGTCTGAATTCATCCCACTATATTGTTATGCTACATCGTTGAGGGTTGACATGATCGCCCTAATTAGGTGAAGTTTCACTCTATTGTCTTTGAAACTTAATGCTAATCTGCTCCTCAATAGTTGGGTACTTTAATGACAATCACCCTAACCACTCCTGGTTTCACCTGGTTGTTTTGGACACTTAATGCTGGTTTCACCTTATTGTTTTGGATACTTAATGCTAATCACTGCTCCTTTATGTTGCTGAGCATTTTAATGGCCCAATCTGCACTTAATCTGCATCCCTAACTGTCTGCATTGACTGTTTAATGACTGTACACCTCTGGCACTACCTCAAACACCACTGTACATGCACAAACAACACTAGTTTCTGGAAGGTCGGCACTTTGTTTCTAAGGCTCTTTAACTGATTACAGGGTCTCTTTCAACCAGCACACGTTTTCTCTCCTTCTCAGGTTATGTACATTTATGCTATATAAGTTTAAGTCCAATGCTAATACTAACTGCACAGGTTTAACCTGTAATTATGTTTACTCTTAGTCACATAGGGGCTCCTAAATCTTGTTTGGGGATTATTGTAGACAGATGGGAGGGGGACAGCGGGTGTGTATTGTAACTAATGTCTTGTGTCCTGCCTGTCTGTATACTGCTACTGGATGCCTTGAATTTCCCTCGGGATCAATAAAGTGTCAATCTATCAAATCTATCAATCAATCTATCAAATCTATCAATCAATCAATCAATCAATCAAGCAATCAATCAAGCAATCAACCAACCTACCTACCTACCTACCTACCTACCTACCTACCTACTCTTTCCAACAAACAGTTTTTGGACAGCAGAGCCATAGGGCAGATTTGAGGCGCCCATTAGCATTTTGAGTGCCTCCATGCGCTGCAGCAGGCTGTCACGATCAGTGGCACACAAGGAGAAGCTCCTGGACCACCTCTTGAGATAAAAAAGTTACCTGCATGGACCCTTTGGCACTCTGGAGTTTGTCCATTTCCCTCTGCTCTCCTGCACCAGCACCAGGACAGGTTGCACATGGTGTGCAAGGGAACTTTGTCACAGGACCCCTCAATTAGCGTTCAGCACTTACAGTAATTTGCAAACTGCAAACTGCACATGCGCTTATGGGCATGGCTGAAACATTCCAACTGAATTACCTCATTCTCCGGGTATGGCATAAGGGATACCACCTCCTCGAATGCAGCACTGTCCCCATCTGACAGTATCTGAGTATAACTGAGCTAGACCTGGCCCACACCAGCCTCCTTGAATCCCAAAATGTCTTGCATAGTTGTGCTTTTCTCTCCAGCTGTCAATATCCTTCTCTGTAATCTTTTCCCCATGCCTGAAAGCTTTTTTAAGGGCACACTCATGGCAATAGGAGGAAAAAACCTCAAAGTCTATCACCAGTCCCGTAAATATTACAATGAACACCTTAATCCTATCGTGTGATGTGAACCCTCTTTTCTGCCAAGTGGCATCAAAAGACGCAGATTTTTATCACTGCATCTGTTTCCTTTCTTGGCAACGCTTTTTAACCTCTGCCTTGGGTTACCAATTGATTGCATCTGTGTGTAGCTTTTGACAAACATTCATTCAGCCAATGAGAGGCAAAACAGGGTGACCCCTTGCCCAATCTGTGGCCGGCGAGGGGGTTAAGGAGGAACACGGAAGCAGCAGGAAGGCAAGAAGACTGGGCACAGACAAAGGTTAACAAACAGGCGGAGGTGGAGTGCGACGATTGGACAACACCACAATAGAGACAGAGCCAGCACCAGCACGAGGATGGCGATAAAGACCCTGCCACAAACAGGGGAAGACTGTTACGACGCAAAATACACACAGCAGCAGAGTGAGGAGCTCTGTCAGCGTTGTATCACTTTGGGAACAGTATTAACAGTCTGGTTGGAGTGCAGGGTATCTCGTTTGTGTCTGGATAAACTGCTGGCGCATTTTTCTTGTGTTTGCAGTGGCATTCGGCAGCGCGTGAGAAAGGAGGGCTAGGCCACGCTGAGATGAGAGCCGTGGGTGACACAATCCACACAAGATTCGAGAAGGAAAACAGCACCCAGCTGGAAGAAACAGTGTCCATGTTCAAGCCCAGTGACTCTGCAGCTCTTACCTTCAGCACAGAGGATGTGGTGAGAGCCCTCAGGAGGACAAGGGAGAACAGTTTACCTGGTTCAGACAAGATCATTGGCCACAACCTGAAGCACTGTGCCAAGCAACTAGGGGGCGTGTTTCAGACCCTGTTTCAAAGATCTATGGACAGAAGTACAGTCCCCCAGCTGTGGAAACGCTCCACAGTTATCTGCATCCCCAAGAAAAGCCCCATCAAATTGCTGAATTAACAAAAATTGTGCTTCACAGGCAGGGTAGGTCATTTTCGAAAACTAGCTTGATTTTAAAAGTAGCATTCTCTCTGTTCTCCGTATTCCCCCAACCCCTCCCCTCTGTGTTCCCTTAAAAAGACGCACCCCTCACTTATAGGCATTAGCGCCATGGGTCCAGAAGCGGATTTCAGCTCATGATTTGAGTCTGGGCTTGTGCATGCATGGGGTAGAGAGGCTTGATTGGTAATATAAAATGTGGTCGAGTGCCAGGTTTTTACATGTCTTCAACTGCTACAGATGACAGATTTTTTCTCATTTCTTTTTCAGAATCAATTATTAATTACTGTCAGGACCTAAAGACAATTTCAACCAAAACCTTAAAAAGTATACCTGGAGAATATGAACTACCTTGCCTTTAACTTGTTTAAAATGGGCATGTGTATATAACATTTTTCT
This sequence comes from Symphodus melops, assembly GCF_947650265.1. Lineage (NCBI taxonomy): Eukaryota > Metazoa > Chordata > Actinopteri > Labriformes > Labridae > Symphodus > Symphodus melops. The sequence continues at coordinate 23,846,159 of NC_136693.1, forward strand.
CCAGGGTAAGATTCAAGTTGAACTCACACAGTCCTGTTGCATATTTGTTCCTCTATTATTATTTTCTGTCTGGTTCTTAGTAAGCACACCAGAGTCAGCCTACAAAATGGACTCCACCTTTGTTTTTAACAAACCTCTCTGTCACTGCACGTCTCCAGATTTTCCTCCTATACTTGTTTTTTTAATATTGACCTTCATGTACAACAAATGACTTATTCTTCTGTTCAATTAGGCTGTAAACTCCACAGAAAGACATGCACAGTAAGAGTAGATTTACCCAATCATGCAATCATGTTTACATGGATATTGATCCGAAACAATGATCAGCATCAACCACCTCTCTTGTTTGGAATGATGGCCAGATGGGACCAGTCTCCTCTAAATTAAGCGTTTAAGTGAAGAATTTTTATTCTGATCCATTTTTGTACCATGTAAACATGGCTAGTGTTGGTATTTTGTGACTCGAGCAATGATAATAAAAATGTCCATACACAATAGAAAATACATTTCAGTAACTACTTCTCATTCAAAATGTATTTCCTGTTGCAACTGAATTGTGTATAAAGGTGACGAGTAGGACACACTGCTGTCTGATAAATTACATTAATGAGAACGTAAACAATATACAAAATATATAATATGTCAGTTCAGACCGTGGGCTAGTGGTGAAATTATTTAAAAAAATTACAGGACACACAGCAAAACAAGAGTAGAGAGAGAGAGAGAGAGAGAGAGAGAGAAATAGAGACTCTGATGGATGGTTGCGAGATGGTGTGTGCATGCATGCATGCATAGATTCACTGTTGCTCTAAGCCCTTTAAATAATGCAAACATCAAACAAGCACCTGAAATAAACCAGCACACTGCTTCAGTCTGAGTTTGTGGAGCTATAATCCTGCAGGTTACCCATGACTGTGACACATCTACCTGCTGTTTTAATGTTACACCAAGGAAAATGTGTAGGTATGGAAAAGAAAAAAATAAAATTGGATTTGTAAAATTAAAAGGGAACTTGAGCAATCTCCTTCGTTGATCACTATCTACTCCTAGACAAACTTTATTCCACTGGTTTCTCAAAAAACACCCAACTCTGGTTCAATTCCTTACCTTTACAGTAGACATTTGTGTGTCAGTATGATTATTTAATAGTTAAGAAGGGAGTACCACAGACTCGAGAGCTATTCATATCAAACCCATTACTGTTCCATGCACGCAACTCTGAACTGCTTACCCCTCAACACACAAAGACACCATCATTGGCTCCAGTGCATCTTCACAAGTAGCTACTTTCATAAAGCCCCCACTAAAAACAATATCTCATTCCACCTCATAGAACTCCTGAGGCAGCTGACGGGTACCTGCAGGCCATGCATGCTGCATCCCGGGCTGTTGTGGAGGCCAAAACTTGGATCTGGGAGGAGTTCAGAGAGGCCATGGTGGAGGATTTTCGGACGGCCTTGAGGAAATTGTGGCAAACCATCCGCCACCTCAGGAGGGGGAAGCCGTGCTTTACCAACACTGTTCACAGTGGAGGTGGGGAGCTGCTGACCTCAACTGGGGATGTAATTGGGCAGTGTTAGGAATACTTCGAGGATTTCCTTAATCCTACCGTCACGTCTTCCACTGTGGAAGCAGAGGCTGAGTCTTTAGAGGTGGACTTGTCCGTCACCCAAGCTGATGTCACCAAAGTGGTTGGCAAGCTTCTCGGTGGCAAGGCAACGGGGTTGATGAGATTTGCCCTGAACATCTTAAGTCTCTGGATGTGCAGGGACTGTCATGTCTGACACATCTCTGTAACGTCATGTGGAGGTTGGGGACAGTGCCTCTGGACTGGCAGACCAGGGTGGTGGTCTCTCTTTTCAAGAAGGGGGATCGGAGGGTGTGTTCCAAGGCTGAGGAATCACATTCCTCAGCCTTGGGAAAGTATATTCCAGGGTACTGGAACTCTGGAACTCTTTCAAGTTGGAAAACAGATTTGAAGCTCCAAAGACATTCCTAAAACCCAATGTGAACACCAGACTGTTGATAGACCATCATGCTTACTCTCAAGCAAAGACCAAAGGAATTGATTGCATGACTGCAGACGCCGCACCGATCCGTCTGTCGATCTCACGCTCCATCTTCCTCCCACTCGTGAACAAGACCCCGAGATACTTAAACTCCTCCACCTGGGGCAAGGACTCCCCACCGACCCGAAGAGGGCAAACCACCTTTTTCTGGTCGAGAACCATGGCCTCAGATTTAGAGGTGCTGATCCTCATCCCAGCCGCCTCACACTCTGTAGCGAACCGCCCCAGTGCGCGCTGGAGGTCCGGGTTCGATGGAGCCAACAAGACCACATCATCTGCAAAAAGCAGAGACGAGATCCTGTGGTCCCCGAACCGGACCCCCTCTGGCCCCTGGCTGCACCTAGAAATTCTGTCCATAAAAATAATGAACAGAACCGGTGACAAAGGGCAGCCCTGCCGGAGGCCAACGTGCACCAGGAACAGGTCCGACTTACTGCCGGCAATGCGAACCATACTCCTGCTCCAGTCGTACAAGGACCGGACCGCCCTTAGCAAAGGGCCTTGAACCCCATACTCCCGGAGCACCCCCCACAGGGCGCCGCGAGGGACACAGTCAAATGCCTTCTCCAGATCCACAAAGCACATGTGGACTGGTTGGGCAAACTCCCATGAACCCTCGAGCACCCGCTGGAGAGTGTAAAGCTGGTCCAGTGTTCCACGGCCAGGACGAAAACCGCATTGTTCCTCTTGAATCCGAGGTTCAACAAACAGCCGGATCCTCCTCTCCAGAACCCTGGAATAAACTTTCCCAGGGAGGCTGAGGAGTGTGATTCCCCGTGTGGGAAATTACCTAGACTTTCAAGAGACACCAAATGAACAGAGGTGTTAGAGAGCCACAGGAGGGCCTCCTCCTTCGCAGACAGCACCATACGAATGTAAATGTAATTTGATTATCACAGAGTCACTGTCTCCAGACAGACAGAATACACTAAACTTCAAACAACCATTGTAATGTAAGATCACCATTTGTTAAGTGTAAGGTCACCTCCCCATATCTCTCTGTATTGCATAAAAGGACATGTAATGTAAAGGTTAGACAGAAGATGCTCTGCCTCTCCTCCGTGCTGCACGTTATTAAAAGAGATCTGATTCAAGCACCACCGTGAAGTTCTTCTTTGAGAATTAGCAACTCTCCACCTCGTAGAGGAGAATTTCCACGACATTATGGCGACGAGTGATGGAATAGACGTTCCGCTGATTGCTACCTGAGACTGAACTGAAGGAAGCTGCCGGCCGGGGAAAATTCCGCTCCAACAAACGGAGACTTTGGATCCCACCTGACGTCAGGTACAGGGTGCAGACAGCGGACGCTCTATCTAAGTGAGTACGGCGTTTGAATCATTTGCTCAATTTGTAAAAGCCTAGGTAGCTGAAACGTAATTTAAGTCCTTTGGGGTGGTTTCAGTTATGCATTTTCGGGTCCATATAAAGCTGTGTTTATGGACGCCATGCCCATGTAATGCCGGTCTTGGAGGTTTTATGTTTTGGTAATTCCCATACCCTGCGCGGTGATGGAGGTTGATGTGTAGTGCGTTTTAAAAATTGGTAATTCCCATGTACATCCTTTGTGGTTTTGGACGTTAATGTTTTGTGCGTTTAAAGGGTCATTCCCATGTAAATCCTTCACGGTTTTGGACGTTGATGTTGAGAGTGTCTTAAAACGAGAAAAGTTAAGAAAAAGAAAAAACGAAAAATGAAACTAAAATATCTAACGAACAGCACGAGGCTGTCTGCACTTAAAGAATAAAACATGCGAAACAACGATTATCATACATATAAGGCCCACTACAATAAAATGGGCGTGTGAGTTATAATAAATAATAAAAACTTTGTTTGCGACATTCAGTGTCTGGCATGCAGATTGTATGCTATTAAGGTGCGTTGCTCGGAACAAAATGTGTCATACAAACCACCTGGCTGAATAAGTTGCGCAAAGTTTTAGTGTGTGTTTGATAAGATCCAACCATACACTGTATGGGAAGATCAGTGTGATTGTGAAGTTGTGTGAGTGATAAGCCCATTGAACGTTTAAGCACATCTGTCCTGTTCACAAAACGGGGAAAAATAAACATTTATATCTGATTTTTTCTTTCTCTGACAGGCTCTGCTGAATTAAGAGCAGACAAATGGGGAATATGTGATTTAAAGATGTTCAACTTTAGCAGTTTCTCACACATGAGATGTCTTCTATTAAAAGAAATTAAGCACAGAATGTTTTATGATGGCGTTGAGTATGTTAGACTAAAAGGTAAAAATGAAAGTAGGGAAGAAAAGAGACTGATTATTTTGTTTTTTCAAAATTAGTAGAGATTGAAAGGACAGAGAAATTAGGTTTTAAGTAAGAAAAGTAGGAGAGTAAAGAATGTAGGGTTAGATTTAAAGATGTGGACCTTCCTCCCTGCTGTCTCCACACATACAACCTCCCCCGGGATCTGTGAAAAGCTCGTCCGGAGGTAGGAGTTGAAGACCTTACTAACAGAGGGTTCAGCCAGACGTTCCCAGCAGACCCTCACTACACGTTTGGGCCTGCCGAGTCTGACCGGCTTCCTCCTCTGCCAGCGCATCCAACTCACCACCAGGTGGTGATCAGTTGACAGCTCAGCCCCTCTCTTCACCCGAGTGTCCGAGACACACGGCTGAAGGTCAGATGACACGACCACAAAGTCTATCATCGACCTCCGGCCTAGGGAGTCCTGGTGCCACGTGCACTTATGGACATCCCTGTGCTCGAACATGGTGTTTGTTATGGACAAACTGTGACTAGCACAGAAGTCCAATAACAGAACACCACTCTGGTTCAGATCAGGGAGGCCGTTCATCCCAATCACCCCACTCTAGATCTCACTGTCATTGCCCACGTGAGCATTGAAGTCCCCCAGTAGAACAATGGAGTCCCCAGTCGGAGCACTGTCCAGCACCCCTCCCAGGGACTCCAAGAAGGCCGGGTACTCCACACTGCCGTTCGGGCCGTAGGCCGAGACGACAGTGAGAGACCTGTCCCCTACCCGAAGGCGCAGGGACACGACCCTCTCGTTCACCGGGGTGAACTCCAACACCTGGCGGCTGAGCTGTGGGGCTATGAGCAAGCCCACACCAGCCCGCCGCCTCTCACCGCGGGTAACTCCAGAGAAGTAGAGTCCAGCCCCTCTCGAGGAGCTGGGTTCCAGAGCCCAAGCAGTGCGTGGAGGTGAGCCCGACTATATCTAGCCGGTACCTCTCAACCTCCTGCACAAGCTCAGGCTCCTTCCCCCCCAGTGAGGGGACGTTCCACGTCCCAAATGCCAGAAGCTGCATCCGGGGATCGGGTCGCCGAGGCCCCCGCCGTCGACTGCTGCCCGAACCACATTGCACCCGACCCCTACGGCTTCCTCTGCGGGTGGTGAGTCCACAGGAGGACGGGCCCGCGTCATCCTTTCGGGCTGAGCCCGGCCGGGCCCCACGGGCAAAAGCCTGGCCACCAGGCGCTCTCCTGCGGGCCCCAACCCAAAATTAAATCACCTTTTTAATCTTTATTCGTTTGCAGGCTAAATCACTCAAACAATACAGCGTTTTATCTTGTTACTAGACATACATAATTTCACCATACAATTTTAGCTATATATAGAGTCCAAGGTATAATACTCCATGTTCACAATACATCATAATTGCATTTTCACTATTTCAACAATCACTTTTCTTTTAGGTTTCAGAAATTTATTCTTTATTAACTTAATAAAGTTAACTTCAGAACTTTGTTCTCTCTGTGTCTCTCTTGATAGAAACTGCTTTAAACTTCTGATATCAGACTGATTGAATCAATAATTAATAACTAATTATTTATATATATATATATATACATTTTCACAAAATCAGAAAAAAGACAGACACTTGCAATACGACCAAACATAGAGAGCAAGACAAAAAAAAAAAGTAATGGCCCCGTCCTGTGGGGAAGGCACCAAGGGCCCGATCGAGCACGTCAGAGCCTCCACCCCACTCAACAGTACACAGCCCGGACACAGACATGGAAGGGGAGGGAAAGGGGTGTAAGGTGCCTATTCGAAGTTGCATGCCCACACAAATAATGCTCCAGTATGCACACATTTATGTGTCAAACCCATACAAGACCGGCCACACAAACTATGGATCCAGACTACTAATGAAAGAGAGAGTGTGTACATATATATATATATATATATATATATATATATATATATATATATATATATATATATATATATATATATTCATACACACACTACTGTTCAAAAGTTTGGGGTCAACCAGACAATTTCGTGTTTTCCATGAAAAGTCACACTTTTTTTTAATGAGTTGCAAAATGAAGAGTAAATAGTAAATAGACAATTTTAGAAATAATGATTAAATAAAATAATAATTTTCTCCCTCAAACTTTGCTTTTGTTGAATAATGCTCCTGTACTGTTCTTTTTATGTGTTATACTTCCCAAGTGTTAACATAAATAAACAGCCAGCCAAACTCCTTTTCAAGAGCCAGGAAGTGAGCGTGCTTGCTCCTTTAATTACTTCGTCAAAGTAGACAGGCTGACAATGAATTGGAGTGAAACTAGAAAAGAAAATACAAGCTACATTTAGCAGTTGGTTATGAAACAATAAAGTGTACATTTACATAAAATATATCAATATAAAATATTAAACGTGTAAACAACAAGTAAGACTTACAGCCATTGCTTTCTGAAGCATTCACACCGAGGATGGCTTTGGATTCAACATGGAGATGCAGATAGACCATGCTACTTCTGTTTACAGACTTTCTGCTTCCTACTTCCTGTTTCCTGCGTCTTCACAGCTTTCAAAATAAAGTAACAGTAAACTTTTCTTCAAATAACAATATAAACATATCTTTTCTAACAATAAAACACATCAAGGGCAGAACAGCTCCATTTGCAGCAATCACAGCATTGCCGACCTTTGGCATTCCGACTGTTTATTTGCTGAGATAATCTGGAGAAATTTCACCCCATGCTTCCAGAAGCCCCTCCCACAAGTTGGATTGGCTTGATGGGTACTTCTTGTGTAACTTACGGTCAAGCAGCTCCCACAACAGCTCAATAGGTTTGAGATCTGGTGACTGCGCTGGCCACTCCATAATAGATAGAATATCAATTGCCTAATTCTTCCCTAAATAGTTCTTACATAATTTGGAGGTGTGCTTTGGGTCATTGTCCTGTTGTAGGATGAAATTGGCTCCCATCAAGTTCTGTCCACAGGGTATGGCATGGTGTTGTAAAATGGAGTGATAGCCTTCCTTATTGAAAATCCCTTTTACCTTGTAGAAATCTCACACTTTACCAGCACCAAAGCAACCCCAGACCATCACATTACCTCCACCATGCTTAACAGATGGCGTCAGGGGCTCTTCCAGCATCTTTTCAGTTGTTCTGCGTGTCAATGTTCTTCTGTGTGATCCGAAAACCTCAAACTTAGATTTGTCTGTCCATAAAACTTTTTTCAGATCTTCCTCTATCCAATGTCTGTGTGCTTTGGCAGGAATAATTTCCTTTCATTAGCCAGTCTCAGGTATGGCTTTTTCTTTGCCACTCTGCCCTTAAGGCCAGCATCCCAGAGTCGCCTTTTTACTGTAAACATTGACACTGGCGTTTTGCGGCAGACTAGAGACTCTTATGTACTTGTCTTCTTGCTCAGTAGTGCAGTTGGGCCTCCCCCTTCTCTCTCTACTCTGGTTAGAGCCTGTTTGTGCTGTTTTCTGAAGGGAGTAGTATACACCGTTGTAGGAAATCTTAAGTTTCTCGGCAATTTCTCGCATGGAATAGCCTTCATTTCTAAGAACAAGAATAGACTGTTGAGTTTCACATAAAAGTTCTTTTTTCCTGGCCATTTTGAGAGTTTAATCGAACCCACAAATGTAATGCTACAGATACTTAACTAGCTCAAAGGAAGGTCAGCGAAACCAGCTAAACTGTTTTCTTCTTCTCGCGCAATTAGCAAACACAATGCACCATTAGATCACTAGAGTGATGGTTGCTTGAAATGGGCCTCTATACATCTATGTAGATATTTCATTAAAAACCAAACCACATTAACAATGTATGTATTTCTGACTAGTTTAATGTTATTGAAAAAAAGTGCTATTCTTTCAAAAATAAGGAAACTTTTAAAACTTTTAAACGGTAGTGTATATATACGTACATAAACATACCTTACAAATCTATTATAATAATCTCCATTGCGTGAAACACCAGCATCCAACTACACAATTTAATTTTGAATCTTTTTCTTAAAACCAGACAGGATAAGGCTCAGGAAATGTTCTTTGTCGCTGCCCAGATCCTGGAGAAAAGATGCTGCTTGCTCCATAGATACCAACTCTAAGTAATCTTTAAGCCAGCTATCCATGTCACAACAATTTGGCTTTCTCACCTTCCAATTAATAAGTATTATCCGTATGTGTGTAAAACCAATCAGGTGTTGTACTTCTTTTGAGGTTACCCCATCGATCTTATCTCCCAGTATACCCAATGTTGGATTTAATGTGATATATATATTAAGTAATTTACTCAGGAGATCTTTGACGTTGAACAAGAATTTCTGGACCTCTGTACAGTTCCAAAATTAATGCATAAGAGTGCCAGTCACCCCACAACCATGCCAGCATAAGTCAGAGACATTACAGTTTAAAACATGTACTCAATGACCAACAACACAAATTTACAACTCATATAATTTAAATTCCTCCACAGATATCACTACACCGGCTGCAAAATGATCAAAGATGGGATTCACCTCAGAAACAAGCTCACACTGTATACGGACGATTACATGCATGCACTCTGGCACTGCACACCAGTTCAATCATTCTGTAAAACAACCACTCATTCACTCTCCACAATATTTGGCTGCCATATCCCAATGTCCTCATCCCTCTCTCTACTTGGTGACACATTCACTCTTCCTCTAAATCAATGCAACATCAAACATCTCCTGGCGTCGCTAACTATTGCCAATAAAGTCATACTACTAAACTGGAAATCAAGGTCAGGAATAAACATTACCATATGGAAACAGCTCATACTAGACTACATTTCACCACAAAACCAAACCACATACTCCGAACACATAGATCATTCAGTCAATACACCGTTATCTCCCTCTTACAATCATAGCACTATAAGACATACATACCACATACCTACCACTACTATTGGTTTTCTCAGTAGTAGTGAAAACCACACACAAAGACACACACACACTACATGAGGATAGTGTACATACTTTAGATACATAATGTGTTACTATTTTCTTCATTATTGTTTTTTTTTGTTTATGTTGTTTTGTTAATGTTTTTTTTGTTTTTGTTTTACAATCGCCATTATTACTATTAATAGTAATATTCTCCTCCTACTGGGATTGTACCAGTAGGAGGATATTATTCATAGTTAATACAGTGCCCAATCTACGAAATATGGATTAGATTATATATAATACACTAATTATTTCACGTCCCATATTTATGACACCCTAGAGACTTTAGTGGCTTGGCTCTCCAGGTCAATGGAGTCCTTGCCCCAGGTGGAGGAGCTAAGCCGAAAGGTGTGGCTCTCGATTTACCAGTCGATCTTTGTCCCTCCCCTCACTTATGGTAATGAGCTTTGGGTCATGACTGAAAGAACAAGATCCTGGATACCAGTGGCTCAAAATGGGCTTCCTCCGTAGGGTGACTGGGCGCACCCTTAGCGATAGGGTGAGGAGCTCGGCCACCAGGGAGGACCTCGGAGTAGACCCGTTACTCCTCCACGTCAAGAGGAGTCAGCTGAGGTGGTTTGGGCATCTGATCCGGACGCCCCCTAGATGTTTCCCTAGGAAGGTGTTCCAGACATGTCCCTCCGGGAGGAGGCCTCGGGGTAGGCCTAGAACACACTGGACAGACTATGTCTCTCAGGCTGGCTTGGGAACATCTTGGGGTCTCACTGAAAGAGCTGGAGGAAGTGTTTGGGGAAAGGAAAATCTGGGCCTCCGGATCAGCGGTTGAACATGGATGGACCTTCATAATCACTCAGACACACCCAGAATCCTTTTTTCATGTCCTAAATGCCAAAAAAGAAATTGGCAGATACCTTTAAATAACAAGCCAGAATGACTGGAATAATTTGCTAGATACGTAAGATCAATTAACACTTTACTGACAAAAAGCCACACTGTTTTATTAGATGGCTCTGTCACTGCTTCAAACAGTGATGCCTTTTTGTCCTCTAAATTATGGGGCTTCTGCTTGTATCCCAGTCTCTTAAGGAGTTCAGATCTGCAGCCTCATGATATTGTCAGATGCCTCCACCATCAAGCATTTTTAATGTAGACCCTTTTCAACCTGAGACAACATGCAAATAATTTGAGCTGATGCGTTTAAGAGAACAATAACTTTGGAAGCCCTGCTAAATATTTCATTGTGTCCCTCTGCAGTAGGTACATGTAAAAGCACTTAAAATTGTTAACACATTGCATTGCTATGAAAATAGAGTCAGATAACATATGAACATCAATTCTTCAGGTACTCAGTTGTAAAACAACACCAGATATAAAGCCAAAACACTTGCAACACTCTGGCTTCCAAAAATATTTTTAATGTTAAGTAATCATCGTCCCATGGGTGGGACTCAGATTTTGTTTTATAACTAACACCTGAACCTTTTTTTGTATAGCACCTGGTCCTGCTTGAAATGTTTTAAAGCATGATGTAAATACACAATCATATTTTGGGAGCCACAGTATTTCAAGGCATTTTGCTTTATTTATTGTTATGACAATGCTATAGCAATGCATTCATGGCCCTGAACATCCCCAACCCCAACCATGTAAGGCTTAGGGAGAATGACCTACTATACGTGGACAGATTCACATACCTTGGCAGCGTTGTCACTAAAGAAGGTGGTGCAGATGAGGATATCAAGAACAGATTGAACAAAGCCCGAAATGCCTTTGGGATGCTGGATAATGTATGGAGGTCCTCAGAGTAGAGCTCAGTAACCAAACTCAAGCTGTATAAAAGCTGTGTCATCTCAACGCTACTTGATGGAGGAGAGTGCTGGCGGATGACCGATACAGACACCAAGAAAGTTAACACCTTCCACACAAAGAATCTGCGCAGAATACTCGAGATCTTATGGCCACAAACTCTTTCAAACAATGTCCTCCTGGAGCGATGTGAAAGTGAGACCATGTCTGGCACCATCATGAAACGACAAATCAAGTTGGCAAATGGGATGTCTGGCGGATGATCGCGAGGAGTGGAGGACATTTGTTGCTGCCCTATGTGCCCCTAGGCATAATGGGCATTGAAATAGCAATGCACTCTCTCGTGTCACAAGATCTTGTTTAAGAGTGATGATATTTCTCAGTGTCTGATAAGATCAGTACATGAAAGCAGAGCAGCAGCCACCAAAACAGTCTGATGTTGAACATGACATAACCATAGCTGCACTTTTGGATTGTGTGGCAGCATTTTAGGTACCTTAAATAGTGACATTTACTGTGGTGCACACAAGCACTAAGTAAAGACACCTACATAACCAACGCAGCTGTGAAATAAAACATTATAAGGAGTAGAATATTAACAAAAAACAACAAAAAATATCAGCGTTTTCAGCTGTGATGGCAAATCACATATCTTAAAACACTCCCTTATAAACCACATAGCTATTAATACTAGATAGATAGATAGATAGATAGATAGATAGATAGATAGATAGATAGATAGATAGATAGATAGATAGATAGATAGATAGATAGATAGATAGATAGATAGATAGATAGATAGATAGATAGATAGATAGATAGATAGATAGATAGATAGATAGATAGATAGATAGATAGATAGATAGATAGATAGATAGATAGATAGATAGATAGATAGATAGATAGATAGATAGATAGATAGATAGATAGATACTTTATTGATCCCGAGGGAAATTCAGGGCATCCAGTAGCAGTATACAGACAGGCAGGACACAAGACATTGGTTACAATACACACCCGCTGTCCCCCCTCCCCTCTCTATACAATAATCCCCCAAACAAGATTTAGCAGCCCCTATGTGGCTGTGAGTAAAGGTTAAACCTGTGCAGTTGGCATTAGCATTAGACTTAAAACTTATATAGCATAATGTACCTAACCTGTGAGGAGAGAAAAACATGTGTGCTGTTTAAACGAGACCTGTAGACAGTTAGAGAGCCTTGGAAACAAGGGCTGACCTTCTAGAAACTAGTTACATGTGTATGTACAGAGGTCTTTGAGCTTATGCCAGAGGTGTGAGTACAGTCGTTAGACAGTCAATGCAGGGAGCAATTGGGCTCAGCAACATAAAGAAGCAGTGATTAGCATTAAGTGTCCATGACAATAAGGTGAAACCAGGTGATTGCCATTTAAGTACCCAACTATTGAGGAGCAGATTAGCATTAAGTGTTGAAGACAATAGAGTGAAACTTGACCTAGTTAGGGTGATCATGTCAACCATTACAGATGTAGCATAACACAACAGTAGGATGAGACCAGACATGATTAGAGTGATTATCATTAAAGTGACCTGTGCTCAGTAAGTGACTATCAATATGCATTACTATGCATACTATGCATACTATGTTTTGAAATTAAATCAAACTGTGAAATGCATTGTGTGACGACCCTGTGGCCAGGGCCACTTGTCTCTGTCAGGCTGCTGTCTCTCTGTGTCTGTTGCAGGAGGTGTGTCCTGGCTGTCTTCATCAGCATGATCAGAGGCATCTGGGTCTGATGCACTCCGGCCTACAAAGAGCTTCTGCAGCCCTCATTCACTCCCTCTCTCTCTGATCTCTCAACTGGACTGATGCTTGCTTATGATTTAGTTCTTTTTCTTAGTACACTTCAACATCTCCCACCACATCAAGCTTTCACACACCCACACTCACTACTGATTATACAGATTAAGACACCTCACAACTTTGGTCATTGGTTAATTAGCATGCTAAATACAATATGCAGAATAAAAGAGTGGTGGCCTTTTTGAAAGAAAAAGTATGATTGGTACAGAAAAAAAGTTTTTGCTACGCAAAAAAAAACAAAAACAGTTTAACAGCTGTTAAACTGTTTTTAGGACTTAGTTCTGATTTTAAGCCATTTCCAATTTGAGGGCAGAAGATCAAGGAGTGAGTGGAGGGGACTTAATGGATCTATTTTAATGATCAGCTTCTTTCTAAGGCATTAGCTCTGGAGCATTTCTTGGACAGAGGGTAGGGAAATGCTGATCTTTTCTGATCTTTTTGCATAAACCCTGTATCTTTTAGTTTTATTTCAGAGGTTCTCAATTTGCTTAAATCAATTGCTTTTCAATTTCCTAGACTTATATTGGGAAATATCTGCATAATCATGTTTATTATTGTGTGACTTGAAGAGCTCCATAAATACTTCAAATGTAGCTACTGCTATCATGGGGGACTAGTATTTCTCAACAAAACACACTTCAGTTGAGACATTTATTAAACACAACACCTGAATCAAGGCTTGTTGTCATTCACATGACTCGTGATTGCTTGTTATTTTGAAACAGCATTCAAAGTTACTTGGGTTTCTGAGTAACTGTCGGCATGTGAAGAATTATTTTCTCATGTGTAATAACCTTTTTGTTTATTTACAGCCATGACAATGTGATACCACAGCTGGACACTGAAAAACAAATAAGACCAAGACACCTATAGGGAAATGAAACCATCACACACTGACCACAAGTGGTCCAGACATTTAAAAGGATTTTCAACACATGACAAAGTTGGTTAGAATGCAATCTGTATATATGTCTGTATGAAATTTAAAAACCAGAAGAACTGATTTAGAAAAACCTGATTCATAATATCATGATAAAATGTCTAAAACAAACAATTCGTTAACTTAAAAAAAAAAAGTCTTCTACAGTTAGAAAAATATTGGCTGTATCAAATATGTTCTTTTATCTATATGGGCCTGATTTACGAGTACTAAATTGCGTGTTCACCGCAAAAGTTTGCACGTTTGGCTTGTGGGCGTTTTGCAGGTGATTTACTAAGAACATTTGCGTAAATGACGTCAGGTGCAAACCTTGTGGAGGTGGTAGTGTTTCTGTCAGGCTTTTGCGCGTTCTACTGGTTTACGTCACAGAGAGTTTGGACGGAAAGCTGGACGACTGCAGGCGCAAAATAGATATTAGTTAGAGGCAAATGAACGTCCAGTATTTTCAAGTAATAGCAGATAAATCTGAATATAACAAAAGGAAAAAGTGGCTTATAAGAAAACCTCGGTATTAAACATGGTCCTCTGTGGCACTGGTGGGCAGTGTGTGTGCCACTCGTGCCATCGTTGCGCAGCAGAAGCTGGTCAGCGCTGTGTGATCGGACACAAATCTCATGGCAACAGGTACTGAAGTTGGGGGTACAAGCATGGTGAGCCCCCCAGAAAATGAAATGCCCAGTTTAAAATGTAATGTTGGCAAGAAGAGGGAAATAGGATGACATTAGTGTCAATGTTGAAATTCTTTAGAATGCAGACACTGTGAATGTTCAGTTACAGTTTAATCATTTCTTTTAAACTATTATTGAAGCAAGATACAAAATAAATGCATACCATTTATTTTTCTGTCATTTAAACATGTTAACACGTCTTTTATTGATCCTATGTCTCCTCTTAACTGCAGCCTGCAATGTGTAACACTGGGGCTCTTGGATTAGCACGTTCTTTTCAAAGGTGTTAAATTCAGACACCGTCACAACCACCGCAATTTTTGCCTGGCTTGGTAAATCACATTGCGTGTACTAACTTAACTTCTTTGGATTTTCTCCTCCCAGTATTTTGCACGCTGAGGCAGAAACGCCTCGTTTTGCATATTCATTAAGGCAAACGTACTATTTGGACAATACGTGTTATTTTGCTCATATAAAAGACGCAATCCTCACTGCACGCTGTTAGTAAATCAGATATCACATTTTTTGCTGGTGGTATCAAGTTTGCACATGTTTTAATACACGCAAACCTTTAGTAAATCAGGCCCTATATGTACTGTTTTAAAAACTTATTATAACCCTACCACTCCCACTTTGCAAAACGCAAGACCTCCTTGCCCATATTCTCGTAAAATATTTTTGTAAATTAACACTTCACATTGTCTGATAATGGATGTTGAATAAGTACATATTTTTTACGTTCTTCAATATTAAAGGGTTCTAATTTAGAGGCATAAGCGGCTGTTTTTAGCATAGCTGTTTAGAACTCGCTTTTTTTTTTCAACAACATGTCATGTCATGTAACATGGGTTCTGTCACTCTGCTTTGATCAGCTTTATGTGTATGAATAAATGAATGAAACCTTGATTGCCCATGGGGGAATTTGTCTTGCACTGAGAGCATAAAACACTTTACAAACATTTGTAAGACAGCACAAAAGAATGAAAGCACATATAAAACACACTAAAGCGTTACATGATTAAAAGAGGTGTAATAATAGGTGGTAGTGAGTGAGAGCAGACAGGCCGCCTCCCTGCAGGCTGACATTTCCCACACAAGCTATCAGTAATCCCTCGACTTCAGCCTGGCTGAGCTAGTTTTTGGACACACCACGGCCCATTACGTTTGCTCCAGGAGAGCTGGCTGGCAGACAGGCATATCCCTGCGCACAGCATCCTGGACTATGTAAGCTCATTTAGGGAGAGGTTGCACGCTGCTCGCGAGCTGGCCCGTAGTTCCCTCTCCACTTCCCAATGTAAGATGAAAAAACATTTGGACAAGAAAGCTCTCTGCAGTGACTTTAAACCAGGTGATCGTGTTAGTCTTGTTACCTCTTCTTGGTTCCAGTCTCCAGGCCAAGTTCTGTGGTCTTGATGTGGTGGAGCGCAAACTGAGTGCCATAAAAGTCCTGTGTGTCATGTGAACATGTTAAAAAAATATATTGTCCATGATATAACTGATTTGTCACCCGAGGGCGCTGTGCCATGCGCCTCTCCTGTGGTCACTCTGGCATCCCCGTCATACAGTCCTTGGGAGGATGAGTTGCATGAAACGCCAGTTTCAGTCCCAGGTGCGCGCTTGGAAAACTTGAGAAAATTCTTGAGAATATTAGGGAGCATTTGGATTATTTGTCTGAGCCTGCAAAAAGTGATTGTGACTGATTCATTGTCATGCATCATTGTTAGGTGATAAGCCCACACAGACAACAGTCTTAGAGCTCGAAGTTGACGTTGGTGTCCACAAGCCCATTAAGCAGCACGCTTATAGGGTTAATCAGCAAAACGTGCTGCCATGCAGAAAGGTTGAATATCTTCTGGATATCAGGTTTGCTGTGCCTGTGGAGTTCCCTGTGCCTCCTTGTACCTAAATCTGACAAAACTCCCCGTTTTCGTACAGATTTTCACAAATTGAATGCTGTCACCACACCAAACTCGTTTCCTCTACCACGTACGGATGATTGTGTGGACAGAGTGGAGGCAGCAAAGTATGTAACAAAATTGGATCTATTAAAAGGGTACTGTGTGGCGGTCCACTAGGGGTGCTCATCACCAGATGGGATTGGCAGATAGGCCAGAGGAAAGCGGATATAAGGGGTAGCACTTCCGGGTGAATGTTGTTATTGTTTTGATGGAAGTCTGAGAATAAACTCACCGGCTCCGGAATCTCGTTCTCTCGTCTCATTCTTTCGACTTCCACATTGGTGACCCTAGACGCTTGTTTGAACATGTTGAGCACCGCCGATCACGCCGCCGCCTCAGCTTCTGCTGCCTCGGCTCCATTGCCACAGCCGGTTCCTGCCGTGTACGCTGCGACAGTAAAACTCCCGGAGTTCTGGCAACATGACTCCGAACCCTGGTTCCAGCATGTGGAAGCCCAGTTTCGGCTTCGGGGGGTCACGGTGGACGAGACACGGTACTACCATGTGGTCTCTGCTCTGGATGCGCAGACTACGCGGCGCGTCATGGGTGTGCTGAGGGATCCTCTGGCTGCGGACAAGTACGGTGCGTTAAAGGCTTTACTGCTGCGCCTCTATCAGCTGTCGGATGCAGAGCAAGCCGACCGCCTCCTGTCTCTCAACGGCCTGGGGGACAGCAAACCCACCGAGCTGATGGAGAACATGCTCGCGTTGCTCGGTTCAGGGGATGCTTCATTCCTGTTTGTGCAGCTGTTTCTCCATCAGCTCCCGCCTCCGGTGCGCACGGCGTTGGCCAACTCACCGCTGCTCGCCACAAAGGATTACCGGGGTTTGGCTGAGGAGGCAGACAGGATTCTTCTGGCTGCTCGCCAGTACAGTGTTCAAGCCATGCTGCCGGCACCGGCCTGGACTGCGCCGGAGGAGCTCGAGGACGTCGCTGTGGCTGCTGTTTCGGACCGTCGTTGCAGAGGTGATGAGCTCTACTTTTACCACCGCCGCTTTGGGAACAAGGCCAAGCGCTGCGTACTGCCCTGCACTTTTCCGGGCCAGGGAAATGCCAGACTGGGGATCGTACGTCGCTCCAATAGTCCATGGGCTTCTCCCCTACACATGGTACCAAAGCCGGGTGGACGCTGGCGGCCGTGTGGTGACTTTCGCAGGCTGAAAAGCGCCCCCACGCCGGACCGCTATCCCATCCCGCACATCCAGGACTTTTCTGCGCGGCTGGCCGGGGTTTCCATCTTCTCTAAGGTGGATTTGGTGCGCGGCTACCACCAGGTACCGGTACATGTGTGGGACATACCAAAGACTGCCATAATAACTCTGTTTGGGTTATTTGAGTTCCTGAGGATGCCATTTGGCCTGCGGGGGGCAGCACAGACCTTTCAGCGGCTCATGGACTCTGTGCTACGGGATTTACCCTTTTTGTTTGTGTACCTGGATGACATTTTGGTGGCCAGTTCCTTTGCCAGGGAGCACATAGAGCATTTGAGGGTGCTGTTTAGCCGGTTGAACAAGCACGGCCTGATTGTTAACCCGGCTAAGTGCCAGTTTGGAGTAGCCGTAATTGACTTTCTTGGGCACCAGGTGTCCTCACAGGGGGCTGTTCCACTGCCTACAAGGGTGGAGGCTATTGCCAACTTCCCTCGACCGTTGAAGGTCAAACCGCTGCAGGAGTTCCTCGGGATGGTAAACTTCTACAACCGCTTCATCCCACGAGCAGCTCATCTCATGCAGATAGAGATAGATAGATAGATACTTTATTGATCCCGAGGGAAATTCAGCCCCTGTATGAGGCATTACGGGGGAAGAAAGCTTCACAGGAGGTGGACTGGTCTCCAGTCAGAGTGCAGGCATGTGAGGATGCAAAGTCTGCTCTGGCAGGCGCTGCTTTGCTGGCGCATCCCTCTCCTACTGCTCCTTTGGCTCTCACCACGGATGCGTCGGACATAGCTGTGGGTGCGGTTTGCGAGCAGTGGGTAGCGGGGGCATGGCAGCCTCTCGCCTTTTTCAGCAGGCAACTACGGGCGGCGGAGAGAATCTACAGTGCTTTTGACAGAGAGCTCCTGGCCTTGTTTCTGGCCACTCGCCATTTCAGGTTTCTGTTGGAAGGTCTGCCCAACAACAACGCCAGCTTGCCTCCATCTCGGAATTCACCACAGACATTAGGCATGTGGCGGGGAAGCACAATGGTGTAGCGGACTGTCTGTCACGGGTGCTTATCTCTGCAGTGCACCTGGGCCTAGATTTCGCAGAGATGGCAGCAGATCAGGGCAGAGATGAGGACCTTCAGGCATGGCGCATGGCGGTGACAGGTTTGCGTTTCGTGGAGGTTCCCTGCCATGAAAATGGGACCAAATTGCTGTGTGACGTTTCAACTTGTCCATCTCGCCCTATGGTTCCTGCAGGTTGGCGCCGACGGGTGTTTGACGCCGTTCATGCTCTCTCTCACCCTGGCGTGAAGGCATCTGTCAGGCTGGTGAGCACAAAGTTTGTCTGGCCTGGCATGCGGAAGGACGTCAGGGGATGGGCAGCCGCATGTGTACCCTGCCAGCGGGCTAAGATCCATCAGCACAGGACGCCACTGGAACCCTTCATGGTGCCGGAGCGGAGGTTTGATCATGTGCATGTGGATCTGGTTGGTCCTCTGCCTTCCTCCCGGGGCTGCACTCACCTCCTCACGATGGTAGATAGGACTACGAGGTGGCCGGAGGTGGTTCCCCTCTCGTCCACAACTACCGACGAGGTTACCCGGGCCTTTATCAGCAACTGGGTCTCGCGGTTTGGAACGCCGTCTGATCTGACCTCTGACAGGGGAGCCCAGTTTACGTCGGAGCTGTGGAACGCAATGGCTGCGGGGCTTTCTAGTGCAGCCACATTGCACGACGGCGTATCACCCGCAGGCAAAAGGACTCTGCGAACGTTTCCACCGCTCGCTGAAGGCTGCTCTGCGGGCCAGTCTCACAGACAGTGGTTGGGTTGACCGGCTGCCATGGGTCATGTTGGGCCTACGCTCGGCCCCGAAGGAGGACCTCCAGGCTTCGGCTGCAGAGCTAGTTTACGGTCAGCCGCTGAGGGTCCCGGGGGATTTCCTGCCTGCAAACTTGGCTCAAGGGACGTTGGGGGCCTGGCGGCCCGCTGCGCAGGGGGCTACCAAGGCAGTGGTTCCTGTACCCGTGCATCACTGTCTGCCCCGCTCCCACATGCCAAAGGACCTCCAGGCGGCCAAATTTGTATTTATCCGGCACGGCGGGCATCGCTCCCCACTCCAGCCCCCTTACGATGGTCCCTTTCGGGTTGTGAAAGCGGGGCTTAAAAACTTCATCATTGACTTTGGTGGTCGACATGAGCGGGTGGCGGTTGATCGCGTGAAGCCTGCCCATCAGGACCCGGACAGCGTGATGGTGCCTGCGCTTCCTCCTCGTCGTGGCCGGCCGCGGGCAGCAGTTGCGGACACTGTTCCTTCATTGGACAGACAGGCTGAATTGCCCGCTATTCCGGGCCAGGCTCGCCGCCGGCGGGGTCGTCCCCGACGGGAGGTGTCGTGTTTACCCGAGGGTACTGGGTGAGTTAGCCGCTATGGGCGTCCAGTTAACCCTCCTAGAAGAATTTGATTATGTGTTTTTGTGGTTTGTTTCTGTTTCCTCCTGTTGCTTTGCAGTTTGGTTTCTTTAGGCCAAATCTGGTGTTTCGGGGGGGGGCCTGTGTGGCGGTCCACTAGGGGTGCTCATCACCAGATGGGATTGGCAGATAGGCCAGAGGAAAGCGGATATAAGGGGTAGCACTTCCGGATGAATGTTGTTATTTTTTTGATGGAAGTCTGAGAATAAACTCACCGGCTCCGGAATCTCGTTCTCTCGTCACGTTCTTTCGACTTCCACAACTGGCAGGTTCCACTTTCTTTTTTTTTTTTTTTTTTAACAACTTTATTTATAATTTTTCCAAAACAAAATGAACAGAACAACGACATTTCAATCAGGAGAGACAAGTGATATTAAGAATGAATTTATTACAGTGAAAAAAGTGATTGACAGAATGAGATTTGACAGAATGTTTTGGCGCTTGGACTCTATGGGGTGGAAGATGCGATTAAGTGATGAAGTCCTGCTCGTCATTAGGATAGATCCCCCCATGGAGTCCAGACCCTGGTGGTGGAGGACTGATGATTTGATGAGACCGAGTTGGAGAAGAATTGATGGAAGTTGACTCTGCTTCTGAAGATGGCGGTGATGGGGAGGTGGAGGGGCGCACGAAGCCAGCTTGAAAGAACTAGGGAAGAAAAAGGATCATATTTAAAAGGAGAGCTGAACGATGATAGGCCGAAAACGAAGGAGGAACGCTGCGCCATTGGTTAGATGAGGTCCGGTGACAGAACAGCTGATTAACCCACGGACGGCCCAGACTGACAGCGTGAAAAGAGTGACCGAGAAACCTGATTGTGGATCACTTAAAGTCTTCCTTACTGAACTTTCGCTAAGCTTCATTTGTTAAATATTTCTTACAAAAGTTGTGCCCCCCCCCTCCCCCCTCCCACTCCAGGTGGCATCCCCACAGACACGTCCACTTAAACACTCACATTGCCGACAGGCAAACAATACATCAAAAGAAGGGAAACACACACACCTAAACGAAAACTAAAAAAAACAATAAAAGATAAATAAATACACAACATAAGACTCAAAATATATACAAAGACTCAAACTAAATATAATGGGCATAACACCAATATTTCCAGGCCCCTGACACTGAAAATAATAGAATTTCCAACAGTCAGCATATTGGTATTGAGAGCAATAGGACTGCAGTCATAGTGAGGGAGAAAAATAAAAATGAATCAATAAGCAAACAGGGAATCAGGCAAAAGGCAGACTCTTGACATACATTATGAACTGTGACCAGGCTCTTTCATATTTATCCTTAAATCCTTGTCTTGCATACCTAATTTTTTCCAGGGCCAGTCCCAACATTACTTCTCTAATCCAATGAACAAAGGCAGGAGGGTTCTTCCCCTTCCAGTTCAGTAGTATCAGACGACGGGCATGCAAAGGCAATTGCATTTTTGTGGAGGCGAGATAGTTTTAGCTCATCCCTAACTACACCGAAGATGGCTATCAAAGGGTCAGGTTGCAGTGTTTTGCCAGATATGGCTGAGAGCGATTGGAAGACTGAGGTCCAGAAACTACACAGAGAGGGACATGACCAAAACATGTGCCCCAAAGAAACAGGGGAATATTGACATCTAGGACAGTTCGGTGTGACATTGGAATAAAGTTTTGACAGTCTGTCATTAGAGTAATGCAACCTGTGGACAACCTTAAACTGGATCAGACCATGTCTAATACAGAAAGAAGAAGTGTGTATACGCTGTATGGTGTTTTCCCAAACGTCATCTGGTACTATATCTCCTATGTCCCCCTCCCACGCTACCTTGATTTTATCCCACGTATGAGGGCTGCTATCCAGAATTAATGCATACATTTTCGATACTGCTCTTTTATTGAGTGGGTTTACATTAAGGACTAGATGCAGTAGATCTTTGGAGGGTGGAGATGGGTACCCTGGGAAAAACTTTGAGGCAAAACTCCGGACCTGAAGATACCTGAAGTAATGAGACTTTGGCAGATTATGGTCTTCACGTAGGAAATCAGTAAAGAGATCTTGAAAGTAGACCAAACCGCTTCTGTGCCAAACGGCAAACGCCTGGTCTATTTGGGATGGTTCAAAAAAATGATTAGACATTATTGGAGAGAAGCTACATATATTTGTCAAATTAAAATGTTTTCTGAACTGACCCCAGATCTTAATAGAGTTTTGGACCACTAAATTAGAGTTCCGATCAGGTGTTTTAATGGTCAGTGGGAGAGGGGCTGTTAAGATTGAAATAGGGGAAACTGGGGGTGTAGCTCTCAGCTCCATCTCAGCCCAGACCGGACCCTCCCTATCTGCGAACGTGGTAATCCGGTATGTCAGCTTGACAATATTAGCTGCCCAATAGTAAAATAAAAAATTAGGTAAACCCAAACCACCATCAGATCTAACTCTCTCCAGACTGGCCTTCTTTATACGTGCAGGTTTTTTGTTCCATATGAACGAAGAGATAAAGCGGTCCAGCTGAGCAAAATAGGATTTGGGAAGAAAAATGGGGATCATTCGAAATAAGTAAAGAAACCTGGGCATTACAGTCATCTTCACTGCATTTATCCGTCCTGCCAGTGAGAGTGGGAGTTTCGACCACCTATCCAGGTCTGTTTTGGTACGATCTAAAATAGACCGATAGTTATGTTGAAATATAGCCTGAATTGAACCTGCTCTATTCCTAATGTCTATTCTAATCTCTATTCCTAGGTAAGTAAATTTGTCATTTTCAATTTTAAAGGGGAAATTTTCATAAGTGATTTGTTTAGCCAGATTATTCAGTGGAAATAGTAAAGGTTTTGATAAATTAACTTTATACCCAGATATGCTACTGAATTTTAGCAGCCAGTGGAGAAGGTGGGGCATGCTCTCATTTGGATCGGATATTTGCAAAAGTAGGTCATCAGCATAAAGCAGGATTTTGTGGTCTGTTTCACCCCTGGATATACTCTTGATTCTGCAATCAGATCTAATAGCAATCGCCAGTGGCTCAATTGCGATGTCAAACAGGAAGGGCGACAGACAGCAACCCTGTCTTGTACCTCTGTGGAGTGAAAAGTATTCTGAGATCAGGCCATTTGTCCTAACTGCAGCCATAGGTGTTGAATACAGGACTTTGATCCACCTACAAAAAGTGGGCCCCATTCCAAATTTTTCTAAGGTTGCGAAAAGATAGGTCCATTCGATTCTATCGAACGCCTTTTCAGCGTCAAGACTTAAAATAATTTCAGGACGTTGTTTGAACAAAATATGTATAAGTTATCATGAAGTGTCATTGTGCAAGGCTGTTGTAAACAAAGTGTCTCTCAGTGCCGAAAAAGTACAATCTGTACTTTTTCACTCAGGTTGTTTTGGAAAAATAATCGCTCACACACGTGTGCGCGAGTGTGCGTCATCAACAGTGGCGCCGGCATCCGATACGAAAATGCTGAAGATACCCAAGGACACGGCAACAGCGTACTCTCATATATGTTTTTATAACTAACATCATGTGCAGATATGAGTGATGCCTGCTTTTTCCCCTCCCTTATTGCTCACTCTTATCTTATGTAAATTAGGACATCTTCCTTCAATAAAAATAAAGGATGAGCAGCAGATCAGCAGAGTGGGTTTGGAGATTGTAAAACTCTGCAGTCTCTGACCCTGCTCTCCTTGCAAGTATTTTAACCTGAATTCTGATGTCTGTCTGTTTGTTCTCAGAATCTATTTTACAGATGCAGCGCAAACTAGACTAATTTAAGAGAGAGGCTGCGGAGTGTCAGTTTTGGACCTGACAGACGTACAGTCGAGTGGGGGGAAAATAACATTAAATAATCTTCTCATATTAAAAAATGATTGCCGCCCGGGAATAAAGCCTGTTTGGTCCTCATTAATAATTGTGGGAATTATAGGATCTAATCGTTGTGCAAGGGTTTTAGTTAAAATTTTATAATCACAGCACAGAAGGCTTATAGGCCTGTATGAGCTACACTGTACAGGATCCTTATCTTTTTTTAGTAAGACCGAGATCGTAGCCTGGGTAAGCGTTTGCGGTAATTTTCCATTAGTCAAAGATTCATCGTAAACAGATTTAAGGATGGGTGCAAATTTTGAGCAGAATTCCTTGTAAAACTCTGTGGGGAATCCGTCCGGGCCCGGCGCCCTTCCTGTTCGACATGACTTAATGGCAGTCATTATCTACCCAAGCGACAATGGCTGCTCCAGAAGTGACTGAGCATCCGGAGAAAGCTTTGGGATATCGAGCGAATCAAGAAACGAGTGGATCTCAGACGAGTTACTATCTACCTCCGATTGGTATAGAGTAGAATAATATTGTTTAAAATGGTCATTAATAATTCGGGGGCTATGAGATATCGAGTCAGCGCCTGTATTTATTCCTGGGATAGTTTGGTCAGTTGTTTAAGTTGATGTGCAAGGAGCCTTCCTTCTTTATCTCCATGCTCATAGTATACCTGCTTGGCTTTAAAAATAATTTTTTCAGCTTTCCATGTCATAAGTGTATTAAATTCAGTCTGCAACCATAATTTCTCCTTGAAAAGATCTGGCGTAGGTAGGAGGGCATAACGCCTGTCAATGTCTGCAATTTTCTCAGACAGATCCTTAAGTCGTCTGGAATGCTCCCTGTCCCTATGTGCCGTATAAGAGATAATTTGGCCCCTAATGTATGCTTTCATAGACTCCCACAAAACTCCCCTTGATACATCTTGGGTGTCGTTGATCTCCAAAAAGAAGTCAATTTGATTACTGAGGTATGTTTTAAAATGCGTACATTGAAGTAATTCAGGGTCTAACCGCCAGGTTCGTTGGGGTGCTACATTGGCTGGAAAAATGAGGTCCATTTGCACTGGGCTGTGATCTGATAGAACTATACTGTGATATTTGCTATCGGAGATTAAAGGTAGTAGTTCGTTATCAACAATAAAATAGTCAATCCTGGAGTAGCTGTGATGTACGGAGGAAAAGAATGAAAATTGCTTCGTATTCGGTTTTTTATCCTCCAGGGGTCCGACAGACCACAAGAACGAAGGAAAGAGTTAATAGCCACTGCAGCTGAAGAGAGAGTGTTACTTGACCTTAGACTTGACCTATCTAGTTGGGCATGGAGGACGCAGTTAAAGTCCCCACCTAAAATTAGTTTGTAAGAATTGAGGTCCGGGAGAGTTGAAAAGAAATTAAGAAAGAATTGTGCATTGTCCCAATTTGGTCCATAAATATTAGCCAGTATTAATGGTGTATTAAATAGCTTACCCACTACCACAATATATCTGCCATTAGCATCTGATATCACTTCAGAGTGTTCAAATGGAATTCCTTTCCTAACTAGAATTGCTGTTCCCCTTGCTTTATTGTTAAAACGTGAATGATAAATTTGTCCAATCCACTTACAACTCAGTCTTTTTTGGGAATTAATGTTTAAATGTGTTTCCTGAAGCAGTATTACATCAGGTTTTAATGATTTCAGATGACTAAATATTTTGCTCCGTTTTACCATATTATTCAGCCCTTACGTTCCAGCTAACAAACGAAATTGCTCCCTGTTGATTGTTTACATTATGCAAAATCATAGTGCAATAGTTTGTAATGCGCCGGCCCTACGTGTTGGCTACATCTGAGCACATCGGTATATGTTTGAGTCAAACCATTAGTCACAAATAAACCCAAAAGAAAACAGACAAAAACACACGGATAAACACAGATAAACCCCTTACCATCCTGGACTCCTGGGCTGGTCTTCTTTAACCCTGAGACTGCCCTGAAAGCTCTCCTCACTCCTCTAAGCATATAACACGTCTACGCTAACTTGAACTCTTACACAAACTCTGCAAAGGCAGAACAAAATATAGTAGGGCTGTCCTATCAATACTATGTTGCACGCATGCTGGCACTTGTTTGATCACAGGCTGACAAGTCTCTCAACACTTACAGTTGGAAGATATCTCCACAAGGCAAAAGTAAAATAAAACTAGTTATAATAATGAAGAGGGGATTCTTTAAGTAAACAAAAACAAAATAAAAACTACTATTAAGGTTATAGCATCAGGTAATAACTTAAATATTGAGCACTTGCATTTACGTGACAGAAGGAAAAAACAAAAACTAAAAAGAAAGGAATATTAACATTTTTAAATAAGATGTTCTCCGCAAAACGTGGCGTCAACGCAAAACCTTCACATACTGTAGGAAGCTATGCACAGTCATTTAACCATGGCTCCTCAGTCCAGATTCCTTGTATTTTTTTTTTTTTTTTTAGTCCACATTTATATTCCTCAGATGGTTGAAAGATGTCACTCAGCCTTGTCCATAGTTCAAACATAAAATGAATCCAACTGCAGTGTGGTGACATTTACCGGACAACATATAAGTCAGCGCGTGCCGTCTACTGCAGCGTTAATATGCAGTGTATGATACCTGTTATGGCCCCGTGAATGATGTGTCACTCTCCCTCCGTCTCCCGTGGGCGCAACTTGGTCTCAATGTAATGCTTTGCCGTGGCCGGATTGTCAAAGGATACCTGCTCGCCAGCTGGAGTCGTGATCTTCAGTATGGCTGGATACAGGAGACCGTACTTCGCATCCGTGCACCGGCGTAATAGTCCTCTCACCTCGGTAAAGGCTGCTCTCTTCTTTCTGACGGCGGCCGAGTAATCTGGGTAGATGTAGAAACGTTTACCTTCGTGGGTAATGGGACCTGCACCCATAGCCTTTCGGAGAACATCCACTTTCTCCTGGAAGTAGTGAAATTTGACGATTATTGGCCTCGGGGCATCCCCATTCTTTGGTCTCGGCTGCAGACCCCTGTGTGCCCGATCGAGCGTCGGCGTGTAGTCGAGAGCGAGAGCTTCCTTCAGCATTTCGGCCACAGCTTTCTCCGGTCGAATATTCCCAAATCCCTCTTCCACTCCAATTAGTCTGCAGTTATCTCGCCGCTGCCTGGACTCCAAATCTTCGGCCTTCTCTGCCAACCGGGCGACTTGTGCGGACAGCGTGCTAACTTTAGCTTCAAGTGCTACAGCCTGATTAGCCTGGCCATTAGCCTCCTTTTCGAGATCATCCATCCGGGTTGCGAATGTGGCGTTTTCTTTCTGCACTTCTTCGAGTACCTTCGTAAACTCTGCGCGCACATTCAGAATGTCTTTGCTTAAATCACTTGCCAGGTTGTCTATTTTCTTGTGCAGTTGGCCTGCAGCCGCCATCACAGACGAGTCGATCTTTGCTAGCACACTCTGCTCCGTTTGCTCAATGGCAGCCATGATTACGTCGGCGTCTGGCCCTGACCCTGCTTCCGCGGGCGGATCTATATCAAGCGAGTCCGAGGTGTCCGGCCCTGGCTTCGGCTTTTGATACTTGGGCATTTTAAGCAGCTTTGAGTTCAAAAACAGAGAAAAACACGACCACTCGAGGGACTTGGCTCCTTAGCGAGTGTTAACACCGAGAAAGACAAGGAGGAGAGGAGGAATATTAAGTAAATGTTCAATCTGAGCAGAGCTCACAAAAAGACATCCTCACATGTTGCTGCTCTACAGCGCGCCCCCCCCCCCCCCCCCACGCAGGTTCCACTTTCATCCCGTGCATCCGAGGTCTCTGATTTTGTTACGCCTGATCATTTTTTACAGTACACAGTGATGTCATTTGTGTAGAGAAATGCTCCTGCCAAATTCCAGAGGCTAATGAGTACTGTTCTTTGTGGTGTGAAAAACTGAAGATCTTGATGATATTGTTTCTTATTCCTCTACTTGGTCGGAGCATTTGAAAAGTGAGTGAATCTCTGACGGTGAATTTGGCCAAGGGTGAATTTGGTGAGGCTGTTATCACTTACCTGGGAAAACAAGTCGGTCAGGGAGAAGTGTGCCCTCTGTCGGCCAAGGTGCAGGCTGTCCTTGATTTTCCTGTGCCATCCTGTGGGGGATGCTTGGAAGGACCTCACCACTGCTTCTCTTACCAGGGTGTTTGGTCTGATCATACGCAGCACTGGACTCACATCTCCTGAGCAATGTTTGACAATTCATTCAAAAGATCAACAGAAGAAAAGAGAGGCCCTGTTAATACCGAGGTTTTTCTTATAAACCACATTTTCTTTTTGTTATTTTTAGATTAATCTGCTATAACTTTAAAATACTGTACATTCATTTACCTGTATAACCCACAAAAACCTTAAATACTACCTCAATCTAACTGATCAAGTGAAAGAACACAGTAATTTAAAATACCACACTATGTTTTTAAGCAAAATCTGTATTTTTTTTAAAGTAAGCTACAAGACTAGTGTTACATTTCATATGTGATTGAATAAAATGTAAATGTAATTGCCTTCTCAGTCGTGTCTGTATCATACCACTCTACTCTCTTTATCTGCATGCTGTCTTTAACACTTGAGTGTTTAACATTTAATGCAGGTTAGTGTTAAAGTACTTTTAACATTGCTCTAGAACAGTGGTGTCCAAACTTTTTTTCTTGCGGGCCAAAATTGTCGCGTTAGAATCGCTCACGGGCCACAGGTTTTTTTTTAATATATATATATATATATATATATAAATATTGGAAGGAACTTTTTGTATTTTGACCTCTTCAAAAAATAATGTAAATACACAATAACTAATTGCAGTGGGAAACTGTTGTGTTCTAATTTTTTGGAAAGAATAGTCAGGCTTTTATAGGTCTCCCTCGCTAACATGAAAAAGAAAAAAAGAACGAAATATGCCATCTGATGAGGCCTGGGGCCAAAATCTTCTGATTCTTCAATTTGAAGTCAAGGGCCACAAAAAATCCACTCAAGGGCCACAAATGGCCCCCGGGCCGCACTTTGGACACCCCTGCTCTAGAAGAACACAAGAAGTTATATTTTTTACAGCTTAAAACAGGAGAGAAAAGGTTTAAATCAATGAATACTTCATTTTATTTATAACACATTGTCTGAACGGTGGTTCAGTTATAAAAGTGAGGAGGTTACTGGTTTGAATCCTCGTCTGACAGGAGTCTCTCTATGAGAAGTTTGCATGCTCTCTTCCTTCCACAGTCCAAAGGTGTTCACCGAGAGGAGAAAAAAAAAGTAAGGGAGACCATCAGGGGTACAGCATGAAAGATATATGAAACATTCAGCATTTTTTATAATTAACCTCATGCATCTCAGTAACGTTTTAGACAACCTTGATTACTATAGTTATCACTAGTATTTGTATCAGCCATCTTTCTTCTTCCTTGTGTCTAAAATGAGGATAATAAAAAAACAATCAATTACAATGAGATTTTTAGCATCTTAGACAAGGAAAAGAACCAGAGAAAAGGTCAATACAAACAGAAACCTTAATGAAACAGATTCATTTACCAGCTCCACAGTAATGCACAGAAACACATACTCTCACACGTTATTTACATAAATGTTCATGTAAATATACATAGAACTGAAGTAACTAGTGTTAGCAGATATGACTTTAGTACTATATTTTACCACTACTTTCTATCATATAACATATTTTCACCAGCATATGTTAGATCACTACAGTTTATGTTGCTAACTTAGCTTAAAATATTTTGTTTAGTTTTGCCAAAAATAAAGGGTTTAATAACCCACAGAGTTTAGATAGATAGATAGATCCTGCTGGAAATTCAAGGCATCCAGTAGCAATATACAAGACATGCAGGACACAAAGAAAAAACGTTTAAATTCAATAATTAATATATAAAGCGTGATTTTTTAAATTATTGAATTAACTAAGTTTAGATATTTGACTTGAAATATATGGTGATTTTGTACTCACCTCTATGGTCGGTCGATGAATTCCCCTCAATCAAGATTCTTAAGTTCTTGGCGTAGCTCGGCTGCGTAAGCCATCGCAGCAGTACGCTAAGTGGGCGGGGCGTGTTGCCACGGCTCCTCCCGCCGGTCTCTACTGCGCAGACTCTGGTTGCAAATGACGTCAAGAGGAAAGCGCCCATGAGGGCCTTAAAATAGCTTCACGAACGTTGAATGGAAACAGCTGCAGTCCACACCCACCGGGCCGTACTATGTAGTGCGCCTGTGTTGACCGCACCTGATTTTGCTCGTCCCCATACGGTAGAAGTTGACGCCAGTGCCAACGGGGCAGGTGCGGTCCTGTTGCAAGAAGATAATTGTGGCATTCATCACCCCGCGTGTTTTTTTCCGTAATTACCATGCTATGCTTGTTTGTTACACCTTGTTGCCTGTAGTTTAGTTTATAATAGTTATTTGAGTTTCATTGATTAACTTGATGTTTCTTTGTTTAATGAATTCTGTTATAATTTTTAAGAGCAGTTGTTTGTGGTTTCTGTGTATTTACATCGTGAAACAGGCTGGGTGAAAGGGCTTTGTGTTTGGAGTCACACCTTCAATTAAATACAGATTGTTAATTAATAATAATATTGGTATTTAGTTTAAGTAATTTTGAGACTAATATTTGTAATATTTTGGTTGTTCCTCAATTTCAGGGTGGTGCCTGGCGCTTTAATAAACACAGTTTAATTATTGATTTATATTAATAATTAAATACAGTTAGTTATTAATGTTAATTTGACAACCAGATTTTACTTTTTACTCTTTCAGCACCACAGGTGTGGAAAGCGGCGAGGAGAAAAAAAGAGAGGAGGGAGAGAGGGAGATGAGCCCTGTATGTGCGTAATTTAGTTACGTACATTTTTACGTGCAGTTGGCATTATGAATAATCAGGGCCTGGCGCGAGGATGCCAGAGGTTCATTTTGCAATTTGTGTAGCCTATGGTTGATTCACTGCACTCTTTTTGGTTGCAATTTGCAAAAATCTATGTTTTTATCTATCATTTACGTGTGGATATTTTATGCAGATATGAAGCTCTGGGTTTGTTTTCTTTTGCATGTGTTATATTTTGCGGGTTTGCACGGGTGTCTGGCAACTTCGTGGTTTGGGCGGGGGTGTTCTAAGGGGTTCTAAGAGGTGATTGGGCTGGAAACTGTCAATCTGATCTGGCAACACTGCTCACATGGCCAAAGCGGACAGTTTGCTGATCAAGCATTTTTAAAAATGCCTGGCAGGACAGCCCCGGTGCTGCCATTTTCATTTCTTCAAACGAAAGAAAAACATCTGTTGCATAAATGGTGGCAAAGTGCAGGGTAGCAGGCCAGTAACCATTGCTATTCAAGTCATCCAGTCCAGCGGTCCAAGTGGCTCCACATACCTCGAAAATCAGATCAACCATGTTGTGATTGTATCATCCTAGAATATTCCAAAACACATCCATTTAAGTGTTCATATTGACCATGAAATCAGGGCAGGGCTTCTTTGTAAAATGTGGCAAATTTTACTCAAGAGCATACTTTACCGATCGATAGAGCTAATGCTAAATTGTTTATCTTGTGTAGTTTCTTACAGTTGTCTCTAAATCACTGCACACCTTGACTACGACAAACAGTAAGGTCCTTTACCTGCTTTTGTAAAGTGTCTTGAGATAACGCCTGTTATGAATTGACGCTATATAAATAAAGATTGATTATTGATTGACTAATAGGAGTATTCACCTAGCACTCTTGCTCTCTAGAGAGCTATTTATAGATCTTTTGTTTGTGTTAAACTATGTACTCTCAGGCTAACTTAGCAGTTAGCTTCTCCTACGATGGCTTCTCTCCCTGCCCCTTTCCTGCTCTCTCTTGTTCTGTGTGTCAGATGTTTAGCTACTCATCGTCCTCCTTTACTGATAAAGGTATCTGCATTAAATATAGTTTAGTCATAGCTCTGGAGGCGAGGGTGACTGAGTTAGAGAGCCGGCTCCGCACCTTTGAGTCAGAGTCAAAGCCATCGTACGCAGCAGTAGTTAGCCAGCCACCTGTAGCCGGTGCAGGCGACATCGGTAGCTCCCGAGCAGCCGGGAGGCAGTGGCTGGGTTACTGTCTGAGGGAGGCATAGTCGTAAAAAGAGGCTCACGGTTAACCACCAACCACTTCATGTTTCAAACAAATTTTCCCCACTCAGCGACACACCCTCTGAGACAAAAACTCTGATAATTGGAGACTCCATAGTCAGAAACGTGAAGTTAGCGAAGTCAGCGGGCATAGTTAGTGGGTGTATACCTGGGGCCAGAGCGGGCGACATCACGGCTCACTTAAAACTGCTGACAAAGGTTAAACGTAGATTTGATACAATTGTAATTCATGTCGGCACTAATGACTCCCGCCAGTTGGAAACTACTAAGATTAATGTGGAGTCGGTGAGTAGTTTTGCAAAGATGATGTCGGACTCCGTAATTTTCTCTGGCCCTCTCCCAAATTTGACCAGTGATGACATGTATAGCCGCATGTCGCCCACACTGCCTATTACTCGTCTCTTATTGAAGAAAATAAAAACAATCCTAGATACCTTTTCAGCACTGTAGCCAGGCTGACAGAGAGTCATAGCTCCATTGAACCATCGATTCCTTTAGCCCATAGCAGTAATGATTTCATGAGCTTTTTTAATGATAAAATTCAAAACATTAGACACAAAATTAGCAACCTACTACCTTTCCTCAGTACAGATTCCTCCTATATTTTGGATTCAGCAGAAACAATTCCAAATTCTGATACTTGCCCTCTTCGGGTCGGTGGGGAGTCCTTGCCCCAGGTGGAGGAGTTTAAGTATCTCGGGGTCTTGTTCACGAGTGGGGGGAAGATGGAGCGTGAGATCGACAGACAGATCGGTGCGGCGTCTGCAGTCATGCGGTCGCTGTATCAGTCCGTCGTGGTGAAGAAGGAGCTAAGCCGAAAGGCGAAGCTCTCGATTTACCGGTCGATCGTCGTTCCTACCCTCACCTATGGTCATGAGCTCTGGATCATGACCGAAAGAACGAGATCTCGGATACAAGCGGCTGAAATGGGCTTCCTCCGTAGGGTGGCTGGGCGCACCCTTAGAGATAGGGTGAGGAGCTCGGTCACCAGGGAGGAGATCAGAGTAGAGCCATTACTCCTTCACATCGAGAGGAGTCAGTTGAGGTGGTTCGGGCATCTGGTCCGGGTCCCCCCTGGACGCCTCCCTAGGGAGGTATTCCGGGCATGTTCCTCCGGGAGGAGGCCTCGGGGTAGACCCAGGACACGCTGGAGAGACTATGTCTCTCGGCTGGCTTGGGAACGCCTCGGGGTCCCACCGGAAGAGCTGGATGAGGTGTCTGGGGTGAGGGACGTCTGGGTGTCTCTGCTTAGACTGCTGCCCCCGCGACCCGGCCCCGGATAAGCGGCAGAAAATGGATGGATGGATGATACTAGCCTCGACTGTTTCTCTCCAATTAACCTTTCAGAACAAATTCGATTATTTCTGCGTCTAAACCGTAAACCTGTCTTTTAGATCCAATCCCAACAAAGCTGTTTAAGGAAATCTTTCCCTTAGTTAGCAGCTCCATACTAAATATGATCAATATATCTTTAGTGACTGGTTATATACCCCAGTCATTTAAAGTAGCTTTAATTAAACCGCTCCTTAAAAAGCCTACGCTTGATTCAGGAACTCTAGCTAACTATAGACCTATATCTAACCTTCCTTTTATCTCTAAGATCTTAGAGAAAGTGGTAGCTAATCAACTGTGTGACTTTCTCCACGACAACAGCTTGTTTGAGGAGTTTCAGTCTAGATTTAGAGTTTACCATATCACTGAGACTGCACTAGTTAGAGTAACAAATGATCTTCTGTTAGCCTCAGACAGGGGACTTCTATCTGTGCTTGTCCTGTTAGATCTTAGTGCTGCTTTTGACACAATTGACCATCAGATCCTGTTACAGAGACTATAACAATTGCTTGGAGTTACAGGGACTGCTTGAAGTTGGTTTAGATCCTATTTATCAGACAGATCTCAGTTTGTGCATGTTCATGATGAGTCCTCTATGTACACCAAAGTTAGCCATGGAGTGCCTCAAGGATCAGTGCTTGGACTGATTCTCTTTACATTATATATGCTTCCTTGAGGTCAGGGGTGGGGAACCTTTTTCATATCAAGGGCCATTTAAATTTTTATAAAGTCCTCAGAGGGCCATACTAGTTTGAACACATACCAAAAAAGGACAAAAAAAGTCTAGAACCACTGTGTTACTAAGCCTCATGATTGCTGCATTTCTATGCATGTCAGGCTCACTTAGTGCGACGGCTGGAACTGTTTCTCTTTGGCGAGGCGTCTGATGCCAGCTGGCTGTGATGATGATGCTACTTGAAGCTGGTTTTCCAAGTTTGGGTCAGTCAGTCTTGAGCAGAAGCGAGGCTTTGCAAGAGTCAGTTTTGAAAAGAACTGTTCACAGCGGTACGTTGTACCAAACAGAGATGCAAACTTCAGGGCATGTCTCCTCAGGATGGGAAAATACTCAAAGTCTCTTGCAGTGTCCTTCAGTGTTTTTTCAATATCTTTTGCCATGTCAGTAACCCTGTCTGCAACGGTTCGTCGAGACAAAGTGACGCTCTGAAATAATTTCACTTTGTCGGGCGCGAGAAGCTCTGCAGCGGCTACGAGGCACTCCTTCACAAACTCTCCTTCGGCATGAGGTTTCAGCTTCGTGGCTATTAATTCACTCACCACAAAACTTGCATGCGTAATATTCTTTCTGTCAGTCTGTGGTCGTGTAAAAGCTGCTTGTTGGGCATCCAAACTCCGACAAAGAGCATTAATCTTGTCTAAACGCATTTGTCCTCTCAACTCGTGGAGTTTAGCATGTTTCGAGCTGTAATGGCGCTCGACATTTGCCTTTTTCATTACTGCCAGCGCCTGACCACAAACTTGGCACACTGGCTTGCCTGTCACTTCGACAAAGAAAAAATCATTTGTCCATTTTTCCTGAAATACACGGCATTCTTCATCCACCTTCCTTTTCTTGACAGTTGCCATGGTGCATCACTTGTCATCTGTCTTCGTGTCAATCACTGCCGCAGCATCACGTGCTGGATTCACTGACCCTGATGTTGGTCTGTTTTGTCTCAGAAAAATGTTTTTTCCACATTTTTTCTGTCCACTCAAACTATGACTGTAAAATTATATTGCTTTGCGGGCCGTTTGAAATGGTCTTGCGGGCCACATACGGCCCGGAGGTTCCCCACCCCTGCTCTAGGTAGTATAATGAGAAAAAGCCAGCCAGCCAGCCAGCCAGCCTTATTGATCCCGAGGGAAATTCAACGCATCCAGTAGCAGTATACAGACATTTAGCAGCCCCTATGTGACTAAGAGTAAACATAATTATATGTTAAACCTGTGCAGTTAGCATTAGCAATTACACTTAAAACTTATATAGCATAATGTACATAACTTGTGAGGAGAGAAAAAAATGTGTTGGTTAAAAGAGACCTGTAAACAGTTAAAGAGCCTTAGAAACAAAGTGCTGACCTTCTAGAAACTAGTTACATGTGCATGTACAGAGGTGTTTGAGCTTATGCCAGAGGTGTGAGTACAGTCGTTAAACAGTCAATGCAGGAATGTAAATTGGCTCACCAACTTAAAAGGAGCAGTGATTAGCATCACGTGTCCTAGACAATAAGGTGAAACCAGGAGTGATTAGGGTGATTATCATCATTAAGTACCCAACTATTGAGAAGCAGATTAGCATTAAGTGTTGAAGACAATAGAGTGAAACTTGACCTAATTAGGGTGATCATGTCAACCATTACAGATGTAGCATAACACAACAGTAGGATGAAACCAGACATGATTAGGGTGATTATCTTTAAAGTGACCTGTGCTCAGTAAGGTGACTATCAATATGCATTACAGTGTCCAACTGGGGGCTGACTCTGAGGTCAGCAGTGCAGATGAGGAATGAGAAAAAAGTGAAAAAAGAGTCCAGGGATCACCGTGCGCTTCTTCCCTGCCGTGACAGTGAAGTGTTGTACAATCTGATGGCCAGGGGGACAAAAGAGTTCTTGAGCCTGTCCGTGGAGCACGACTGTGAGAGCAGTCTGTCGCTGAACATGCTCCTCTGCCCGGTGAAGGTGCTGTGCAGAGGGTGGTGTGTGTTGTCCATGATGGAGAGCATTTTGTCCAGAGACCTCCTCTCTACCACTGTCACCAGTGAGTCCAGCTCTGTGCCCACCACAGAGCCGGCCCTCCTCACCAGTCTGTCCAGGCGTGCTGCGTCCCTCTTCTTGCAGCTTCCTCCCCAGCACACCACGGCGTAGAAGAGGACACCACAGACTGGTAGAACATCTGCAGCAGCTTTTTGCAGATGTTGAAGGACCCCAGCCTTCTCAGGAAGTACAGACGGCTCTGTCCCTTCCTGCAGGTAGTGTCCATGTTAGGCGACCAGTCCAGCTTGTCATCCAGCTGCAGCCCCAGGTATCCGTAGGTCCTGACCACCTCCACTTCGACCCCGCCGATGGAAACAGGTTCTAGATGTGGTTTCTTCCTTCGGAAGTCCACCACCATCTCCTTGGTCTTGGAGGTGTTTAGCTGCAGATGGTTGGCACTGCACCACGACACAAAGTCCTCGATCAGGCTCCTGTACTCCTCCTCCTGTCCATCCCTGACACAAGCAACTATCGCAGTGTCGTCCGAGTATTTCTGCATGTGGCAGAGCTCAGAGTTATACTGGAAGTCAGAGGTGTACAGGGTGAACAGGACGGGGGAGAGCACAGTCCCCTGTGGTGCACCGGTGCTGCTGACCACAGTGTCAGATGTGCAGTCCTTCAGTCTGACGTACTGTGGTCTCTCTGTGAGGTAGTCTGTGATCCACCTCACCAGGTGCGAGTCCACCCTCATCTCAGCTTGTCTCTCAGTAGGAGGGGATGGATGGTGTTGAAAGCGCTTGAGAAATCAAAGAACATGATTCTCATCACGCTGCTCCCTTTGTCCAGATGAGAGTAAGCCCTGTGTAGAAGATAGAGGATGGCATCGTCCACACCCACCTTTGCCTGGTATGCAAACTGCAGGGGATCCTGTGCGTGTTGTACCTGGGGTCTGAGGTGTTGGAGCAGCAGCCGTTCGAAGGTCTTCATAACGTGGGATGTCAGAGCGATTGGTCTGAAGTCGCCTGGCTCACTGGGGTTCTTCTTCTTGGGGACAGGGGTGAGGCACGAGGTCTTCCAGAGCACAGGAACCTTCCCGAGCCGCAGGCTCATGTTGAAGATGTGCTGAAGTGGCTCCCCCAGCTCAGCAGGCCTTTAGCATCCTGGGACACACCTTGTCTGGGCCTGCTGCCTTCCTGGGGCGGAGTCTCTTCAGCTCCTTGCTCACCTGGTCTCTGGTGATGGTGGGGGGGTGGGGGGATGGATTGTCACTGGAGGTTGTATCTGTTCTGGTGGAGGTGTTGGGGGGAGTGAGAGGGGGGGAGGGGGTGTGTAGAGGGGTGCTGGGGGGACAGGCACTGGCTGCAGCGACGGGGCTGTCGAACCTGTTAAAAAACAAGTTGAGCTGGTTTGCTCTCTCAGGGTCCCCGTCTTCTGCGTTGTTGTTTTTCTTTTTGCAGCCTGTGATGGTCTTCATGCCCTCCCAGACCTCCCTCATGTTGTTCCGCTGCAGCTTCTGTTCTACCTTCCTTCTGTACTCCTCCTTTGCCTCTCGGAGTCTGACCTTGAGTTCCCCCTGCACCCGCTTCAGCTCTGCCTGGTCTCCCTCCTTGAATGCCCTTTTCTTCCTATTAAGGAGCTCCTTGACATCGCTGGTGATCCAGGGCTTGTTATTCGGGAAGCAGCGCACAGTTTTAGTGGGAACCACAACGTCCATACAGAAGTTCATGTAGTCAGTTGTGCAGTGTGTGACCCCCTCAATGTCATCACCATGGGTCTCTTGTAGGGCATTCCAGTCAGTGGTCTCAAAACAGTCTCTGAGCGCCTCCTCTGCCTCAGGAGACCACTTTCTGAAGGTGCGTGTAGTTATCGGTTGTCTCTGGATCATAGTATTGTACTGTGGCTTTAGTAGGACCAGGTTGTGGTCGGACTTACCCAGAGGTGGTAACGGGGTGGCAGTGTAGGCGTCCTTCACGTTTGCATACAGGAGGTCTATTGTCCTGTTCTTCCTGGTGGGACAGCTTACAAACTGGTGAAAGTCCGGTAGTGTGGAGTTCAAAGTAACATGGTTAAAGTCCCCTGAGATGGTGATGAAAGCATCCGGGTGCAGCGTTTGTAATCTTGAGGTGGTCGCGTGGATGACGTCACACGCAGTTTCGGCGTGTGCCCGGGGTGGAATGTAAACACAGACCACGATCGCGTGAGCAAAATTGTGCTGAAAAACTGTTTCATGCATTTGTTACCTCCAGGTTGGATTACTGTAATTCTCTTTTATCAGGGTGTTATAGTAAATCTCTAAAGACCCTTCAGCTAGTCTAAAACGCTGCAGCTCGTGTTCTGACGAGAACTAGGAAAAGGGACCACATTACTCCTGTATTAGCTTCTCTCCACTGGCTCCCTATAAAATCTAG
This sequence comes from Symphodus melops, assembly GCF_947650265.1. Classification (NCBI taxonomy): domain Eukaryota; kingdom Metazoa; phylum Chordata; class Actinopteri; order Labriformes; family Labridae; genus Symphodus; species Symphodus melops. The sequence goes on from NC_136693.1 coordinate 23,884,593, forward strand.
AATAGAGTTTAAAGGAGGTGGAGCCTTCAGTTATCAGGCACCACTCCTCTGGAATCGTCTACCAGTCTGGGTCCGGGAGGCAGACACACTATGTACTTTTATGAATAGACTTAAAACTTTTCTTTTTGATAAATCTTATAGTTAGGGCTGGCTTAGGCCAGCTCTTATCTCTCTCTCCCTCTGCTTTCATATCTTATTCCTGCTTGTCACTATCTTAAAATTGTAGTTAGTAACCTCTCCTTTTTCTGGGAGCTCCTGAGCTCTCTTCGGTTCCTCGGGACTGTTGATGAGGATGGCCTGCCCAAACAACCACCCGCCCCCCCATCCTATCCTATCCTACCCTTCTTTCTGCATCTTGTCCCATCTCCCCCATCCCACTTCAAGCCCAGCACAGCTTAGCAGATGGCTGTTCCGTCATGATCCAGGGTCTGCTGAAGATTTCTGCCTGTTAAAAGGAAGTTTTTTCTTGCCACGCTATGACGGATTAAGCTGGGCTTTTGTAATATAGCCATATGTGAGGTCCTTTACCTGCTTTTTGTAAACATAACGATGCGCATGGTCTTGTTACCTGCTCTTTTGTTAATGCTAACAGACAAATAGTAAGGTAATTTATCTGCTTTTTGTAAAGTGTCTCGAGATAACATCTGTTATGAATTGACGCTATACAAATAAAGATTGATTGATTGAAAGTACATTTTGGTAGTTGGGAGAAATAGCAAATACAGATGTTTTTGAAAATATGCTAACAAAACAGGAGAAAATGTTTTTTCCCAGACTCTTTTCAATTGTTGTTGTAACAATTCATTGTTACAACAATTGCCTTTCCGGGTTGACTCTTACGGACACTGGTGTTCAACCACAGATTGTGTCCGGCATCTTCACAGGTACAGGCCGCACTGAACAAAATAACACATGAAAGATAAGATCGTTTTTCTATAGAAAAATATTAAATTGTAACTAGATGATCTAAGTCCTTAGACTTTCCCAGAAAACTGACAATCCACTATGTGGAGATATATGTTCTACACTCAAAAACAAGAACTTACCATCAGAAAGAGCCCTATCCACAATGTAAGTGGTCGGAGGAACTGGCTTGAAGAACCCAGTAATCACAGCATCATGGTTGTGGAGGAAGTGTCTTGCGTACATGCTGATATCACATTCATCGTAGAAGAAGGGGTGTGGTAAGCAGTCATTACAACGTAAAGATGCTGGATTGCTGTCACACTCTTGGCAAATTCTTGCCCCAACATTTTCTTGTTCCAATGTATAGTTTACCACACGGGTTCTCTCAGACCTCCACCTCTCTGACGAGAGACTTTTTCCTGTGCTCCAGTTCATTGAAGCATGACGAGAAGCATTCTGTCCTCCCTGCTCGTCTTCAGAAGAATTTCCAAGAGAATGCTTAAGGTCTTAAAGAAAACACTCAGTTTGAGCAGTAAACATTGATGATGATTATTTTGTCACAATTTAGTGTATAGCTTGGAGTTGCAAAAAACAGCTGGGGTTGGCAAAAGAGTTGTCATTATTTATTGGAAGTGGGGGGGGATCAATACAGCAATGTATTGCAATATTTTGTGTAGTGATATGAAATTAGATAAGATGTTTTTATTTTTAACTGCTGAAGGGGTTGCACTATTCCTTTTGAACAAGAGACATTGTTAAGAATTCATGTTAAAGTTTGATTAGACTGCAATACCAACAGTTCAGATTGTGAGGTGCATGAAACCTTTACAGTTTTATCACAGTGTTGGTCAGTCTGAGGGCTTGGCTCCCATTGTGTAGAAATAAAAAGACTGAAGGGAGATGAATAGACTGTTTTTTTTAGTATTTTACAACACAGTTGTTGGTTTAATTTAATTTTATGGACATAGTATGCAGTTAAAATTGTAAAATAGCAATAATACTGTATCGTGAGTCAAGTATTGTGATAATATTGTATCGTGGGGCCTCTGGGTATTCCCACCCTATTATTTATAGTGCAATTACGCAACAGCGCCACAACAAAGCTCCACTTATATTTCCCCTGAAGACATTCACCTCTAAAGACACTCAAAATGAAATGCAGCAGGAGCATTGGTGAGCCCGAAAGGCATCAGGCAAGTATTCGTAATGTCCAGAGGGAGTGTTGAAGGCAGTTTTCCACTCATCTCCCTCTCTTATCCTAACCAGGTGATAAGCATTTTGGAAGTCTAATTTAGTAAAGACTTCAGCTCCATTGAGTTGTTCAAAGGCAGTAGAAATAAGGGGAAGAGGGTACCTCTTTCTGATGGTGATATTGTTTAACTGTCATGGTTTGGTTTTGTTTCTGGTTCTTCTAGTTTCATTCTGTCCTTAGTGTACTTGTTTCCTAGTGTTGATTGTTTTCCCTTGTGTGCTTTAATGTTTCTTAGTCTTGTGGTTAACTTTAGTCCTTAGTGTGTTTCCCTGTGTCCTTGTGTTCTTCTATGTTGTCTGTAGGCTTGTTTTCCTGTTACTTGTGTTTTCAGTTTCTTAGTTTGGTGTTTAATGTTTTTAAGTCTAGTCTTTTCCTGTTTTATTTTGTATATCTGGTTTTGGTCGTGTCATTGTCAATGTCAGTGTCAATGTCAGTTGTCGTGAGTATTGGTAGTCTGTCGTTGATCGTTTGTTCCCTGCTTTTCGTGTGGAGTAAGTTTTTGTTTTGTATTTTTGCCTTTTGATTTTAAGGCTGCTTTTTGTTAAAATAAATTGGTTTCTGCACATGGGTCCTCCTCCCTGTTTCCTAACCGGAACGTGACATTAACCCGCTGTAGTCAATACACGGTCTCAGAGACTTGTCCTTCTTCTCAATGAAGAAGAAACCTGCTCCAGCAGAAGATGAGGACGACCGAATAATCCCTGAAGCCAGAGATTCCTCCACGTAATTAGTCATCGCCTTGGTTTCAGGGCCAGATAGCGAGTAGAGTTGTCCTCTAGGTGGTGTATTTCCAGGAAGCAGGTCGATCACACAGTCGTAGGGTTTATGTGGAGGCAAAGATTGGCCCGAGATTTACTAAAAACCTTCTTTAAGTCGTGATAGCACTCAGGAAGACTGAGCGAGATCCGGATTGTTAATGTTCATTGGTGTCAAGTTAGCATTAATATCCATAGCTGAGGGAAAACAACACTGTTTATGTGTCAAGCTAAGGGTAATGTCAAGTTAGCTTTACATGTAGATGATGATGAAGATGAGAGACAGCCTGCTTTTGGTAGGGCAACTCACCATGCAGATGTTAATCGTACAGTTGCGAATGACACAGAACTGCAAAAATTACTTAAGAGTTATGAAGAGCTCAATCAGAATATTATGCAGTACATGCCCACATCGATTGATCAGTCTGCATCTCAGCCACCTGTAATGACACAGTCCAGGTCACAAAGTAGAAATGTATCACAACATTCAGCTAAAAGTCCTGTTGAGCACTCAAAACATGTAACACATTTTCCTTAAGAGACCTGTCTTATCTCCATCGTAGAGAATTTAAGATTCAAGGGGGTCAGATTGGAGACCAGGGGTCAGACATTAGTTACAACAACATTTGTCGCTAGATAGAAGAAGCTTTTAAAGAACAGTTTAGTGATGCTGAAATTGTCAGAGCTGTCCTCTGAGTCATCAAAGCCTGGCAATTTCAAGGACATGCTAATGAACAAAGATGAACTTACAGTAGAGGTGCTTAAAGACTTCCTACACTCTCACCTTGGTGAACAAAACAACACCGAACTTTTCCAAGAGCTAATGTGCACCAAACAAAATGACAATGAGACACCCCAACAGTTCTTATATAGAGTCATAGGACTGAAACAGAAGATCTTGCTTGCTTCGAAACACACAGACACAGATATAAAATACTCTGCCAGCACGATCCAAAATGTTTTTCTCCACACTGTGTATCAAGGCCTAGGGCACAGACATGGTGACATTCGAATTGAGCTAAAACCACTGCTTGAAGATACTCCGGTCACTCACCAAAAGCACACAAATGTGCACAGTACTCAGGTTGAGATAAATGCAACTCAGTGTCCTAGCGTGAAGGAGGAAAGCACAGGAAGAAAGCCTAAAATGGACACAATACAGCAGTTAGCAGAGAAAGTTGAAAAGCTGACAAGTATTGTAGAGTTAATGAAACAGTCGTTACAAACACAAAAGCCAGAGCAAAACAGTCAATACAGAAAAAGCAGAGTAAACTATCAGATAGATAAACCAACAGTGTGTTGAGCTTAATCGTCCCGACTGTCCTCACTGTTTTCACTGTGGTGAAGAAGGACATAGAGCAGTGGGTTATATGAAGAAAACAATGCACCAGGGAAACTGGAACCGGTCTCTGTCAGGGGACAACCAGTGACCGGGTCCCATTCACTGTCCCAATCTGACACAAGAAACAGTCACAAAGCTGTCAGTGAGAACGTATTAACATGTAACATTCAAACGGAAGAAGATGTGACATCAAACCAAAGACTATTAAACAAAATCCAAAAGTCTGAGATTTCCCCTCTTGATTTACCTAACAGTAAAAGTGAAAGACTACACTGTAAAAAAAGAAAAGCTGGGTGAACTCAAAATTTCAAGGCAACAAACTTCGATAAAATTTTAAGTTAGGCAATTAAACTAAACATTTTAAGTTTTGCTTTTGAGTTTGCTCAACTCTGAATTCAGATTTTTGTCAACCTAGCTGGAAGTTGTACAAACTTATAATTTTACATTGTTTTAACTTTTAATCCTTACTTCTGCCAACTCTACCATGAATTGGACTAACTTATAATTTTACATTGTTGTAACTTTTAATCCTTACTTCTGCCAACTCTACCATGAATTGGACTAACTTATCATTTTACATTGTAATAACTTTTAACCCTTACACAGAATCCACTTAAATTAGTATAGCAGAAAAATAAATGTAAAATTGCACAATATTTTATAATGTAATTTTACTAATAACGTCTAATCAAATATTAGTAATAATTGCAGATGCAACATATACAGTAAATTCAAAACATCTGTTTAATTTAAACAGCATCAGCATCCAATCCCTTTCAACAGGGCCAAGTAAATGCAAACTGATGAGACCCAATTGTCCCAGTCCTAACAGTCAACTTGTGCTACATCGTATGCTTTTAAACTTTGAGATTGAATAACAGATCAAACATGATTCACGTAAGACCATACAGAACCAGTATGATACACAACTATGAATTCAATAAATCTGTTAACAAGGATACAAAGCACCGTAACTTCCGGTTTCAAAATATCCAACATGAGTCATTTGTACAAGACCATACAGAACCAGTGTGATACATAACTATGAATCCCATAAATCTGTTAACAAGGAAACAAAGCACCATCACTTCTCGTCTCAAAATAAATCAGCAAATTCTTTTTTGTAACACTGCTTAATCTTAACATTTAACATGTTTGATAAAAGTCCAATAAAAGTGCTACATAAATGTAACAGTTGGAGAGTGTACATAAGACTTGAGAGTGAGAAACAGCATGAGTAAATTAACATGGTGTTGGCTGGATAAAACTGAACTTTTAGGTCAACATTCAGATCCAACATTATCAGTTAACTTGTGGATTCACTGAAGGAGTTTGTTCTTGAGGGATCTGACCCTTGCAGAGAGGTCTGTACCAAGTTCCATGAAAACCTTCTGAACAGTTTCAAATGTGTACCTGAGATCTTTTGGGTACTTTAGGATTAAAGCATAGATCAGTCCAAAGAGGTAAGCGACAGCAGTTGCCAGGTCAGGGAGATCTTGAATGACAATCTCTTCTTCCACAACAACAGCAACACTCACAACACTTTGAGGAGCTGTGTTGTTATTATCCTCCAACACAGTGAGGATACCCACAATGAGGCCCTTCGTCTGCTCCTCTTCTGGGTCAGTGTCCTTGTGTTGACATACAGGAAAAGACCGAAACATGAATGTGATTTCAGAGCACTAATGGTCCTAAAAGTGCAACAGCAGTCTCTGTGGATGCAAGGCCAGGTTGAACCTCTGTGATACAGTCGATAGTGTTTCAGCAGAACAGCTTCAACAGCGTGGGTGAACTTGCAGAACTTGCACTGCATTAATTTCAATCTGAAAAACAAAGATGACAATTTGCAGGGGATTAGTTAAATGTATAAATTTAATGATGTTAACAGTAGATTGGACACTAGAGTTGACAAGACTGACAATATGATATTCTGTCCCATTTTTCATTTTAAATACATTTTGCTGGAGTAAAGATGAATTATAATAATCAAGGACACTTATTACAAACAAACAGCTATAACAGTCTCAGTTAAGAAAGTCAGCAGTCAGTATCTTGTTTTATTAAATCAACGGACCAGCGGTAACTTCTGACCAACACAATATTTGATACTGGTGAATTGGTCTTTCCTGCTACTTTGGTGACCCGGCTAAGAAGGACATCATTGAACATATCGTCATAAATGTATGTATAGGCCTATATTACAGTCATTTACTAACACCAGCAGACGATAGAGAACCGAGTAGAGAGACAGGCAGCAAACTAACTGCACTGCGGACCGAGACAGAGCTTTGTTATTACCTGAGTGCAGTAACACCGCCGACACTTCTGTAAAATGACATGATATGTCAGCTAATGTTGCGACCGGCATTTTGAGTGAGCATTAATACCATAATGGCTACTCTTGTAGCAGTCACAAGTTAGCGAGAATTAATACAACCAGTCAGAAGATAACATTACTGTCCTGTTTGAACGGAACCTGCCCAGACATGCTGCTCCGCTAGCATCAGTTAGCCGCTAGCTTTCGCTAATGACTGAAAAAATGTTTGTTTTAAAAATTGAAAATGTTTCGGTCGCTTTCTCCATTAAACGATGTGCAACATACTGCACAACACAATTCAGAATAACATTCCGTATCATTTTGACTTAATTTGATTAAAAACTGGTTAAACCTTACCTGTCTGGACTCCAGCTCGAGGCAGCACAGCACAGCCACAAGGAGACTTGAAGTGCACAGTTCAAACTCGGAAAGTTGGCTTTCCCGCATTTCACGACAAAGAAATAAGAGTTAGCAGAACTGTTGAGCCTTGTATTGAACCCCAATTTAAAGATTTAAGTATTAACAACTCACCAAAGCATTTTGGAGCATACAACTGTTGTGCTTTGTTGTACTGACTAACATTATTGCCTTAAATGTCAATTATTTATATTTCCAAGTTTTACCAGCATAAATGACTATTTTAGGCCAAAAAATACAAGTTGGCTTTTTTACAGTGTAGCTCGTCTCATTGGAAAAAAAGCTCTCACACAGTGCAACTTAAATGGCCTAGCAGGCAGTGCTTTGTTAGATACTGGTGCTCAAGTAAGCATCATTGATTCGGAATGGAAAAACAAATACTTACCAGACACAGTTGTTAGGTCTCTAAGTGAATTTATTGTGGATGGAGAGGAGTTAAAGATTTATGCTGTGAACGGTGACATTCTCCCCTTTGATGGATGGGTGGCCATTACAGTAAACTTGATGGGAAATGAAGATCCTAACCTGTCAATCACTGTGCCTTTTCTAGTGAGCACTTTCACATTGGAGAGGCCACTTTTGGGTTTTAATGTGCTGGAGGAGTTGATATGAGAACAGTCACAGAAGTTCATCCCAATCCTCATCAACCTTCTCTGCAACGCAATGTCACTACCTGCAGAGCAGGCGGAGCTCCTGGTGAACTTCATCCAATCTGACAAACCTTCAGAGCAATATGAACGCCTACGGACTGGCAGGTATGACACCATCATTCCAGCTGGCCAGATTGTTTGGGTTAAGTGTGCAGTCTCTTCTGATTTCAACCTGTCCAAATCTGTCTTCCTATTTGAGCCGGAGGTGAATAACACACAACTTTCAGACTTAAATGTTTATGAAGGTTACAGAACACAAAGAAACCATATGCAAAAATACCCATGTGGAACAACACAAAACACACAATCAAGATACCAAGGAAAACAGCCAATGGCACCATTCATTGTGTAGAAAAAGTGATAAACATGGACTCAGTTGAAAAGTCAGAGCCTACAGTAACGGTCAGTAGTGCTGTTTCAACACCGACTGATACAGAATCATCTCCACCCTCCAACCGCCAGTTGACCCCAGTCATCTCAATGAGGAACAACAGGCTAAAGTAAAAAAAAAATGCTCTTTGAAGAAGCTGGAGCTTTTGCCCACGACAACACTGATATCAGATGCATTCCCAGCTTACAAATGTCGATCAATCTAAATGATGATGTTTCTGTTCAGAGAACCTACTCACCTATTCCAAAACTAGGAACTATTACTATAAGGGTGGATAGTTAAATCTAATTCGCCATATTCTGCTCCAGTAGTCTGTGTCAGAAAGAAAGATGGCAGCTTATGGCTATGCATTGACTACCGTCTCTTGAACAAAAAGACTGTTCCTGATCGACATCCCCTGCCCAGAATACAAGACCTGACTGACACTCTTGGCGGGTACACCTGGTTTAGTATTCTGGATCAAGGAAAGGCGTACCACCAGGGTTTTGTGGCTGAGGGCTCACGTCAGTACCCTGCCTTTATAACTCCTTGGGGTCTCTACGAATGGGTCCGTATCCCATTCAGACTCACAAATGCCCCAGCCACATTTCAACGGAGCATGGAGCATGCTTGGACCCCTCAGAGATGAATGTTGCATCCCTTACCTCGATGATGTTCTTTGTTATGCAAAAACTTTCGACGAGCATGTTGAGGTGATCCGGAAAGTTCTCCATGCTCTCCAACAACACAGCGTAAAGCTAAGACCAGAAAAATGCGAACTTTTCAGATAGGAAGTGAGGTACGTGGGCCGGATTGTGTCAGCTGAATTAGTCAAAATAGACCCACGAGACCTGGAAGCTGTTAAAACCCTAGCATCTAAGATCCGACAGACGGTGGGTGAGGTGAGAAAGTTGACTGGGTTTCTGGGCTATTATCGTTCATATATTCAGGATTTCTCCAGAATAGCGAAACCAATCTATGAGCTCCTCCAGACAAAACAAGGCAAAATACAGGTTCCAGGGCAGAGTAAAGACATCAAACGGCAACAGCTGCCCTCTCGAGAACATGTAACTTGGACAGCTGAACATCAAGAGGCTCTAGAACAGCTGATCACTCTCCTCAGTAATCCCCCTGTTTTAGCCTATCCTGATTTTAGTTTGCCTTTCACACTCCACACCGACGCATCAGATCAGGGTTTGGGAGCAGTCCTTTATCAGAGCCAAAATGGCAAATTGAGGGTGATTGAATATGGTTCTAGAACTTTGTCACAAGCTGAGCGCAACTACCTTTATTATGCCCCCCATTTCACCATTTACACGGATAACAACCCATTGACATATGTTATGAGTACAGCTTAACACTTTCCCCGCCAGAGAATTCTAGAATGGTTGCCAGCCAGCGCCAGCCTTTTTCACCATTTTCACCAATCTTTCAAGACCCACAGAATATTTTGTTCTTTGAATATGTAAATATTGAATACATCAAAAGAAAGACCAGAGCCTCTGCTTTCATATACAAAAAACTATTTTATTCAAACTTCATTCAGTCTTTTTTTATCAGCACTTGAATATCGGCCATTTTCACAAAAAAACAACATTCCGGACAAAAAGCTGAGAAAACAGCACTTTTGTAAAACACACTTATTTTCAAGAAAAAAAAGTGATTTTGATTTTACATTTGGATTATTTCTACTTTCATTTGACAACTACAGTTATATTTTAAAATAAGTAACTAAAATGAATAAAAATGATTACATAAAATTATACATTTTCTTTGAATAGTGTAGCACTACAACATTTACAAACTATATTATACATTTTTCTTCTCTTATACACTCAGAAATACTTTGTTTTTACAAACACTTAAATATTATTATTATTTTCAACAATAAATCATTAGTTGAACAAAAACCTGATCAAGAATTGAGACAATTGTGTCTCCCAGGGAAGCGCATTCTCCACAACAGGGTTTCATGTTGTAACAGTACCCTGTGTCAGAAGGATGTAGGAATTGAACCCATATTTGACAGGTTTTTGGGGATTGTACACCCTGAACGCTAGCCGTCCACGCCACAGAAGCATACTCTCATCAATGCAAATGTTGGTGTGAGGTTGATACATTTCACTGAATTTAGATATAAGGTAATATAAGACAGGGCGGACTTTGTACAACCTGTCAGTGCTATTTTCTGGCCTTGATTCATAATCATTGGAGTGTAGAAATCTCCATATGATTTCAAACCGGTTGCGGGACGTGACCTTGTTGAAGTAGGGGGAGGCCAAAATGTCATCTGTAGACCAGTACATTTCAAGGTCTGGCTTAAGGATGATATGATCAAGAGCAGCAACATCATTTAGAGGTCCAGGATTCTCAGTGAAAAGAAAGTCTTTTGGCTGCCAGTTCATTTCTTTCCACATCAGATTACCTGGACCAGGACCTGCACCTGGCTGGTTTACAGACCCTCTTGCTTGGTCACCAGGTACTTGACCACCACGCCCATCAGATCCACAGGTCCGACCTCTGCCTCTTTGCTTTGTTCGACCTGTAAATAATTAGAATGACAATTTTTTTATTCAACTTCATATCATATCTTACCTCTTTCACCTTGGGTAGTTCTGTATAAAGGACACCTGGGCCTTGAATCCCTGGACTCTGTGTGTAAAATGACAGTAAAATGTCATACAAATATTCATTTGGTAAATAGTTTGTGTACAAAATGAAAGCTAAATTATTTATTTTTTTATCACAAATTAGCAGATGCTCTTGTCTTGTAGTATCTAATAATCATACAATCCAAGTAACATACTATCAAACTAAATAAAATATGTTATCATGACTCACCTCTTGCACCTACGTGTATGTCTGGACCTACACGTGGATCTTGGAGACCTGGACTCTGTGTCTGGAAATTACAAGAAAAAGTCCGTCAAAAATTCGTTTGGTACATAGTTTATGTACAAAACTGAGGGATATGTTATTTCGACGTCACGTTATCTCATGAATTATCAGATGCATATGATGTCACGGTGAATCAAAAAATAACGTGATCATATCTTACCTGTTACCGCTGGCGCCGGCATGTTTGTACTGTTCAAGAGCTTTTATCTCATATCTATACGGCTAATGTTGACTTACTGATGCGCGTCAAACTCACATACAGACTGATCGAACTCCACCCGCTGGAAAATAAGGACGAAGAAGATGATTGTTTTTTTTTTCTACTTTCCCGCGGGTGGTCTTGTTTGTTGGTTTTTGACCCCACAGTCCTGTAACTTTTTCACAACATCCGTCAGAGCGCCCCCTATCATATTACACTGAAAACACCAATTGACGGAAAATTCCGTCAATGGCGGGTAACGGTTGGGTTCCAAATGACGGAATTTTCCGTCAATGGCGGGGAATGAGTTAATTTAATGCAGTTGGTCATCGGTGGGTGGGAGGTAGAACTCTCAGACTTTCGGTTTGACACATGAGAAATTAAATGGAACTGCAAGAAAACTCTCCCATGAGTGGAGCAAGTTGTACCTTGAAAATGACATCCTATACAGAAAGTCAAATGAACGAAAACAGTTAGTGCTCCCTTCAAAGTACAAGGACTTAGTTCTTAAACAGTTACACAATGACATGGGTCATATTGGAGTGTTACATCTTGCAAGGGAGAGATTCTTTTACATGGCTAAAGATGTTGAAGCCTACGTCACTCAAAAATGTCCATGCATCATGTCAAAGAAACCAGTCTCTCACAACCAAGCTCCCATGGGTAGCATCACATCCAATTTCCCTTTAGAGTTAGTGTCATGGTTTGTGTTTTTTTCTGTATTTAATCCTGTTTTAGTTTTCATTATTTCCCTTGTGTTCTGTGTATCTATGTTCCTAGTGTGGTTTACTTTAGTCCCTAGTGTGTTTCCCTGTATCCTTGTGTTCTTCTATGTTTCCTGTTAGTTTATTTCCTGTCTTGTGTTTTAAGTCTAGTCTTTAGTGTTTCCTGTTTTATTTTGTAGATCTGGTTTTGGTGGTGGTGTCAGTGTTGGGTTTTACTTTGTACTTGTCCTCAGTGTTCTGGTCTTGTGTCCTTTGTTCCTTGTGTTTCCCGCCTTTCAGATTACCCTGATGTTCCTCACCTGTCTCGTTAGTATCACCTGTGTCTGATTACCCCTGGTCTATTTAGTCTCTGTGTTTGCCTGAGTTTCTTGTGGGTTCATTGTATTGTATTGTCTCGTGGTTTGTCGTGTTACTGGAATGTGTTTCATCTCCCTGCTCCCTGTGTTTCTCATCGTGGTTTTTGGATTTTGGTTTTTCGAAGTAAGTTTTTGTTTTGCCTTTTTGTTAATACATTTTGGTTCTCTGCAATTGGGTCCTCCTCCCTGTTTCCTGCCTGCTACCCCGTGACAGAATGAACCCACCAGAAATGGACCCAGGGGGATTTTTTTAGTTTGATCTGCGTGAGGTTACATATAACCTCACGTGCATTAAAAATTACTTTAAGATGGCTTGCTGTGAAGAGGAAAGGGAGGCAGCCCTTGCTGAGGCTCGAAGGGAGATTTACTCGAGGCCTTGGCTGACTCATATGCTCCCCGACTGGACGAGAGTATTTTTTGAGTCAAGCCCTCCACAGCAGCCTAAACCTCAGCCCGATACTAGGCCTCTGCTTCCTGTTCCGGCAGAGCGCTGTCTGCTTCCTGTCCCTGTTCCAGCAGAGTGCTGTCTGCCTCCTGTCCCCGTTCCGGCAGAGTGCCGTCTGCTACCTGGCCCTGTTCCAGCAGAGCGCCATCTGCCACCAGCTCCGGCAGAGCGCTGTCTGCTACCTGTCCCCGTTCCGGCAGAGCGCCGTCTGCCTCCTGTCCCCGTTCCTGCAGAGCGCCGTCTGCTTCCTGTCCCCGTTCCGGCAGAGCGCCGTCTGCTTCCTGTCCCCGTTCCGGCAGAGCGCCGTCTGCTTCCTGTCCCCGTTCCGGCAGAGCGCCGTCTGCTTCCTGTCCCCGTTCCGGCAGAGCGCCGTCTGCTTCCTGTCCCCGTTCCGGCAGAGCGCCGTCTGCTTCCTGTCCCCGTTCCGGCAGAACGCCGTCTGCCTCCTGTCCCCGTTCCGGCAGAGCGCCGTCTGCTTCCTGTCCCCGTTCCGGCAGAGCGCCGTCTGCCACCAGCTTCGGCAGAGCGCCGTCTGCTTCCTGTCCCCGTTCCGGCAGAGCGCCGTCTGCTTCCTGTCCCCGTTCCGGCAGAACGCCGTCTGCCTCCTGTCCCCGTTCCGGCAGAGCGCCGTCTGCTTCCTGTCCCCGTTCCGGCAGAGCGCCGTCTGCCACCAGCTTCGGCAGAGCGTTGTCAGCTTCCTGTCCCCGTGCCCAATGAACGCCGTCTGCTACCAGCTTCGGCAGAGCGTTGTCAGCTTCCTGTTCCCCTGCCTGCTGAACGCCGTCGTCATCAAGTTGAGGTTCCCTCAGCATACGGGCCGACGCCCGACGACGTCTCCTCGCTAGTCCGGCCGACAACTGACGACGTCTCAGCGGTCCGGCCAACACCCGACGATGTCTCCTCTGCGGTCCGGCCGACACCCGACGACGTCTCCTCTGCGGTCCGGCTGACGCCTGAGCTTCCCTCAGCAGTCCGCCTGACGCCCGACTATGTTCCCTCTGTGATCCGGCCGACGCCCGACTATGTTCCCTCTGTGATCCGGCTGACGCCTGAGCTTCCCTCGGTGGTCTGGCCAACGTCCGACGACATTCACTCTGTGATCGGGCCGACGCCTGAGCTTCCCTCGGCGGTCTGGCCAACGTCCGACGACATTCCCTCTGTGATCCAGCCGATGCCTGAGCTTCCCTCGGCAGTCTGGCCGACATCCAACGACGTTTCCTCGGCGGCCCAGTCGATACCTGAACTCTCTCCCGTTCCTGCTCGGCCTCCTGGCCGTCCCCCAGAGCTTTCTCCCGTTCCAGCTCGGCCTCCTGGCCGTCCCCCAGAGCTCTCTCCCGTGCCTGCTCGGCCTCCTGGTCAACCTCCAGAACTCTACCCTGAGTCTGTTCGGCCTCCCGGCCGTCCCCCAGAGCTCTCTCCCGTGTCTGCTCGACCTCCCGGCCGCCCCCCAGAGCTCTCTCCCGTGTCTGCTCGACCTCCCGGCCGTCCCCCAGATTTTTCCGCTGTGTTTGTTCGGCCTCCGGGCCGTCCACCTGAACTGACTAAGGCCTGTATGCCTGAAGGTCCGTTTCTCATCGTGGTTTTTGGATTTTGGTTTTTCGAAGTAAGTTTTTGTTTTGCCTTTTTGTTAATAAATTTTGGTTCTCTGCAATTGGGTCCTCCTCCCTGTTTCCTGCCTGCTACCCCGTGACAGTTAGTGTGTATTGACTACCTACACTTGGAAGCTAGTCGTGGAGGTTATGAGTATATCTTAGTTGTAATAGACCATTTCACTAGATTTGCTCAAGCCTACCCAACAAAGAACAAGAGTGGAAAAACAGCTGCTGAGCGTATTTTCCAAGATTTCATACCCCGCTTTGGATACCCATCCAAACTGCACCACGATCAAGGTCGTGAATTTGAAAATGAACTGTTTAAAACCTTGCAAAATCTGTCTGGAGTTCGTCACTCAAGAACATCGCCGTATCACCCTCAAAGTAACCCAGGTGAGCGTTTGAATCGTACCATACTCCAGATGCTGAGAACGTTAACAGATAATGATAAATTGCAGTGGAGGGATCACCTCCCGCATATCGTACACGCGTATAACTGCACACGACATGAGTCTATTGGTTTTTCTCCATTTTTCCTCCTTTATGGTCGACATCCCCATTTACAGGTCAATTTGCTGTTTCGATTCACTGATGAAGAGGAGACACACTCACCTAGAGAATATGCTGAGAAGTGGGCTAAAAGAATGTCAGAGGCATATAGGATTGCCAGTGAAAACAGTAAGAAATCCAGTGCAAAGGGCAAAGTAACATATGACAAAAAGGTGAAAGGAGTTGTTCTCGCACCAGGAGACAGAGTTTTGGTAAGGAACCTCAGTGAACAAGGAGGACCCGGGAAGTTGAGATCGTTCTGGGAGAAAACAATTTCCATCGTCCAATAACAAATTGCAGAGAGTCCAGAGTATACTGTGTCTGCTGAATCTGGAGACAAGAGGAAAACATGAACCTTGCACCGAAATCTCCTGCTGCTGGTAAACGACTTACCTGTTGAACTTACCCTACCTAAGATTACACTATCTCCTGAAGAGAAAACATGCAACATACAAAGAAAAGGAAGAGCTACAGCTAGACAGACACAAGCTGACATGAGTGAAAGTGAAAGTGATGCGGAAGAGGGATGAAGCTACTGGTTTAGGATACCTACTGACAGATCAGTCAAAGAATGTATTTATCCTGAACAAGCATCTCATCTTAGTATAGTCAGAGAACCTGTGGAAGAGATAACAAACATGCAAAATGAACACTTCATGGAACAGACATGGACAAGGAGAGAAACTATACCTGGATATCTATCTGGAGGAAAGGAGCATGTAAGGGAAAACTCACCTGATGAAACTGTAACGGGTACCCAAAAGGAAACAACAGAGAGGCAAAATAGTCCTGAAAGTCAACCTGTCTACAGTGGAACAGAAGGAGAAGAGCCCATCGAGGAACTGCAAGCTAACTCAGAAGTGCGGCCCCTATCCCCCCCAATATGGTATGATGACAACCAGGTTAGGAGGTCCACTCGTGATAGAAGACCGCGTCAGTTTCTCACGTATGGATCATTGGGGGAGCCATCAATTCAATCACAGCCAACAGTCAATGTAGTTGGAGAGTGCATGGCACCACACTTAACTGTTACAGATGCATTGTGTCACACTCTACCTTCACACTCACTAATGACATATGTCGCACCAATGAGTATGCCCTTTCCACAAACAATTTATTACACGCAAATACCTCGTACACCTTACACTTACCATGCACCTACATTATTTGTGTCTTAGGTATTGATCAAAATACAGATGTATGGTCGTTGAAAATAGTTTATAAGGGAAAATGTTTGTGATTTTGGAAATGTCAGGAGCCATTTTTTATTTTGTCAGGGAGTGTGTGACACACTGAAATGTGTTGTCACATTTTGGTTATGGTGTTTGGTGCTTTGTATAAATGTTACACAAATGAATCATTTCTGTTTTTGTGAAAGATTTCACAGCACCTCCCCTGCTGAGCGTGCTGTGTCTGCGTTGCGTCTCTCGCGTCTGGCAGAAGCGTGAGACGCAACAACAGCAGCCGACTCAATCTGTGTTTTGTTATCTTCTCCAGGTCAGTAGTATAAGTTTAAAAACGCCATTTTCGGTGGATTATGTGTAATAGTCATTGTTTTGTTTGTGTTATAATACGTTGTAAAGATTAGTTATGTTTACAGAGTATTAACAGATAAGAGAGCTAGCAGACTAACCAAAGTGGCTCGTGCGTGATCGTTAATTTTCCGTTTTAATACTTTGTGGATTTTGGTTGGTTAAATCCACTCTTTGTTAAGTTAAATGCTCAATGTTATGTGTTTATCTAGTAGTTGCCAGTTACATACATTTTAGTATGTTTTTGAATCTAAACATTTGTTTAAATAAACAGTCTGGCAGAAGCGAGAGACGCAACAACAGCAGCCGACTCAATCTGTGTTTTGTTATCTTCTCCAGACACTTTAAGCTGCGCACAGGTACATTCCTGTACCTGTTTCATTTACAGTCTTCTCCCCAGGAAATAATCTGACCTGTATTCCAATTAATATGTGGACTGTGAAGCTTAAGCCAGGGATGACCAAGAACTAACTGGTGTTGTGGTGTGTCAAGAACCTTTCAGAATGTGATTCCGGAAAGGTGAGCGTGATAGTCTGTGTGCACTCCCCAAGGAGCGACCATCAACGGCGCTGACCTCTAGGGGGTGGGTGAGTCGAAAAACCCTCAGGCCGAGTCTCCTAATAAGGAGAGAGTTCATAAGGTTAGCGTCGGAATCAGAGTCAATTAAATACAGAGGCTTTAACCGAATCAGAGGCTGACTGGACCATAACTTTAGGTTGAAGATGGGATGGTTCCTTTTTTTGACGTGGCAATTGTTAATTAAATGTCCCAATTGCCCGCAATAAAGGCAGCGACCATCCTTTAACCTACGTTGACGCTCCTCTTGTGTCAGGTGGGTTCTGCCCAATTGCAGGGTTCCTCTGGAAATCCAGGAGGTGCTGAGGAAACTGGTTCGGATGAGTTGCACCATGGAGAGGGTTGATCAAAAAGTAGCTCCCTCTTCTGGTGAGGAGGAGACAGGCACTCCTTCTGTCTCCCTCCTTCTCTCTCACAAAGTCTTTCATCAATCTTTATAGTAAGAGCAATTAATCCATCCAAATCGAACGGAAGGTCCAGAGGAGCGAGTTGATCCTTCATGGTTTTGGACAGCCCCTCCAAAATGGTGTCAAACAGAGCAGCAGGGTTCCAATCGCTCTCTGCCGCCAAAGTGCGAAACTCTATGGCATAGTCCAACACTCGCCTGGGTCCCTGCCGTAGCCTCACCAGGGCTCAGAAGGCTTCTCGTTCAGGAGTGGTGTGTTGAAACACCTGACAAAGTCTTTGTAAAGGCGGACAGAGTCATACAAACAGATGATTTTCTTGTCCACTCAGCTGTGTCCCATGTCTCTGCTCTCCCTTTCAAATGGGAAACATTTTTCAGCTCTTCCTGGGGGATTCTGAGGCATTCCCAGGCCAAATGAGATATATAATCTCTATAGCTAACTCTGAGTCTCCTCCCAGTTGCAGGCTAAATTGTCTCAATTTCTTCAGCAGCTGATATTTTTTAAGAATCTTTCCTGAAAAGTGAAGGTTCTTGGATTTTGCATGAGATTCCTGAAGTGATTCTGCACTGCCTTGGTGTAATTCTTTCATGAGGACACTGTGAACCAGGAGTGTTTTCTTGACTTTGTTTTTGTCACACTGTAACCTTTTCTCTATGGTAGCTTTTGGCAATTCACATGGTGTGCTCTTGTGTGTTTTTGGCTTAATTTGGTATTTTGTTTTTGGGCCTTCCTGAGTTTGGCCTGTATGTTGTTCATGTTTCTAGAGTGTCTCTGACTTCTTTGAACCTTCTCTTTTTTTCTGCAACAGACTGCCTGATTGTTTGTCGGTAGTGTCTCATTCACCGATGGACTATCTGGGGGTGTTGGTTGAGTCTG
The DNA here is from genome assembly GCF_947650265.1 of Symphodus melops. Lineage (NCBI taxonomy): Eukaryota > Metazoa > Chordata > Actinopteri > Labriformes > Labridae > Symphodus > Symphodus melops. The sequence continues at coordinate 23,902,757 of NC_136693.1, forward strand.
GGTGCCGCCCCACAATTCCTTGCAGTTGCAACATTTAAAGCGTCAGGAAGGTGAGCGTAAGCAACTATTCTCAATGTCGCAACCATTTTGTTTTACCTTTCACTAACTCGTAGTCTGGTATCCTCTTTCTTTCATTTCAATTACAACCTTGTGTTAATTAGGTTTATTTCACTGGTAAGAAGGCACAGCAGAAAGTTTTTCAGATGTGCTTTTGGTAGTCCATTTTCGTAAAATTCGTACAAAGAAATCCCATGTCATTAATCTCTGCCATCGCATAATTACATAGCCTAGTGGAAATGTGGTCAGATTCTCAGAGCAATTTGATCGCCTTTCTTTTAGTCCTTTATCAATTTTCCTAATGTCTTTCTTTAACCTCGTGACATTTTCCCCGTGGTTAAGGTGGATAGACAATCCAAGTCTGCCCTCTGTTTTCGCTTTCTTGATTTTCTCTGGTTATGCCTCCAATTCTTTCTCCTTTTCCTCTGTTCTCTTTTACTAACATTTTCTTTCTTTTTCTGCCATAAGACTGTTTGTTTCCATCTTTCTTTCCTGTCTTAGAAATTCCTCTTTGTGTTCCACTTCTCTCTTGACTTTTTTTGGTTTCTCTGTTCTTCCTTCTACATCCTCACCATTACTTCCCAAATTCCCACAATTAAACCCTAATTGAACCCCAAAAAGTGATACAAGAGGGGAAAATGCTGTATTTAGTATATATAGCATACTCTATTTCAATGTTGAATATAATTAAAAACAACCTTCAAAACACATCTCATTTAATTTCAACTCCCTCATTGGCCTGTCACTACTGTCAGAAAATCGGAAGGAATTAACGTCTGACAGGGTTGATATATTAGATATTTATCTCAGAGCCAATGGATTTCATGTAGCAGCCATTTTGTTGATGCTATGCTTATAGAATCTACTTCAGGAGAACACATTTATATCAACATTTCAAACAATTTCCTCAGAAATTGGATGATGTTGTTGAAGTTTGTCACATACACTATGGACTTTACCAATGATTCCAATCAGTAAGTTACCTGAGGGTCATGTGTCTTTCTCTGGGTTTTGTCAACCAGTCTGAAGTTAAACCAGCAGAGATCAATAACAACTACATATCAGAGTCTAGCTGTGAAGTAGTGAATTTAAAATAAACTTTTCAGACTAAGGGGCTTCCAAGAGAGTAGTGTAACCACCGAGTTCACCTGGCTCAGCTCCACAGTGTCAGATAGTAACTCTGTGCGACATGTTGTTTAGTGTAACTGCAGTGTGAAGCTCTGTGGCTGTGACACCAGTTTACAATGATCTGCTGTGTCACATCAAGCAAACATGGGACAAACTGTGTCATTCTGAGAAGCTGGAATCAGACAAAAACCTGCAGCAAGGCATCATGGGAGTGGAAAAAAAATGTTTCATGGTAAATCACATTGACAGGATCACAGCCAAATATCACAACACACCTCGAGGCCCTCACACAAAACTCCCACGTTTTCTTCTGACACTGAGTCTGCTCATGGAAATGTCACATCAGCAACAGTGGCATGTTAAAAGGTACATACTGAGCTGAAAGACTTTATCTCTCATATTTTAGTGATTTCATTTGACCTTTTTTCATAATGTTTTAACATAGAGGAACATGAATGTTATTATCAAATGAAGCACCTGATTTTTCACATTAACAAAAAATGACTTTTTTTCTGAAAGAGTAAAGAGAGAGTCATATGATTGACAACTTTGCACATGATGAATAAAAAAATAAGGAAAACAAAATGTCATTTAATAATAAACAGTATAAAATCTCCTGCTCTCCAAACAAACTTAAGCGGTGAATCTGCTGCTTTCTACAAGCTGTGTGAGCTTCTTTTGTCTTATAATTAAACATCTGTTCAGCTCACATATGAGCTGAACATATCCCCCCCCCCCCCCAAATAAATGAACCCTTCAACTTGTCACTTCTTCTGTAGTAATTTTTGTCCTGTTGAAAATAGTGCCAATGCAGCAGTGAGAGAAAGTTAGAGAGAACAAAGTGTCACTTATTAAGCAGAGAAGTAAAATCAATTTAAAATCAAATTATTTTAGGCTCAAGCCAGAGTCACCTCTGATGGTGGAATGCTTGGCGACCATATATCCCCAACACATTGTTGCCCCCTGCGGCATGAGGCCCCAGGCAGTTGCCTGCCTTTGCCTAATGGTAAAACCACCACGTGCTACTGTTATAACACAAAGCTCTAAGGGAGTAAACCATCCAGGGTCCTGTTGTTAATAAAACAACTGGAAATTGTGGTTTTGCATCTAGTAGCCATACACCTGCACATCTGTAGTGCTGCAGTCAATCTGAATCCAGACATAATGTGTCTGTGTGTCTGCAGAAGAAAACAGTGGGAGGAGGAGCAATGAATTTTAGATACATATACACAGGGGAGGGGGCTGATATTCTTCCTCCTCTCTTTTCGTGCAAGTTCAGTGATGCTTGGCGGCCTGTGCTTTGACATGTTTTGTTCAGCCGCTCTTATCAATGTTTCATAACCTCCCCGGCTGAGAACATTGTTCAGTGAACTGTCCAGCTCCGGGGAGTTTCATCCTCCTACTCCTCTGTTTTGTGTTTGTGTTTCTGTTCATGTGGGATTATAAAGTGTTTATTCGCCACACAGAAGAGTACAGATTACCTGCATACTCTTCAATTAGCTTTTACCACAGATCGTCAGCAGATGACATGCTGTCACTGGTTGTGTTTCCAGGGACAAAAAGTCAGAATAAAAACCTGATTACGACCAAAAATGCTTCATGTAAACATGTCAATCAGAACAAACGGATCCGATCAGGCTCATTTGGACAGATATTTTATTTCAATCGAGAGTGGTTTATGCTGATAGTCATTCGCATTATCCATGTGCACTCTAGATCTGATCGTGTCTGGGTGGCGTAAATTATCATACTGCGCATTTTGGCATTTTAGTGATAATTGTTCGTACCGTAATTCATCCTTCCTTCCTTTTGTTTACCAAGGTCTATATACCCGTCAGAGAAATGAAGAAAAAGGATGAGCATCTCATCAATTAGTCCCATAATCTCGGGATGTAATGTGCTGCTTTGAAACACCTCTTGGTCAGGTGGTGCGCACTGATTAGATATTCACTATAATAGACCCCTTATCCTTGCTCTTCCAAAACATGTTGTTGGGGTTTTCAGGAGCGAATACCTGACCAACAATTAGGTTGGGTTTTATAAAGTAAAAATTGGTTGTGAAATCACCATTAATAATTAACTTTATTTAATTATTGATATTGTTGGGTCAAGCAAGGATGACAAAGTTCAGGCTGTGTCCCTTTGGAGAACCATGACAAAAGACTCTTAATCCCAGCATTCCTTGCAGGTACTCTCAGAATGCTCTGCCACACCTAACCTAATAGGTTTGAAATTTGGGATGGATAAAACCGTTTTTCTCCCATTGTTTCATTCTCTTTCACACATCGTCTGGAGACGTTCGGAGATACCCCTCTGCACGCTACTCTTTGTTCAAAAGTTTTGGTGCGCAGCTAACCCAAGGCCTTCTAGCATACCGACATCCTGAATTCCGAGCTCAGATCATCCATTTGAGGCTGAAGACCGCTCCAAAAAGGACCTTTCTGCTTCTTCCATCAACCGTGGGCAAAATGGTTACAAGTGAGGCTTAGTTATAGCTCTGGGTAGTTAGATTTAGAGTGTGTGTTTAATAACCAAATTATTATTGTGAAATTCTTAATATTTGCTTGGTTTTTGACCACTGCGTCTTGGGTTTTACGAAAGTAAAACCTCTTTTGTTTTCTATATTTGGGCCGCTGCGTCCTGTGTGTTTCTCTGTGAACTCTCGCGTCATAACCGAGTAATAGACTCATTATCAGAAAGACCAGTGTGAACGCCATCTGATACAAATTCGGCCTCTGGCTTCTGGAAGTGAAGTTAACTATGCTCTGAGTTGTGCGTGAGTTCCAGGCTTTGATCGAAACAGAGTTTAACTCTATTGTCTCTAGACAATAGACCAGGTTGGGAGACCTGTGTTCAGTGTCCCCCATCACGTGACATTTTGATCTCTCTCTCTCACTCTCACAGAAACACACACGCACATAAACGTGTCACGCTCGTTTGTTTATGTTTGTCTCCTGTAGTTAAGTTTATAACAGTTGTTTGTTTGATTGAGTTTCATTGATTAACTTGATGTTTCTTTGTTAAATAAATTCTGTTACAATTTAAGGCGAGACACTACAGGTGAATAGGGTAAATAAATTAACTCACAGATATCAACATGAAACTTCTACAGTTGATTACTTATGTTAAGACAAATATTTTTAATATTACAAGTTTTCTGAAATATTATGTTTAAATATGCAAATAAGGCATTATTTAATGAAATAAGCGCTAATTTGCATACATTGGGGGGATATAAATCTGAACATTGGAAATGGCCAGGTTCAAAATAATTTTTTCATTTAGTTAACATATTAGATACAAAGGGATTTGCAGAGGGGATTTTAGATATCTCTTTTTATCACTTCATAAATCAGAAAATACTATCAACAGACCCAAAAATTTCGCCCTGTTTTTAGGAATAAACTGTTACATAAATCAGGCTATGAATGATATATCAACAAACCCCTCTGTAAATCCCTGCAAAATATACCTAGGAATATAACTGGAAAGTTTGGTGCATGTAAGTGCTACTGAAGTGGAGATTTATGTGACGGAGTATGAGAAAAAAACTCATTTTGAGAAAACAGCGTTTAAAGATTTACATTGTAAAATTTCACACATTTCTAAAGGAAAAGATTGCTCACAAGCAAAACAACTAGTCAGTACATTGGTTATAGCAAGTAAGTAAGGTCCTTTACCTGCTTTTTGTAAACATAACAATGAGCATGGTCTTGTTACCTGCTCTTTTGTTAATGTTAACAGACAAACAGTAAGGTCCTTTACCTGCTTTTGTAAAGTGTCTCGAGATAACGCCTGTTATGAATTGACGCTATATAAATAAAGATTGATTGATTGATTGATTGATTATAGCAATGTAGACCATGACTAGCACATGGACAATAACAAATGGCTAAAACAGCACTGCCATGTAAGGCTTTCAACTGTATACAACCACAGAAAACCCCAAATACAGACACACTAATGAACACCAGAAGAACTCTCCTCCGCTTTATGTCCATCAGAAGACTAAATGTCCACACAGAATTCAAAGTTCACCTATGAGTGTTTACAGGCTATAGTTGTACATTCCTACTCCATGTAGGCTGTATGTATCCTCACTTTTTGAGAGCATTTTCTCCCTGTTTCTTTTATTGCCTGTGAGTAAATCTGTTCTCTGTTATTTTGTCTGCTGCTCAAATGAACTAATAAACTAAAACTTCAATGTCCTGGAAACAGACTCATGATAAGGTTCATGTCCTTGGTTTTTTGCCACCAAATAGAAAATCTGTAATAGTAAAACTGACCAACAATAATTGAGATGGCACTTTATTCTATTTTTATAAATCCGTCCTTATTCCATCCATAAAAAAAATAAGGCTACTGTTATTACAATGCTATAATATGTTACACAGAGTTTCCCACAGAATGACGCGTGAAGGACACGCTTGGGGTGGATGAGCGCAACTCGCAGCTGGAGAGTGCATTTATTGCAATCAATGTCATTCTAACCATATTTTTGACTTTATTTCATTTGTTTTATGAAAATGTTGAATATATGTTTGTAAGTAATTTAAAATGATGCTCTAATGCGCTGAATGCGCACAATGCAGAGTGAGTTAGGGTGCGTGTTTGTGTGAAACGAAGAGAGAGGGGGAAAGAGAGACTATCAGGCTGTGTGTGACACAGTCCCCTGAGAGTATTAAATATATACTCTGGAGCATGTTTTGACCCTGATCTCACACAATTCAGGCAAATAATCAAATAAACAAAGCAGCTCATTCAATTGTGCAAACATAAACGAGCAGCCACGGCTGTGTAGCGTGCGTGTCACTTTTATATCTAAATCCCACCCCCCAGTTTCCCATCGACAGCTTACGTTCAGAAGGGATTCCCGGGGGCTTTTCACAGGGTAATGCATCACAACTTCTTCTCTTACATCCCTTTGCAAGTGACAACTTTTGTTTTCTTTTCACTTATTTACAGGAAGATATTTTGACTCATTTCAAAAGGTCTCGCGGAGGCTAAACAAGGAAGAGTCAAAGCATACCTGATGATGCGTCTGAACGAATCACGTTATCAGAAACACAACACAAACCAATGAGATTACGTTCTTAGCATTAAACCTCCCGTTAAACTTTCACGACTGGTTGCTGGTGGAAAGGAAGTGTCCTTATTTGGATTACATAGTGTTGTGCAGGAGAGAGAGAGCTTTACAGAGATATCAGTCATGACAGGCATGAGAGAGCAGCCGTGACACAGCACGTCCCGTTAGAATGCTAACTTTCGGACAAATTTACGCGAAATTTAACACCGCGACCTATATAGTGTATTAAAATATACACAAATGTATTATTTGAATTTTTTTCTTTATGGTAGTTTGAAAGATTACATGTTCAGGGTCTGAATTAGCCCAAAATCTCAAAAATTATGAGTGCATAAAAAATGGGTGTTTTTGCCTGCTGTGTCTCGCCTTAAAGAGCAGTTGTTTGTGATTACTGTGTATTTGCATTGTAACACAGGCTGGGTAAAAGGGCTTTGTGTTCAGATTTCACACCTTCAATTTAATACAGATTATTAATTATTAATGATATTGGTATGTAATTAAGTAATTTTGAGACTTATATTTGTAATATTTTGGTTGTTCCCTGATTTCAAGGTGGTGCTTCGAGGTTTATTAAACTCAGTTTAATAACAATTATTGATTAATATTAATAATTAAATAAAGTTAATTATTAATGTTAATTTGACAACTAAATTTTACATTATAAAACCCAACTTAATTGTTGGTCAGGTATTCACTCCCGAAAACCCCAACAATAGCTAACCTGCGAAACGCGAGTTTGAGCCATTCAAAAAAAAAATGGTAGACTTCCTGTTTGGTTATGATTATGAGTGTAAGAGAATTTCATGTCGGTTCTGATATGCTTAATGTGCATAAAAATTGTCCTGCATGTAGGACAAAAAAACCTCTATGGGGAGGCTTTTTTTTTTTAAATTTAAGGGGGCGCCAATGAGTCGTTTAGCCACTCCCAGTTATTATACCAACATGGTAAGTATTTTTTTTTCTGGAATCATATGTGAGATGTTTGACAAACGTCTGACTGTAGTAAGCCCCTTAACAAACTACTTCCTCTTTGTGACGAACAACGTGTCCATATGACCACACCCTTGGACGAAATAACGTACAGAACACAATGGGAGATCTTCAACATATCATGAGTTTTTTTAAATAGCAAATTTGAGCCATTCAAAAACAATATGGTGGACTTCCTGTTGGGTTTTCAGTATGGGTGCAAGAGGACTTTTTGTAGGTCCGGACATGGTTAACGTACACATTTTTTTTCATGCATGTCAGAGAAGAAAACCTCTATGGGGAGGCCTTTCAGAAAGGTGAAAATGGGGTGCGGAGCACAACGACAGATCTTCAACATGTGTAGGACACACTGACACTGACTTTACGATGATCGGATAAATGCTTTTGTCAGAGTTAGTTTAACTAGGTAACCTGAGCCATTTTTCTTGCTTTAAAAAAATATAACAGACTTCCTGTTTGGTTATGACTATGGGTGCAAGGGGATTTTATGTAGCTCCTGACATTCTTAATGTGCATAAAAAATGTGTGCATGTAAGGGGAGGCCATTTTTCAAAATTCAAAGGGCACCACTGAGTCATTTAGCCACGCCCACTTTCTCTACCCACATGACTAGTTTAATTTTTCTACTGGGATCATGTGTATGATGTTTGGTGACTCTACACCTATATTAAGCTCCTTAACAAACTGCTTCCTGTTTGTGACATTGGCTTATATGCTAAAAAAAACCCATGAAGGTATTAAAAATGCTTATTTCGAATGCAATCCTCATGTCGCGCACCTCAGGTTTTTCGTATGCAGTGTCAACTTGCTGCCGTTTGGTGGTCAGTGATGTGAAAACTTCTATGTCATGTGGTGAGAAGTAGAGATGTTATTATGTTATTAGCACTCAAAAAATGTCAGACAACCAAAACCATACAAACCCTAGGTAAAACCCATTATTTATAATAGGAGTAAAAACTAGTCCTAGTTGCTAAATAAATCATAAATGGTTACAATAAGTTCTTTTTCATAGTTGATTTGTAGGCTCAAAACTCACTCCAGTTTTATTTATACCAGTCGGGGTCCGGGAGGCAAACACACTAGGTACTTTTAAGAATAGACTTTTCTTTTTGATAAATCTTATAGTTAGGGCTGGCTTAGGTATAGACGAGCTCATAGTTCTGCTGCTATAGACCTAGACTACCGGGTGAACTGGCACCAGGAACTCTTATCTCTACTTTCATATCTTATTACTGCTTGTCACTATCTTTATATTGAAGTTACTAACCTCTCCTTTTTCTGAGAGCTCCTGAGATCTCTTAGGTTTCTCGGGACTGTTGATGAGGATGGCCTGCCCAAACACCCCCCCCCCCCCCCCCCCCCCATTCTATCTTATCTTACCATTCTTTCTGCATCTTATCCCATCTCCCCCATCCCATTTCAAGCCCAGCGCAGTTGGCTGTTCTGTCATGAGCCCGGGTCTGCTAAAGATTTCTGCCTGTTAAAGGGAAGTTTTTTCTTGCCAAGCTATGACAGATTAAGTTGGGCTCTTGTAATAGCCATAAGTAAGGTCCTTTACCTGTTTTTTGTAAAGTGTCTCGAGATAACACCTGTTATGAATTGACGCTATACAAATAAGGATTGATTGATTGATTATTAACTCCTAGTACCATTAAAATGTGTTCATCCCTCAAATAAATTCAGATTGACAGTAAGGAGGGGGTCAGTGGGATGTTCCTGGAAAAAGTTTACCAAAGTAAGCACATCAGAATGATAAATACTAGTTGCTGGACAGAAGAATGTGTGAAAACAGATAAAAAATAGCCTGCATACTACATAATGCTCCCAGGAATATTTATCACCCTGTGACTTTTCATGTGAAAAGAAGGTCTGAGGAATGTTCCTATGACTGGAACGTCTGAGTGCGGACTCTATTTTCCATAGACTTGAATTTTTTTTAACTTTTTTTTTTACAAAAGGTCTGAATATGCATAGAGGAGAAATCTTCACCTCTCCTATGTTTCTCCAAAAAGAGTTCCAGAGTGCTAAATTCTTGGCAGGCCCTGACTCATCTTCGGCCTCTTAAAAAATGAGACATTGCTTGTCCGTGATGCTTGCGAAAGCTCACAATACAAAATGTGAGGTAAAGCTTTTAGCTACTTGACTTTTGCAATTCAGAGTACAGTATGATAAAGCCAACAATGTTTAGTGCCCCAAATTTTAAGCCCCCTATCTGCTGTTGTCTGTCGTTGTTGACCTTGAGGTATGCATCAATATTGCCATTTTGTCCACATTGTAAACAACTCCCTGCTTCCTGTAGATTCTGTGGAATGCAAGGAACCAGGAGGGTGCTATGACCACTCTTGGGAAAGAAGTGGAGCAAGTGAATAGTTTTCTCTCCAGATGTGCCCTGACCACAAAGTATATGACCAAGTCCAGTTTGTAAGCTTCTACCCCCTGCTAGCCGGCAAATGTACTCATTAGTATTTTGCATCATTTCATTGTTATATGTATTGTTATTTACAATGAAAACTGACATGCTTACTGTCCATGCTATGTGGTGGAATCAACGAAAAGAGAATGGCCTCCACATTGCCTTGTCTTCCAGATATAAAAAGGTATGTTTATGTATTTAAAAAAATATATATTTTAAACAATTCAATTTAAATGAAGCTTAGCGAAAGTTCAGTAAGGAAGACTTTAAGTGATCCACAATCAGGTTTCTCAGTCACTCTTTTCACGCTGTCATTTTCGAGCTGTCAGTTTGGGCCGTCCGTGGGTTAATTAGCTGTTCTGTCACCGGACCTCATCTAACCAATGGCGCAGCGTTCCTCCTTCGTTTTCGGCCTATCATCGTTCAGCTCTCCTTTTAAATATGATCCTTTTTCTTCCCTAGTTCTTTCAAGCTGGCTTCGTGCGCCCCTCCACCTCCCCATCACCGCCATCTTCAGAAGCAGAGTCAACTCCCATCAATTCTTCTCCAACTCGGTCTCATCAAATCATCAGTCCTCCACCACCAGGGTCTGGACTCCATGGGGGGATCTATCCTAATGACGAGCAGGACTTCATCACTAAATCGATCTTCCACCCATAGAGTCCAAGCGCCAAAACATTCTGTCAAATCTCATTCTGTCAATCACTTTTTCACTGTAATAAATTCATTCTTAATATCACTTGTCTCTCCTGATTGAAATGTACTTCACACAAAAAGCACCCCACTGTTCCCCCATTTCAGAATCAGAAACACTTTATTAATCCCAGGGGGAAATTGGTTGGGTTAGTAAAGAAATAATTTAGACTGGTCGCAGGGTCTCTGGTGCCTGTCGTGGCTGCAATCCCCAAACCCGGTGGTGGACACCGGAAGTAAGGGAGGCCGTCAAGCTGAAGAAGGAGTCCTATTGGGTGTTGCTAGCGCATAGGACTCCTGAGGCAGCTGACGGGTACCGGCAGGCCAGGCGTTCCGCAGCCCGGGCGGTCATGGAGTCAAAAACTCGAGCCTGGGAGGAGTTCGGGGAGGCCATGGAGGAGGACTTTCGGTCGGCCTCGAGGAAATTCTGGCAAACCGTCCGTCGCCTCAGGAGGGGGAAGCAGTGCTTCACCAACACTGTTTACAGTGGAGGTGGGGAGCTGCTGACCTCAACTGGGGATGTAGTTGGACGGTGGAAGGAATACTTCGAGGATCTCCTCAATCCCACCGTCACGTCTTCCACCGAGGAAGCAGAGGCTGAGTTCTCAGAGGCAGACTCGTCCATCACCCAAGCCAAAGTCACCGAGGTAGTTGGCAAGCTCCTTGGTGGCAAGGCTCCGGGGGTGGATGAGATTCGCCCTGAGTATCTTAAGTCTCTGGATGTGCAGGGGCTGTCATGGTTGACCCGTCTCTGTAACATCGCGTGGAGGTTGGGGACAGTGCCTCTGGACTGGCAGAACGGGGTGGTGGTCCCTCTTTTCAAGAAGGGGGACCGGAGGGTGTGTTCCAATTACCGGGGAATCACACTCCTCAGCCTCCCTGGGAAAATCTATTCCAGGGTTCTGGAGAGGAGGATCCGGCTGTTTGTTGAACCTCGGATTCAAGAGGAACAATGCGGTTTTCGTCCTGGCCGTGGAACACTGGACCAGCTCTACACTCCCCAGCGGGTGCTCGAGGGTTCATGGGAGTTTGCCCAACCAGTCCACATGTGCTTTGTGGATCTAGAGAAGGCATTCGACCGTGTCCCTCGCGGCGCCCTGTGGGGGGTGCTCCGGGAGTATGGGGTTCGGGGCCCTTTGCTAAGGGCGGTGCGGTCCTTGTACGACCGGAGCAGGAGTATGGTTCGCATTGCCGGCAGTAAGTCAGACCTGTTCCCGGTGCGCGTTGGTCTCCGGCAGGGCTGCCCTTTGTCACCAGTTCTGTTCATTACTTTTATGGACAGAATTTCTAGGTGCAGCCAGGGGCCAGAGGGGGTCCGGTTCGGGGACCACAGGATCTTGTCTCTGCTTTTTGTAGATGAAGTGGTCTTGTTGGCTCCATCGAACCCGGACCTTCAGCGCGCACTGGGGTGGTTCGCTACCGAGTGTGAGGCGGCTGGGATGAGGATTAGCACCTCTAAATCTGAGGCCATGGTTCTCGACCGGAAAAAGGTGGTTTGCTCTCTTCAGGTCGGTGGGGAGTCCTTGCCCCAGGTGGAGGAGTTTAAGTATCTCGGGGTCTTGTTCACGAGTGGGGGGAAGATGGAGCGTGAGATTGACAGACGGATCGGTGCGGCATCTGCAGTCATGCGGTCGCTGTATCGGTCCGTCGTGGTGAAGAAGGAGCTAAGCCGAAAGGCGAAGCTCTCGATTTACCGGTCGATCTTCGTTCCTACCCTCACCTATGGTCATGAGATTTGGGTCATGACCGAAAGAACAAGATCTCAGATACAAGCGGCCGAAATGGGCTTCCTCCGTATCAAATCAAATCAAATCAAATCAAACTTTATTTATAAAGCGCTTTTCATACTTTTAAAAGTAGCACAAAGTGCTTTACATGTTAACATCACATTAAAATCACATTAAAATCATTCCCACCCTCCCCCCATCCCCCACGCATACAGACAGTATCACACTCACAGTCATACTCACAGTCACCCCACGCTCCAACACACACGCAGACCTAAACCCATACACACACATGCACACACACCAGCATCAATGATATGGACAGAAGGCTGAGTACGGATGAACCAGGTAAGTAAACGCCAAAGAGGAGCCGTCTGCATCGAGAGCGGCAGATCGGCCGCGGCCATCAGGGGCACCATCACAGGGTGCCCAGGGGAGGCGGGGCCGGGACCCCTGACCTCCACCCAGACACCGCAGGACGGCGCCCAGGCAGCCACAGCCCTCCACCGCTCCCGACACAGAGGGCTCCCTCGGAGGAAACACTGGCAAGAGACGTAAAATACATAAAACTTTTAAAATGAGGCCAAACAATAAACTGAATAAAGCTAAAACCAATAGAATGATGGTAAGATATAAGTAAACATAAAATGCTAAAATCATAACAGATAAAATGAATAAATATTATTTAAAAGCTAGACTAAAAAGGTGGGTCTTGAGCCTGCTCTTAAAAATATGAGCGTTCTCTGCGGCCCTGAGGTCCTCCGGCAGGCTGTTCCAGAGGCGAGGGCCGTAAAAACTGAAGGACGCCTCGCCGTGGGTGTGTGTCCTGACTTTTGGGATGACTAAAAGACCTCTGCCGGAGGAGCGCAGGGACCGCGAAGGCTCATATGGTAAAAGCAATTCTGACAGATAAGAAGGCCCAAGACCATTAATACACTTAAAAACCATTAAAAGAACCTTAAAATCGATCCTGAAAGACACGGGGAGCCAATGCAGTGATTCTAAAACCGGAGTAATGTGAGCCCGCCCTCTGGTCTTCGTCAGGACACGAGCTGCTGAATTTTGTAGGAGTTGTAGGCATGAAATATTCTTTTTAGGAAGACCAGAGAGCAGGGCGTTACAATAGTCGATACGACTGGTGATAAAAGCATGCATTAGCGTCTCCGTGTTGGCCCGAGAGAGAATGGGGCGGACTCTGGCTATGTTCTTTAAATGATAAAAACCTATTTTGGTGATGTTCTTGATGTGTGGAATAAAAGTCAGCTCAGAGTCTAAAATCACCCCCAGGTTTTTCACCTGTGTGGATGGATTAAAAGATAGTGCCTGTAATTTGGGTAAAAGTTTCTCTCTCTGAGCCTCAGGACCGAGGACTAAAACTTCAGTTTTGTCCCGGTTAAGCTGGAGAAAGTTATCTGCCATCCAGGATTTGATGTCTAAAATGCAGTTAAAAAGTGCATCCATTGGCCTTGTGTCATCAGGAGACATGGAGATGTACAACTGTGTATCATCTGCGTAGCTGTGAAAGCTGACTCCATGTCTCCTGATGGCACCGCCTAGAGGTAGCATAAACAAGTTAAAAAGCACTGGGCCTAAAATCGAACCCTGGGGCACACCACATGTGACTCTATGGACCTTAGAGGAGCAAGTATCTAGACTTACCATGAATGTCCTGTCTGTGAGATAGGAGGTAAACCATTTGTGAACAGCACCGGACAGGCCGATGTGCTGCAAACGGGTTAAAAGGACAGTGTGATCTACTGTGTTGAAGGCGGCGCTCAGATCCAGTAGGATCAACACTGTCGGCTTCTGTGAGTCATAATTTAATCTAAAATCATTTAAAATCTTTAAAAGGGCCGTCTCGGTGCTGTGGTTTACCCTAAAACCAGACTGAAATTTCTCCAGGACATTATGTGAGTTAATAAAATCATTCAACTGAATAAGAACAAGTTTTTCTAAAATTTTGCTTAAAAATGGTAAGTTAGATACTGGTCTAAAATTATTAAAATCATTAAAATCTAAATTGCTCTTCTTCAGCAGGGGCCTCACCACTGCCCTTTTAAAGGCAGCAGGAAAGACCCCCGTCTGAAGAGAGCAATTCATCATGTTTAAAAGCTCTTCTCTCAAGGATCCATAAAATAATTTAAAAAATGAGGTTGGGATTGGATCTAAAAGACATGTGGTGGGCCTCACTGAGGAGAAAACTTTATCAAGGGTCTCAGCATTAACCAGGACAAAACTGTTCAGTGTTTCCTCCGGTGAAGACAGACACCCAGATGTGCTTAAAACCATATTACTTTGGGAGGATAAAATGTTACATCTGATAGTGTCTATCTTCCCCATGAAGTGGTCTGCAAACTCCTCACAAAGGGAGTCAGTGGCGTTAAAATGAGGTTTGTTAAAATCTGGATTGAGTAGATTGTCTATTGTTGAGAAGAGAATTTTGGTGTTATTTTTATGGTTATTGATAAGGTTTGAGAAATAATTATTGCGTGAGTTTCTTATTGCTTTATTGTATATTTTTTGCTGTTCGGCATACATTTGATGGTTTATTGTAATTTTGTTTTTTCTCCATCTTCTCTCTGCGACCCTACAATTACGTTTCAGTTTCTTAAGTTCTTCATTTCTCCAGGGAGGTATTGGTTTATTACTGATGATTTTTGTTTGAAGTGGGGCAACTGTGTTGATGGCCGACCGTAGTCTGCTGTTAAAATCATCAATAATAAGATCGCAGGGGGCAGGTAAAACAGTAGGTGGACATTTTTCTAAAACCTCTTTAAAATTTGCAGCCACTTCAGGGGTTAGATGACGTTTCGTTATAGTTCTCACAGAGGTCTCCCGCTGAATAAAACCAGTGATGTTAAAAAACACGCAGTAGTGGTCCGACACAGCCAGGTCAACAACAGAGGACACCCCGGTGGACAGGCCATATGTGATGACCAGGTCCAGGGTGTGCCCTCTGTTGTGAGTCGGCTGTGTGACGTGTTGGGTAAAATCCATGAAATTAAGAATATTTAAAAACTCATTAGACAGAGGGTCTAGTGGGTTGTCTACATGAAGGTTAAAATCACCGGTTAAAATAATCATGTTAAAAGAACTGTGTAAAATTGCTAAGAATTCTGAAAATTCCTGAATAAAAAGACTACACCTTTTAGGTGGACGATAAAAGGTGACACATAAAATCGGAGGGTTGCTAAAAACAATTGCGTGATATTCAAAGGTGGTGTATTGCTCAAATAAAATAGGTTTGGTGGCGAGAGTGTTTGTGCTTATAGAAGCTGTGCCACCTCCCCTTTTACCACACCTTGTAGAATAAAAGCAGTTAAAATTAGGTGGAGAGGCCTCGGTGAGAACAGCAGGTGCATCCGCACCCAGCCAAGTTTCAGTTAAAAACAAACAATCAAGTTTTCTATCTAAAATCAGTTCATTCATAATAAAAGACTTGTTCAGCAGAGAGCGGACATTGAGGAGGGCCATGTTGATTGTGAGTGGAGACTGATTTACTGTAGGATGTGGTTGAGCTTTGGGAAGAGGTTTGAGATTATTGATGTTAATGGTGGATTTGTGAGGATTTGTGAGGTGCGCCCAGCCGTAGGGTGGCTGGGCGCACCCTTAGAGATAGGGTGAGGAGCTCGGTCACCAGGGAGGAGCTCGGAGTAGAGCCGTTACTCCTTCACATCGAGAGGAGTCAGTTGAGGTGGTTCGGGCATCTGGACTGGATGCCCCCTGGACGCCTCCCTAGGGAGGTGTTCCGGGCATGTCCCTCCGGGAGAAGGCCTTGGGGTAGACCCAGGACGCGCTGGAGAGACTATGTCTCTCTGCTGTTTTGGGAACGCCTCGGGGTCCCACCGGAAGAGCTGGAGGAGGTGTCTGGGGTGAGGGAAGTCTGGGTGTCTCTGCTTAGACGGCTGCCCCCACGACCCGGCCCCGGATAAGCTATGTACAAACACAAATGACTTAGAATATGTAGTGGTGTATGGTGTAAGTGCAGGACTTCTGATGTTGTTGAATATTCAGTGTTTCCAATACATAGTTGTATCTGTAGCAGCCCACCACGATGTCAGCTAGATCCACCACAAATGAAGCTTCGCGAAAGTTCATTAAGGAAGACTTTAAGTGATCCACAATCAGGTTTCTCAGTCACCCTTTTTCACGCTATCTCATTTCCGCTGTCATTCTCGAGCTGTCAGTTTGGGCCGTCCGCAGCTGTCTGTCACCGGACAGCATCTAACCAATGGCGCAGGGTTCCTCCTTCATTTTCAGCCTATCATCGTTCAGCTCTCCTTTTAAATATGATTATGTTTCTTCCCTAGTTCTTTCAAGCTGGCTTTGTGCGCATCAAGCGATTCGTTAATGGCAAATTTAAAGCTTTCTTTTCTAGTGTTCATCGGGTTGTCTTCTCTTCTTATCATGTCAGACTCAAGCTCTGACCAAGAGTTCAGAGTAGCGCTCGATTCAGCCCAATCTCCTCAAACAGCTCGGCGCAGCACCCAAATTGCTGCCAGATGTCAGGATTCCGAAACAGGGATCACGGAGATGCTCAGAGCTCACGGAATCAATCTGGCTCCGGGTCTGGAGCTTTCTCAGTTAAATGAGTTAGCACACGAAATCGTCTCCGACACCCCCCTCTGGAGAGTACCCACGGACATCACTGTCTCATCTCAAGCTCGGGGGAAGATCTTATCTGAATGAAAATGAAGCATTCAGATCAACCACCTGCAAAACGTAAGACTGCACCCGCCTCCACTACTCATGTTGTGTTTCCTGCTTCAGCATCTCCGACTCCCGAGAATTCAATTTCTTCCACCTTACAATCCCTGGCCTCATCACTGCAATTCATAAACCATCGCCTGCTCTCACTGGAAAATGTTAATACGGCCTCAACTTCAGCATCGCTAGCCTTCCAGCTCCCATCATCCCAAGCACCGAATTCGGAGCCGATTCAGCAGGCTCTGGCTCCCATCATAAACAGCTTAAACCAGCCTCAATACACTCTGGCTTCCGCTGTTCCTGCTCCACCGATAGGTAGGCCATACACCCCTTTCGGGGCCAACATCTCTCCCCGCTTAAGGTTAAAAATCCTACAAGGCAAAGATTAATTTAATCAGCATCATTCTTCCGTCTGCCCAGTGCGAAAGCAAGGTCATGTCGGGAGAAGATCTTACAACCGTATTCAAATCTGCAGACCCCAGACAGGCAAAAGATTTGTCAATTGGCGAATTCATAGTTGCCTTCAGCATCTACAGGGAGGTAATTTGCTCCGTGTTTCCCGAGCGCAGACAAGAACTGGACAATTATTTCACTTTAATTGGAGACCTCAACTTGAGGTACGGGGGAAATATATTTTATCAGTACCATAAAAGTTTTCCCAGTAAAGCAGCCCTTCTCATTTCTCAATCAAACACATGCCTGAATTGGTCAGTCCTCGACACAGAACTTTTGGGACAGGAATCAGAATCTTGTGGGACGTGCGGACAAATAGGGCATTCAGCTTCCCTCTGCCCCCAAGTGCCTTTCATTCCTCATGAGTTCAATGCCCCGTCAAAAGCTCATTTCAACCCAGGCACCTCATCGTCGGAAAGCAGAGACCGCCATGGCCGCAAGGTGCTCATGTTCAACAAAAAACCCATTTGCAACAATTCCAACGAAAATATCTGCCCAGCATAAACAGTCTCATTCCAGCCGAACCTTTTTCTCTCCATTACTCCACCGTAGACAACGCCATTAAGCTGATTAAACTTGCAGGCCAGGGTGCGCAGCTATCCAAAGCCGACATCAAAGATGCCTTTAAAATAGTTCCAATTCACCCCTCACAGTCGCATCTCTTTGGCTTAAAATGGAAATCCAAGTTGTACTTTGCCGTGCGTCTCACATTTGGGTGTAAAAGCAGCCCGTCCATATTTAACCAGGTTTCCGAGGCTCTATGCTGGATAGTCTTAAATAGAGTTAGAGTACCATCTCTCCTCCATCTGCTAGACCAGGGGTGCTCATTACGTCGATCGCGATCTACTGGTCGATTGCGGAGGCGGTAATGGTCGATCGCAGCGTGACCTTCAAAAAATATTTGTCAGCCTATCAAACATCCCATCTTTTGATTGACATTACAGGGCAACCATTCAGATGACAACTAGGTCACCGCAGCCTATCAAACACCCCGTCTTTTGATTGACACGCTCATGCGCAAACGACAGCACGAGCGCAGCAAAGCTTGTAAGCTAGTTAGCGAATTGCCTCAGATTGGAAGCCCTTGCTCAAACATATGCTGACAAAAATGAGTGAGAAAGTTGGACCAAGTAAGAAGGCAAAAACATATCACTTTCATACGGAATGGGAGGTGGACTTTTTTTTCACAATGTCATTTTCGAAGTGCGTTTGCCTCATCTGCCAGGCGGCCGTCGCACTACCAAAGAAGGGAAATGTGGAGCGGCATTTTCGGACTCTTCATGGAAAATACGACATCGACTTTCCGCCGAAAAGCCAGCTGAGAAAGAGAAAAGTGGAGGAACTAAAATCCCAGTTGTCCGGACAGCAGTCATTTTTCACTCAACAAACTCCAAAAGCAAAAGCCGCCACCGAAGCATCGTTCCGGGTGAGTCACCTCATCGTAAAAAACAGTAAGTCCTTCCAAGACGGAGCGATGGTAAAAGAAGCCGTCGTTGAAGCAGCATTGTTCCGAGACTTTAAAAATAAGGCAGAGATATTATCTTCAATTAAAGCTCTGCAGCTGTCAAGACACACAGTTACACAGCGCTGTGAAGCCATGGCTGAGGATTTAACCCAGCAAATGTGGAAGGACATCGGAGATTGTGAATGTTTCTCCCTGCAGTTGGACGAATCTACAGATGTGAGTGACACAGCCCAGATGTGCATTTTCA
The DNA here is from genome assembly GCF_947650265.1 of Symphodus melops. Taxonomy (NCBI): domain Eukaryota; kingdom Metazoa; phylum Chordata; class Actinopteri; order Labriformes; family Labridae; genus Symphodus; species Symphodus melops. The sequence continues at coordinate 23,921,723 of NC_136693.1, forward strand.
TTCGTATGGTGTTTAGTGATCTCACTGCAAAAGAGGAGCTATTGACAGCACTTCCCATGAAGGAACAGACGCGAGGAGAGGACATTTTTCAGACGTTTAACAACTTTATCGAGAAAACTCAGCTCCCAGTGTACAAATTGGTGTCTATCACCACAGATGGAGCACCTGCAATGGTTGGACGTGTGAATGGATTTATTGCAAAGTGCAGGCAGGACGATGCATTCACAGACTTCTTGAACTACCATTGCATAATCTACCAGCAAGTGTTATGCGCTAAAATGCTTAACATGAAAGAGATCATGGATGTGGCAACGAAGATCGCCTGTTCTATTCGAGCCAGATCTCTTCAAAGACGGTTATTCCGTGCACATCTGGAGAAGGCTGAGTGTGACCACTCTGAGTTGTTGCTACATACTGATGTGAGATGGCTTAGTCGTGGAAAATTCCTCCAAAGATTTCGAGAACTCTGTCCGGAGATTAAAGAGTTTTTCCGTGTATCTGGACATGCAGAATACAAACAACTAAATGATGGTCAATGGCTGTTGGACTTGGCATTTTTAACTGATCTGACAAACTTGTTGAATGACCTTAACCTTGAGCTGCAAGGAAAAGACAAAACGGTGACCAATATGATTAGCTCAGTTAATGCTTTCAAACGAAAGATGAAACATTTCGCCTCAAAGCTGCAGCGCCATGATTTGGCAAATTTCCAGAACCTGGCGTCAGAGCTGGAGACGCAGGGGAAGGCCCGTGAGCAACTTGACAGTGCACGCTACATGGAGCAGATGAAAAATTGTTTGTCAGAGTTTGACAGATGCTTTCAAGACTTTTCTTTGCTCGAGCCAGTCGCTACATTCATGTGCTATCCTTTTCAGGAAGATGCTGAGGTTGATTCACTTGCATCAAACATTGCAGCACTGTTTCACTTGAACTCTACTGGAGTGGAAGATGAGATTTTGACTCTACAAACTGACATTGAGCTGAAGTCGAGAGCTCATGGACATTTCTGGAACTGACTCACAGAGGAAAAGTACCCCAACATGAGGAAATGTGCCACCTCCTTGACTGCATTATTTGGCTCCACTTATTTATGTGAGTCAGCCTTTTCATACATGAAGATCATTAAGTCCAAATACCGTTCCACCATGACTGATGACCATTTGGAAATGTGCTTGAGGCTGGCTGTCAGCGGCTATTGTCCGGACTATGCATCCCTGGCAGATTCAATTCAGTGCAAGTCATCAAAGTAAACTCAGGTAATTAGAAAACATGTAAATAATTAATTATTATGTGTGTTGTGCAATATTGGCTTATTCAGTTATGCAAGGTACATCAACATACATTGTACATACTAAGAATCCTCAGTAAATTTGAAAATAGTTATATGTTTTGCATTGTTGTCATGGGTAGGTAGATCACTTTGACTTGGTTGTTTTATAAGTAGCTCACATGCTGAACAAGTGTGAGCACCCCTGTGCTAGACGATCTCCTGCTTATTGATCCTCCACACGACAATTCTGGCTCATCTTTGTCCAAACTGAAAAGGATGTTTAATCATCTAGGAGTCCCACTATCAGAAGAAAAAACGATTGGCCCCGCGACTTGTCTCGAGTTCCTGGGCATCACACTGGATACAAACGAGATGAAAGCCTCACTGCCATTCGAGAAGCTAGAGCGCATTCGCGAAGTTTCAAAATCTTTAATCTTGTCTCATGAAGTCACAAAAAAGCAAATGCTTTCAATCAGAGGCAACAGACTCCCTATCACTCTTCCTATGTTGCATTCAATGCTGTTAACTCTCAGACAGGGCTGTTTCTCACCCTATGTTGATTCCCTCTTGGATTGCTGTTTTCTGCTAGCATTTTATGGGTTCCTTAGAATAGGGGAATTTTGTACTCCTGCTTCTTCTTTTGATCCTTCAAAAGATGTCACGATGTCTGATATCCAGTTCCACCCACAATATTTTAATTTGTTCCTAAAACACTCAAAAACAGGCAGTCAGTGCTCCATAGTTGTGGCTCGCATTAATTCAGAGTTTTGTCCCTTTAAATCTATGTGTAAATATTTAAAAAACAGGTCTCCAATTCATCCGCAGGCTCCTCTTTTTCTCACTGATAATAATAATCCTATGTCAAAATCCTGGTTCTGTTATCACTTAAATCAGACTCTCTTAAAATGTCACATATCACAAAAGCACTATTCAGGCCACTCATTCAGGATAGGAGCCGCTACCTCCGCTGCAATGCAAGGCCTGCCTACAGCTTCTCTACAGCAAATGGGGCGCTAGTGGTGGTACCTGGTGGTGGTGGCTTCCGAAATGTATCATCTGTTGTTTGCTTGAAATCTTGGTCTGTTAAATTCATTAATCAAATATTTGGAATTTAGACTATGTTGGTCTACTCACTCTAATGTGAAGTGGTCCCTCAGTACAAATGTTTAATGGCTTAATTATCTCTAATCAACTGTTGTAAAGGTCTAATTCTCTCACTATTTATTTTCAGCAAATGCCATATGTGGAGGTTCGCACCTACTTTTGAGGATGGTTTGGCAGTCCCTGAATGTTATTCATAAATGTATATATACAAATAAATACAGCAAATTCAAGGAAAGCTTCTGTATTTAAAAAAAAAACAAAACAAAAAAAACTTCATTAGTCATTTGTCACAGCCATAACGTTGGCATCAGCATCAGTCACAGCTAGGGATGCTCGATATTGGCTTTTCTACCGATATCCGATATTGTCCAACTCTTAATTTCCGATACCGATATATGCAGGCTTTTTACATCAAAACTGTTAGGTAACAACAACATAAAATATCTCCTGTGGAATTAACACATTATGCCTAATTTTATTGTGATGCCCCACTGGATGCATATGTGAATGAAACATGGCTTTCCAAATGTACACACTGAGAAAAATTAATTAAAAACAACTTAAATTATGGAAAAAAGTGCCATATTTATTTAGTGTTAGAGAGAAACCTCAACAACAAACAGCCTCAAACAACACCACAGACAATATAAAAAAAAAGGAAGAGGCATATCTTCAGTCCATTAGTTGTAAACAAACATAGTCAATGAATGACTGGCCATAACTTGTCAAATAATATACTCAAACTGGGCTCAATCTCTTTTGAGAGTAACAAAATCCTCTCTCCTGATGCCTCCAGTACTCCAAAGGGCATCCTTTCTGGGGGATGGCTTCTCCTAGGTATGCATGCACCTAAAGAAAGAATAAAAAAGACAGGGAATAAATGTATAATAGAATTCCTCCATTTCTTTAATAGAATTTCTATTATTTATTTTTCTTTGAAGCACTGACTGCCAAATGGTTATTGTATTCATTGCATGTAATGTATATTTTTAATGTGACGCACTCAGCACAGCAGATTAAATTTAGTTTGATGAGTAGAGTTAATCAATTACTCACCTGCGCTGTCTCGCTTGTAGGTGCTTGAGCTGCAACTTCATTCTCTGCAAGGATTTCTTGGTACAAGGATTTCAGTTGACTCTTTAAGTGGCAACTGTGTGGTTTTCTTCGGTTTCGGCTGTTGCTTCTTTTCATCACTTTGCTGCGCAAATGTAGCAACTCCGCGTGATTCTTCTTGACATGGGTTATTAAAATTGATGTATTAAAGGAAGACACCTTGTTTCCTCCTCGCATAACCGACGCTTTGCAGTCATTGCAAATTGCAAATTTATTGTTCGTAGTTGACACTTGGAAATAGTTCCAAACCACGGACACCTCATTCACCGGGTGAGCTAACTTGTTAGCTACGAGTCCAGCGTGTCGTATTTGTTGTTGTTAACGTCATCAAGCGCGCGCCCATAAACGTCTCGTGCTGCGTTCATGCAGACTCGGAAATTCCAATATCGGTTCCAATATCGTTTGTAAAAATCCGATACCGATATTTCCAAATATTACATTTTTAAGTCAATATCGGCCGATAATATCGGCCCTCCGATATTATCGGACATCCCTAGTCACAGCCATAACATTGGCAACAGCATCAGTCACAGCCATAACGTTGGCATCAGCATCAGTCACAGCTATAACGTTGGCATCAGTCACAGCCATAACGTTGGCAACAGCATCAGTCACAGCCATAACGTTGGCATCAGCATCAGTCACAGCCATAACGTTGGCATCAGCATCAGTCACGGCCATAACGTTGGCATCAGCATCAGTCACAGCCATAACGTTGGCATCAGCATCAGTCACAGCCATAACGTTGGCATCATCATCAGGCACAGCCATAACGTTGGCAACAGCATCAGTCACAGCCATAACGTTGGCATCAGCATCAGTCACAGCCATAACGTTGGCATCAGCATCAGTCACGGCCATAACGTTGGCATCAGCATCAGTCACAGCCATAACGTTGGCATCAGCATCAGTCACAGCCATAACGTTGGCATCATCATCAGGCACAGCCATAACGTTGGCAACAGCATCAGTCACAGCCATAACGTTGGCAATGCATCCCAATGAAAGCAAAATGGTAAGCAGCCTTTCAATAATCACCATTATTACAAGCATTCGCTCATCCAGTAACTCATAATTCACGGAGAGTAACTGTTCAGCTGATAATGTTCTTCTGCATAAGTAAAGGGTTTAGCTGCTTAAATTATTGTCTTGTTCTTTTACAGGCAGAAGCCAAGCCATCATGTTTATGCTTGACTGGTGGAATAATTATTTAATAAGCAGCGAGTGTGGTACGTTGCCAGAGGGCATTTATGTAAAAGCTTGTTTTAACTGTCATGTTTCATTCATTCAGCAGATTAAGCCAATTATTTCATTTTGACCGATTCATCATGATCAGTAAGTAAAACTTTTTCTTTTGGGGGACTCTATGGACCGCGCTACTTTAAGGGGTCCACCCCCTTTCTTTTGGGGGCTCTATCCTAATGCCGTGCAGAACTTCATCACTAAAAATCGCATCTCCACCCCATAGAGTCCAAGCCCCAAAACATGACATTTCTGTCAATCTCATTCTGTCAATCACTTTTTCACTGTAATAAATTCATTCTTAAATATCACTTGTCTCTCCTGATTGAAATGAAACTTAGCAAAAGTTCAGTAAGGAAGACTTTAAGTGATCCACAATCAGGTTTCTCAGTCACCCTTTTTCACGCTATCTCATTTCCGCTGTCATTCTCGAGCTGTCAGTTTGGGCCGTCCGCAGGTTAATCAGCTGTCCGGACAGCATCTAACCAATGGCACAGGGTTCCTCCTTCATTTTCAGCCTGGCATCGTTCAGCTCTCCTTTTAAATATGATTATGTTTCTTCCCTAGTTCTTTCAAGCTGGCTTCGTGCGCCCCTCCACCTCCCCATCACCGCCATCTTCAGGAGCAGAGGCAACTCCCATCAATCTTCCCCCATTCGGGCTCATCAAATCATCAGTCCTCCACCAACAGGGTCTGGACTCCATGGGGGGGGATCTATCCTAATGCCGAGCAGAACTTCATCACTAAAAATCGCATCTCCACCCCATAGAGTCCAAGCGCCAAAACATTCTGTCAATCTCATTCTGTCAATCACTTTTTTACTGTAATAAATTCATTCTTAAATATCACTTGTCTCTCCTGATTGAAATAGAACTTGCGAAAAGCTGACACAATAATATACAGTATTTACAGTACTTTTGGGGGTATGTACTGCCTTTTCCACTACTATGTATATCTGATAAACCTTGAACAGCCACCCACGACTAATAACCTTAGTGCCAGTGGAAAACACTGATATGTTATTGCATTAAATTAGGCATAAAGTTAATCTGAGAGGAGGATGACTAAATTCCAAATCCTTTATTTTATATTGGCTATTATGCAGCCGGTGGAAAAGACCATGCAGGACCAATTGCATAGCTGTGATGACGTGCTGAAACAGTGGGTGTTAGATGTCAAACAGTGGGCCAGTAGCGGTAATAACATAAATACTAGGGTGACCATATTTTGATTTCCAAAAAAGAGGACACTCGGGACGGCCATGAGACACAAATTCAGACAGGCTTCTCAGAGGTCTATGATCATGATGTATTATGCCTCAATGGTGCAAATGTAACTTCTGTAATGAAATCAAATGAAATATGTAACGACCTGTAACAAAATAATAGCTCTCCTTTCAAATAATGTGAAAATATGAACTCTTTGTGTTAGAAAATCCAGCTTTTAATATATCCCTTTTCAAAGTAACAAGATAAATAATAAATTAGAAAAAATGCTCACAAAAATACTAACTTAACAAACAAAAATGATCTACTTTTAATCATTTTTTTTTGTCTTATTCATCCTGCTTTTCTTCTTCATCCACCTTGTCTGCCCATCCATATCATCTCTTTGCTGTTGCTGTGTAGCTGCTGTCGTGTTTTACAGTGTTTTTGTAGTTCATCTGTGAAGCTGCACTAACATTTCGGCATTTTGTGTGCAATCAATGCTGCTCCGCTGTCAGCTCTGTTGCCGCTGTCTGCTGTTCCCTGTGAATGTGCACGTGGCAGAGCCGCCCACAAAGCAGTCTCTCGATAATTACGTGACGCAACAAAGTAGCTACCGTAGTATTTTGCGCCGGTCAATTTAAGTACAAACTTGATGGTTCCATGAAAGACAGTGAACCCCGGACATTTTCATGATTTTATAAAAAACGCCCCGGACAGGACGTAAAAAGAGGACATGTCCGGGCAAAAGAGGACGTTTGGTCACCCTATAATTACCCATCACTGAATTTCATAAAAAAGGACCAATCGGTTCTATAGACTGCCATAAACTTCAAGTCCAGAAAAGTGTTGATGATAAAGATTACATCTCACAAACAAAGCAGATGGTAATTACTTATTGGTGGTTGATCACTAATTGTTGCTGAAACATGTAGTCAGTGGTACAATATAAGAATAGACCAGATGGATATTGTTGTCCAAATCTAACAGTGTCCTAAAGTGTGTCTGTTAAAATACTCAATTTGGTCAATTTCTGTTAGCTATTTCTTTGAAGGACGAGCCCTAGAAGTTGTGTTTTGAAATGTTGCAAAATCAGTTGATTCATTGAACACACCCCTTTAAATTGGCCAAACAGAGCAGATTATACGGCTATTATATGGCTAAAATAGCAATAATTATCTATGTATTTAGTCTATGTTTTTGTAACATATATTTCCCCCCGATGTTGACATATATGTTCAGGCTACACATGTTCTTTTGAAAAAAAAAAAGCCAGGATATATGTTTCGTAACTCTAACTTCTTGATCCTAACCCGTTATCCTTTGGCCTCGGTTATAATAGTAGGGCTCGAGAGCTTTCCAAAACTACAGACCATATGTCTATGTGATGTTTTGTTTCAAATTTGTCTCACATTAAAGGTTCAAAGGGCACCCATAAAGGGCAGGAATTACCCACAATGTTCAGACTGACATACGTTAATCTGTAGGCCAAGACCTTTCCAATGATGTCTTCACCACTGTCCCATGAAAAAGTTTGATTATTCACGTTTGTGCAAGGCAGGGCCTTTGAAGTGTACATTCACAGAGATCCTTAAGGGACACTCTGAATGAAATCAGTTAAATGTGTTTTAAGGGATATTTAGTGTCCAAATGTGCTCAAGATATTGGTGCTTGCATACACAGTCATACGTTTCAATTTGGACCAGTGTAGACCCAATTTTCCCCATAAACTACTAAATGTTTCATATAAATATTTTCTCATCATCACAGTTTGCCTATTTGTAATGATGTAGTTCCACTAAAAAACTATAGAATACTATCTGGTTTCACTAAATACAGTTAGCCCTTATTCTTTACCAGTTACAGTAGGCTATAGACTAACATAGGGATTTCCAATTAGTGTAGCACAAAGAACTTGAATAGATAGAAAGGGTTTAGATCAGGGGTGCTCACACTTATTCAGCATGGGAGCTACTTATAAAATGACTAAGTCAAAATGATCTACCTAATATAAACGTCATATATTTATTTAGAATTTAGCTCTGTACCTGTATATTAAGTGTTTGGTATAGGTTATGGTGAGAGAGAGAGAGAGAGAGAGAGAGAGAGAGAGAGAGAGAGAGAGAGAGAGAGAGAATGACTCTGGCCTTTGTATGTACCTGGGTCCTGGTCTTCATGTCTCTTTCCTATCTCATCATCTGTTGAATTTTTAAAATCAAAAGTCCAAGTATACTACTGAGTCATGATTACTGATTACTTTAACTGTAATGCCATGTTTACTCACATAATTACTTATCCATCCAAATAATATTATTGATGGATAATTCATACTGTGACTGAACATGGCGTTGAAATATTCTGATTCATTACATGTCCTTTCGTTGTCCAGCCGAGGCTACATTTACATCTCTATTTTTTATCCGCTTCATCTGTAGGCTCCTTCACTATGTTTCTGTTTATCTTGGCTTATTACAGTTCTCACCTTTCCTCCGCTTTGCCTGATGATCCTCTGCCTCTCTTGCTGCAACAAATGATAACTTAATTGATGCAGCCTTTTAACACTACGTTACATATTTTAATATTCATTCAGCAAATACAGTTACATCGCGACCGTCTTTACTTTCAGTTTAATGAAACGAAACTTAAGGGGAAAATACAGAGGCGCGGAGCGCTGAGCCGTTTTTTTTTTTTTTTCCATAGTGAGGACGGACAATAGGCTGACGTCTACTTTATAATGCTTTGCGACCTACCCACACTGCCTTCGCGATCGACTGGTAGATCGCGATCGACGTATTGAGCACCCCTGGTTTAGATGGCTGTCAAGAATTGTGAAAATGTTGACATCTCAGAGCTGACTTCCCACTAACCTTGTGAATGCAATTTTGTCAATCTATAACCACAAGTGCCTCAAAAGTTCGAAAGGTCACCAATGCAAAGTCAGTGATTAAACAAGTGGCTCATTTGACCATGTCATTATGTTGATGCTGGGTTATGAATGCTTGTTGTAGGAGGGAGGAGCAAATATGGTTACTGTACTTCATTGTTTGCATTCACCCCTTAAAAACATTAAAAGTAATATTTGTTATTATGTCCAAGTGTTTTAAAGAAGCAATAGCAAACATAGGGCCTGGGTGACTCTTCTGACTGAACAGGATGTGACGTCAACACTTTTGACAAAAATAAACACTGGGAATCACTGAGCTGGGAACGTTAATGACTGCACTATTTGCTATGATATCTATTAAATTAAACTACTGATAACCTTACGTCTCAAACAGGTTTGCATCTGTCTTTACAGTGGATGAGTTATTTACTTGTGTGCTTTTGAATTGTCATCTGATAATTTTAACGTTGAGTCTGTCATAGCATTTTGTTAGCAAGCATCAAATGTGGTTGATTGGAGACTACGGCATGGGTTGGTCTGGATTATGTGATACAATTAACTGCATCGTCCAGCTATGTCACAACCTCAACATTATCTTAAAAATCTTTCCTGTGAGTTCCTTGCCAACAAGCAGCCCCACTGAGCAAATAATGAAACAGATGTATAAACGTTTACTTTTTATTTTACAAAATTAAAGTGCCAAGAACAGGAACAACAACCACTGGTGGTACAGAGGGAGAAGAGACGTGGGAGCTCGTTCAATAATGGCCAACTGTATATTCTCCAGCGGTTCCCAGGATGGGGGCCAGGCTTTTTGACAGAAACAAAGGGCAAAATAAAACAGAGAAATTACTTTTTAAAAATTTCTGATATGGTTTCTAACATGTTTTAGCTTCTAAAAAAGTATATTTCACTGACATAATTGGGTGGAAAGAGCAAAAAGTTGAATAGGCGTGGGACAATATTTGATATCAGCTCCACTTTTTCTGCTGTTGTTTTCACAAATGAGATTCTTGAACAGTTTACAGTTTCACAGGTTCTCCATCCAAATTATACTATTATCATTTTTTCATGACATTTGTAAATGATTGTTTACGCTACAAATATTTGCATGTCAAAACATATATATCTACACAGCCAGACTCTGTTTGCCATTTAAGTTTTTTTATTTTTATTACATTGAATCATGTACTAACCATGTACAGTATGTCATGGCAGTCTTGAGTTTCTAATAGTTTCTATAAATTTCTGTGATTTAATGAATAGAGTACATACATTTTTTGTATGTTTTATGAACATACATAAATGTACTTATTTAGGGTCTTCTGAAAATGTAACCAAATATGCTGCCTGATTTGGTTTGGTGAAATTCATGGGATTTTACAGAGTACAGTGGACTCTCTGTCCAAATACTCAAACACAGAATAGCATAAGTGGTTAATTTAAGGATGTTAATTCAATGTGGAAGAGGAAAAGGAACACTATTTTGTTCTTTTGGATCATCAAAACAAATCACCTTCCTGCCACTGTAAATTAAAGTACAGATATGTACAATTTCAGTGGCTTTTTTCTTTCCAATATCTCAGTTGGCTTTCATAGTACAATTAAACACAAACAATGATCTATGTCACCCAGATAAAAGTTCATAGAAGAACCAAAGTTCATGAATGTTTTTTTGTGACAAAGTAGTAAGTACTGCAATCATACCATCACAGAGAAAAATACGACTTGTAGAAATGATTGTAGACTCAAGACTGCCATGTAATACATACATTTACGATTCTCTCTAAAATTTACCACAACTCCATGATTTTTTGTGTGTGGAATTTTCCCATTTTCAGACTTAAGTATGAAACAGTGATAAATACAGAGACAGGAAAGGCAGGTGAGAGAGGGGATGACATGAAAGCTAAAGTTACCATGAGGGGCACGGTAGCCAATGGACAAGTACTCCCTTGCAGCCCTAGGGAAGAGGGTAAAAGACAAAAAAGTAAATCATACTTTTATTTCACAATTAAATCAAATATTAATTTTCTTTCTCCTCCCAGCATCTAGAAACCAGTACCCATCTAATCACTAATACATCATTGTAGAGTTAACAGAGCCCAGCATTAATTTAAAGTTGATGTGGTCATGTGCTGCTGGTAAGCGGAGGATGTGATATATGCTTGAAGATAAAGTGCCAGCCAGTAGTAAGTGGCCACTGCTTTGAGAGAAACACAACATGAACTAGAAAATTTGCATTTCCCTGCGGAAAATGCGTGTGAATGCTTCCTGCTGAAATGTTGCAGAAACACTGCTGAATGAAGAAGAACTAGCAGAAGTAGAGGAAAACACAGAAAAGTAGGACAAGAAGTCGAAGAAAGTACAAGTATCTGTACGAGAACAAGAAATAGTGCTAGAATAAGAAAATGTAGTAAAAGAAGAAGTGGAAGCAGAAAAAGAAGTACAAGCAGAATAACAAGACGTAGAAGAAGAGGAAATAGCAGAAAAAACAGTAGTAAAATTAGTTCAAGAAGTAAAAGTATCTCTACAAGAACAAGAAATACTGATAAAGAAAATGTAGTAAAAGACGTGGAAGCAGAAAATGTAGAAAAAGCTGAAGAATGAAGAAGTAAATGAGAAAGCAAAGCATTTACAGTATAAAGTTCAATGCATGTGTGTGCGTGTGTGGGGGAGGGTGTTTGTGTGTGTAACTGCAATGAAGAGTACCGTAAATCCCAGACTATTGAGCGCACCTGGATATAAGCCGCACCGGCTAAAAATAAGTAAAAAAAAGTATTAGTACATATATAAGCCGCACTTGATTATAAGCCGCAGGTGTCCACGTTATAACAGAGCTATTTGCACAGAAAGACGTGACATAAAAACATTTGTTTAACTTTTAATTAAATACGTACTACCGGTAACATCCGCAAATACGAAGCCTAGTGGCAATCCTTGATGGAACAGTGTCTGTAACACGGCTGGTGAAAAAGATTACCGTAATACATTTCACAAGAAAAAGTCCATCCATTCACTGACTCGGAATGACTTCATTACTCACTTCCTCAGTCTCTTTTTCGTTGTCGCTGTCAGTTTCAACTTTACGTGCAGCAGCTCTATTAGCTTCTTTGACAGCCAGCTCGATCGCCTTTAACTTGAAAGCTGCATCATATGTATTTCTCTGTGTGTTTTCCATGATGAGGGTGCGTGCATGAAGCACAAAATGAGTGATATTAAGATCCGATGTGACGAGGACAAATGTTTTTGCGGCAGAAGCTCATTGTCCCCCAAGAAAAATCCATAAATAAGCCGCACCACAGTAGAAGCCGCAATGCGCGAAGTGTGACAAAAAAAGTAGCTACTTATAGTCCGGAATTTATGGTAACTGCAGTCAGCTGGCAGCTTGGGGGCGAAAAGTCTCCCTATTCAGTGCTTATTTTATTGTTGTTTATGTTTGTTCTCGACTACTGCGCATGTCCAAATCTATGGGGGGAGGTGTGGTGAGGTCATCGCAGCCAGAGAGTCCGCTCTGTTTCGTTCACATGGCTGCGATACGCCCCCGTATCAGTTTCGCTCCACTCTGGAGGTCGAATTCAAAAGCTTGCGTTTTCACCCCCCGGGCCTGAATCTGAATGGAAACGTAATGGACAGGTTCTTAAAACGAAAAAATAATGACAGCAACGGGGGCAGCGCTACACAAAACAGAATGCTCTTTTTAATTTCAACAAATCTACCTAACTTCATTGAGCACCTAATTTTATTGCTTTTATTGCTAAGTTTATATTGTGTTACTTATTTGACAAACATGCACTTAAACATGGTTTTATATGAGCAAAATTAATTAAATGATCTTGTTAACTTGTGCAAGGTTTTATGCATTATTAGCCTATGTATAGGTTATATATTGATAAAAAAAACATACAAATTAAGAACAATATTCATTATTACTACATAGTGACACAAATAGCTATTAAATAAAAGTGACCGCAAAAGTTAAATCAGAATCATTTACTCGATTGGGCCCCAGACTACCTTGCCCTGAAAATGTTGGGCCCCAAGGTCAAAAAGGTTAAGAAACCCTGAACTATACCATAAACTACACAGTCAACTATACCATTAAAAAGCCATGAAACTATAACTTAAATTGAAGGCCTATCATGCTTTACACTTTTAAAAACATAATATAACACATCATATGGTTTTTATTAAATACCTTTTAATACAACCCCGGCAAATATCAGGATACTGTAAATTTGGTATCGATGCAGTATCCATATGGTCAAAACTTAATAATTGACCCTAATATAGAGACTGCTTGTTCAATAATGAATTCAAAATGCAATAGAGCACAAAACAATACAGATCGTACAAAATAAAACCTTGGACCTGTAATGCAAATCACTTAATGTAATAACTTATTTTGATATTGACAACGTTCCCCGAGCTACAGCCAGCCGAGTCATTCTGACACATAGCACCATGAAAAGTGTTGCAAAAACGGTCCGTATACGAAGTATAATTTATATGCAGTAGTTTGTGTTGTATAATAAAACATGCCCGTTTAAGGGGTATTTCTTAATTTCATTGTCCGACTTGGCGAATGAAATATATGTCATTGAGCAAGGATTCACTAAGCTATTCGGCGCAGCTTGTTGCATTATCCAACTTGTACAATGAAAATTGAAACAAGGAAGTCGACAGCCGGAAAAAGACACAGTTCGCCTTCAAAATAAAGCTGCCCGTTTTAAATCCTATTAGCTGCGTATGTTTTCATTGAGGACTTTTTTCTCTAAACTTACTGTTTACTCTCGGTTTATTACATTTTTCTGAAAGATTGTTCAGGTGAGGTTAGATATTTGCATTTCAAAGAAGGTTTACATTTTTAATACACGTCAACGTTGTTCAAGCCGTGACGTCAGCTGACACAGGGGATCCCTTTTACTTGTATTGTTTTAACTAAAGTGAGTTACTTTTTGCCTACAGTTAAAAGTAGGTCGGCTAATATGGTACAATTTCTAGCACACACAGTCTCTCAATCAAATCAGTAGATTAATACATTGACATCATTCCCGACCGGCGAAAATCAAGACTCAATGTTGTAAACAATGACGTACAGCCACCGACAGATGGAGCAACGAGGACACAACGTGGAGCTTTTTACCTGGAGCTAACTTTAAAAATAAGTAAACACTGAGTCTCATGAAAATGTTTAACTGTAACTGTAATATCATATCATGCGATATCTCACTAAACCAGCCTGTGGGTGAGGGAGAGAGATTCAGAAGCAGACACTATTAAACGTCTGTACAGCATACACACTTTGTTTGTCACAACAGCACAAAAACATGCAGCATGCTTAATGTTAAGAAAGCTGCATGTCAGGTACAATTAGTGTCAACAGGTGAGTTCACATCCTGCATCATTGTGGTGTTAGAGTGCAGACATGGTATCTGAGACTGTAGGTGCTACATTAACTACACTAGCTGTGACTCCTTGATACCTTCAGGGAACTGACCACTCATCTATCTGTGCTGATTGTGTTTGCAGAAAGTCACAAGGGACCATGGTGGGATGGCAGTTGTTGTCTGATCTACCACCAGACCAGATTCCTGTGATCTACTTCAGTGAGAGAAGTCCAGAGGCTCAGGATGATGTCCTGCTGCAGGAGACAAGGACTGGATGTGCTCAGTTGTATTGCTCACACATTGATCAGTATATAGTGTTGGGGATTTTCAGGAGCGAATATCTGACCAACGGTTATGTTGGGTTTTATGACGTAAAATTTGATTGTCAAAATAAATTAATAATTAAGTTTATTTAATTATTAATCTAAATCAATAATTGTTATTAAACTGCGTTTAATAAACCTCGGGGCACCACCCTGTAAACAGGGAACAACCAAAATATTACCAATATCAGTCTCAAATTATTTAATTAAATACCAATATCATTAATAATTAATAATCTGTATTTAATTGAAGGTGTGAAATCCGAACACAAAGCCCTTTCACCCAGCCTAAGTCACAAAGCAAATTCACAGTGATCACAAACAACGACTTTTTAAGATATAATAGAATTTATTTAACAAAGCAACATCAAGTAAATCAATGAAACCCAATCAAACAAATAACCATCATAAGCCAAACTACAATTAACAAACAAAACAAACAAGCGTGGCACATGTGTGTGTGTGTGTGTGTGTGTGTGTGTGTGTGTGTGAGAGTGAGAGGGGGAGGGACAGACAAGAGACAGACAGACAGCGATCAAAAATGGCGGCGACCACGCGTGGTCACGTGATGGCGGACACAGAACGTGATCTATGTTTCAGCAGCGTCTGGAAAGCCACAGATCTCTATGTGTGTGCGCCTACCGAAAGGTGTGTGTGTAAAGGCGAGAGAGCGAGAGAAAACAACGCACCTCGACCGCTCAATCTCGGACTGGAGCTCACCACAACTCAGAGCACAGTTTACTTCACTTATCAGAAGCCAGTGGCCGGATTTGTATCAGACGGCGTTCACACTAGTCTTTCTGATAGTGAGTCTATTACCCGGTTATGACGCGGGAGCTCACAGAGAAACACACGGGACACAGCGGCACAAATAAAGAACACAAAAGAGATTTTTGCTCTCATAAACCAAAGACGCAGTGGTCAAACACCAAGCAAATATTATCACCGTTTCACAATAATAACTCAGTTATTAAACACACTCTCTATATCTAACTGCCCAGACCTAGCTAAGCCTCACTTGTAACCGTTTGTCCACGGTTGATGAAAGGAGAAAAGGGGTCCTGGAACGATCTTCCTGCAGTTGTTGGGTGATGGTAGCGCGTCCCAGAGGGTGAGCAGGGCCGTCGTGTCCTCCGTCGAGCGAGGTGATCTCCGTGGGTGCCCTTTCTTTAAAGGACGGAACGAGACGTAATCCTTACAGTCTCTCTCAATACCGTTTCAATACGGGAGAAATAGAACGCTATTCTTTGGAGATGCGTTCAAGTGGATGATCTAAGCTCGGAATTTCGGACGTCGGTGTGCTTCAAGGCCTTTGGATCAGCTGCGCGCCAAAACTTTTAAACAAAGAGAAGCGTGCTGGAAACAGGAACAGAGTTGGGTATCCTCGGACGTCGCCAGACGACGTTTGAAAGAGGCAGAACAATGAAGCATGGCCGGCTTTATACCTCCCAGACTTCACACCTATGTGTTAGATGTGGCAAAGCATTCTGGGAGTACCTGCAAGGCATGCTGGGATAAAGAGTCTTTTGTTGTAGTTCTCCAAACGACACAGCCTGAGCTTTGTCATTCTGGCTGGACCCCAACAATAGTAACACAGGTGAACAAAACGCTGCAATGTATTGAGATACAAAACAAGCTGTTCTTTGTGTACTTTTCTGTTACACTGACTTATCCATTGCTATCCTCTTATAGACCAAAAGGAGTTTCCATCGGAACACCACAGCAAAGGATCCACTTCCTGTCCGAGCTTCATACTCAACTCTTCAGCAGGATTTACACAAGTGCCAACTGGACATTCAGGACTGATTCTGTAACCAGTAACAAGACTTTATGGGATTCAGCTTCGAGCAGCCTCTGCTTGACACAGCTCCTCGTCACTCCGTGCTTGTGTTGTAGTCTCCGTTGTTAGTTTGACCTTGTACCACAATGCTGCACACACTTCACACTCAGCCGGCACACTGACCCACTGACAAACACACCTCACTCCTGGTGTAAATAATGGTTACTGTTGGTACAATTTATATGAAACTTTTGCACTGTTTAGTTCAACCATCTGTTTCCCTTGTTTCAGGCCATAGAGCTGGCTCATGACTACATGAACAGTTCTCTTACTGCATGGTGGCTTACAGGAAACATGTTTAGAAAGCTCATTGCTGTCTCTCTAGTTCTTCACTGAATGAAGAGGATCATCAGGCTGCCATACTGCATGGTGATAGAGACAAAAACAGCTGACTTCATGGGAATGAATTTCAAGGCATTGTAAATGTTCCCAAGCATTTCTTCCATTGGAGCATTGATGAGTTCTTACAGCTTCCAAGCTGACCTCTTCACATGAACAGATTGATCACACATACTGCTGTGCTGTATGTTTTAATAAGCCAAACATTTTTAAGTCACTCAGATTGTGAAGCAAAAAGTCGTAAGCAGCTGTTACATTGCACATTGTGTTTGAGCCAGTTCAGCCCACTAAATGTAATCATAAATAAAAGTTAAACTATATTCAGAGATGTTAGCCAACAATGCCTTAGAGTGAAATTATCAATTTATATAGGAGTGCAGGAGAACTTTATTTTTCTAAAACATGTCTAAAGAATGAAATTTGATAAATATGCCATAATACATATTATGTAAGTATAGATACTTAGTTTGAAGAGAAATTGTAACTAACTAGGCCTGCTTCCCATATATGCCCACATTGCTGTAAACTAAAAACATAAAATGACGTTTTTTTTCTTTAAGGCGAGACACGGCAGGCAAAAAGACCCATTTTTTATGCACTGATCATTTTTGAGATTTTGGGCTTATTCAGTCCCTGAACATGTAATCTTTCAAACTACCATAAAGAAATTATCCGAATAATACATTTATGTGTATATTTTGATACATTTTGTCTGGTCGCGGCGTTAAATTTCGCGTAAATTTGTCCAAAAGTTAGCATTCTAATGGGACGTGCTGTGTCACGGCTGCTCTCTCATGCCCGTCATGACTGATATCTCTGTAAAGCTCTCTCTCCTGCACAACACTATGTAATCCAAATAAGGACACTTCCTTTCTACCAGCAACCAGTCGTGAAAGTTTAACGGGAGGTTTAATGCTAAGAACGTAATCTCATTGGTTTGTGTTGTGTTTCTGATAAGTGATTCGTTCAGACGCATCACGTGGTATGCTTTGACTCTTCAAAATATCTTCCTGTAAATAAGTGAAAAGAAAACAAAAGTTGTCACTTGCAAAGGGATGTAAGAGAAGAAGTTGTGATGCATTACACTGTGAAAAGCCCCTGGGAATCGCTTCTGAACGTAAGCTGTTGGTGACTTTATTTTTGAAATATAGTCAAAAATATGGTTAGAATGACTTGTCCAGCTGCGAGTTGCGCTCGTCCACCCCAAGCGCGTCCTTCCCTTGGGAAACTCTGTGTAACATATTATAGCACTGTAATAACAGTAGCCTATTTTTTTATTATTATTTTATTTTTTATTATTATGGATGGAATAAGGATGGATTTATAAAAATAGAATAAAGTGCCATCTCAATTATTGTTGGTCAGTTTTACTTTTACAGATTTTCTATTTGGTGGCAAAAACCAAGGACATGAACCTTATCATGAATCTGTTTCCAGGACATTGAAGTGAGGATACAAACAGCCTACATGGAGTAGGAATGTACAACTATAGCCTGTAAACACTCATAAGTGAACTTTGAGTTCTGTGTGGACATTTTGTCTTCTGATGGACATAAAGCGGAGGAGAGTTGCTCTTCTGGTGCTCATTAGTGTGTCTGTAGTTGGGGTTTTCTGTGGTTGTATACAGTTGAAAGCCTTACATGGCAGTGCTGTTTTAGCCATTTGTTATTGTCCATGTGCTAGACATGGTCTACATTGCTATAACCAATGTACTGACTAGTTGTTTTGCTTGTTAGCAATGTTTTCCTTTAGAAATGTGTGAAATTTTACAATGTAAATCTTTTAATGCTGTTTTCTCAAAATGAATTTTTTCTCATACTCCGTCACATAAATTTCCACTTCAGTAGCACTTACATGCACATGCACGTCCCTGTCGTACTCGTCTGATATGTTATTTGTTTGTTTTGGCTCTGTGCCAACTTCTACTTTTATAGTTTTATAGTTTTTATAGTACACTTTCAGTGTATAACTTTATGTATCCTATGGATACTTCTTCGTGCCTTCGTGGAAATAGCAGCGGAAAACTTTCTTATTCAAGGGAGACGCTGCTCTCGCTCCGGACAGCGGGACAAGCCGGCGTCGTTCACCCGATACCAGAGGAGCTGAGGCGGCGGTACAGAGGCTGTAGAGCTGGGGCTCTGCTAAGAGCTAAGCTAGCAGCTAAGCGATGGAAGTACAAGCCCTCGGTTCCGGTGATAGTTATGGGGAACGTAAACTGTCTCACCAACAAGACAGACGAGCTGGCTGCTCTCGTGAAGAACAACCGGACATTTAGAGAGTGCAGTTTAATGTGCCTCACAGAAACCTGGCTGACTCAAAACACCCCAGACGCTAATGTGGATCTACCGGGCTTCACTACAGTGAGAGCGGACAGAGACACGAAACGCAGCGGCAAGCGGAAAGGAGGAGGACTCGCGCTGTTTATTAACAACAGATGGTGCCACCATGGACATGTTACTGTGAAGGAGGCAACGTGCAGCAAAGACATCGAGCTGCTGGCGGTGGGTCTCCGTCCTTACTACATGCCGAGGGAGTTCTCTCACGCGATCGTGGTCTGTGTTTACATTCCACCCCGTGCACACGCCGAAACTGCGTGTGACGTCATCCACTCTAACATCGCGAGATTACAAACGCTGCACCCGGATGCTTTCATTGCCACCTCAGGGGATTTTAACCATGTTACATTGAACTCCACACTACCGGACTTTCACCAGTTTGTAAGCTGTCCCACCAGGAAGAACAGGACAATAGACCTCCTGTATGCAAACGTGAAGGATGCCTACACCGCCACCCCCCTACCACCTCTGGGTAAGTCCGATCACAACCTGGTCCTACTCAAGCCACAGTACAAGACTAAGATCCGGAGACAACCGGTAACAACACGCACCTTCAGAAAGTGGTCTCCTGAGGCAGAGGAGGCGCTCAGAGACTGTTTTGAGACCACTGACTGGAGTGCCCTGCAAGAGACTCATGGTGATGACATTGAGGGGGTCACACACTGCACAACTGACTACATGAACTTCTGTATGGACGTTGTGGTTCCCACTAAAACTGTGCGCTGCTTCCCGAATAACAAGCCCTGGATCACCAGCGATGTCAAGGAGATCCTAAACAGGAAGAAAAGGGCATTCAAGGAGGGAGACCAGGCAGAGCTGAAGCGTGTGCAGGGGGAACTCAAGGTCAGACTCCGAGAAGCAAAGGAGGAGTACAGAAGGAAGGTAGAACAGAAGCTGCAGCAGAACAACATGAGGGGGGTCTGGGAGGGCATGAAAACCATCACAGGCTGCAAGAAGAAAAACAACAACGCAGAAGACGGGGACCCTGAGAGAGCAAACCAGCTCAACTTGTTTTTTAACAGGTTTGACAGCCCCGTCGCTGCAGCCAGTGCCTGTCCCCCCAGCACCCCCCCTTCCCCCCCCCCTCACTCCCCCCAACACCTCCCCCCCTCTCACTCCCCCCAACACCTCCACCAGGACAAACACAACCCCCAAAGACAATCCATCCCCCCTCCCCCCCACCATCACCAGAGACCAGGTTAGAAAGGAGCTGAAGAGACTCCGCCCCAGGAAGGCAGCCGGCCCAGACAAGGTGTGTCCCAGGATGCTAAAGGCCTGCTCTGCTGAGCTGGGGGAGCCACTTCAGCATATCTTCAACATGAGCCTGCGGCTTGGGAAGGTTCCTGTACTCTGGAAGACCTCTTGCCTCACCCCGGTCCCCAAGAAGAAAAACCCCAGCGAGCCAGGCGACTTCAGACCAATCGCTCTGACATCCCACGTTATGAAGACCTTTGAACGGCTGCTGCTCCAACACCTCAGACCCCAGGTCCAACACGCACAGGATCCACTGCAGTTTGCATACCAGGCAAAGGTGGGCGTGGACGATGCCATCCTCTATCTTCTACACAGGGCTTACTCTCATCTGGACAAAGGGAGCAGCGTGATGAGAATCATGTTCTTTGATTTCTCAAGCGCCTTCGACACCATCCATCCCCTCCTACTGAGAGACAAGCTGACCGAGATGAGGGTGGACTCGTACCTGGTGAGGTGGATCACTGACTACCTCACAGAGAGACCACAGTATGTCAGACTGAAGGACTGCACATCTGACACTGTGGTCAGCAGCACTGGAGCACCACAGGGGACCGTGCTCTCCCCTGTCCTGTTCACCCTGTATACCTCTGACTTCCAGTATAACTCTGAGCTCTGCCACATGCAGAAATACTCGGACGACACTGCGATAGTTGCTTGTGTCAGGGATGGACAGGAGGAGGAGTACAGGAGCCTGATCGAGGACTTTGTGACATGGTGCAGTGCCAACCATCTGCAACTAAACACCTCCAAGACCAAGGAGATGGTGGTGGACTTCAGAAGGAACAAACCACATCTAGAACCTGTTTCCATCGGCGGGGTCGACGTGGAGGTGGTCAGGACCTACGGGTACCTGGGGCTGCAGCTGGATGACAAGCTGGACTGGTCGCCTAACATGGACACTACCTGCAGGAAGGGACAGAGCCGTCTGTACTTCCTGAGAAGGCTGGGGTCCTTCAACATCTGCAAAAAGCTGCTGCAGATGTTCTACCAGTCTGTGGTGTCCAGCGTCCTCTTCTACGCCGTGATGTGCTGGGGAGGAAGCTGCAAGAAGAGGGACGCAGCACGCCTGGACAGACTGGTGAGGAGGGCCGGCTCTGTGGTGGGTACAGAGCTGGACTCACTGGTGACAGTGGTAGAGAGGAGATCTCTGGACAAAATGCTCTCCATCATGGACAACACACACCACCCTCTGCACAGCACCTTCACCGGGCAGAGGAGCATGTTCAGTGATAGACTGCTGTCACAGTCGTGCTCCACGGACAGACTCAAGAACTCTTTTGTCCCCCTGGCCATCAGACTGTATAACACTTCACTGTCACGGCAGGGAAGAAGCACACGGTGAACCCTGGACTCTTTTTTTCACTTTTTTCTAACTCCTCATCTGCACTGCTGACCTCAGAGTCAGCCTCCAGTTGGACACTTTAACGCATATAGATGGTCACCTTACTGAGCACAGGTCACTTTAACGATAATCACTCTAATTATCTGGTTCCACCCTACTGTATTGTTATGCTACATCTGTAAGGGTTGACATGATCACCCTAACTAGGTCAAGTTTCACTCTATTGTCTTCAACAATAATCTGCTCCTCAATAGTTGGGTACTTAAATAGCAATCACCCGAATCATCCCTGGTCTCACCTCTTTGTTTTAGGACACTTAATGCAAAACACTGCTCACTGTTTTAATGACTGTTTAACAACTGGACTCACACCTCGGGCATAAACTCAAAGACCTCTGTACATACACCCAGCACACACAGCACACATGCTTCTCTCTCCTCACAGGTTAGGTACACCATGCTATATAAGTTTAAGTTTAATGCTAATGCCAACTGCACAGGTTTAACCTCTACTCTTAGTCACATAGGGGCTGCTAAATCTTGTCTGGGGGATTATTGTATAGAGAGGGGAGGGGGGACAGCGGGTGTGTATTGCATTGTAACCGATGTTTTGTACTGTAACCAATGTCTTGTGTCCTGCCTGTCTGTATACTGCTACTGGATGCCCTGAATTTCCCTCGGGATCAATAAAGTATCTATCTATCTATCTATCTATCTATCTATCTATCTATCTATCTATCTATCTATCTATCTATCTATCTATCTATCTATCTATCTATCTATCTATCTATCTATCTATCTATCTATCTATCTATCTATCTATCTATCTATCTATCTATCTATCTATCTATCTATCTATCTATCTATCTGATAAAAAGAGATATCTAAAATCCCCTCTGCAAATCCCTTTGTATCTAATATGTTAACTAAATGAAAAAATAATTTTGAACCTGGCCATTTCCAATGTTCAGATTTATATCCCCCCAATGTATGCAAATTAGCACTTACTTCATTAAATAATGCCTTATTTGCATATTTAAACATATTTCAGAAAACTTGTGATATTAAAAATATTTGTCTTAACATAAGTAATCAACTGTAGAAGTTTCATGTTGATAACTGTGAGTTAATTTTTTTTACCCTATTCACCTGTAGTGTCTCGCCTTAATATCCAGTTTTGGAATAACATAGGAGCTAATTTTATTTTGTCCCAAATAAATAAATAAAATAAAAAGCTAATTACACTTGTCATTTTTAAAGAGGAAATTTGAAATGAGATATTTTTAAGAGAGCCTTTACCGCAGATCTAATTACCACTGTTTCTCTGCATTTGATTCACACCTGTTCATCTCATCTTACTTTAATAAATCCATAGCGATTGTAAATAGATAGAATGTTGAGTCATCATCATAAAGCCTTGCATAATTTCTTAGTTGTTTAATATGGTTAATGCGTTGCAGTTAATAAACATCTCTTTAAATATTCCAACTTTAATAAACTCACCTCAGGGTTTCTACCTCGTTTAACAATGCACCACCTACTGAGATAAAACTAGCAAAAGAGTCTGATGCTTTTATCCCCCCCCCCTCCACAGCAATGGTGCCGTCTTCTTCCATAGGTGCCCTGCACTTTGGCCATGTAGAATTGTTCTCCAATGTGACTCTGATGCACTTTATGCACTTAGGAGGAAACACGGATCAGATGCAGTACAGCGTCCTGCAGTGGCCCTGGATTATTGTTTATAGTGATAGATAAATAGATAGATAGATAGATAGATACTTTATTGATCCCGAGGGAAATTCAAGGCATCCAGTAGCAGTATACAGACAGGCAGGACACAAGACATTAGTTACAATACACACCCGCTGTCCCCCCTCCCCTCTGTATACAAAATCCCCCAAACAAGATTTAGCAGCCCCTATGTGACTAAGAATAAACATGATTATATGTTAAACCTGTGCAGTTAGCATTAGCAATTAGACATAAAACTTATATAGCATAATGTACATAACCTGTGAGGAGAGAAGAACGTGTTGGTTAAAAGAGACCTGTAAAAGTTAAAGAGCCTTAGAAACAAAGTGCTGACCTTCTAGAAACTAGTTACATGTGTATGTACAGAGGTGTTTGAGCTTATGCCAGAGGTGTGAGTACAGTCGTTAAACAGTCAATGCAGGAATGTAAATTGGCTCACCAACTTAAAGGAGCAGTGATTAGCATTACGTGTCCTAGACAATAAGCTGAAACCAGGAGTGATTTGGGTGATTATCGTTAAGTACCCAACTATTGAGGAGTAGATTAGCATTAAGTGTTGAAGACAATAGATTGAAACTTGACCTAATTAGGGTGATCATGTCAACCATTACAGATGTAGCATAACACAACAGTAGGATGAAACCAGACATGATTAGGGTGATTATACTTTAAAGTGACCAGTGCTCAGTAAGGTGACTATCAATATGCATTAAAGTGTCCAACTGGGGGCTGACTTTCATTGTTTGTTTTAGTTTTGTGGCCTCATTCCCATAATGAGACACTACATGTACATGTACATTACACACTGACATGCCACAAACACACCCAGGCTTTCTCCTGCCCAGTCTAGAAGTTATCCCACAAATCTACACATGAAACTCTTCTCTTTCTCTCTTCCTCTTGTTTATTTGTTTCATGTGTTTTGTCAAAGAATGCACCTTGAGCAGCAAAGCTTCGCTAATGCCTGATTATGTTTTGATGTTTAGCGTTAGACATAGTTAGACAGTCTGTCCAGACTTTGCCTCAATGCCTGCCCAGACCAAATGCCTCTTGAATTTATGAACTGTTTGCTAAATGAACTTTTGTACGATTATCTCCAAAGCACGTAGACTGGTGGCCCATAGTGCCCTGAAGACCATGACCGGCATCCCGCTCTTCAGGCCAGGGGGTCCAGCCAGGATGACAAAGTTCAGGCTGTGTCCCTTTGGAGAACCATGACAAAAGACTCTTTATCCCAGCATGCCTTGCAGGTACTCCCAGAAGGCTTTGCCACACCTAACACATAGGTGTGAAGTTTGGGAGGGATAAAACCGGTCATGTCCCCTTGTTCACTCTCTTTCACACGTCGTCTGGCGACGTCCGAGGATACCCCCTCTGCTTCCTTTTTCACAGCACGCTTCTCTTTGTTCAAAAGTTTTGGCGTGCAGCTAACCCAAGGCCTTGAAGCATACCGACATCCTGAATTCCGAGCTTAGATCATCCATTTGAACGCATCTCTAAGAAGAGCGTCTTATTTCTCCCGTATTAAAACGGTATTGAGAGAGATCGTAAGGATTACATCTCGTTCCGTCCTGTAAAGAAAGGACATCCACGGAGATCACCTCGCTCGACGGAGGACACCACGGCCCTGCTCAACCCCTTGGACGCGCCGCCATCACCATACAACTGCAGGGAGACGGTTAGAGACCGTCCCAGCGAAGGACCCTTTTGTTGCTTCTTTCATCAACTGTGGACAAAACGGTTACAAGTGAGGCTTAGCTAGGTCTGGGCAGTTAGATATAGAGTGTGTTTAATAACTGAGTTATTATTGTGAAACTGTGATAATATTTGCTTGGTGTTTGACCACTGCGTCTTGGGTTTTACCAGAGTAAAACCTCTTTTGTTTTCTTTATTTGGGCCGCTGCGTCCCGTGTGTTTCTCTGTGAACTCTCGCGTCATAACCGGGTAATAGACTCATTATCAGAAAGACTAGTGTGAACGCCGTCTGATACATATCTGGCCACCGGCTTCTGGTAGTGAAGTAAGCTCTGAGTTGTGCGTGAGTTCTAGGCTGAGATTGAGCTTTCGAGGTGCACTCTTTTCTCTAAATTTATTTTGACAACTAAATTTTTCAGTATAAAAACCCAACCTAACCGTTGGTCAGGTATTTACTCCTGAAAACCCCAACACAGTGTTGGGTTTTACTTTGTACTTGTCCTCAGTGTTCTGGTCTTGTGTTCTTTGTTCCTTGTGTTTCCCGCCTTTGTGATTACACTGATTGTCCTCACATGTCTCGTTTGTCTCACCTGTGTCTGATTACCCCTTGTCTATTTAGTCTCTGAGTTTGCCTCAGTTTCTTGTCGGTTCATTGTCTTGTCTTTGGTTGCTGTCGGTTGTGTCTTGTGCAAGTGCCCTGAATTTTGGATTTGGATGTTCTTTGTTTTTGGATTTAGTTTTCTCCTCGTAAGTTTTTGTTTTATCTTTTGTTAATAAATTTTGTTATTCTGCACATGGGTCCTCCTCTCCTGTTTCCTACATGCTACTTGTGACACAGGTAGGACCAGTCTGCGCAACGGTTTTATCCTGATTAAATGCAGATGCATGAACACGCAAAGCATAATCTGATCATGTTATTTCGTGTCCATGTAAACAGTGAAATCAGAATGCCCTATCGGAATGATTTAAATCAGATTGAAGAAATTGTGCACATGTAACTGCAGCCGTTGAGGGCAGAAGTTGCTATGTAAAGTGACCAACTGAAGTAACTGGTCCCACACATACACAGCAGCGGAGGCAACTTGGGGTTAAGTGTCTTGCTGCCCAAGGAAACATCTAATTCTTTTACATGTTTGGGGGCCCTTTTTCAATAATTGTTTAATGTCTTTCAATGTGTTATATATCTGGGTACATTTGATGTTTTGGAAAACGGGTAAAGGCTATCATTGTGGTGGTTTAAACAGAAAACTTGATAGAAGTTGCTGGTTGCAATATGCTGGCAGCCCGAAAATCTACCCTCAACTATATCAAATCTGTCACAACTTCACAGATCTGCCTGAATATTTAAGTATTGTTTAACCAACAGGCCATTGCTTTTACTAAGCAGACCTAAAAAGAACCCAATACATCTTATTACAAACCCAATCCTATTGGCCTAGAACGTGCTATTTTCAAATTCCATGACATTTCCAACCCTGCATATTTCAGCCTGTTTTCTCCTGACCTTCCTGCAGGATTTTCAGTCAGAACCTGCAGTCTGACACACACAGCGTTTGTGTTGCAGAGTAAACGCTGTAATTGATGATAATGGTGGAGCTGTGGGGGCAGCAGAGCTGAAAATGAAGAATCTTTTAATCTAAATTGTAATTTAAACGCTTTAAAGGTGTCTTTAATTGGATCGTTTCATTCCAGAGCAGACGCTGATAGAAGTGTTTTATTGCAGCTGAGATTCAGGAGAGATTCCAGGGAGACTTTGGCCATTATATAATGAAAAGGGTATTTTTCTTTGAATAGCTAACATTAAAACTCATATCAGTCTGGACAGAGAGCACCGATAACACCTGTCAGTCTGTCGGTTCCCCTCAGCATACTGAGAGGAAAGATGCCCAGTAAAAAGGAACTAACAGAAATAGTTGCTATATAAAAGAGCTAAAAAATAATAATCATACACAGTCCCTCAGGACACTCAGACTATTTTAGTGTGTGTGTGTGTGTGTGTGTGTGTGTGTGTGCATTATAAGCTGTAATAGCAAAAGCCCAAAACATTAAAATTCTTAGTTTATTACATAACAGCCTATATTACTTATGACTGAGTTTTTTTCAAAGAAAGTTTCAAATAAAAGCATTGTTGACAAAGGCGGGTAAACTCTCATCAAAGAAAAAAATATTCCAGCCCTGTAATTATGTTAGTCGCATGCAGGGTGCTGTATATCCGACTTCTGCACATGTTGCACGATACACGTCAGTGTCATAAATTTCTGGTTTAGCATAGTTGGGTTTTTTAGTGATAAGATAGATTTAAGATAAGGTTGTATTTTGCTATATAAATGCTGTAAAAAAAATGTTTGGACAATGGTCAATTCAGGGCGTCCTCAACAACAATGGAGCTTAAGGATTCACATAGCACATTCGTGAGGATTGCACACATTGCAGTTGTGCAGCTCCTGATGGTCAATGTTGAATTAAATCCTGGCCCACTGCCTCCTGACTAAACTGGCCTGGCTAACATGCAGTGAGCTCGACCACCGCAGCAAGCCCAGCCACGTCCTCCACGTCTTAGGTTGTTTTTTTTTTGCTATAGTTGCTCTGCACAGTTACCCATACACCTTAGCTGACAGTGCCTATTTTAGGTTCTACATTGCTTGTCCTGCAATCTTTGTCAGATGCTTGTGAAGATGTTGCACATCCTCAAAGGCAGGGTTGACGGCTTGTTGAAGTGCCCTTCATTCAAGGTTGTCAACGTTGTGTGTAACCCACTTAAAAAAGTCACATTAATAAGTAATTGAATAAATAAGTTAATTTGTTAAAAATGCATGAAGTTAATAATTGAAAAACATGTTACATGTATTTTATTGAGTTTAAACTCTTTACAAGCTAAAATGCATAAGTAACAATCCTTAAAAAATAGATGCTTGTTAATTCATTCAGAGTGATTTAAAACAGTCAAACTGTTTCATTAAGAAAGTTAAATAAAGTTATGGTTGTGAAAAAAGTAAAAAGACACTGTCTCTGTCTAAGCATGATAGCACTTTCATCATTTTAGTGAGGGAATCTGCTGCTACAGTTGGACTGTGAACTCGCTGCCACAGCGGTAAGAGTGTTGGATTCTTTTTGTTTGCCGAACTGAACCGAATCGAGGAGAACTTTGAACTGAAATTACTTGGAATTGAGGTTTACATTTACTGTTTGTTCATGATTGTCATTTGTGAAACTGGTATAATCGGGCATATAATTAATTATAATTCTATATTGTTACCCTACTTGAACAAAGCCTTGAACTGGTCCAGTGGCTAAACAGACAACACAAGTTCACACAAGTGCTACAAATTGGTGAGCCAGCCAGGAGTGGCCTAAACAAAATCAGAGACCAGATAAATACAAAATATCGATTTAAAATAGAGATAATTAAAGCAACAGGCATTAAGATTCCAAACTCACTCTTATATAGCGTCATAACAGACACAGAAGCTGATGAAGAACTTTATGAATTTCTTAAGTATGCCTAGTATGGCTCTATTGAGAGAAAGATCCCAGTTGACATACCTTACAATGATGAAAGCCCACAAATTATTGTAGAGTACACATATAGCACAGCAGTGCAAACCCTTTCACCTTTACTGCCATATGAGCCTGATAGCAAAACTCAAGCAAAGCTCACTTACCACATCCAGGCCTTAACAAACGTTAACATGCCTACAGTTAGCCATGCCTTTGGGGCTGCAGCACAAGTAAGTCCTCAGCCAAGTGCTCCTCAACCCAACGCTTATATCCTTCAACCTGATACTGCACCACTCCAACCACCTCCCACAGAAAAGATGCAACCCATCCTGAGCTCTACCGAGCTTTACCCATCTGATCTTCAGAAAGTTCCCGTTGAACATATAGTCAAACGTGAAGATGGCAAATCATAAGTGCATACCTCACTGAGACTCAGACCTTTCACTGTCCAAACAATGAAGTAGATTATGAGACATGGTGTTCAAATGCAGATTTCCTACTGAGTTACACAAATTAATCAGACCTGCTCAAGTCAAGCAAAATTTTTTGCAGGGGCTGCTGGGATAATACTTTGAATTAAAGCTCGAACAAAGGAGGCAAAACCCACCTACCTTTGCAGAACCCTTCCTACTACTTCGAACAGTAGAAGATAAATGTAACTCCAAAGAGCATTGTATAAAGCAGCAATTTGGTGCCTTAAGACAGATCGTGTCTTCGCACTTCCAAGGTGCCTGTGCTCAGTGTGTTTAAAAGTTTGACACAATACCACAAACCCATGATGACTCTAAATCTGAAATGACAGAATTGAAAAGGCAAATAGCAAGTTTGCAAAGCCAGCTCTCTTGGATCACACAAAAAGACAGCAAGGTACATTCAGGGAAAACACCCTTCCAAACTGCCACAACCAAGTTCTCAGCTGAGAGCGCTAAAACACAACAGCCAAGGCCTAGCAACCGTGATGTAAACAACAACAAACCAAGACCCCGGTACTGCTTCAGGTCTGGTGAAGATGGGCACATAAAGCCTCAATGTGACTGTGAACCAAACCCATCACATGTGGTCTCAAAAAGAAAAATGCATAAGGAAAAACAGTCAGTATGGGAGATGAAAAACAATTCTGCAGAATCTGCCCATATAAACTGAAATCAGCCCTTGTTGAGGGACAGACAGGGCCTATCATACATAAGAAATGTCCCAAATAGAAACTACGAGCTTTACTCCAATGCTAACACTCAATGACAGTGACTTTACCAAAGGGGCTCATTTGAGCTAAAACCACTGCACAAGTGACAATTGCAGAAAAGAACTGTAACTGTTTGCTAGACAGGGGGTCCCAAGTGACAACAATTCCATGTCACTCCAAGTCATTCTACAGGCAAAACTTGTCACACTTATCACATTAAGCCTATTAAAGACTTAATTGAAGTGGAAGCAGCCAATGGCCAATGTCCCTTACTTGGGATATGTTGAGGTAACCATCACATTCCCAAAGAGTATCCTTGGCATTGATTTTGAGGTATCCACTTTGGCCTTGTAGCTCCTGATATGCACTCAACCTTGACATCGGTTCTCATAGGCACCAACACCTTAGACATCAATATGAGCAGTACACCAA
Organism: Symphodus melops; assembly: GCF_947650265.1. Lineage (NCBI taxonomy): Eukaryota > Metazoa > Chordata > Actinopteri > Labriformes > Labridae > Symphodus > Symphodus melops. Next base: position 23,951,924 of record NC_136693.1, read on the forward strand.
TGCAAACCTTCAGAACTTTAAGTCATTGCCCGATGGCTACAAGGTTGTTCTCAAGACTCTTGAGCTGAGACACAGGCAAAAAACTGACCCCAGCATTGGTGTTGAGAGACTCTCCAGTCAAGGCCCAGAGATCATTGGCCCTGGCCAGACCAAAGCAGTTAACTGCAGAACACCAAACACTGGAAAGTGGGTCATAGTTGAACTGCCAAAAATCTGTTCCCTACCAAATGGTCTCACAAGCCTACCGTCCAAGCTACCTCGCTGCATACCAGTTATCCTCAAGAACGAGTCAGACCATGATATCACCATCTCTCCTAAGTGTGTAATGGCTGGAGTAAATGCTATTCAAAGTGTCCAGCCCATTACAACTGATAAGTCAGACACTTTATCAAAGTCTAATCAAAAGTCACATACCCAATTTCACTATACAAACTCTCCAATACCCAATGAATGGAAACAACCTGTCTGGGACATTCCAAAAATGACTCGACTAGTCGGCCCAGCCAGTACTTCAGGGATTACAGTAAAAAAAATGTTTTGAATGAAAATATTTCGGCATGCCCAACCCACATGGTGTGCATTATATAGTGCTTTAACAGTAACCCACTACATCCAAAGTGCTTTCCCGGCTCAAGCAGCTGCCACATAGGCACCTGCACACACCTATAAATCCGAATAACTTTTAGAGATCTTTCAGTTCACAGAACCAATTGCCTAAACTTTAGCATCAATGACAGAAACAAAAACACTTTCAGGTTTGTCAGAATGGATCAATTCACTGTCAACAAGCACCATTGTTTTCTCCTACTAATTTACGTTGGTCTCAAAACAGCAAAACAGCAGCCTTGTGTTTAGCATCTGCAGCATGGCGTGCTAACACTTTCTTGCCATTGCCGCCAAAAGGGATTTTTTTTTATGGCAAATCATGCACATACACACACCTGACAAAGTCATCTTTTTGCACCATGTGCGAAGCGGCATTCCATCCTCCCCTGCTTCATCTAACCAAGCCCATCTCCATTTGTTTTTTATCATCCTGTCGATTTGGCCAGTGTCAGCACCCTCTACAGCAAACAATGAATCCATGCTGTCATTAGGCTCAGTCAAGTTAGCTGGGAAAGTTTTACGAACTACACATGCTGAATCCAAACAAACAACAAATCAAAACGAGAAACGCCCCACAATATTCTACGTTAAACATTACGTTAGAATAGCGAAAGGTCTACTGCTACACTGGAGATTACACATTCAACCGCATAGCCTGCTTCTACTGCCTACTAGGCTACTGCAGAAAGACAAAATGTCAACATGAAAAGCAGGACATTTTTTAACTTACCATACAAACTGATCTTTATCCATGGCCCAACCATTTCCATATAAGAAGAATAAAAAGGAGAACGCACACTTGCTCCCTTTTTGTGCATTTATTTAAAGCACATCCCGCGACTGACGTTTCGAGCACAGCTCTTCTTCAGACTCAAAGACAAACATTTGACACGATTTGACCGATATTTAACCCCTCCCTAAGGGTCACATGATAAGTCACCTGAGTAGGGAGAACCTATAGACATACAGTGATAAATTAAGACAAGACGATGGATACATACAAAAAATAGTTTCTTACGGACAAAAATATATACAGTCATCTATAATACACTAGATATATGGTCATCAGGTCTCTCGGCCGTCATACATAGCTAGGTGAATACATGGAGCGTCATCCCTGAGACTTTGATGGGATGTATTAGAATAATAGGCCTCTTTCTACTTATACTCTGTGTTTACTGCAATAATGTATTGCTGAATAAAGGTTTTATCACCAAATACAAAGGAATGATTAGATATCCATTGTATGAATGATTGTTGCTCACATTTATATTATATCAGTTATTATATCATGTTTTACTTTAAGTGTTTTAATCTAATTGTTTGAGATTTTAGTTCAGAGGTTAAAGGTATTCTGTGAAGAGGGTGTGCAGAAGTGAGTGCACATTCCAACATGTGTTTTTGGCCCTTTAAACTGAATCACTCACCAAATCAAACATAGGTTTAGTTTAAGGCCCTGAACAGTTAATTACTCACCCACTTTTATAGGTTCAGTGGGCCTTGATAGTTAATCACTTAAATGGTTTGTTGCTTAAAAGGAATTGGTTACTAGACTAGATGTCTGCCTGTGATAAGAAACAGGCCAGGTAGGATGTGTCTTCCCCTGCAGAAGGTGAAAGGATTCGGGAGTATGATGCACCAATGAGAGAAGGGGAACCACTCATCTGAAGATGCATAATTTGGAAGTTGCCCCAATCGGAGGATGGAAACCGCACATTCCTGAATGCATAATTTGGTTAGATAATCTCTGTCTAGTGCAGGGGTCTGCAATCTTTACTATCAAAAGAGCCATTTTGCCCCCTCGTCCACGAAAGAAAACTAGTCTGGAGCCGCAAAACATAACACTGCTTATAAACATTAAAAAGTTTTAATCTTTTTTTTTAAATTTAACCTGTTATAACAATGGAATACAACCAACAGAAGTGCAGTGTGCATGTGTAGGCCTACTTTGAAATAAATTAAACACTGAACTATGCAGGCCTGTTTGAGTCCTTCCCATATTTGTGTAAAATTAAAATAAAAACTAGCACACTTTAATATAAATACAACATAAAGCCACAGCTTAGCAGCTTTAAAAAAGTAAACATCAAATTAGGAACGTTTGTGACAAGTCCATATCAGTGTGCTCTCATCCTCTTCGGGTTTCTTTCTTGGCCAGCAATTAACCAAAGCACCTGAATATAAAAAAAAATAAATTCATCACAGGTCTGAAATAAATGTTGTTTTTTTAAATAATAGCCTATTAAATGCTAGTGTTATCACCTGTTTAATGTGACTTCTGTTTCTGAAGCTTGCTGCAGATCTTCCCAATGTCGGGGCTGTACGATGTCACTTTCATCTTCAGGCAGGACTGTAGGCTCTCATTTGTGAGGCGGGAGCGATATTTGGACTTTATGATGTTCATGCTCGAGAAAACTTGCTCACATAAGTATGTTGAGCCAAAGATGGACAGGACTCCAAACGCATATTTTTTCATGTTTATATACGTGTCAGGAATGGCACTCCATGTTTCAAAAACAAGTTTGTCGGGTCTTGGGAGGTTGTCAATTTCACTCCATCTGTGCTCTTTAGCGAGAGTGGCCTTCTGACGGGCGACTTCTTCGAGATCCGCTCTCAGGCTTTTGAACTTGGACACCCATAAGTCTTTATCCGCTACGTCGGCCAGTTCAATTTCGAGATCAGGCTGACTTACTCCTGTGAATGCGGATATGTTCAACTGGGATGTGTCGATGTCCAGCGGTGTGACAGGGAAGGACAGTGTTTTTTTCCTTTCTGAACTCGCTGAATCTATTTCCAAATGCAGCCTGCATTACCATAATTGCACGGTGTAAATAATCACAATTTATGTGATTATTTTTTTCTCTGAACTCTCTCAGGGTGGGGAAGTGAGAGAACGTACCTCTCTGTACATCTCCGGCAAACACTGTCATCTTGCGCTCAAACGCCAAAACATTCTCCAGCATCTGCAGCGCCGTGCTTCCCTTTCCCTGGAGATTTTTATTCAGCGTGTTTAAGTGACTTGTCATGTCCACCATGAAGTAAAACTTTCCCAGCCAATCGAGGTCTTCCAGTTCCGGATAGCTGAGGCCTTTGCTTTCCAAGAAGGTTTTCACATGTTCAAGACAAGCAGCGAAGCGTTTCAGCACCTCTCCCCTGGACAGCCACCGGACTCTGTTGTGCAGCAAGAGATCTGAATATGCGCTGTCGACTTCATCTAACAGTGAACAAAACTGTCGGTGGTTTAACCCGTTTGCAATGATTTTGTTCACTATCTTGATAACGAGGTTCATCACTTCCACACATTCAGGGGGAAATGTTTGTGCGCACAGTGCTTCTTGGTGCAAGATGCAGTGAAACGTCATCAGCTCTCGATCCAGCGACTTTTGAAGCAAATTCACAAAGCCCTTCTGTGCTCCTATCATACTGGGTGCCCCATCAGTAGACACTGATACCAGGTGAGTGGTGTGTATTTCTTTGGCTTTTAGACAGCTCACAACAGCCTCACAAATGTCCTGTCCCCGTGTTTGGCCCTTTAGCGGTATGAGTTCAATCAGTTCTTCCTGCGGCCCATCAGAGTTCACATATCTGCATAACAGTGTTGTCTGCTCAATGTCATTTACATCACTTGACTCATCACAGGCAATTGAATATGCCGGAGCTGAATTTATGTCATCAATTTGCTTACTTGTGATGTTTGTTGCCATCTTAATGGTCCTGTCCTTGACGGTCTTTGCGGAGAGAGGCATTTCTCTAATTTTCTGAACAATTTCCGTTTTGTTTTTGAATTCAGAGAATAGATGCTCTGATATTTTTATGAACGATTCTTTCATGTACTCTCCGTCTGTGAAAGGCTTCCCCCTCCTTACGATCTCCTGAGCTGCCACAAAACTAGCAGTTGTAGATGTGTTTGGAGAGGTGATCCACTTCTTGAAAGTAAGTTTGCTCTGCTCAACTTTTCGCAGCAGTTCCGAAATCGCGCTCTTTCGTTCATCTTCAGTTGGGTACTTTTCAGCAAATGCTGAGTGCTTGTTTTGAAAATGTCTTTCAATGTTAGATTTTTTGTTGTTCGCTAATTTCTCGCCACATATCAAGCACAAAGGTAATCCTGCATCGTTAGTGGTGAAGGCAAATGAATATGTCCAAGCAGAATTAAACCCTCTATTTTCTTCTGAGATTTTTCTTTTTTGGGATTTTTTCATGGTTAGCTTACCGCGGGGGTCGCACACTCAAGAAGCCGCCTGTAGGTAGGCTAAAGGCGAGGGCTATAGACGTAATGTGACGCATATTTTAGTTGACAAATTATAAAAAACGTTTTTAAAATTCAGTGTTAAAGTATCACCTTAAACTCCAAGATAACAGTGCAACACAATAAACAACAATATATATATATATATATATATATATATATATATATATATATAAAATAACCGAAAAAAACCCAAAACGTTTTTCATGTTTTTTTGTCAAGGCCAAGGGAGCCACTACAAGGAGGCTGAAGAGCCGCATGCGGCTCCAGAGCCGCGGGTTGCCGACCCCTGGTCTAGTGGATAAAAGGGTTCAGGGAAAGATAGTCAGGGCTTAGACTTTGTGAACTGATCCAGCATCTGTCTGTTGTCAGGGACGTGTAGTTTGAACCCAGAGACTCTGTAAATTGTATTCTTGATTCATCAGGTTAATAAATTGTGTTAACCTGAGACCTGAAACGTCTTCCTGTCATCCCTATCTTCTCAACAACGAGCATGTGGAAAAATTAAGGTAACTAAATTAAGGAGTCAGATTTCTTTTATGACGTGTTGAGTAGAACAAATAGGTGATTTCTTAACAGATGGCTGAATAAAAACAAGGATTACTAATTTGTCACATTTAATTAGAGAATCTACTGCACTAACCCTGTGAATGACATCTGTTTATAAACAAATGTATAGAAAAACACTCATAAATGATCAGATACAATTATCAGACTAAATCATCAAGTTGGACAATAACATTGCATTGTTGATTTTTCTATTTTATATTTTTTACAGGAACGGTTTGATGCTGAAGTCTTCATTTAATCCTTTTGGTCTCAATGTTTGTAGTGTATATACAATACAGCTCTCTCTGAAGGAGTAAAGTGTCCACATTACCTCCTCTTTGGAGGGGTTTTACTGACTCAATACCAATGTGTTTTAGGGATGCCACACTGTGGCAGGCCTCCATTAAATGGACTGCCACAGGGTTGGACGGGTCGTTGTTGCGGATGGCACACCTATGCTCCGTTATTCTGGTTTTTAAAGGTTGTGTGTTTTTTTTTTGTGGGCTCTTTCCAGAGTGTGGGTAATTAAACATTGATGTTTTGTATGTGGAATTGCATTGCTGACAGTTTCCACATCTATAGTTCCCAGGGCGGATTTGGGTGAGAAAGTGTGGTTACGCTTGTTTGACCACACTTTTAATCTCAGTGTTCCTTCCCTTTTGTTCTCAAATTTTTTTTACGTTATTCCGAGAAATATCTAACAACCCATGGTATTCTCCCTCAGGGCTTGTGATTTTCAACATGGACTTTTGTTGCATGTTTTTGAACTCTGTTTTTTCAACTAGAAAAGTACGCTTATTGTTGGGGTTTTTTATCTGAAAGTGAATTACACTATTTTTCTGAACTCGACAGTCGTAGCATGAAGGATTGTCGATTATAATTGTCACCAAAATTATAAGCATGTTCAGTAAACAGTGTTTATTTAGTGCATTCAGCAACAACTCTGCCAACAAACACCAGAAACCTACTCTGTAATTTTTTTCTTTGAGAACACAGACAGAGGATGAGAGTGTTTCATGTTAACAGGTTTTGATATGGAGGATGAATATGGATACTATGATCATCTGATCTGGTGTTGAGCTGTATCGATGATGTGTTATTAAGGTTTCCACCGCTCATGAAGGTGTTTATATTCCCTCAGCTGAACTCCCTGACACAGAGCACGCACAAACACAGGACACGTCAGATGGATTTTAGTGCTTCCTGTGTAACAGTGCCACAGGGACGATTCCCTCTCACAGCTCACATTCATTTCTCTGCTTCATTGTGACTGCTGGCAGAGGCTGCTTCCCACAGGCTGGAATTAATCACTATTGACAAATGCCTAGGCTCCTGTCAAGTCAAAGCAATTTGAGTGTGAGTCATCAAATGGTAATGACTAAAATAAAGTCAGCTGGATGCTTGTTTTTCAGGGGAATTATTTATTAACGAGACCCTGACAATGTTGAAACAGGAATCTATAATATTTCCAACATCTGCTTCATGTTCCATATTTGAGACAATGCTATTAAATCATGTTATACATTTAGAGACATTTACACTTGCATAATTGTATGAAATGAAAAATTCCTGCAATAAGTACCAAGTTTTATTCCTGGATCGCTGTGATTCATGCATGAATGAACTGATAATACCTAGTTTACCTTTTTATCCATGTCATTGATTATCTTGTTTTGTTAGTTGGAAGTAGGTGTTGCTTGTTTATTCTGTATTTTTATTGTTTTATTTCCTAGTTTAGTCTTTTTTGCTAACAGGTTTTTTTTGTAGTTCTTGTTGCCGGGTTTTTTTTTATCTTGTCTTGCTTCCTCCTTTGTCTGCTTTCCCCCCATTTTGAGTGCCGTAATTGTCTTCACCTGTGTCTTTAGTCTCACCTTTCTCTGATAAACTTTGCGTCTTATAGGGTGCTTTTCATGTCTCTTAAATTGCACGTCTCCTCCACTTGCCTATCTCACTGCAACTTAGTCCCTCCCACCAGACATTCATGGAGAGATTCGAAGAAACAAAGCAGAGGAGAGACAGTTGAGGAAATGTGTTGGTTTAAGTGTGTCTGTCATTCAATTTTAGTTTTTTTAAAAAAATGTTTATTTATTTTATTTAAAAGGAACAGTGCATATTAATGAACATATAAATGTAAATATGCCAGGATTAGCCAACGGCTACTTTCCATCTGCAGTCCCTGGCAGATCAGAAGAAATTACACATTACATTACAATAACAACAACACAATAAAAAATACAAAAAAGATTTACAACACGATAGAAGAACTGCACAACTGACACACCAATGACAGTAGCAAAGAACACTGAGAAGACACATAAAAGCTTCAATTTAAAATGAGTGCTGACAGATCTGGTTTCTTTTCAGCCACTTTTTCAGATTGACTTTAAAGGTGCTAAACGTGGTACAGTCTCTTATTGGAGCTGGAATCTCATTCCAGACCTTAGTACCTTTGACTCATAACACCTGATTACTAAAGGTTGTGTGTCTATGTGGTACTGCACTGTCACCTCTAGTGAGGGCTCTGGTTATTCTCCCACTGGTGGTGGATCTGAACATAATGAACTCACCCAAAGGCGGTGGAGCAAATCCATGCAGAATCTTATATACAGAACAAGCAAGTTTAAACTTTTTAAGTTTGTAGCGTGCTTTTTATGGCCAAAAAATGCTTGCTCATAACAGTGAAGCACTTAATTTATCTTGGTGTATAACAACACTGAAATGACATGTCGGTGGCTTTGTTGACAAGCTTAAAAGGAGCATTACCTTTTCTATTGACAGCTAGGTCTGTCCTATCATTTTGCCGTTAAGTTGGTGGTTTTGAATAAGAAAACCTTTTCAGTATAGAATCCAATAAAAGTTTTTGTAATTATGCTGATGTGAAGTTTACCTGGACTACGAACAACCCTCCTTTTTGCCTTTGATGTACTGTATGCTCAGTTCTGATTGGAATATTTAGCTAAAACATGTCACCTTTAATCCCAGGTGTTGACTTAAATGCCCTTTGTGCATCTGTGCGTGTGTGTGTTTGATCTGCAACGGAAAGTGTCTCTCTCTCAGCTCTCTGAACTGGGGGCAAACATCCATGTCCATTAAAAATTAGACTGATGTTTTGATAGAGAAAACTTCTTACGTTGCACTTCGGCTTGGTGACTCTGGGGACTCTGCTGAACAAAGAGCCAAAGACCACAAACACAATGAAGGCCAGAGTCTGAAAGATGCACCGCAGAATAAGCCAAAGCGAGAGAAAAAAAGACTGTTTTTCATTCTGCCGAATACTGATCATCACACAGAGTATACAAAAATACACACCGCCCAATTGTTTTGTGGCTAATAAAAAATTGTGAGTGAAGTGTTCATGACCAAAGGCAGCAAGTTTTGTTAAAGCTATATCCATATTCATGTTCAAAGGTGACCAAAATCCAGTTGTTTTGTGGCTAATGGAAATGCGTTGATAGGTCACTTGTTTTAAAAATGAACATGTGCATACTGTATGGTGAATATGAATAGAAGAATATAAGCATAGTACCAGAATCTGTAATTAGAGCTTCAACTCTGAAGGTGACATAGAACATTTTGGAGGAAGCTATAAGTGAGATCTCTCTCATAATTACACTTAAGCATCACACGATGAAGAGGGAATTCAGTAGCAAATTAAATAAATTGAAGAGTGCCAAGTACATTCTGTATAATCAGAGTTTACTAAGCAGCTGGATGCTGCAGGGTACAAACAATATAATGCCTCTCTCTGCACCCTATAGTCAAGAGTTCATACTATGACCAAAGGAGAATAGTGAGACCAACAGTATTAACTAGTCTTATTCATGCACGCTCATACCGTATGCCACTGTTGAAGCAGTAGGAGCAACTTGGAGTTAAGTGTCTTACCTGTAGAATGATCGAGGGCGAGTATTTATTTCTCATGCTTTATTGTGGGCGCTTGACATAACTCCCTCCAGCGAGGCAACAGCACATAAAGCAGTTCCTCTGCCGTAAACGTAACACTGTCGTGACACTCGTAAACTTCTACATGCATATGTGACATTACCCAAGGAGAATTCTGACATGTTGCAGCAGAAGCTGGGGATCAAACCCTATTCAAAGTTCAGAGGGGAGTTGGACAGGTCTGCTTTCTGACCTCTTTGCTTCTTTGGCTTTATAGCCTTTTCTTCTTGGTCTGTTTTCTGTCATCCTGCTTTAAATTGTTTTCTTATGCTGTCAATTTGTTGTTAAAAAAATAAACAAGTTCCGATAAACTTAAGTCAACTCTCCTCTTCTAAAGTTAACGGTCGAAAAAGTATAGCCATAGCAGTTAGTGATAGACAAACTGCTGATAGCAAGAAGCTGGTTTAACTAGAGACTTCATGTAGAAAAGAGGGGAGACAGATCAGCTAAGCAAACATTAAGTTAAGTCAAATTTTATTTGTTTATTTGAGAACAGACAGGTTGACTTATAGTTGTATGTTAAATGTCTTACTAAGTATTACCTTTCTACAACTTATCAGTCTAGTCAGTCTTCCCAACAAAATCCAAGCCGATTTTCTATAAACCCTGTGCACTGTAAGGGGATGAACACTTATGCAGTTCGCAGTAGTGTGGCTTGCTGATAGAAAGGTAATTCCCAGGAAAAAAATCAAATATAGCATATTGTTACATTGTACAAACAGCTAGTTCAAAGTGATGTGCAGCTTAGCTATCAAGCCTCCACTCAGGTTTCTCCATAAATGGGGCAGAGCTAACTGGCATCTCCTAAAGACAAGTCAGACAACCCAACTTCGAAATACAGAACTATCCCTTTAACAACTTAATTTGCACTGCATCTTGAAAAATGTGCATGCATGCACCTACTGTATGTGTGTTTGAACATCGGTGTGTGAGTGACTGCTGAGGACTAACAGGTTGGTTTTTTTAATTATTATTTTACCTTCTCTGTGGACAAAGCTGAGCTGAGCAGGATGTACTCCACATGTTCAACATAGAACACCTGTGAGAGCTGAGGATGTGTTCGAACACATCCTCAGCAAGTTTTGAGAAGATTGCTGTGAGGAAGTGTTAAAGAGGCTGTAAAACAGAGCTAACACTTTGTTCCATCCACTCTGAAGAAAGACATCACTCTGCCATGCTGATTAGATGCTTTATTAAACTCATTAACCACCATTCAGCCACACAGTGATAGCTGCAGGCAGTGAAAGGCTGCTCCATACACTCCATCAAAGATGAGAATATCAATGAGCTCAAACGAGCCAAGCACAGACTGAAGGTCAGTTCACATTATAATCAGCCTACAGACTGTGATGGGGGAAGCAGATGTATCAGACCAGTCTGAGGTGAAGATGTCTGATGTGGAGCTCAGTGTTGCAGACTGTAAGTACAATATGTGTGTCACTTAACCATTTTCACATTTGTGTTACTGTTGTGGATCCAAACTGCATCCTTCCCAAATCATGAATCCTGATCCTAAAAGGGCTAAACCAGGCCACCACATATCAGGGTACTTAAAAAAGAACAAAGATTTGTCATGTTGTTGACCTCAATTCAGTGATATCATTACAACCACGCCTCCATTACACTTCCATAAAAAAGCTTTAAATCAAGGGAGTCAAAATCAAGTATTTCCTGTTTAACATTTTCCCCACCAGAGAATTCTCACCATTTTCACCAATCTTTCAAGACCCACAGAATATTTTGTTCTTTGAATATGTAAATATTGAATACATCAAAAGAAAGATCAGAGCCTCTGCTTTCATATACAAAAAACTATTTTATTCAAACTTTACAACTTTCACAAAAAAACAACATTCCGGACAAAAAGCTGAGAAAACAGCACTTTTGTAAAACACACTTATTTTCAAGAAAAAAATTTGACTTTGAGTTTACATTTGGATTCTTTTTACTTTCATTTGACAACTACAGTTATATTTTAAAATAAATGTTGCGATTCAGAATGGACTGGGAACCAAACGCACAACTCAGAGACAGAATGACAAAACAATAATTTATTATACAACGGGTGACACGGTGGAATACAATACAATCTGAAATGTGAGTGACACTAATGTGAAGAATATATCTAAAGTGACTCAAAATGTGTACAGGTATTTACGTGACTCTCAAGTATGTGAAACAGGGAAACTAAGTGACTCTAACTGTGTGACAAGAAATATAATGTGACTCGAAAAACACGCGTGAGGAAGCCAGACGAAGACGAACGAACGACGAGAAGCACAGGATACAGGACGGGCAGGACTGAACTAGGCGAGAGGGAGAAAAAACACGAAGGATCAATAAACACGACAGGGAATTATACAAGCAATTACAGAGCACTAAATATTTGGAAAAGACACGGCGAGTACGAACCACTGAGGGAAGAACAATAGTCTGGCGCCGGCAGCGTGGAGGGAGCCGGCTTAAATACTGAGTAGATTGAATAGACCACACCTGTGCACTCACAGACAGGGGAAAAAACCAAAACAAACACACGTGGAGCGACACACAAACCAAAACATAACAATAAATAACTAAAATAAATAAAAATGATTACATAAAATTAAACATTTTCTTTGAATAGTGTAGCACTACAACATTTACAAACTATATTATACATTTTTCTTCTCTTATACACTCAGAAATACTTTGTTTTTACAAACACTTAATTATTATTATTATTTTCAATAATAAAACATTAGTTGAACAAAAACCTGATCAAGAAGAGAGACAATTGTGTCTCCCAGGGAAGCGCATTCTCCACAACAGGGTTTCATGTTGTAACAGTACCCTGTGTCAGAATCGCAAAGGATGTAGGATTTGAGGTTTTTGGGGATTGTATACCCTGAACGCTAGCCGTCCACGCCACAGAAGCATAACCTCATCAATGCAAATGTTGGTGTGAGGTTGATACATTTGACTGAATTTAGATATAAGGTAATATAAGACAGGGCGGACTTTGTACAACCTGTCAGTGCTATTTGCTGGCCTTGATTCATAATCATTGGAGTGTAGAAATCTCCATATGATTTCAAACCGGTTGCGGGACGTGACCTTGTTGAAGTAGGGGGTGGCCAAAATGTCATCTGTAGACCAGTACATTTCAAGGTCAGGCTTACGAATGATATGATCAAGAGCAGCAGCATCATTTAGAGGTCCAGGATTCTCAGTGAAAGGAAAGTCTTTTGGCTGCCAGTTCATTTCTTTCCACATCAGATTACCTGGACCAGTACCTGCACCTGGCTGGTTTACAGGGCCTCTTGCTTGGTCAACAGGTACTTCACCTCCACCACGCCCATAAGATCCACAGGTCCGACCTCTGCCTCTTTGCTGTGTTCGACCTGTAAATAATTAGAATGACAACTTTTTTATTCAACAGTGTGATGTGCACAAAGAGAGGAACGTTATTTTTCAGCCTCTTCATATCATATCTTACCTCTTTCACCTTGGGTAGTTCTGTATAAAGGACACCTGGGCCTTGAATCCCTGGACTCTGTGTAAAATGACAGTAAAATGGCATCAAATATTCATTTGGTAAATAGTTTGTGTACAAAATGAAAGCTAAATTATTTATTTTTTATCTTCTCTCACAAGTTATCAGATGCTCTTGTCTTGTAGTATCTAATAATCATACAATCCAAGTAACATACTATCAAACTAAATAAAATATGTTATCATGACTCACCTCTTGCACCTACGTGTATGTCTGGACCTTGGAGACCTGGATCTTGGAGACCTGGACTCTGTGTCTGGAAATTACAATAAAAAGTCTGTCAAAAATTTGTTTGGTACATAGTTTATGTACAAAAATGAGAGATATGTTATTTCGACGTCACGTTATCTCATGAATTAGCAGATGCATATGCTATCACGGTGAATCAAAAAATAACGTGATCCTATCTTACCTCTTACACATCCTGAAGGTCTGAATGTAGGTCCTGAATCCCTCCATTCGCTGTCGCCGCTGCTGTCTTCATTCAGATCAGTTTCACGGAGGTCAAAAAATGAATTATCAGAGTCTGTATCTATAATTAACTCTATCCTTCCGCAGCCGAATATCTCCTTGCTGGCGCCGGCATGTTTGTACTGTTCAAGAGCTTTTATCTCATATCTATACGGCTAATGTTTACTTTTTGACGCGCGTCAAACTCACATACAGACTGATCGAACTCCGCCCGCTAGAAAATAAGGACGAAGAAGGTGTGTTTTTTTTTTTTCTACTTTCCCGCGGGTGGTCTTGTTTGTTGGTTTTTGACCTCACAGTCCTGTAACTTTTTCACAACATCCGTCAGAGCGCCCCCTATCATATTAAATGTCTCTCTGAGTCATGACTGTCAACAATGAGTGAGTAGTGTGAGGCCCCGTTTACAGAAACGCAGCGAAACGACCCCACTCCGGATTCGAAGCACAGACCGTCTACACGGCAGGTCTTGCCTGAATGAAAATGATGTAGTTCTCACGCCAGTAGTGGGCAGTGACGAACGAAAGGCCAATCCGTTGCTCAACTGTTTCGTCTTATTGTCACAGCGTCTGTAAACGGGCCCTGAGTCCCACCAGCTAAACTGTTGTTTGAGCTGTGTTTACATTATGGTGCTTAATAATGGGCTGTTCTAATCGATAACTCCTTTGTGTGATTGTGATTGGAAATGGGTTGGAAGTGTCACTGGAGGAGAGCGAAAGCTCAGAATAGTGGAGGTGTCCCCAAACAGCAGTTTGTTTTGGTTTAATGCTGATATTCAAGGGTGACATCGACTGGATGAAAAAGTCGCACACTCTTCCTTTACATACTTTTAGATACCAAACATTAAAAAATGGATACAATAATGATAAAAAAAATTAACAAAAAAAAACCCTGTCACTCTCTTACATAATATTACCATACTGTTCAGTTTTATACTGTTCACCTTGTGGAGTGCTGGTTTGATTGACAGGACAAGAGGGCTGGACTGGCCGTATGGCATACCGGCCAAATGTGCAGTGGGACGGTGGGCCATTTTTTTATTTATTTTTGCTCGTATAGGGCTGGTGGTTTTTCAGTGGGGCTAATTTTCCAATACAGGTATAAGGAGTACCATGGGCTGAGGCCCACCTACTGTATTACTACACCTGCTGCTTTGCAAACAATTTCCCCTGTCAGCTGCAACATAGTACCGTTTTTTTGTGTTGAACTTTATGAACTTTATGTTTTAGCGTGTGTGCAACTCTCACTCCACACTCACACTTTAGTTTTCTCGGTTTGGTCTGCTCAGCTTGACTTTTAGTCAGCTTGAGTAATGTTTGACATGGTATGCGTCCTGATTGCCAAAATGAATAAATAATAAAGGCACGTGCACAATAGTGCATTAGTGATTAGCACAGTGAGTGGTCACAAATATTTTTGCTATAGCCTGTTGCAATGACCAAAGTTGCTATCCCTAAGTTGCAGTCCCCTTTGCTGGCTGTGCTTGAAACAAAACAGCAACACATGTCAATTGGCCCACCTCTCCTCATCATTCCCTCTGCTCTCAATCAAAAAAACTGTCATGTCTCTGCCTCTCAGGTCTTTTGGGCCGAACAAACTTTGGTCTGAGCAAAAAATGCAAGGACTGATTTTTTTTTCCCAGTGTGCAGGGCACTTAAAAAAACAGACATGTGACAAGCAGATGGCAGGACTCTCAGAGAATTAGTTCCAGGCTGTGGATACTTCATAACCATCAACATTATAGGAACGGCTGTGGATCAGTGAGTCAGTCATCTCTCAGCAGTAAGGTCTGGTGTTTGATCCACATGTCCGATATGGTTGCTTCCACGGTTTCGATGGCGTTGTGTGAATGTGTATAATTGGGATAGTTTATGCTGATGGACACTTAACAGAGCAGCCTTTTCCATCAGTGTCGTACGTTACGACCTGCAGTGTAAAAGCACTTTAAGTAGTCAGAAGACCAGGAAAGCTCTCAAAACTATTGTCATCATTTACTATTTACAGTACCATTACTGTTGGTTGAGAGCTCAACAACAGTAAAGGTAGCAAGCAGGATTACTAACTCCAAATGGACTTGTGGACCAATTAAGAGAGATGTTGCTGTGTAAAGTATCCATCAGGATTAACTTATTCATTCATTACACACCACTGCCAGAGCGGCGGTATCAGTTTGGGGTTGTCTTGCCCCAGGACACATAGTCATGAGGCCACAGGAGCTGGGGATCAAACCCCTGACCTACTGATTCATAGATGACCCACTTGCTCACTGAACTACAGCCGCCCCTGTGGTGAAACAGATGACAATCAAGAAAAGCTTTACAGCTGCATAGAAACCGCACATTGTGGACTTTGCTGTGTGTGATAAAAATCATCACACACAGGAAGACTGGTGCAATTTATTTTCTGGATTTGACCGGAAATCTTCAAAGCTAAGGGAAGAAATTATGTCTTATCCTGAAAACCTCTCCGTTTTTAAATTCTTCTGAAGTCCTGTAATGTCATCAGATTGATTTAAACTCCATTCAAAAGACAAGCAGTTGTTTCTCGTCCTTACTTGCCATCAAACCTTCTGTCATGATTTGTTCTTGTTTAATTTTGTATTTAGTTTATCATTGGTCATTTCCCCCTCCCTGTTTTCCTGTTTTCCTTTTGTGTCTATACTATAATACTCTGAAGTTCAGTATTTCTGTTCTATATAAGGATATTTTGCATCCTCATGTACGCCATTATTAACAGGATCTTCCAGGTAATGTTGGAAGCATGCAAAAAGCGTCATATTGCATCACATGAAGAAAACTTCCAGGCAAAGAAAAACATATTTTTCTCGTCTCAGGGCAAAATGAGGGTTGGATTCACGACCATTCAACACTACTACCATGTTTCTAATGATACACAGCTTCATGTAAATGGGTGAAGTATCCCTTTAAATCTACAGTTTTAAGTTAAAAAACAGGTGTCAGGAAGCTCCAAGGACATTCTTAAAACACTGAGAACAACAGGCTGTTGATTAACCATCGTGCTTACTCTCAGTCAAAGACCTAATTAATTGTTTGATGGCTTGAAGGCTCTCCCCCCTTAGACCAGCGTTAAGAACTATGGACATTAACAACTTTTCAAACAGAAAACTCGACACGCTGTGATCCAAACAGACTGACTCTGTCTTTATGATAAGAGTTAAGAGTTCAAGAGTTCCTAAACCTCTCAATGTCTTCATGACTTCCCGAAAAACAGAATATTTAATTATCGTCTATATGATAAATGTGTATGAATGTTCATCAGAGTAAATGGTAAATGGACTTGAGCTTGTATAGCGCTTTTCTAGTCTTCCGACTACTCAAAGCGCTTTTACACCTACCCATCACACCCATTCACACTGATGGGCTGGATATGTGGCCCATCCAGTATCTATCCATTCACGCCACAGACGCAGCAGGGGGAGCAATTTGGGGTTAAGTGTCTTGCCCAAGGACACATCGGACATGTTGCTCGCAGGAGCTGGGGATTGAACCCTAAACCTTCCGATTGAGGGGCGACGACTCTACCAACTGAGCCACAGCCGCCCAGTGTGACAGCGTGGGGGAAGAAATCGTTCTTATGACAGGTTGTTTTGGCGTACAGTGATCTGTAACGCCTGCCGGAGGGGAGGAGCTTGAACAGTTTGTGTCCAGGGTGTCTGGGTTCTGCAGTGATGCTGCCTGCCCATTTCCTGACCCTGGACTGGAGTGGGTTCTTGTAATTGGTGATCTTTGGCATGCCTTTCCAAACTTCTGAGGGGTTGTTAGCTGGGAAGCGTTGTAGCTTCTCAGTGTAGCTCATCTTATCTACCCTGATTGTCTTTGTCAGTTGGTTCCTGGCCTGTTTGAACAGGTCCTAGTCCCCACTCCTGTAGGGTTCCTACCTTGCCTGATGTAGCTTTCTAAGTTGAGGTGTAAACCAGGGCTTGTTGTTGTATGTGCAGAAGGTCCTGGGCTGCACACACGTCCTCACAGAAGCTGATGTAAGATGTCACAGTGTCATTGAGTTCATCAAGATTTTCTGATGCAGCTTCAAAAACACTCCAATCAGTGCAATCCAAGCAGGCTTGTACTTGCTTTGAAAAATGTTTACATTTTATTTTTGACACATCAGTAGATCGTCATGTCTAAAAAAATCTGAAAAGACTATATTAACAGACTCCCAAAAACAAAAGTTACACAGCTGCAGCAACAAATGCAGGGAGGACAACTGGCAGAAAAAGGATAATGTTTTTTTTTCCCTTAGTCTTGCTCTGACTCTTTCATGTAGCAAGTATAACAGTTTTAGAAGTTGTATTCCAGCTCTGACAATAACAAACAGAGTGGCATGGAGACAATAAACATTAATGTAAAAATATAATTTAAAGCTTCTATGTATAATTAATCATCTTAAAAACACAACTAAAGGTCTCCAGTGCTTTTTCAGTCTCTGTTAAGGATGAAGGATAATATCAGTAAAAAAAAAAAACAAAAACATTAATTTTACATACTAATGTTACATCATGCAGGACACATTAAGTGTGGAGCCTAACGATAAAGAGATCTGATTGGTCAGTGGGATGAGATTTGCACAGGTTGATCACTGCCCCACTTTTTCTTGTTTTTTAATACTAAATCTCAAGGGGAAATTCTGGTTCCCACTCTCTTATTTTAGAGACATGCTTCTCACACTCAGGCCTGAATCACACACGCAGGACAGAGAGCGGCAGAGAAGTAGCCAGCTATCAGACCAACTTCCACATTTTTTTTGTCCTGATGACCCTCCAGTTCCCCACCCAATTCCCTACGGGCTGAGCTGCTGCCTCTCATTTGAATTATATTCACAAAGTAGTTGACATGTTGTATAGTAGTATAGCATGCAGCCCCCCCATGCAGACTGGGCTTTTTTATGAGTACTAACTATCTTCCCTCCATTGTACTCAAACAAGATAAATACATCACTTCAGGCTGTGTGTGGGATTCTTTCTATTGAAGGACATTTTGATTCCGGAGACGGTCTGTGGGCCCCGAGCGCTGTCTGCTTAATCCTCTATTTATGCACCCGGCTCTTTGAGAGAGATGTAACGGGGGACACAGTGACAGGTGCTTCCCAGGCCCCACATACACAGCACCCAGCAGTAGCATTCATCTGTCTCAGGCTGCGCTCACTATGCTTATCTTAATTGATGGCAAGCTATTTCTGGCTGCCACGCAATGGCCTTTCACATTACCCCACCCTCCATTCCTCTATCCCTCTGGCTATATCTCCCTCTTCCCCAACCAATTTCCTCTCTCTGTGTTTATCTAAGTCTATAGAAGTTCTCCCTCTCTCTAACTCCACCTGTATCTCCTCTTCAGTGATTTATTGGCTCTGCTCTACCTGCTCTGAATCCTGCCTGCATTATGGAAATCTGGTGATGCTTAATGCCAGCAGAGATACAGGCCAGCTCCCCTGAGAGGAGGGGTACAGGGCAGACTGCATCTAGCAGCTCCATTACACACACACACACACACACACACACACACACACACACACACACGTATGTGCAGGCTTCAAACATTGTAACATCTTTAGCACAGGAGTTAGCTGTTCCACACTTCATCCTTTAAGCGTCCTGTAGATGCTGTTTGAATGTGATACCCATTAAACCAGAATTGTTAACGAACTCAGCTATAATAGATGTTGGTATTGATACCTGTTTTCCCAGTTATAATTGACTTATTGACACATCCGTTTATCAAAACCTCCCAAAGGTTCTGTGCACTCTAATGAGTTTATGAATAACCCAAAAATGTCACGTTTGTTTTCTAGACCCAGAAGTGATATTTGGATTAAAACTCAAAGTAAAAGACAAATTTAGAGTAGATGCCTGTTATGGTCCTATGTTGTGTGGTATGTGTTTCTCCTCCTGTCTGTGTGAGAGTGGGCGTGTCTGTATGGGATGTGTCAGGTGGGCGGAGAAGGCGGCTGCTGACTGGAGGAAAGGAGTGGACAGTGATTGGAGGAGCTGCATAAAAGGCCGGAGCTTCATCCTGCTCGGGCGCTCTGCTCTTGCCATTCTCAACTCGGCCAGCCACATAGGAAGTTGTGATCATTGTATTTTGTGAATAAGTTCTGTTTCCTCTTAACCCCAGCTGTGAGAGAAGCCCTGTTTTTGTTTTAAAGATTTTTCTCCTGTTTTGTTTAGTAGGAGTTAGGGGAAGTATTGTTTTTGATTTTCTAATTATTTTTGGATAGGTAAGGTTGAGGGTACCTTATGTTTTTTTGTTTTGTTTGTTGTTTTAAGGGTAAATGTTCTCTCCTTAAAGAAAAATAAAAAGCTGTGGGATAACTAAAGTGGCTTAAATGCTGGTTCTTGTTGGGAGTGGGAAGAGTGGGGGCCGCTTTATGTTGTGTCCAGGTTCCCCTAGACCGGGGACATAACAATGCCACAATTCTATCTCAGCAGTCAGGCACTCATCTTGGTGGCAGAAAAACAGCAATAGCAAGTGGAGAGAAACAGACTCTGAACTTGAAGTTATTTATATTGTCCTCACATTCATTAAACAGTTAATTAAATGAACAACAAAGAGTTCACACTAGCCAGTGCAGTTGTTTGACTTGTTTATCACATCCTCTTGTATAGCTGTGTTTATGTCCTTGCTGCTGGCTATAGGCATTATGTTAGTTACTGCATATACAAAAACATTGAACAAATCTCAGTATGCCTGGACAGGACCGCTAAGTACACAATTGTATGCATTAATAGATTTGTATGCCTAATGCGTTTGAGTGTTTCTTTAGTGTAGAAGCAAATCTCCACAAGGTTTACAAAGATGTCCCAAATGTTACGTATGTAGTTTCGTTGGATTTTTTACCTATTGACTCGACTTTACAGTGTGAGTACGGGTCAGGAAACTCCACCCCAGGTGTGACAGAAGCTGTTTATTTTGCAGACTAAATAAGCACAGAGAGCTCATATCAGTAGAACGTAGTCAAATGCTCTCCTGTATCTTGATAGGGAGAGTCAACAGCTGTTGAACAATACTAACAAGGTTATTTGAAGACAGCCCCTGTCCCCTCCACTGAGATAAACAAAAGCTAATCTTGTCTCTCATCCAAAGGCCTTTGCTCAAAGAGCATATTGCAGATTGAAGACAAAACATAAAAAACAATACTATTTTGAAAGAAATTCAAAAATTTGCTCGCTTTACTTCCAAATTCAGCTGTGACTTAACATAAGGGAGTCCCACTGAATCCCCATCTGTTTAACATTGAAAAGCATGGATCTGAGTGTCACTCCCGTCAATAAAGAGGAAGAAAATATGTATTACTTTAAACTTTACTGTTAGATGTGATAGAGAGCAGAAACAGGTCAGGATTAGGAGGAATAACAGCCTCATTAGAGAAGTGGAGTTGTGGTGTGAGAAGAGACCCAGGGCCGGCGTTCTGGTGAGTGACAGGTGTCAGCTAGCGATTTATGGGCTAATGCTGTGTTCACAACAGCATATGTAAAGTTTGTAATCACATACAATAAATTAACAACAATTTGTAGTAGGTGTAAGTGCCAATCATTAACCATTACATTATATGGGATTGCCTCGTAAAAACTGCAAATCTGTTTTACGGTGCCACAGCACTGTGCGTGAGAGAGAGAGAGACATAGAGCCTGATCATACAGCCTGTGCAAATGCAGCGCTGATGTCTTTATTTTTTATTCCTGATGCTGCCCAGTGCTCACGTTGTTATAGAAAATAAAGTCTGTGGTGCACGATGCTCCTGATATGAGTTCACAGCGGACGTCCACTGAATGTAATCCACACAAACATGCACAACAGCGCACACACTCCACAGTTTAATATGTGTGCTTTTGCACATATATTACTACAAAAAAAGTTTAAAAGTTTGAATTGGATAGAGGACTGACAGATGTGAAGCTTGTGTTTCTGACCGAAGCCTAAGACAGAAGGGTAGGTATAACCAGAGTTCCCAAGAGCTTCATAAGGAAGCAGGTCTCAGCAGTGAGATGACTAGCACAATTCCGAGGGGGGTGATAGATGGGGTAAGACAGTGGCAGGCCTCCAGCCCTTACAAAGAACCAGGTTCTGACTCCACATCGGGGAGGGGGGAGTAGCTCCCATTTCAAAATCCAGTCACTCTACTCACGCTTTTGTTGTTGTTGTTTTTGTTTTGTTTTGTGGCCTCACACCCATAGTGAGACTCTACATGTACATGTACATTACACATTACTGACATGCCACAAACACACACAGGCTTTCTCCTGCCCAGTCAAGAAGTTAGCCCACAAATCTACACATGAAACTCTTCTCTTTCTCTCTTCCTCTTGTTTATTTGTTTCATGTGTTTTGTCCAAGAATGCACCTTGAGCAGCAAAGCTTCGCTAATGCCTGATTATGTTTTGATGTTTAGCGTTAGACATAGTTAGACAGTCTGCCCAGACTTTGCCTCAATGCCTGCCCAGACCAAATGCCTCTTGAATTTATGGACTGTTTGCTAAATGAACTTTTATACAAAGTATCTCCAAAGCACGTGGACTGGGGGGCCCATAGTGCCCTGAAGACCATGACCTGCATCCCGCTCTTCAGGCCAAGGGGGGATGTTGGGGGCCAGCCAGGATGGCAAAGTTCAGGCTGGGTACGTTTGGAGAACTACGACAAAAGACTCTATATCCCAGCATGCCTTGCAGGATTGTTTGTTACCTGTAGTTTGGTTTATAATAGTTGTTTGTTTGATTGAGTTTCATTGATTAACTTGATGTTGCTTTGTTAAATATTTGGTGCTTTGGAAAATATTTTAAAAGTCGTTGTTTGTGATCACTGTGAATTTGCTTTGTGACTCAGTTTAATAACAATTATTGAGTTAGATTAATAATTAAATAAACTTAATTATTACATTTATTTTGACAATCAAATTATACGTCATAAAACCCAACATAACCGTTGGTCAGGTATTCGCTCCTGAAAATCCCCCCAACATCAAATAATTAAATGCTTGTCTGCATACACAGCAAAACCAGGATACTCAGATTAACTCTATAGGAGTTAATATCAACACTTTTAAAGTGTCTATATGGGTCCACACCACAAATTGTTAATTTAACTCTTTTTGGAGTTTGTACACCAACACTGTTCTAGTGTTATTATTGACTCTTTTTGGGGTTAAAATTAATAATTAATAACACTAACCAGTGTCACTTTTGCTTAACACTGCCATGTAGTGTTAGAATTTAACTCTTTCAGGAGTACATTTTTAACTATAAAAAGTGTTACCTTTCTATTAACACTGCAGGGTGTAAACATTTGGGTAATGAATTAACAAAATATGTTTTCAAAATAATGCAAAAATAAAGATATGTTTGGTAAGAACAAGTTTATTTTTCAAACGCATGCACCACAATGTAATTTGAAATATGTTGTAAAACATATAACAATAGGGAACAATGTGTCACGGAGTAGCAGGCAGGAAACAGGGAGGAGGACCCAAGTGCAGAATACATTAATTTATTTTAACAAAAAAAAAGGCAAAAACAAAATACTTAGAAAAACCAAAAATCCAAAAACCACGACGAGGAGAAACACATGGAGCAGGGAGAGGAAACAACAGGCCACGACAACTGACATCCGACAAGACAATACAATGAACCGACCAGAAACTGAGGCAAACACAGAGACTAAATAGACAAGGGGTAATCAGACGCAGGTGAGACTAACGAGACAGGTGAGGAACATCAGGGTAATCAGGAAGGCGGGAAACACAAGGAACAAAAGGACACAAGACCAGAACACTGAAGACAAGTACAAAGTACAACTTGACACCGACACCACCAAAACCAGATATACAAAATAAAACAGGAAACACTAAAGACTAGACTTAAAACACAAGACAGGAAATAAACTAACAGGCAACATAGATGAACACAAGAATACAGGAAAACACACTAGGAACATAGATACACAGAACACAAGGGAAATAATGAAAACTAAAACAGGAATAAATACCGAACAAAACCAAACCATGACACAATGTATTCTGTTTCACTTTCATTGGAATATTGTTTAGCAAAAGGTCTAAAATAAATAAGATTGTCAATGCACACAACACTGTATTCATCGTTATGCTCCTTTATACAGTATGCATGAAAGTGCTCATCAAAGCAAAGTGTGTCAACAGTACATCCTAAAATAAAAGCACGCTGTTCATAAATTCTAATATTGCAGATTTTCTTGAATACAGGTAGTTCGTTAGATATTCCAGTACATACAAATAAATGTATCTGATACTCAGTGCCGTAATTTTTGACCCAATTTGTAGTTGAAACATCTGTAGATGCATCTAATTGTAACATCTGACTCAGTAATTCTCCACCATCCAAGTCATCTATTTTATGTTAAACTCTTAGAGATTTAAATCATCAATGAGGAAACGCTTTAGTGCCTAATGCTGAAATATTCATTGTGTCTGTTCGATCGTTTCTGAGGTTGTGGGAAAAATTCGGCCAAAACACACTATGAATAATCAAGCCACATACACTATGAAACTGAATGTGCACCGCGCAAATTCCAAATTATAATCGGACATGCCATCACAATAGTGAGCATAGTAACAAGGACAGAGAGGGTTATCTTTAGTTTTATAGGTGCTTGTGTGGGAAATGTCAGCCCATGACTTCAGCAGTGAAGGGTCTGTGCTGCTGGGAGGCGGCCTGTCTGCTCTCACTCACTACCACCTATTATTACACCTCTTTAATCATGTGATGCTTTAGTGTGTTTTATGTGCTTTTATTCTTTTGTGCTGTCTTATAAATGTTTGTAAAGTGTTTTATGCTCTTGGTGCAAGACAAATTCCCTCATGGGCTATAAAGGTTTCATTCATTCATTCATTCATTCATTCATTCATTCATACATGTACACATAAAGCTGATCAAAGCAGAGTGACAGAACGCAACTCCCTTATGTTACGTCATATGACGCGTTGTTGAAAAAAAAAGCGAGTTCTAAACAGCTATGCTAAAAACAGCCGCTTTCTCCTCTAAATTAGAGCCCTTTAGTATTGAAAAACATATAGACAAATAAAGCACTTATTCTACAGCCCTTATTAGACAATGTGAACTGTTAATTTACAAAAAAAATGTAACCTGCAATATGCTCTTTAACACTGAACAAGCTACCAAGTGAGGAAACGTGAGCTCCTATACAGATCAATGCCAACATATAAATAACACATCGTAGTGACTAAATAAGCTCAGGAAATACAGCAAAAAGCTAGCTGCTCCCACCTGTCTCTCAAAGAGGTCACACCCCTTATTTCACATCGCTTTACAGTTTCCATGAATAGGGAAAGGAGCTATGGAGCCAAAAATGGTTATTTGTGCTGTTAAGACATTTTTAAATGGAGCTCGAAGGGGATTAACTCACTTTTGGAGACATCCCAAAGAGGACACTCATTTCGCGTTAGTTAGTTTATTGGTTGTCCCTTTAGGGAAAATCTTTTTACAGCTCCATAGGTTTTCATGGTACAGAATTTCTAACCCTTGAACATTGCTGCTTGGTTTCCCCACATGCGCACACGTTTATTTACATCAAGGATTTTCAGAATGAAGATGGCAGACATCTGAAGTGAAGATGTCATTCAATTTGATCTCTTATTCTCCCATCTCTGTCTCAGGAGCTGTAATGAAGGCAAATAACCCATGAAAATATTCCGGATGATTTTCTTATAATAATTAATCTCTTTGTGCAGCGCTGTTCAGCCTCTCCACCTTCAAGGGGAAGAAGTTCACTGACAATACATTTATGGACTGCTTGAAAAACAACAGCTAGATCTCAGTTGGGTGGGGAAGTGCTGCCAGTAGTTAAACAGGACTAAAGGTACCCAGTAACCTTGGCAGTTCTTTTTTAAAGCATTACAGTAGGTAAAGCAATTACAGCTGCCTGTCTCAGAGCTGCATGGGCAATATAGAGTTCTTTTACCCCCAGGGCTATCTTTGTAGTGATCCTGTCTGTAAGGAATCAGAGTGCTAACATAATTGGATAACATTTTAACTGGATAACATGCTTTCAAAATGAGAAATGAACTTATCTCTTGCCGAAACAGTTTTATTCACATAACTGCAAGTCTTCTCATGCTTAATGCGTGCACTGCTGATTGTCATCATTAAAACACACTAGCAGGATATACTCCGTACTGTTGAGATAAATGTATATAGTTTAACCGATAATATTTACATTCCTTCACTACAGATACGATGTGCTCCCCTCTCCTGCCCTTGGGGAAATTGTATTTTGAACTGCAGAGGAAATTGTTGCTGTCTGTGCAGGGACACAGGAAGAAAGCAGCACCCTAGACTGGTTCACTATAACTTTCTCTGATGATACTTTGTGTGTTTGCATTCAGAGTATGTCTCACTATATGGAAAATGTAGACATCATCAGAGGCTGCTCCTGTCGTTGCTCCACATGTTGTCTTTACTTCTGCGTGTGTGATAGAATTCTCGCTCTATAGAGATACAAATTGTGAATTTATTTGTTGTTTTAAAAAAAGAGAGAAATCTAAATATATATTGCAGAAAGAAAAAAGTGTCTGTTTTTTTCTAATATTTTTGAGTACTAATTAGAAAACCAATGAGAACTCTTGTTTCAGTCATAACCACTTTATCAAAATGGATACATTGACACAATTATATATTTTTGGCGGTATGGATCTGCGGGATCTCCCTGCCTTTCTGTGTGCTTACGTTGGAAAGCATTAGGCAGAGACAGCACACATCCCTTGCCCTTCCCGTGCATACAAGGAAATGCTTTGAAGCAGGGAGAGAAGCAGCAAACTCCCCCAGAGCAAGCATCAATGACAAGCATGACATTGATTAAGTCAGAATAGCATAAATCGAGGAGCAGGGGAGGAGGAGGGTAGCAAATGTGCTTGCGATGGTGGTATGCAGAGCAGAGAAGCATAGGCGGGCTAGCGCAGTTTAAATAAGGCAGCGTAAGAACTATTTAGCCAATAGGATGCTTTCAGCAAATCATCTGGCCATCAGCTGATGAGGCTTGCGTGAGATCAGCTGATGTGAATTCTGGCACAATATTAAAGTGTGACTCTGTGACCTGCATGAACTTACCCAAGGCTTCATTAGATGTACATAATAACTATGAAATAGCAACATACCTAGCTTCAGGTATACCTGACTTATTCTTGTCAGTGGAAGGAGTGTGGAGGCACTTTGTGGACACACACACATTCTGAATGCAGTTAAGAAGAGAATTTAGCAATAGTCTCCTCTCCACTGAATGAACCAGAAGCCAACCAGTACATGTGGTTGAACATGGATATGCAATGGGCTTTCAAGAAATCCTGTTGTTTAACAAAGTACCAATACATATAATCAAAAGATGTCATATCTTACTTTTGAACCTGGGTGTGTCAGTCTGTCATCAGGGAAGATACTTTGACACCAGATCTTTCCAGAAATTCAAGACTCTCAATCAGCCCTTCCTTCTCCATGCGGACATTTCTTCCAACCTTATTGCTCTGATGATCATAAACGGACATAAAAGCTTTGAAGTTTATATTTCAAAACTTTACCTGTTGATCAATCATACATATTTATTTCTAACTCTTTCCAACTTTCGGGAGAAAAATGAGCACTGCAGAGGCTCTTCATCGTGGCACCTCTTCACATCGTTAATTCACCTGTTGTTCATCTCATCATCCTTGGGGAATTTGAAAAATAGACCAAACTGTCTTTGAAATTCTGGTATCCAGGTAAGATACACTTGCGGTACGAAGACATAGCTAGCTAGCAAAAATGCAGATTTAACCTGGAACTTCTTATAACTTGAAATTGAGCGGAAGAACCAAAGATGCTACAGCGCTCAGTAATTTTATATCGTTTAGTGATGGAGTGGTGGAATTAATTTAACCTGTACTGTAGCACTTTGAGATCTCTTTATGAAAAGGGCAATATAAATAAAATGTATTCTTATTATTATCATTTAGTATTATAACCATTATAACTTCAAATACTTGAGAAAAGCATTGTAACAATCAGAAACTGCAACTCAGTAAAACTTTACATGTTCAAAACTACCATGTTGGAACATATTTAATGTGATTAGAGACACATGAGTGATTTACTTTAAGGTTCTGGCCCCTCTGATCTTCTGGGTTCTAACCCACAGAAGCCTGTGTGCCTGATGACAGATGTTACTGCAACAGGTAAGGAATGCCTCCCTTCCCATTAGCTTTGGCAGCCACATGCTAATACGGCATGGGCAGCATAAGACTGAATGCCTGGTAGACAAGAGTACAATAATATTTCCCAGCTGTGACAACATTTGGACGAACTATACGAAATATAATTAGAGCTAATGACATCTGTATAAAATTCAAAATACTTTAGCCTCTCAGAGCCCTGGTGATTCTTCTCTGAACTACACAGAGAAACACAGCAGTTCTATTACTCTTAGCGAGGTGTGCAATCAGGTGCAGATATAATGATGGAGATTTAATTGCTATGTTTTTGTGTGTTTGTCCTCTCCCTTTGCTCCATCTTGTTTTCCGTCTGTTTTTTATTCTGTGTTCATTCCTTCTCTGCTTCAGGCTTTTATAGAAAACACAGACACAATTTACCATCATAATGTCCTGAGCCGTGACCAGGCTACGTGCTGCTGGCAGTGTGTGTGTTTATTTGTGTGTTTGTCTGTTTGCTTGTGGTGATGAGAGCACTTCAGAAAGAGGGTCACGCATTAAGTATCTCAACACCCTTTGTGGCATGCATTATTCTTTTTCGCTGATAGAAGCTGTGGCAAGAAGATAAAGATATAAACTGACATAATTGTGGATCTTAAAAATGCTTAACTCTTGTTTTATTCAAATTCTTTCATATTATTTATATTTCAAATGTTTTTTCCTTTAAATCCAAACACTCTGTTTTAATAGAAAATGGGAAGCACCATGAGACAGATTTTAAGTAAACAAATGGTATGGAAATATTATTCATCACTTATTTATGGTATATACCATAGATTGGTAGTGTTTCCTTTGAGTGATATTGTGTCTATGATTTTCAAGCAGAACAACACCTTTTTCGGAACCACTATTATTGTTGAGTACTCCCACTAATAGTGCCATGAAATGTCGAATAAAGGGAACATATGATTATGATTTATATCCAAGGAAATGAAAGGATCCAGCCTTGCTGAAAGAAATTGCAGGCCAGCATCAGACCATCAATACATGCTTGATGAGTGTAACAAATGGCTCATCAGATGAGTCTGACTACCAAGGCATGCACAGAATTGCTGCAACAAAGTAAATACCTGTAACGACATCAAAGCACTGTTCCTCTTCGCCTTCTGAGATCATCTCTTACTTCTTCTTGTCTTGACATCACTGCTCTCATCCTGATTCACCAATCGAATATCCTTATATGGAGAGATGGGGCGTGGTAGTATGCCGAGTCAATTTTGAATGACTCTGATTCACTAACATGAATCTCCCTAAACATCTTATGAGGAAAATTGGCTGGTGTCATGAGTCCCACAGTGATTTTGCTTATGCACTTATTTTATGTGTAGAGTAAGAACTTTTCTACTCAGATATTAGTGTAATATCTGGCTTCCCTGGTATGCATCCAAAGTGATATCTGAATATGTAAAGCACACTGTACACAGTAAGACCATTGCGTGGAAAACACAAAATGAGGTGTCTATCACCCTAATACAATTGACTCCGTATCCCAAAAATCCCTGAAGTGAAAGAAACACCTTATGTATGAAACCCACTGAGGACCTCACAATATCCCTAACGTACTGTGAATAGTGTATAACGACCAGGGTGTTTAATTTGGGATAGTGTTTATAATCTTAATGAAAACAACTAATAATACACTGAACTATAGGGTAAAAATAAATAAATAACCACTTGTACTTTTTTATATTTCTGTGTTAAAAGGCTTTTGAGATCAAGAGATTAGACTTCAACGTAATGTAAAAGTTAATAGGATACACAATAACAAAGAGAGACATTTTTAAAACATTCACTTTATATATCTTTTAAATTTATTGTGCAATTATTTACAACAACTGTGACATGTTTTTGTTTTCTTTCACTCTCCCAATTATTTTAAATGATCATTGAACCTCTCATCCTGTAAGATGGATATCTGTCAACAAACACAATTAGAGGTATAATAGACTCAAAATAACAGAGAAAATCAGGTTATGTCATAAATGAGCAGGCCAGCTATGACAGAGGTCATATGTGAGTTCACCCAGTAATAAATGCAGACAGAGGGAACATCATCATTATACAACTCACATGGCTGAGCAGATAACATTTTAACAGGTGAAATGAGGACAATTTAATTCTTCAAGCTCTGACTCATCATTGTTAAGCTCTGACTCACCATTGTGAGTTTTAATCTCTGGTAGAATGGCCTGCTCTGGCGACCTATAGGCTCATACAGTGGTAAACCTTCATATGTAAGGCAATTATTCTTCGGCTCCCACACTATCTATGTGATGTTATCTTGCAGATAGAAAACATGTATATATACATGCAGTTTCTCTTACTTGAACAGAAATTGGGAAGAGGGCATTTCAGTATTTTGCTCCCTCAGTCTGGCCCCTGTTGCAGAAAACCGTCATCTCAAGGAGCTGGTGTCCTTAAATGTTGTTGAATCTAAAAAAGTCTCTGCCAGGTCTCCCTTAAACGTCGACCAATTGTTATACTATTGAGTCTAAATGATCTATATACACCAAGTTCTTTGTGTACCGAACACAAATTTGATTTATTGGAGCAGTGAAAAAGGCTGAAATTGCTGCAACCTAATGTCAACTAGGCCTGGGTATTTCCTACAACCTCATGATATGATACGTATCACGATACGCATTAGTTTTAGATCATGACCATCTCCAAACAAAGAATTCCCTTTAACAGCTTTTTTGTTTTTTTTGTTGAGAATAACAGCAGTTACATAGACTTAAGAATCCTACAACTTTAAACAAGTGAATTTACACCCTTAGAGATCCTAAAAGTAAACCAAAATATTCAGTTTATAATGCCAGAGCTATTAACACATGCAAATACAATATTCTTTCATTTTTATTAAAAGAGACAACAGGGACTGTAGTCTCTGTTTTTTGTATAATGTGTGATATTCTGTTTACACTTGATTATGAGAAGAATCTCTTTTTGATTTACATCAGTAAACTACTGAAGCAGTGTAGATCCTGTCAGGCCCGCCCCTCCCTAAACGCAGAACACACGCTGTGCGTAGGGCCCCGCGATCCATGGGGGGCCCCATTTTGCGCAAATGAATCGAATTTCCCTCGGGATCAATAAAGTATCATCATTCTCTGCAAATGCGCAAAGGATGCGCGTGCATTTTGCCGAGAGGCGCGCGTCGAGCACCGCCACCAAGTCAGCCCGAGCCAGGAGAGAATAAAAAAGAGACACAATGATTGAAAGCGCGAAGCATCACCATCTGACCAATCAGCAGTCAGATGGGCCGGCAGGCAGTTGTTTGCAGTTAGAGAGTAGAGAGAGAGAGAGAGAGAGATGGCTTCCAAAAGTCAATACAATTCGGGAACTAGCAAAAGAAAGAAAAAGTCCAAACAAGAAGAGGCTCGTGCTTCAGTTGAAGGTGGGTATGTTGTTGAAATAAAAAATAAAAAACTTTGTGGCATATAAACATAAACTGCTGGCATGTCTGCTCGTGCTAATCATGAGACAGAAGAGATGATTTTGTCTAGATGTGGCCTGGAGATTAAATTTTCAATTGGCCCTGTTGACCATTTATTCATGTCTTGTTAACTGAATATATTCAGCTTTATTGGAAAAACAGGAGTTTTTAATTGACCAGTTGGTGGTCATATGTTGGCTCAGGTTTATAGCGTATCAATCTATGTTTTTAATAGAAGTATACGGCTATTTTTATAGCGGTAAAATGTTGTCATCTTTTGGTTAATTTATTCATAACAGTCATACAAGATTAGATAAGATAAGATAAGCCTTTATTTGACCCACGATGGAGAATTTTAACGTGTTGCAGCAGTAAACAGTAGTGTGGAAATGTAGAACCTAAGTACAACATGTGAAAATAAGTATATACAATATTTAAATATAGAAATATCATCAAATTCAATCATAATGAACATTATTAGTTGTAATCATATTTGCATTGATTGCAATTTAATTTTGTGAAGCTATATTTAAAATAATTTCAGTGTGTAGTTTACCATTAAAACCAAAACAAATCTATAAAGTTCTTGTTCCACTGTTGATAGAGGCTGTTCATTTGATTCGTTAGTAATTGTAATATATTATTATTATTGTTATGTTATTGGAAGGGGGGGGGGGAATAAAATCCTGCTTAGGGCCCCCACTTGGCCAGGGGTGGCCCTGGATCCTGTACTGAACAAACGAGTGGAGCTACACAGTGTGACTCACTGAGCAGCTGTCTGAAGTCTTCCTTCTTGTCTGTCTTTACAAAATACAGCAGAGAAGTTCTTCTGTCATTGTTTACAAGTTGAGTGACCATAAAAGCGTGATTGCTTGTTGTGTAGCGAGCCTAGCTGTTGTTGCTAACTTCTTGTCATATGTTCATGGACACTGATCGTGTTGCTGCTGTTTTACCTCGTTTTTTTTTAATTTAGGATGACTAATGTCTAACTCCAGACTGCCTGCTGTTTGTAATAATACAAAATGTTTCCTTAAGCTTTGCTTCCAGTTTAGCTCACAGAGTTCCTCATCTTCTTCCATGCGTGTTTCTTTTGATTTGGAACGTGCAATGCATCATTTGGTTTTGGGTCTACTGTCTCTATTGTCTTAACCCTACTGGCTTTAATGGGAACTGCGTCTTTCAAAACGGCATTCACAGCTCCGCAGCAGTATCAGTACTGTAAAATCTGCATCGATACACATATTGGCAAGGAGCACATGACGATATATTGCCATATCGTTTTTTTGAGCACAGGCCTAGTGTCAACTAAAAGTTTGTATTAGATTAACCAGAAAGAGCTTCAACGTCACTCTATTTAAAAGTCACTTGACTCCAATGACAAAACCATAGGCCTTTGTGGTTATATTGATTATAGTTTAGTTACAACACAATATTGTGTAGCACAAGTGTGTTTTTGCATTCATTGAAGGAGCAGACTTAAACAAAATCAAAAGGCATGTCCAAAACATCTTGTATTAGTTTGCTAGATACAAACTGACTACATTAGGTTGACTTTTCTAACCCCACTTGCGATTGCATAGAAATGAAATGGGGCTGCCTGATATTTGAAGTTTTAGATCTTGCAGCATTGCAGCATTAAGCTACAAGACAAGACAAGATGAGCATGGGTTTCATTGTTCAAACTGAATACAGGCTGTGGGCTATAGCTGATGCCAAAAATGCAATACTTGCAGGATCTGTGTCTTAACACCAATTTCAACATACTGCGCAAATAGATTTATTGCGTCATTTAAATTAATAACAAACCCATTTAAAAAATGTTGATACTGTAGGCTAATTTCTAATCTTTCTGCATACGCCCTGCAATACCCTGAAGTACCCTTTGGGGTTCACGTACCGGTTGGGAATCACTGTCTAACCCAGTGTTGCCAGATTGGGCGGTTTTCCGCCCAATTGGGCTGCTTTTGTGTCAGGCAGGGAAAAAATACATTGGGCGGGTGATTAAAATTTGGGCTGCTTTTGTCCACATTTGGCGAGTTTTATTTAATATTATAATGTCCGTCAGGACGTTGCAAGGACAACAAGATCGTTCGTTTATCCACGTCACTAACAAGGCAGAGATTAAGCAACAACGTGCTGTAAAACACTTCACCTAACTCTCTCTTGCCGGCTCACTCACAGCAGCTTCGCACAGTCTCCGCTCTGTCCCTCTACACAGGAAGAGCGCGAGTGCAGCTGCATGCATTTACTGACTCTTTGCAGTGTAGGATTTAAGAACACTTCTGAACAACAAACATGAACTATTGCATTTCAAACATGAACCGTTACACTATTGTGAAAACAGCTCGCTCTCGCTCTCTCATTTTATCATACATTTTTTTTAAAGTTTTATGTGACATTAGCTTATTTGCACTGGGACTCACTTTGGTAACTGATGCCCACTTATTCTATGGCATTTGCTCTTTGAATTAAAAGCTGCTGTGCGGCCAGGTTGTTGTGCGTCTTTCAGCACCACAGGTGTGGAGAGGGAGATGAGTCTGTATGTGCGTAATTTAGTTTTGTTCTAAATTGCTTTGCATGTAGTCCTCATACAGATAATTTGCGATGGAAATAACTAAATATATTAGGCTTAAAAGTAAAAGTGCACATTTTACGTGTTGTTGGCATTATTAATAACAGGATGCCAGAGGTTCATTTTGCAATTTCTGTAGCCTATGGTTGAATTATGCTCCAAAGTTTTGCGCTATTATTTTGTGGCCATTGTTATGGTCCAAAACGCTGCAGCTCGTGTTCTGACTAGAACTAGGAAAAGGGACCACATTACTCCTGTATTGGCTTCTCTCCACTGGCTCCCTATGAAATGTAGAATAGAATTTAAAATCCTTCTTCTCACCTACAAAGCTCTAAATGGTCAGGCACCATCCTATCTTAAAGAGTTAATTGTACCGTACTTTCCATCGAGAACATTACGTTCCCAGAATGCAGGCCTGCTCATGGTGCCTATAGTCTCTAAAAGAACTATGGGAGGTAGAGCCTTCAGTTATCAGGCACCGCTCCTTTGGAATCGTCTAACAGTCGGGGTCCGGGAGGCAGACACACTAAGTACTTTTAAGTCCATCCATCCATCCATTTTCTACCGCTTATCTGGGGCCGGGTCGCGGGGGCAGCAGTCTAAGCAGAGACACCCAGACTTCCCTCACCCCTCCTCCAGTTCTCAAGCCAGCCGAGAGACATAGTCTCTCCAGCGTGTCCTGGGTCTACCCCGAGGCCTCCTCCCGGAGTGACATGCCCGGAATACCTCCCTAGGGAGGCGTCCAGGGGGCATCCGGACCAGATGCCCGAACCACCTCAACTGACTCCTCTCAATGTGGAGGAGTAAC
Organism: Symphodus melops; assembly: GCF_947650265.1. Classification (NCBI taxonomy): domain Eukaryota; kingdom Metazoa; phylum Chordata; class Actinopteri; order Labriformes; family Labridae; genus Symphodus; species Symphodus melops. The sequence goes on from NC_136693.1 coordinate 23,986,321, forward strand.
GGCTCTACTCCGAGCTCCTCCCTGGTGACCGAGCTCCTCACCCTATCTCTAAGGGTGCGCCCAGCCACCCTACGGAGGAAGCCCATTTCGGCCGCTTGTATCCGAGACCTCGTTCTTTCGGTCATGACCCAAAGCTCATGACCATAGGTGAGGGTAGGAACAAAGATCGACCGGTAAATCGAGAGCTTCGCCTTTCGGCTTAGCTCCTTCTTCACCACGACGGACCGATACAGCGACCGCATGACTGCAGACACCGCACCGATCCGTCTGTCGATCTCACGCTCCATCTTCCCCCCACTCGTGAACAAGACCCCGAGATACTTAAACTCCTCCACCTGGGGCAAGGACTCCCCACCGACCCAAAGGGGGCAAACCACCTTTTTCCGGTCGAGAACCATGGCCTCAGATTTAGAGGTGCTGATCCTCATCCCAGCCGCCTCACACTCGGTAGCGAACCGCCCCAGTGCGCACTGAAGGTCCGGGTTCGATGGAGCCAACAAGACCACATCATCCGCAAAAAGCAGAGACGAGATCCTGTGGTCCCCGAACCGGACCCCCTCCGGCCCCTGACTGCGCCTAGAAATTCTGTCCATAAAAGTAATGAACAGAACCGGTGACAAAGGGCAGCCCTGCCGGAGGCCAACACGCACCGGGAACAGGTCCGACTTAATACCGGCAATGCAAACCATACTCCTGCTCCGGTCGTACAAGGACCGAACCGCCCTTAGCAGTGGAAGACGTGAAGGTGGGATTGAGGAGATCCTCGAAGTATTCCTTCCACCGTCCGACTACATCCCCAGTTGAGGTCAGCAGCTCCCCACCTCCACTGTAAACAGTGTTGGTGAAGCACTGCTTCCCCCTCCTGAGGCGACGGATGGTTTGCCAGAATTTCCTCGAGGCCGACCGAAAGTCCTCCTCCATGGCCTCCCCGAACTCCTCCCAGGCCCGAGTTTTTGCCTCCACGACCGCCCGGGCTGCAGAACGCCTGGCCTGCCGGTACCCGTCAGCTGCCTCAGGAGTCCTATGCGCTAGCAACGCCCGATAGGACTCCTTCTTCAGCTTGACGGCCTCCCTTACTTCCGGTGTCCACCACCGGGTTCGGGGATTGCCGCCACGACAGGCACCAGAGACCCTGGGGAGTCCCTAAGTACTTTTAAGAATAGACTTAAAACTTTTCTTTTTGATAAATCTTATACTTAGGGCTGGCTTAGGACCAGCTCATAGTTATGCTGCTATAGGCCTAGACTACCAGGGGAACTGGCACCAGGATCTCTTATCTCTCTCTCCCTCTTTCTCTCCCAGCTTTCATATCTTATTACTGCTTGTCAATATCTTTATATTGAAGTTACTAACCTCTCCTTTTTCTGGGAGCTCCTGAGCTCTCTTAGGTTCCTCGGGACTGTTGATGAGGATGGCCTGCCCAAACAACCATCCCCCCCCCCCCCCCCCCCATCCTATCCTATCCTTCTTTCTGCATCTTGTCCCATCTCCCCCTCCCATTTCAAGCCCAGGTCTGCTGAAGATTTCTGCCTGTTAAAAGGAACTTTTTTTCTTGCCACGCTACGATGGATTAAGCTGGGCTCTTGTAATTTAGCCATAAGTAAGGTCCTTTACCTGCTTTTTGTAAACATAACAATGAGCATGGTCCTGTTACCTGCTCTTTCGTTAATGTTAACAGACAAATAGTAAGGTCCTTTACCTGCTTTTGTAAAGTGTCTCGAGATAACGCCTGTTATGAATTGACGCTATACAAATAAAGATTGATTGATTTATTGAATTGTTAGTTGGAATTTGCAAAAACCTACGTTTTTATCTATCATTTATATGTGGTTATTTGATGCAGATATGAAGCTCTGGGTGTGTTTTCTTTTGCATGTGTTATGATTTTGTGTTTTTGCACGGGTGTCTGGCAACTTCGTGGTTTGGGCGGGTTTTTCTTGGAATGGGCGGGTTCTAAGATGTGACTGGGCTGGAAACTGTCAATCTGATCTGGCAACACTGGTCTAACCACAATCTCACATCGGCTCACTTAGACTTGCTGCGGAAAAAAACTAGTCGGGGCCTGGCAGGAGAAACTTTGAGTGAATTCCAAGCTAAACATTTTTCAACTATTTCAATAAATAAACTTATGAATTAAACAGAGCTTCCAGCATAGAAATTAAAGCGTACTATTTAAATGTTTTTCACTGTAATGTTTTACACATCAAACGTCGGTTCAGTCAAACCATGTTTTAGTTAAAGTCTAATCAGACAGTGGAGGAATTTAAATGGTTAGACTATGTGATGCAACATGCTGCAAACTGTCAGCCATGCTAATGTGAAGAAATGCATTTTACCATAAACATGCACAAGAAACGCCTCCATGATTAAACATCTTACATCAAGCTTCTTCTCCACCAACAACTCACTCCAACGAACCCTCAGACCCCCTCAGTCCTCAAATAAACATGTCTGCTCTGTGTGAAAGGCAGTTTCACCTTCTGAGTGTTTACATGATCAATTCAATTGTTCTAGACTTTCACACTGTTATGTTTTACTCTTAGCTTTTATCTCCTTTAACCCCTCACCCCATCAACAATGTCTGAAAACGTTTGCCTCTGGCCAACATCTTGTTAGTTATAATGTGGAAAGCAGTTGGTGTTTAACAACTCTCAGGGAAGACTTATGTCCACTGCATTATTTACGGTCCCATTAGCATCTTTACTTATCACAGTATGTTCAGATTGAAAATTAAGCAAAATTCGCCCCCTCCGGACATGTCTTCAATATAAACACTTTCTTTTCTTGGTTCATATCATTACCTTGAAGTGCCCATTTAACTGTTTCTGATGAGTCTCAGATTAACTGTCAACAAGTTTCAGAGGCTTCACTCTGGATTGCTTTAGCGGTATGAACCTGAAAATCAAACTTATTTTCTTGTAATGGTGGGGATTGTTGAAAGTTAGATCTCAAACAGGAGAAGCAAATGACTTTTTCTGTTGAATGGAAGTGGAATCTATCACTTTGGATGCACACCAGGGAATGTAAATGCTGATTTACTTTTGTGACACATTTGTTTGTCAAGTTGGATTTTTTTATATATCAGATTGTGGAAAAAGAAGGAGTTGTGGGCTTGGACTACAGTATGACCACATTGTTTTTTTTGTATAGGGTGCTAAATCTTGCTCACCAGGAATAATGCATCTTTTGTTCAGTTTGATTTCAGTTGTCCACGGGAGAAGCTTTTTTTTTGTACATGGTACAGTACCTACAGCTCCAAGGTTCTGTCTGCTCAGATGAACCTGATGATTTGTGCTTGTATTTTTTGCAATAACATATCATCCAGAAACATTTAAAACATGGACACACACAAATTCCATTTCACATTAAAAAATAGCCATAAGCAGATTTGACTCCTCCATTAAAGAGTTTCAGGTCGGATGTTTCCCTCAATCAGTCCTGCTCTTTTCAGTCGTCATACACAGTTCTTTATCAGTGTGTGACATGTGGGAGCATTTCTGCTGATGAACTCAGTCGCATCCTACCAGCAGCACTGTGACACTTTGCAGAGTGTTTGCATTCTGCTCTCCTCCTGCACACACACTTGACTGTAAAAGGGAGCATAAACTGTCTGTCGTCTCCACAGCAAGTGTCTACAGTAAAATGTCAACACACAGTACATCGCTCATAACAAATGTTCTGGTAGACATGCAGGGCAATCAAATACAAATGTTATGAGATTTCAGAATGACCATACAGCCATGCAAGGTGGTTTCACAGGCCAGGATCCGAGTATGCTTGACCCCAAAGTCTGGTTCATTTAATCAGTGTGAACATAAACATTACATATACTGTACCTGGGCTGGCTTGAAGAGATAATCTTGGTTATCTGTGCTCAAGTACGGTCCATGGGAGACACCAATGCAAATGTGCACAAACAAGGAAGTGGACGGCAATATAACCAAATTCTAAATGGCCTCTGTTGCAAAACCATCATATCCATGCAGCACAGGCCCATTTCGTCCTCTGAGCTGCACAGTAGGTGTGTAAGTCACATTTTAACTGATGAATGAGTACTACAGTAAGCGTATTGCATCCCTTCCTGTTTTGTCTCGCTGTGTCTCGCTGCTACTTTACCGATCGATAGAGCTAACGCTAAACTGTTTATCTTGTGTAGTTTCTTACAGTTGTAGTCTCTAAATCACTGCACACTTTGACTAATATAAGTATTCTCCAAGCACTCTTGCTCTCTAGATAGCTATTTATAGATCTTTTGTTTGTGTTAAACCACGTACTATCATGCTAACTTAGCAGTTAGCTTCTCCCACGATGGCTTCTCTGTATGTAGATTTGATACAATTGTAATTCATGTTGGCACTAATGACTCCCGACTTCGCCAGTCGGAAACTACTAAGGTTAATGTGGACGATAGTAGACGATGTCGGACTCCGTAGTTTTCTCTGGCCCTCTCCCAAATTTGACCAGTGATGACATGTATAGCCGCATGCCTTCATTCAACCACTGGCTATCGAAGTGGTGTCCAGCAAACGATGTGGGCTTCATAAATAATTGGCAGTCCTTTTGGGGAAAGCCTGGTCTGCAAGCTAGAGATGGCATCCATCCTACTCTGGTTGGTGCAGTTCTGTTATCTCTCCACCAGAATGAAAGAATCTTGTTTAATATGGCAAGATAGTCATAATTGATATATGAAAGCTCTATGACAGGCTACCTATTACTCGTCTCTTATTGAAGAAAATAAAAACAATCCTAGATACCTCTCCAGCACTGTAGCCAGGCTGACAGAGAGTCATAGCTCCATTGAACCATCAATTCCTTTAGCCCTTAGCAGTAATGATTTCATGAGCTTTTTTAAGGATAAAATTCTAAACATTTGAGACAAAATTAGCAACCTACTACCTTTACTTAGTGCAGATTCCTCCTATATTTTTGATTCAGCAGAAACGGTTCCAAATTCTGATACTAACCTCGACTGTTTCTCTCCAATTAACCTTTCAGAACTAAATTCGATTATTTCTGCGTCTAAACCGTCAACCTGTCTTTTCGATCCAATCCCAACCAAGCTGTTTAAGGACGCCTTTCCCTTAGTTAGCAGCTCCATACTAGATGTGAACAATATATATTTAGTGGCTGGTTATGTACCCCAGTCATTTAAAGTAGCTGTAATTAAACCGCTCCTTAAAAAGCCTACTCTTGATTCAGGAACTCTAGCTAATTATAGACCTATATCTAACCTTTTTATCTGTAAGATCTTAGAGAAAGTGGTAGCTAATCAGCTGTGTGACTTTCTCCACAACAACAGCTTGTTTGAGGAGTTTCAGTCTACATTTAGAGTGTGTGTAGAGTAGAGTCAAAACCTTTTGATAAACCTTATAGTTATGGCTGGCTTAGGTATAGACCAGCTCATAGTTATGCTGCTATAGGCCTAGACTACCGGGGGAACTGGCACCATGATCTCTTATCTCTCTCTCCCTCTCTGCTTTCATATCTTATTCCTGCTTATCAATATCTTTATATTGAAGTTACTAACCTCTCCTTTTTCTGGGAGCTCCTGAGCTCTCTTAGGTTCCTCGGGACTGTTGATGAGGATGGCCTGCCCAAACAACCATCCGCCCCCCCCCCCCATCCTATCCTATCCTTCTTTCTGCATCTCCATCTCCCCCATCCCATTTTCAAGCCCAGCACAGTTTAGCAGATGGCTGTTCCGTCATGAACAGCCATCTGCTGACAATTTCTGCCTGTTAAAGGGAAGTTTTTTCTTGTCACGCTATGTCGGATTAAGCTGGTCTCTTGTAATTTAGCCATAAGTAAGGTCCTTTACCTGCTTTTTGTAAACATAACAATGAGCATGGTCTTGATACTTGCTCTTTTGTTAATGTTAACAGACAAATAGTAAGGTCCTTTACCTGCTTTTTGTAAAGTGTCTCGAGATAACATGTTATGATTGATTGGTGTCTTAGAAGAAACAAATCATTTCACGATGAGAACTAGCCATGGTTGCTTCTTCGTCTTTTCTTCTTTTTGGCAGATAAGCAAACCAAGTATGTGCATACTGCCACCTGCTGTGTTGGACTGTGTACATATGCAAGTGTACATGGTTACGGAAGGATGTTACTAATGTGAATGCCGTCCAGTGGGTGAGAGGGGAGGGAGGAGTAAAGAGGCTTTGGCAATTTCAGGGCTCAGTTATTTGGTCAGAAGTAAACAGTCTGAGGCTCATCCTGACACATGTGCCCAGAGACAACTTAAATAAGAGGAGTCAAACACTCAAGTACTTAGACTTCTGTTGGGTGTGTGTCTGTAAGTTAAATGAGGGGCACAAGCTAATTAAAGTTGATGTGAATAATTTAGAAGCTAAAAACGCGAGCTGCACATATGATTAATTTAGTATCATCACAACTCGTTGATCATGATTCTTCAAACTTTACAGGTCAAATACCAGGCAGTGAAACATCTGACCATTTTAGATGTCTCTGTCCACTTCTAAAAACATTCATAAAAATGTTGAAAACTGATTATTTTTTAAAAACCGTTTGGTTTAAATCTTATTGACCAACTTCAGTTCCGATGAAAGATATAACATTAGAAGACCATACATGACCATAGACTGTGAATGTGATATTGATGGCTATAATAAGATAAGATAATCCTTTATTCATCTCACGAGTGGAGAAATTTAGTAACATGCGAGCACATACAGTAATTAAATGTTGAGCCCTATACCTAATGCAGGAGTCACTGGGACTTTTACAGATGAAAGAACAAGATCCTGGATGCAAGCGGCTGAAATGGACTTTCTCCGTAGGGTGGCTGGGCACACCCTTAGAGATAGGGTGAGGAGCTTGGTCACCTCTCCATCGAGAGGAATAAGCTGAGGTGGCTAGGGCATCTGTTTCCAATGCCTGCTGGCATGTCCCTCCGGGAGGAGGCCTCAAGGTGGACCCAGGACACACTGGAGAGTCTATGGCTGCGTCTTACTTCCCTTATTTGCAGTCTCCTCGGCCCTCGGCCGAACCGGAAGTACTTCCAAAGCCGCCATGTTGGGGATCGTCCCAAAGCTCTTATAGCAGACGGAGGAGAGAGGATTGAGGAGAGAGGAGGCTGATCCGACGAGCGATGACCGAGGAGACACGAGAGCCGACTTCACGGAAGTCTTTTCACTGACAGACACGCCCCCTTCTCGTATATCACTCATTGATTGGAAGCTGCAGAGGATCAGACTGAAGTTAAACTTCTCAAACGGAGCGTCAGACATTTAAACAGATTATGAACATCAGTGAGTTTGTAAATAGTCGATCTGTGATGAGCTGGGATTAACAAGAGTCTAACGAAGAGGATTCCGTTTTATATTCACACTTATTTATCTTCTGAAAGGTTCCTCATTATCAATCAATCAATCTTTCTTTGTATAGCGTCAATTCATAACAGGCGTTATCTTGAGACACTTTACAAAAGCAGGTAGAGGACCTTACTGTTTGTCTGTTAACATTAACAAAACAGCAGGTAAACATGCTCATTGTTATGTTTACAAAAAGCAGGTAAAGGACCTTACTTATGGCTATATTACAAGAGCCCAGCTTAATCCGTCATAGCGTGGCAAGAAAAAACTTCCTTTTAACAGGCAGAAATCTTCAGCAGACCCGGACTCATGACGGAACAGCCAACTGCTAAACTGTGCTGGGTTTGAAATGGGATGGGGGAGGTGGGACAAGATGCAGAAAGAAGAATAGGATAGGTTTGGGGGTGGGTCTGGGCAGGCCATCCTCGTAGGGGGTTGTTTGGGCAGGCCATCCTCACCAACAGTCCCAAGGAACCTAAGAGAGCTCAGGAGCTCCCAGAAAAAGGAGAGGTTAGAATATAAAGATGACAAGCAGTAATAAGACATGAAAGCTGGGAGAGAGAGAGGGAGAGAGAGATAAGAGATCCTGGTGCCAGTTCCCCCCGTAGTCTAGGCCTATAGCAGCATAACTATGAGCTGGTCCTAAGCCAGCCCTAACTATAAGATTTATCAAAAATAAAAGTTTTAAGTCTATTCTTAAAAGTACCTAGTGTGTCTGCCTCCCGGACCCCAACTGGTAGACGATTCCAAAGGAGCGGTGCCTGATAACTAAAGGCTCTACCTCCCATAGTACTTTTAGAGACTATAGGCACCACGAGCAGGCCTGCATTCTGGGAACGTAATGTTCTTGTCGGATAGTACGGTACAATTAACTCTTTAAGATACGATGGTGCCTGACCATTTAGAGCTTTGTAGGTGAGCAGAAGGATTTTAAATTCTATTCTAGATTTTATAGGGAGCCAATGGAGAGAAGCCAATACAGGAGTAATGTGGTCCCTTTTCCTAGTTCTAGTCAGAACACGAGCTGCAGCGTTTTGGACGAGTTGGGGGGTCTTTAAAGATTTACCATAGCACCCTGCTAAAATAGAATTACAGTAATCCAACCTGGAGGTAACAAATGTATGAAATAATTTTTCAGCATCATTTTGTGACAGGATCTGCCTGATCTTAGCGATATTACGAAGGTTAAAATAAGCTGTCCTTGAAATGTGTTTAATGTATGAATCAAAGGACATATCCTGATCAAACAGAACTCCTAAGTTCCTAACAGTGGTACTAGAGGCTACGCTAATATTACTAAGGGCCGTCATATCGGCAGAGAAAGTCTCTCTAAGGTTCTTAGGTCCAATCACTATAACTTCAGTGTTGTCTGAGTTGAGCAGTAAGATGTTTCTGGTCATCCAGGTCCTGATGTCCTTGAGGCAGGCTTCTAGTTTACGAAGCTGGTTGGTGTCTTCTGGCTTCATTGCTATGTAGAGCTGAGTATCGTCTGCATAGCAATGAAAGTTCATGGAGTGTTTTCTCATAATACTACCTAGAGGAAGCATATATAATGTAAATAGAATCGGCCCAAGCACTGATCCTTGAGGCACTCTATGGCTAACTTTGGTGTACATAGAGGACTCATCATGAACATGCACAAACTGAGATCTGTCTGATAAATAGGATCTAAACCCACTTAAAGCAGTCCCTGTAACTCCAAGCAATTGTTCTAGTCTCTGTAACAGAATCTGATGGTCAATTGTGTCAAAAGCAGCACTAAGATCTAACAGGACAAGCACAGATAGAAGTCCCCTGTCTGAGGCTAACAGAAGATCATTTGTTACTCTAACTAGTGCAGTCTCAGTGCTATGGTAAGCTCTAAATCCCGACTGGAACTCCTCAAACAAGCTGTTGTTGTGGAGAAAATCACACAACTGATTAGCTACCACTTTATCTAAGATCTTGGAGATAAAAGGAAGGTTATATATAGAGTTCCTGAATTAAGAGTAGGCTTTTTAAGGAGCGGTTTAATTACAGCTACTTTAAATGACTGGAGTACATAACCTGCCGCTAAAGATAAATTGATCATATCTAGTATGGAGCTGATAACTAGGGGAAAGACTTCCTTAAACAGCTTGGTTGGGATTGGATCTAAAAGACAGGTTGATGGTTTAGATGCAGAAATAATCGAATTTAGTTCTAAGAGGTTAATTGGGAAAAAACAGTCAAGGTTAGTATCGGAATTTGGAACCGTTTCTGCCGAATCAAAAATATAGGAGGAATCTGCACTAAGTAAAGGTAGTAGGTTGCTAATTTTGTCTCTAATGTTTAGAATTTTATCATTAAAAAAGCTCATAAAATCATTACTGCTAAGGGCTAAAGGAATAGATGGCTCAAATGAACTATGACTCTCTGTCAGCCTGGCTACAGTGCTAAAGAGGTATCTAGGGATGTTTTGATTTTCTTCAATAAGAGACGAGTAATAGGCAGTGCGGGCCTGCCGTAGAGCTTTCATATATCTATTATGACTATCTTGCCAAATTAAACGAGATTCTATCGTTTTGGTGGAGCGCCAAATTCTTTCAAATTTACGTGACGTTAGTTTTAGAGTACGGGTTTCTAAATTGTACCATGGAGCTGATCTCTGTCGTTTGATTGCCTTCTGTTTTAGGGGGGCGATTGAATCCAGAGTAACTCTAAGTGAATCCACCGCACTATCTACAAACTGATCTAGCTGAGAGGGACTAAAGTGATTATAGGAGTTTTCAACTGGGTTAGAGGATGGTACTGAAACAAAGGCAGCTGAAATAGCTTCCTTAAATTTAGCTACAGCATTATCAGATAAACTTCTAGAGCGCACTTTTTTATTAAGAGGAGTTAAGGTTGGTAAGAAGAAATCAAAAGTTACTAGGAAATGGTCTGATATCAGAGAATTTTCCAGAAAAACAGACAAATTGTTAATTTCAATGCCATAGGCTAAAACAAGAGCCATTGAAGATGAAGAAGATTTTTCCTTCCGTCTCTTTGGAGCCATTTTTGACGGCTTGAACGTGAATGAAAACTCCCCAAAATATCCAAAAAAATTGATATTTTCGTCATTTTGTAAAAAAATGCGCAAAATGACACAGTGGCGCCCCCTTCAAATTTTCAAAAGGGCATCCCTATTGATGGTTTTTTGTTGTACGTGCATGACAATTTTCCACACGTTATTTCGTTGAAGGGCATGGCCATGGCGTACCATCAAACTTTGATGTCACATTGTACCCCATTTTTTAAACCTTTGATGACTGTAAGGCCTGCTGCTTGGCTACGTGTCGCAGCTGCACTCTCGCGGTCGCAACACATGCCGACATGCACGGGGTGCTTTGGGCCCTTCATCACCGTTTGCGGTTTAAATTGTTTTTCTGTTTTAAATCTCAGTTTGTACAAGTGTTGGAGTTTTCAGGAGTGAATACCTGACCAACAATTAGGTTGGGTTTTATAGTGTAAAATTTGGTTATAAAATGAACATTAATAGTTAACTTCATTTAATTATTAATAAAAATCAATAATTTGTTATTAAACTGAGTTTAATAAGACCTCGAAGCACCACCCCCTAATCAGGGAACAACCAAAAATCACAATATCAGTCTCAAATTGATTAATTAAATACCAATATCATTAATAATTAATAATCTGTATAAAAAAAAAATCTTTATGGTCCCTCCAACCAACGCCCATATTATTTTCACAGCAATAATGCTTCCAACACTTAGCAGTGCATTGAGTGCGTGCTGTCAGATGGGGCTCCATAAGGAAGGTTTCCTACTGTCATTTCAAAATGTATACATGTTGTGGTTTAAAGTTTGGGGGGGCCACTGCTGGCCTGGGGCGCCAAGCAGTTGCCTCCCTAGCCTGTTGACAAGTAGTCAAAGTACATGACTTTTTCTTTTGGTCTGCCATCAATCTCTGCTCCGCTTCAGCACCTCAGATAGCGTTTCATGCTCAGCACAGCTTGCATGTCTAATTTAATTTAACTTTTATTTGTGAAGGGAACATATACAATATTAAAGATAAATGTTGCCATTTGATGTATTGCACTAGAGTTAGCTTAAAATCTGTCTTTGTGCATGGAGCTTTGACTTAAAAAGTTTGAGAACCGCTGATGTAATCTATCACGGAGAACACTGATGACGCCCTCTGCGTCAACCCTCTGCTTCCTTCTCATCCTCCAAGTTATCCCACCTTTCAAAACACTCACCATGACAACAATATTGTACAGAGGACTTTCTTGCCACTTCAGTGTTCTTTGGTTTGCTCATAGTATCATATTGTACTTCCATTTACATGGAATGAACTTGATCTAAAGACACTTATGTGACCTACAGATAAGCAGTGATATTCTTATTTTTACGAGACGTTTTTATTTGCAGAGATTTCACTGAAAGGCAATTAGCCATGTGCCTCTCAACAGAAGGATATATGGGATAAAGATTTCATTTAAACCATCAATCAAAGATGAAGGTAAATCAACATCATGAATCCTTACTGCGAGTTTGTAATTGAAGTTTTAAAGTGTGACTGCAGTTAAAGAGCTTGTAGAGAGAAATGTTGTTCTCCTCTCCTTTTAGATCAAAACAATATTTCTATGTAATAAAACAGTAGGGATTAAGATTGTATGCTGTGAACAGACAGCAGCTCCTTTTCCCTCAGCCCAGATTGCAAGCCTCCATTTTGAGGATGCAATTTATCCCTGCCCTTATCCTATTTACCTCCATGGAGATCAACAAAGCTGTTCCACTTATTAAATAAGCACGCAAGGGCACAACTATCAGCTGAATTCAGGATTAAAGGAGGTACAGTAAATGTATATGATGTTCAATCCATCCAAATCAGTTTTTTTCTGATTCCTGAACAAACAGAAACACAGAACTGTGGATGTTCTTTCGTCCCCCCTTGCCTCACAGACCTCCCGCCTTTCAATCACCTGACTCATCATGAAAACCTCACTGGCCTCTCTGAATTGAGCCCATCTCAGCCACTCAATGAAACAGACACAAAGGGATCGATATGAGGACGAAGGAGGGGGGTGTTAACAGCTCAATAAGATGCTAATAGGCTAACTCCTGTCTGATCAGACTCAGAGGTGATTCACTTTATCAGCTAAATGGGTTTTACAACATATGACAAACATTCACCTCTAGCAACACTACATCCACATGTACAAACTTAGTATAGACTCACTCACTATAGACCCAAACAGTGATCACTTAAATATGTACCATAGCAGGAACCCAGATTTAAGCGTTGACTAAAACAAAGCTTTTCACAGCAAAACAACAAAGCTGAAACATCATTTATACCATTAGCTGTATTAAAGTGAGTATAATTTTTACTGATCTTGGGCTGCTTGTATACTGAGATGTTGTTATAGTGGATCATGGCTGATATTGGGAAATAAGCATCCTCTCAGCTTTCATATGACAAAGTGTGTGTGACTAAAGCGTAGAGTATTAAACCTCTAGCAGTGAACATGTTTGTTTCGTTTGCATGATCCCTATTTTCAGGTGGTGAGGTAATTAATTTCAGTGGTGCAAGTCAAATGGTTTATTTAATGGTATTTGTACATGATTAGTGTGCTGTTGGAAGCGGTTTGTTGCAGGGCTCGCTGGCAGAGCCCAATTGGACTCCCTGTCGGCTCAAAATTAAGATCCATAGATGATGCAAATTGGAAAACGTGCTGCAAATGACACAATGGGATGCAAAAAGCTAAAACATGAGGAGCAAAGTTGTAGCACTTTGTCGTGACGACTGGATTTACAGGTTGAATAATCTAAGTTTTTTTTGCTTGTTCATGTATTTTTTTTACATGAATTGTTTCTGAAAATATAGCCTTTTATAACCTGTCTGCAACCTTAACTACATGAAGATAAGACAATACTTAACTCTCTGTTATTTTTCAGATCATTGTTGTGGCAATTAATTTTAAGAAAAATGATTTTATTTCCCTAAAAGTGGTAAAATTCACGTTTTACTGTGTTCGTACACATTATACTACATTTTAGAAGGGGACCTGCTGTAGAGACAAGCTTTCCATGAAGTCATGACTGATGGATCTTTTCTGACTTTTCACATTATCCATCCATCCATTTTCTACCGCTTATCCAGGGCCGGGTCGGGGGGCAGCAGTCTAAGCAGAGATGCTCAGACTTCCCTCGCCCCAGACATTTCCTTCAGCTCTTCCGGTGGGAGCCCAAGGTGTTCCCAGGCCAGCGAGAGACATAGTCGGTCCAGCGTGTCCTAGGCCTAACACGAGGGCTCCTCCTTAGCTGACTCCTCTCGATGTGAAGGAGTAGCGGCTCTACTCCGAGCTCCTCCCTGGTGGCCGAGCTCCTTACCCTATCTCCAGCCACCCTACGGAGGAAGCCCATTTCTGCTGCTGAGATCTTGTTCTTGAGTTCTCAAATGAGCACAACAGCATGTTGTTTTTCATGTATTTAAGCTTCAGTTCTATTTAAACTCATGAGTCAAGCAACTCATGAAAAATGGAGTGGACTTAAGGGAGGACATGTGACTGTGATTATACTTTATATGATCCCAATGTTAACACCTGGGATTTAACAAAGGTAGGAAACCTTAAGAGCAGACGTGATGCAATGTTTGTTTAATAAACAAGTCCTTTTCAAAGCCCGGGAAATGTATGTATGTAACCTAACAAGGTCCAAACTAAACACCCCATCAAAAAGGTGAATAACACAAAGTTGGCTGCAGTGCAGCTCCCCAGCCACACAGTGGTGCAGCTGGTCAGGATGCTCTCGATGGTGCCTCTGTAGAAGGAGCACATGATGGGTGGGGGTGCTCGTGCTCTCTTCAGCTTACGGAGGAAGTAGAGGCGCTGCTGGGACTTCTTGGCCAGTGATGTGGTGATGGCTGTCCAAGAGAGATCCTCACTGATGTGGACCCCCAGGAACTTGGTGCTGCTCACTCTCTCCACAGCAGCACCGTCGATGGTCAGTGGGGGTTTGGGAGTGGGGGCCCTCCGGAAGTCGACAACAACCTCCTTGGTCTTGTCGATATTCAGGAAGAGGTTGTTGTCTTTGCACCACGTGGCCAGTCGGCCCACCTCCATCCTGTAGTGCGTCTCATCGTTGTTGGAGATGAGACCGACCACTGTTGTGTCGTCCGCGAACTTCACAATGTGGTTGCTGCTGAAGGATGGAGTGCAGTCGTGGGTCAGCAGCGTGAAAAGCAGGGGGCTGAGCACACAGCCTTGTGGGGCCCCAGTGCTCAGGATGGTGGTTTTTGATGCGTTGCCGCCAAAACGCACAGTCTGAGGCCTCTCGCTGAGGAAGTCCAGCAGCCAGTTGCACAGGGAAGTGCTGAGCCCCAGCTGGTCCAGTTTGCCGATCAGCTGCTGAGGGACGATGGTGTCGAATGCTGAACTGTATGTCTATGAACAGCATTCTGACGTATGAGTTTTTGGAGTCCAGGTGGGTGAGGGCTGGTTGAAGAGCAGAGCAGATTGCATCCTCGGTTGATCTGTTGCCCCGGTATGCAAACTGGTAGGGGTCTAGGGTGGAGGGAAGGGAGGATTTGATGTGGGCCATGACTAATCTTTCAAAGCACTTCATGATGATGGGGGTCAGTGCAACGGGTCTATAGTCATTTAAAGTGGATGGTGATGGCTTCTTTGGAATGGGTATGATGGTGGTCGTATTGAAGCATGTTGGAACAACAGTCTGCCTCAGAGAGGTGTTGAAAATGTCTGTGAAGACATCTTTGAGCTCCTCTGCACAGTCCTTCAGCACACGGCCAGGGATGTTGTCTGGACCTGCAGCCTTGCGGGTGTTGATCTTGGAGAAGGTTCTCTTCACGCTGGCTGCAGTCAGGCACAGGGTCTGGTCGTGGGGAGGAGGGGTGGTCTTCTGTGCGGGCATGCTATTGTTTGCTTCAAACCTGGCAAAGAAGCTGTTTAGGTCATTCAGCAGAGAGGTGTTGTTGTCACAGGTCTGTGGCTTGGGTTTGTAGTCTGTGATGGTCTAGATACCACGCCACAGGCTCTGCTGTCCTTGAAGTGTCTGGTTACTTTAAGTAAGTAGCTGTGTTTAGCGTTCCTGATGCCACGGGACAGGTTGGCCCTCGCTGTTCTCAGGCCGACTGCATCCCCAGCTCTGAAGGCGATGTTCCTGGCCCTCAGTAGCCTGCGTACCTCTCCTGTCAGCCATGGCTTCTGGTTAGCCCGGGTGGTGATCGTTCTGGTGGTGGTGACATCATCAATGCATTTGCCGATGTAGGACGTAACAGTGTCAGAGTACTCCTCAATGTCTGTGTGGTTGTTGTAGGTGGCTGCCTGCTTAAACATCTCCCAGTCTGTGGTTTCAAAGCAGTCCTGCAGTGCAGCAGAAGCCCCCTCTGGCCACACACATACCTGCTTCAGAACTGGTTTGGTGACTTTTACCCTGGGTCTGTAAGCTGGCATTAGCATTACACTGATGTGGTCAGAGTGGCCAATCTGGGGGAGGGGTGTAGCCTTGTAAGCACCTTTAACAGATGTGTAAATCATGTCTAAGGTGTTACCTTCTCTTGTGGGGAAGTTCACGTATTGGTGGAAGTGGGGTAAAACCGTCTTGAGATTTGCATGGTTAAAATCCCCCGCGATGATGAAAAATCCGTCTGGATGGGCTGTCTGTTGCTCACTGATGGCGTTGTAAAGTTCCCAAAGTGCATCAACTCTATCCGCGTTGTTGTTAGTGGGGGGGGATATACACAACGACGAGCAGGGTCACTGTAATCTCCCTCGGTTGATAGAAAGGACAGCACTTTACGATCATAAACTCCGCCAGCGGTGAACAGTGTTTACATACCACAGCTGCATCCCGACACCAAGCATCCCTGATGTAGACACAGACTCCACCACCTTTCTTCTTTCCTCCTTTAATAAGGATTCTGTCCGAACGGTAGCATGTGAATTGTTCAAGCTGAACGGCGGAGTCCGGGATGCGTTCGTTCATGTAGGGGAAATTGATGAGGGCAATCAAATGAGAGAGAGAGAGAGACCCACTTTAACTGTGTTTTTTAAAACATATTTGGGTAACCTGAATGTCTACTGACTCACAAAATGTGAAAAAAAACCCATCCAGCCCTTTTTTTGTGATCTGTATAAGTCTTACAACACAGAGAAAGAGAAAAATGCTCTGTTTCAAATTTGTTCTCCTTGTGAAATAAAAAAAAAATCCCCTTCCCTGTTTTCTCCACCCGTGGACTCCACCCCTTGCATTTGCAGAGTGCCAACTTTTATCCAATAAGAGCCACACACAAAACAGAGTGTTCTGAGAGAGCTGGTTTCTACAGGGTCACAAACTGCTCTGGTGCTTGATTCTTGTTGTATTTTGACCAAAGCACAACAAGGAGGTTGTGCTGTAGTTTAGTGTTACAGTTCTGCTCCTCCCCTGCACTCTTTGGCAGTCTTCGTGTCAATCTTGTCATGGTTTGGTCTTGTTTATGTTTTAGTTCAAAGTTCTGCTGTCATATGTTTCCTTAGTGTTGCCTGTTTTACGTGTGTTAATATTTCCTAGTTTGATGTTTAGTGTTTCCTGTATTATTTTGTCATGTCTGGTCATGGTATTCCCCTTGTGTTTCTTTGTTCAGTTTTAAGTGTTTCCTGATTTATATTATAGTTCTGTGTCTTCAGTGTTTCTTGATTTACTTACTACTACTGTAGTTGTTCTACATTGTCTTGATTCCTACTTCAGTGTTTCCCTCCTGTTCTGATTACCCTGATTGTCCTCACCTGTCTCATTACTCCCACCTGTGTCTGATTACCGCATGTCTTTTAAGGCCCCATCCACACGCATATGGATTTTTAATTTTTTTTTATGTAATATTTTCTCTCCCTTTTGGCCTCTTTACGCATGGACGTGGTTAGTCTCTGAGTACATTTGGATTGTCGCTCCTATCTACTTAAACTATCCACTTTACCATAACCCCATTGAAACATCACAGCATTAAGGAAAGGTGATAAGAGAATTCATAAAGGCCTTTGGAAAAGGCAATCGCGTTGGTTTGACAATCCGACCGCATTTTCACTTGGTGATGTAATAATAGAAACCTTAAAAATAAAATCTTCATGGCTAAAATCCAATTCAAAAACAAACTCGAGCATAAGTTCAGCAACATGAATACAAGAGAAGCCTTCCAAATGGTTAAATACCTCACCGGATATGAACCCACCCACAACAAAACAAAATCTCACGCCACCCATCACCCCATTGGGGGGGCACAGGTTTAACTTGTAATTATGTTTACTCTTAGTCACATAGGGGCTGCTAAATCTTGTTTGGGGGATTATTGTATACAGAGGGGAGGGGGGACAGCGGGTGTGTATTGTAACTAATGTCTTGTGTCCTGCCTGTCTGTATACTGCTACTGGATGCCTTGAATTTCCCTCGGGATCAATAACGTATCTATCTATCTATCTATCTATCTATCTATCTATCTATCTATCTATCTATCTATCTATCTATCTATCTATCTATCTATCTATCTATCTATCTATCTATCTATCTATCTATCTATCTATCGAACTGAACTCATTCTTCAACCTCTTCGACACACAGGACTTCTCCAAAGAGTGCAGGGAAGCTCTCAAGGCTCTCCCCCCAGTAGATCCCAATGAGCCTGCCCCCTTCACAGTCGCTGAAGTGCGCCACCAGCTCAACCGATGTAACCCATCCAAGGCCCCAGGACCCAACGGCATCCCAGCAATGGTGCTGAAGACCTGTGCCACAGAACTGGCTCCTATTGCCCACTCCCTCTTCTGTGAGTCATATCTGACTGCTACAATACCCCTCCTCTGGAAAAGCGCAACAATAATCCCGGTACCCAAGAAACCACGACCCTCCAACCTCAATCCCTACCGCCCCATTGCCCTCACACCCATACTAATGAAATGCCTGGAAAAACTGCTGCTGAAGGTCATCCTCCCATTGGTGAGACCTCATCTGTACCCTCTCCAATTTGCCTACAGGGAAAAAAGGGGCACAGAGGATGCTGTTGCTTGCCTGCTACAACTTGTCCTCCATCACCTAGATTCCCGAGGCACCTTCGTAAGGATCCTCTTCGTGGACTTCAGTTCTGCGTTCAATACCATTCAAAGGCATCTGCTCATCCAAAAGCGACATAAACTCAACAACTCCACCCACTCTGATCCACCTCCTGCACAACTTCCTCAGTGACAGATGGCAAGCTGTTCGGGTAGGCACATCACCCCCACTCATCACCAACACCGGAGCCCCTCAGGGCTGTGTGCTAAGCCCCTTCCTCTATACCCTGTACACCAACGACTGCACCAGCCCCTCTCCCACCACCACCTACCTCAAATACTCTGACGATACTGCCATCCTCACCCTCCTATCAGACAATAACTCTACCACAGACTACAACACTGTCACACACTTTTCACACTGGTGTAAGCATAACTTCCTCCATCTCAACGTAAACAAAACAAAAGAAATAATAGTAGGCACCCCATCACCCCAGCCCCCCACCCTCATCAACAACGACACAGTTGAAACTGTTGACAGCTTTAGATACCTCGGACAACAAACTCACCTTCGACCAGCACACAACGGACATTCAAAAAAGGAGCCACCAAAGACTGCACGCCATCCAGAAACTCAAAAGGACTCTATGTTGCCCCCCATCTCCGGGTCGATCCCCAGCTCCTGCTAGCAACATGTCCGATGTGTCCTTGGGCAAGACACTTAACCCTGAATTGCTCCCCCTGCTCTGTCAGGGTGTATGCAGTTCGCTGCTCCTGTGATCGAACGCTTGGTGCGCTAATTGCCCCACGGGGATAAATACAGTTTCGAAAGGAAAAGAAATCTCCTCCTCCTGTTATACCAAAGCATCGTCCAGCCCATCCTGCTCTACTGTTCCTCCTGCTTCTTTAACCTACTCACTGTCAAAAACCGAACCAAAGTCACCCATGTCACAAACATTGCAGCCAAACTAATCGGTCTCCCCACTCCCACCCTGTCAGAACTCAATTCAAAGGCCATCACACGCATCGCACACACAATAGCACTGGACATCACCCACCCTCTCAACTGCCACCTCTCCATCATGCCCTCCGGACGCAGGTACAGGTCCCTGCTGTGCAGGAGGGCGCAATACGGCAGGAGCCTGGTGCCTGCAGTCATTTCAGCCCTCAATAAAAATCCACCTCAGTCCCAATCCCCGGTCCCCCCATAACCATATTCACTGTATGTCCTGTTGTCCCACATGTATGTCCCTGTGTTCACCCTTTGTCGGCGCGCAGCCCTTAAAACTGTACCATGTTGGTGAAAAAGAATTTCCCCTCTGGGACAATAAAATAAAAAGTCTAAAGTCTTATAATAATGTGACAGCGGCGGACATTAGTGACGTTGGTCTGCTGTGGTGAAACTACAGTTTTCAGTTGGACAACAAAAAGCTCATAAAAATCTTTCCCCTATGCCGCCTTACAGGTGAAATAATCTTTGAATGAAAATATAAGGTCTATATAGGCTAGGCTACCAGGCTACTTTACTTTGATTGTTTTACAACATCAGCATCACGTTCAGAGTTCAGCTCAGGGTTTAACACAACATGATACAAGAATGTACAAAAGCAATGCTCACCTTCACACACAAAATAAAATAAAATAAATACAAAGGCTGTAACAAACATAGAAAGCAAATGCAGATTGTCTCCACATTTCTCCTCCAACAGATGGTTAGTTTTCATGAATGCTCGGATGTGCAAGTCTCTTTTTTCGCTCTACTACTCTGCCAGATAATTCCGTCATGTTCGGTAGAGGCTCCTGACACATCCTGTTTACTGAGCTCCGTAGTCCTGTTGGATATTTTTTGTGCTACAAGTTTTGCGTTCGTAATAACCTGTGTTCACCTGTCTCTAAGTTCGCTGGTGTCTCAGTTTTCCTCACTGGAGCTTCCTGTGTGACATTGTGTATTCTGGCCAGCCAGGTCCCTGCATTCACTGCCTGCTTGTCTTTTCTGTTGAACATTAAACTAGTGTTGAATTTTTTAGGTCCTGTGTCAGTCTCAGCTCAAATAAAAATAATAAAAAGCAGAGTATGAAATGAAGCTTGATTTAATGCTTGAGTGGTTTTCAGCGCTGCATGAAAAGTATTAAAAGGTGATATTTATGCCACAAGAGGTTCCGACTTTGTGTCCTAACAGAGAGCGTTATGTGACATTGCGCATGATCTCACGCTCGCTGTCCACACTGTATCCATTAAATATCGAGTGGCCGAGACATACAATGCGTCACAATCCAGGATCAGAGCCAGCATATACTAGCCTACTGAGATCAATGATGCTCTGCCCTAACCATGCTGATAGTCATGAACTGGTGTCTCCATCCCGTTCTTTGAGAAGGGGTTACACTAAACTGCTATCCTGCTAACAAAAAAACATTCACAATCATATTTCATTCATGTTTATTATTTTTTATGAATTATTTCATGGCCACAGATTCTTATTTGTGGCCAATGTCATCAGAAGGGCTGCATAAAATGTGAAACAATTTAAGTTTCTTTTTTGTGTGTGTGTGTGTGTGTGTGTGTGTGTGTGTGCTTTTTTTATTGAACTAACTTTTTAGCTAGATGATGGGAGAAGCCTGAGCACCAGGAGTAAACGCGACCCTGACAAAGGATGGACATGTTAAGGGGGGATGGGACATTAGACATTGCTCCTCATTCTATACTTCTTCTTTGGCCTAGAGTTGACGATCTTCCGAGACTGACGCTTCACCATCTCCTGCGTGATGACGTAGGAACCGCACTGGCTGTCTTCCTCATCTGAGGACTCGTCTTTAGGCTTGACAAAGATGTTAAAAGTCTGCAGCTGCCCCTCCTCATCCTTGGCAGGGAAGTCATCCTCTGTCATGTTTTTCTTGATAGCAGACAGGTCTTTTCCCTTGAGCTTCTCACACAGAACCTCTAACTTCAGCTCGCATTCTTCCATCAGCTCCAAAAAATACTCATCAGGAGACGCCTTCACCCTTTTGTCCTCAGGTAGTTTGATGTGTTTAAGTCTGTCAGCAAGTTTCTTTATCCACACTCTGAGGACAACAATGGTTTTATCAAGCTGTTTTTGAGGCTCTTTGCTTGCTTTATACCTACTCCGCTGAGCCAGCAGACGCTCCTTGGAAATGTCCAGCATCTCTTTGTTTTTGAAGAGCTGAGATGCTGTGTTTACCTTCATGTCGTGATATTGTCCTTTCAGGATCTCCCTCTCTTCCTTCAGTTGCTGCATCGTCTTCTCATTCTCCCCCCTCTCATTCATCAGATGTTGCAGACTGTCTTTCTGAGAGAGTTTATTTAAGTCCTCTAAACTGGAGATTCCCATGGCTTCGTTGATCTTGTTGAAGGCCTGGAGCAAAAGCAACCTGGCTCCCTCCTCCTCTTCTGCCAACATGTTGCTTTCCTGCAGGGCCTTGCCATTCAGCTCGTCTCTCTCGTTATCAATTCTCCAGGTGTCATTAATTTCTTCCCACTGGGCCTTGAGCTTCTTGTTCTGTTTCCTAATGCCAGAAAACGTCCGCTATATTTATCCTTTGTATTTTACTTTAATTTTGACATTGTATTAAAGCTGAGACTTTATTTAGTTAGAAACATGTAAAACCTGAAAATATCCAAAAATGGTATTTTCTTCTAAAAACGTGTTTCTACACAAATGGGCCTTTGCGACATCCTACTCATTTTGATGGAACTTGCCACATATTAGGTTAATAAACAACTTATTAAGCTACAGTTCCACTCGTTTGTCAAAATTGGATTAGATCGATGAAGCAAAACGATTGTCACGATTGTCATAGCTTCTTTGCCAGGTTTGAAGAAAACAACGGCATGTCCCCACAGAAGACCACCCCTCCTCCCCACGACCAGACCCTGTGCCTACAGCACCCGCCTCACCCGCAAAGCAACCCGCATTGTGAATGACCCCACCCACCCCTCACACAGCCGCCTGCAATCTGGGAGACGGTCCCCTCTTCCCCCATTAACACTGAACGGAACGTTGAAACAGAACTCTGGACATTTATTGCACACTGCATGCAAAAAAAAAAGCTTCCCTTTTTTTCTAATCTTGTTTTAGATTCCATTTTATTTAACTTTGTACTTTTTGCACATTGAGATGTTATCAATGTAAATATTATTTATTCTTTTTAGCTCATTTTATTTCCTATTTTACCATACCTTTTTTATCAACATTGCACCGTGGGGAGGGGGGAAACGTAATTTCAATTTCACTGTATGTCTGACATATTTCGGAATTGACAATAAAGTAAACCTTGAACCTTGATAATAAACCGACCGTGGTGTAGTTAGCTTGCAGCATAACGTTAGCTTTTTACTTCGTTCGGCTGCATTAACTCTTCAAACTTGATATAAATTATGTTCATCTGTAAAGATTATCCCGCTGAACAAAACAGCTACGCATCAAAAATGTGTTTGACACAGCTTATTTTCTGCAATGATCCAAAATCCAATGCAAAAATCCATATATAAATACAAATAAAATTAACACATAAAAATAAGATTTATAAACACATTTGTGATGATTCACAAATGTACAAATCAAAAATAAATTTTTGGAAGTTGTTACATTTAAATATGAGTTGTCAAACGCGCAATTGTAAACCTCCCTGCATTTGTGAGTTTTGAGACTCATCTAGCGCGACTCCGATCCACAAATGCTATATATATATATATATATATATATATATATATATATATATATATATAGCAACAAGAAATAACAATATAGGCGGATTCTATTTGGCGGATAGGCGGATTCTATTTGTCCAGAGATAATAATAGCAGAGTGGGATATGAGTTCTGCTTGAACTGCATCAGTTTGTTTTCCTCATCTTCCTTCTAGGTCTTGTTGAGATTCATCGCTGAAAACTTTTTATCTGCCAGCTTGATTTCGTATGCATTTTCAAGGCCTGCTTTGTATTGACAATTAATAGTTGGAAGTGGGCCTGCAAGGAACAGAAGATAACAGTGTGAAAAGGCTGCATCAATCAAGTTATCATTTATTGCAGCAAGAAAGGCAGAGGATCATCAGGCAAAGAGGAGGAAAGGTGAGAACTGTAATAAGCTAAGAGAATGAGAAACATAGTGAAGGAGCCTACAGATGAGACAAATAAAAAATAGAGACGTAAATGTAGCTTAGGCTGGAAAACAAAAGGACATGTAATGAATCAAAATATTTCAAGGCCATGTTCAGTCACAGTATGAATTATCCATTAATAATATTATTTAGGTGGATTAAGTAATAATGTAACTAAACATGGCATTACAGTTAAAGTAATCAGTAATCATGACTCAGTGGTATACTTGGACTTTTAATTTCAAAAAATTCAACAGAGGATGGGACAGACCAGGACCCAGTTACATACAAAGGCCAGTCATTCTCTCTCTCTCTCTCTCTCTCTCCACTCTATGAACATGATGATGTGAAGTGCATCGCTTCCTCTCTTTCGCCGATGCTTTTTCAAGGCCTTGTCAGAACATGTCACAACATGCTAAACATCATGTGTCAACATCATAAAGCCGCACAGTGTATGACTGTGTTCTCTGATAAGTTTTCTTTTTTGTGTGTAGAAATACGGGGACTCTTGATTGATGTCTATTGTTTATATGCAACACAGAGACATTTTTTCTGTTTTGATTCAGCAGACAAAGACGGGATCTTCTGGCAGTATGAGATGTCTCCATACAGTACATTATCACCTCTGTTTGTTCAAACCTTCCTCCCTGCTCTCTCTTCTCACATCATGGCATATTTCAGAGGATCAAACTCCCTGTGGGAGTGTACGTATGACCAGTGTTCTGCCTCAACGTGTTCAGTGAGCATGCAAATCAATTTGCAACTCATGAACTGTGTAAAAGCGTACAGAGACGTTCTTAGATGTACTGTCAGTTGCTGTACATTTTGTGCCGAAGTCTTTTATGTGGCATCTGACATAGTTCCATCATACCTTTTAAAGATTGTTTTTTTCTGTGATGGGATTACCTGCGTTGTTATACAATATTTTTTCATTACATTTTTGTTTACAACAGTTATCAAGTGGATGAAGTTACGCACTGGTTTCAATTGTTTCCCAGATCAGAACTATCATCAGCAAAAAAGTATAAATAAGATTGTGAGGCTCCAAAACTTTGTCTTAAGTTAATAATAATAAACTTTATTTAAGGGTGCCTTTCATGACACTCAAGGTCACACTACAGAAATAAAACATAATAAAAACATGAACACAACACAGTAAAAGACAACACAATAAAAACATGAACACAATCAACTACATTAGAAAAACAGCAGTGAGGAATATGTGTGTGTCATACAGAATAGGCTGATCTAAAATGGTGAGTTTTGAGCAGAGATTTGAAGATGGGGAGAGAATTGATATCATGGATGGATTGTGGGAGAGAGTTCCAGAGACAGGGAGTGCTGCACGGTTGAATGCGCGAGACCGCGCAAGTTGAATGCCTCTATGAAGGTTTATTCTCTGATGGGCCCACTGCCCAACAGAAATGTAGTTTTTCTTATGTAAATTATGTAATCTGAATCATTGACGAGAGGCGGAAAGGGGGTGTGGTGAGGAGCATGGAGGAGGCAGAACGGAGGGTACGGGAGGGTGTGGAGGAGATCAAAAAGGTATGGAGGGGCGAGATTGTGAAGAGCCTTGAAGGTGAGAAGAGCAATTTTGAACTCGATGCGTCATTTGACGGGGAGCCAGTGAAGCTGTTGAAAGACTGGAGTGATGTGGTCGATGAGAGGGGGTTCTGGTGAGGATCTGGGAAGCTGAGTTTTGGACCAGTTGGAGTTTATGGAGTAACTTGAGAAGTAGAAGAATTGTATGTCATAAGCCAAGGATGTGTAATAGGAATCTGTGAGGAGATTGTAGAGTTTCAGAAGATGGCAGCATATTGAGCATTCCTTACAGGACTTTCTTCGCTTGTGGCTCCCCTGCATGGCTATCCCCACTCTCTATGTCAAGGATTTCGGGCAGAAAACAGGGAGGAGGACCCAATTGCAGTGAAACAAAAGACAAAACAACACTTACTCAATAAATCCAAAACATCCAAAAAAAAACCCAAGGATCAAAACAAAGTAATCCACAGAAGCAGGGAGACAAACCACATAACACACCAACAGACCGACGATGAACCGACGAGACGGTAAGAAAACACAGAGACTAAATAGACAGGGGTAATCAGACATAGGTGAGACTAATGAGACAGGTGAGGACAATCAAGACAGGAGGAAAACACAGAGGCAGGAAACCAGACAACACTGAAGACCAGAACTGCAACTTAAAAATAGAAAACACTATAGACTGAACTAAGAAAAACACACGAGGCAACACTAGAGATTTACTAAAACAGAACTCAAAACACTGAAATACAACATAAAAGAAACCAAACCATGAAACTCTCTCCCTGATTTCCCATCCTATCCACTGTCCTCCTCTATAATAAAGGATAAAAACGCCTTCAAATCTTTCAAATATCCAACAGATAAATCCACATAAGAAAAACCAGGTAACCCAGGAGCACGGAGACAAATGGCATTCTAAACTGACAGACTGAAATGAATTGACAAAGAGGTTAACAAAGACAGAGTCTAAATAGACATGGGGTAATCAGACACAGGTGAGACTAATGACACAGATGAGACTAATCAGGGTAATCAACAAGGCGGGAAAAACACAAGGAACAAAGCACACAAGACCAGAACAATGAGGACAACTACAAAGTAAAACCTTACACTGAAAACAAAACCTAAACCAGATGTTACAAAATAAAACAGGAAACACTTAATAACGTTGACCTATTACTATTGAAATGACACTTTTAAATGAAAGCATTCCTTCTTCATTTTTACCCTTATATGGGTGCATACAGCTTTTGCCCTTCACCCCCAAAACCCATATACTGTGTGGCCCTGCTGGATCACATGGTAACTAAGAGAAAAACATGCAAACATACATGGGTTTTTTTTGTCTTTCTTAGGATGATTTGTCATTTGCTTGATGCCTGTTTTGACTTAATGTTTACAAAGTGATGAAAAATGTGACCATTGTGTTTTAATTTGAAATTGACCAGACAAGGCATTTCCTTGTCTGACTTCTTGTCCAGGTTGTCACACAGCAATGTTTTCTAGCTCCTCCTGGGGTAAGGTAAGGCATTTCCAGTCCAGAACCGATATATTA
Source organism: Symphodus melops (assembly GCF_947650265.1). Taxonomy (NCBI): domain Eukaryota; kingdom Metazoa; phylum Chordata; class Actinopteri; order Labriformes; family Labridae; genus Symphodus; species Symphodus melops. The sequence goes on from NC_136693.1 coordinate 24,012,881, forward strand.
TCCCTCCAGCAAGCACTTGGTCAGCCCTTTGGTTGTCAGGACTGATGAAAAACTGAGAGGAGGACCCAATTGCAGAACATAAAACAAACTATGTGAACAAAAAGGCAAACAAAACTCAGTTTCCAAAACATCCATGAAGCTAAACATCTAACAGGGGGAAAACTCTGAAAATTTACAGAGACTGAACGAACAATAACCAGACACAGAAGCAAAGGCACACAGGTCTTGTCCAGACTGCTGCCCAAATTAGACTTTTCCCCAAATCACATCAGAATCTGATTTAATTAACTGACTGCATTACAAATTGTGACCAGAGGCCTGTACTACGAAGCAAGTGCCACATATCCAGGGTCGTTTTGGGTGATCTGGCTTCACCAACCCAAACATAACAGATTGTGCCTAATAGTCCTTCGAAGCTGGTTATTAACCTGATAGGTAAACCCAGAGTTTCCTAGAGCCTTTTCACATAAATGGACGGAGTTGGCATCATTTAACCTATCACAATCATCACTTTGTCTGCCGTCAGCAGATCCTCACATCCACAAACTTTGAACAAACTATATTCATAATATAAAGACATTTGAGACAAAAAAGCTCCCAAGACTAAAGTTACACAGCTGCAGCAACAAATGCAGGAAGGACAAAATCGCATAAAAAAAGGAAAATCGGCAAGTATTAACCTGCAAACGGTGGCTTTTTATATTTGTTCTATTGTTAGTTCACCTTCAAATAACTTTATAATAACTCTTGTTTCTTCTCTGGATGTGTTGCTCTGACTCTTTCATGTGGTGAGTATAACAGTTTGAGAAGTTCTGCTTCAGCTGCAGCTCTGACGTTTAAAAACAGAGTGGCATGGAGCCATTAAACAAAAATATAATTCAAATCCATAAAAAGATATTCGTAATGCATCATCTTCAACTAAAAGGTATGTAACTGAAAGTAAAATCACCAAAAGATTTGACAACTTTAACCTTTAAAAATAAAAAAAAATAAATAGTCTCATTTGTTTAGTGTTGTCTGTTTTGAATCTGAAATCCTCTGAAAAATAAAGTAATTATTATTTATTTATTTTTTTAAAAACAAGCCATCCTTATTTCTAACAGTGCAGGACATGAGCCTGTGACCCCCACTTTTGTCAATGAAATGGGTTAGTCCAAAGCTCTTTACCAATGGGAGGGGGCTCCACCCAAAATGTTTAACATGTTTCGAGACGTCTTTTGTTGAAGGCATCTTGGACGTGTTCAGAACGCGCTGATAACGCGTCAACTTGGCATCAACAAGACGTTTTTAACACATTTTTTGTGTTTTTGGCCTTTTCATACATGTGCATGCACATGGAAGAGGGCCCTTGCCCCTCAGGCAAGGAACGCGTGATGATGCATATAAAGTGTTGAATGACGCTGACGGTCAGTGAAACAGTCTGGTAAACCCAGAGTTTCTTTACAAAATACCCCCAGACATAATTTTGTCCAGGCAAAAGAGAACGTATGGTAAAAAACAATCAAATGTCATTTTGAGGAAAAACACCTCAAGCAAGCTTTTCTTTGTTAAGTCTGGTGAAACCAAATAGAAATCTTGATATGTTGAACTTGTTGTTAGCATAATACATCATCAAAACATCTGATACAATATTTTTCAAAGCTCATGCCAAATTACGCATATCAATTGTGTTTATTGGCTAGAAATGTTCCCTTCTGTTAAGCAATAGCCATCTATTATATTATAAAAACAATACCAGTTATGTTTAAAACTTAGTGTACTATCATCTTTCCACAAAATAATGGAAAAGTATCAATAGTAGAATCCAGAAGACTGATCTTTAAGTAGTCTCGATTATGGTATCAGTAGCAATAAAAGACTGCAATCCCTTGCCCTAATATCAACTTCAACTGGGATTCCCCGGTCATCTCCATGAGAATTACATTTTGCAGCTTGGAACAAACTTCAAGCAGGAAAATGACTCACCCATACCTTCAGAATCTACATGGTCTCCAGTTGTTTTCATGAAACGGAGCTTATAGCTGCACTAGACTTCTCCTCCCCCTACCTTTCAGCAGCTGATTAAATGAGTCTGCTCAGAGATCTCATACATCCTGCCTGACTCTAAAAATAGAGTTTTGTCAGGAGCTCAGTCTCATTAAAGCTGATCTTAAGGCTTCATGTGCTCTCAGCAGACTCAGACCCATTGTGACTGAATGACTGAACATCGCAGTAATGAAGGCAGAGTTGCAGCCTGCTTACACTCTAACTCTCATTCAAATGTGAACTCTAACCCCAAAAAGGAAGTTATGCAGGTCTGTTTAGATGAGTAACAGAGAGTTATTGTTAAAATAGCTCTACCTACAGTAGGTCAGACTTTGTGTTTGACCAGATGTTAACAACATGTCACACAATTTCTAAGGTTTTTTTCTTCTGAGGCCGAGGACAAGTGAAGAGAGTATGTACAACAATAAAAAAAAAACACATTTTAGCGCAGAGGTTTATTTATTTTGCTTTTTCTGATGTCTTGTCTTAAAATTATATTTCATAATTTTTAATTGGAGTTGTATGAGGTTCTTGTCAACAGTAACTATATCAACCACAAGAGATGTAAGTTAGTCCCGCTGCATTATTGAGAAACAAGCCATAGTGCTGACATCAAATATATATGATGATTTCAGAGTAAGTGAAGCCTAATTCATTTATTTAAGATATTAACATTCCTCAGGGCACCATTTTTTGGTTTAATGGAAGAAAAATGTATTCATTGATCAGTTTCGAATTGAATTCTCCAGGAGCACTTTTAAAATCAGTAAAAAACACAGACAAGGTTTTGCTGATGCTGAGTATATGCTGAACAATAAAGCAGAAAAATATAGAATATTATACTGATTATAATCTTAATGACTGTATGATTTGATTCTAACTTTAGGGTGGCATTATAAAGGTATAACGCAGGGGTGGCCAACCAATCAGAGACTAAGAGCCACATTTTTGACTGTGCTACTTTTAAGAGCCACATCATACACACACGTGCTCTCTGCCTTGCTCTGTCCGTCCCACACTCTCGTCCTCCTCCACGTTCCTCTATTTACCTCTTACACACACAGATTTGAAATATTAAAAATGAACAATGACCTTAACACTCAAACACACACACAAACCCCCTCACACACAGACGGACACATACCTTATGGTACATTTACTGTAAATGTCACATACCAACATGATGTTGATCAAAAATGGACTTAAAATTAACTAAGACCACACACACAAAAAGGTCTCATAACACAAAAATATAACAATTTACAATAGTGTCCACTCCATGAGAACAAAATGCGTGAAAATCATTGTGATTCCCTATATTGTATTTTATTTTGAAATTGACCAGATGTTCTCTGCATTTCCTTGTCTGATTTCCTGTGCGGGTTGTCATATTCAGTCCAGCTTGACATGTCTGCAGCGTACTCCATCGAAGGTAGACTCGTAGCGTTTTTGAAACGGGGCAGGGTGCAGTGGCACGCTTTGGAGACGGACCGCAGTGCTCGCTGTGTGTGAAAACAGTGGTTGACTAGAGTGGCAGCTAAGCACAGCATAGTGCAGGGTACTGATGGAGCGGCGAGCATGGAGTATGTGTTAATTACTGACATGCATGGGCAATGTCAAACACAGACACAAAAAAACAACACACAAACTTCGATGTGAACTGAGGAGCTGCATGAGACCGGGCAAAGAGCTGCATACAGCTTGAGAGCCGCAGGTTGGCCACTCCTTGTATAAAGTAACAAATGAAACGATAAACAGTTGGGAATTATTTAAAGACAAATGAAAAAAATATAAAAAGTATTTTATATTTCGAAATATCTGCTTGGAGCGAGTGTATTGAATGTGACCCTTCCTTGAGTTTGTCTCTTGTGGTCAAAGCTGTAACATTACCTTACGTTCGTGGCGATCGGTTAAACTTCCCCTCGTGGTCCAGCATTAAAAAGGCTACCATCGAGCTCTCCAGAAATGACGCCGGCTTGACTGTTGTAATAGTACAGTAGAAGTTACGTCACACAGCAGTGTAAGAGTTTCAATCATACCACCTATTGTATAAATCAGCTGATGCCTGGTGTCTGCCTCAGCGGCTCTGAGTGCATCAAAAATGTATTAAACCCTTGCAAAAATTAACCTACTTAAATCAAACTTGTTGGCCAAACAAAGTTAGATGGAGTCAGAAAAGTTGATAAATGAAAATACTTAACAAAAACAACGTGAATGTGTGGTTTATAAATAAAAACACAAAAAGACTGATTTCTTGAGAGAAGTGATCAGACGAGCAGATCACCCTATTGATAATCAAAAAAAGAGAAGAGAAGCAAAGACTCAAACAAGATGCAACACACCAACAAAAACGTAGAAGGCGCTAAACTGAACACCTGTCTCATCCCTTGCAGCAGGCAGAAAAGGGGGTCTTTGCTCCACCCAGAGTGAGACAAGCTCCAACAACTCAAGAGTTAAATTGCTTAATACTACTTGGCCCAATCTGCACTTAATCTGCATCCCTAACTGTCTGCAGTGACTGTTTAATGACTGTACTCACACCTCAGCACTAGTTTCTAGAAGGTCAGCACTTTTTGTTTTTAAGGCTCTTTAACTGTTTACAGGTCTCTTTTAACCAGCACATGTGTTTTCTCTCCTTCACAGGTGTTACGGCCCCTGGGCCTGTGGTTTTCTGGGTACTGGTTGTTTCTTCTGTTGCAGGACTGATTGATGCTTGATCACAAATAAGATCAACCTGGTGTGCATCCAGCGGATAAATAGGCCCGCCTACATGAGCTCCACTCTCTTCTCTTCTCGACCTGCCACCTCAGCGGATCTGTTGCTCTTTGCTTGCAGCCTGATGCAGATTGCAGCCTGATTGACTTTCTTTGTCGCACACAACATCCACCATACATTGATCATAGCACCCACACACTTAAATACATTACTGATACTGATATTCACACCTCATATGCTTAATTTAAATAAATTACTGTTGTTAAATATCGGATCAGTGCGTGCGCATCTCCCTCTTTTTGTTGTGGATTGAGAGCTGGTCGTAACAAAAGTGGGGGCTCGTCTAATTGAAGGTAAGTGCCAGAAAGTGGTAGTGATCATTTTGGTTAAATTTAGTCTGGTCGACCGCGGTCTTCACACGGGAGCTGTGTGGGTCAGTCCGGTTATTTGGCTGCACGTGGGGAACTCCTTTGGTAAGTGAAAACTTCCTTGTGTTGATGACGGCGAGTACGAGGGGTTGAAAGCTTCCTTTTCCCTTTACCCCAAAATTTGCTCGGGAGCACTGTCCATGGCTTCGAGGTTGTTGCTTCTCTTGGGCCAGCGGGCTCTAGTGCATAAGTACCCGGCACTACGCCTCATGAAGACTAGGGGGGAGTTATAGGTAGCGAACTTTTGGTTAGGTAGTTAGTGGGAAATTACGGGTGGAGGTTGCTTGTTCCTCCAGTGCGCACAGGTGGGTTTGACATTTTACATTCTTTAGTTTTCCAAATGGTACCCAAGTGTTAATAATGGATGAAGTAGTAGAAGCGTTTGTAAAGGATCCGTCTGAAAAGTTTTTAGACGGGTGTACGAAGGACCAGCTGGTCAAGATAGCTGACTATTATGAGCTAGATGTTGTTGACAAACGTGTTAAAGAGACAGTGAAGGCAAACTTGAAGTTTAATTTGTTTAAATGAAAGTGTTGGGTTCAGAAGAGGCTGCTGTGTCTGTGGTTGATGGGGGGCCTGTCTACGTGGGGTCCTGGTGAGAGTTTTTCCTTTGAGCAGCAGAAGGAATTGTTAAAGCTACAGACGGATCAATTGAAGTTGAAGTTAAAGGCAGATCATTTGAGATTGAAGGTAGAGGCAGAGACTGAACTGGCGAGGCTGGAAGGGCAGAGACATAAGCTGCGGTTGATTGAGGGAGGAAAGATGACAGCTGATTCTTTGTTTGGTGGTCCCTCGGGGTCAGTTGGGGCTTCGAGGAGTTCTACTAATGTTTTTAATGAGTTGAGGCTTGTTCCTAGATTTAATGAAAGGGACCCTGACATTTTTTTTGTGATGTTTGAGTGCGTGGCTGATGCTCGCGGATGGGCTGATTCCACACGCACGTTGATGCTGCAGAGTGTGTTGACCGGCAGAGTTCAGGAGGCTTATTCTTCTTTAAGTAATAGGGAAGGTACAAGTTATGTTTTGGTGAAAGCTGCTGTTCTCAAGGCATATGAACTGGCGCCCGAGGCATACCGCCAGCGGTTTAGGAGTTGGAAAAAAGGTGACAAGTCTCATTTAGAATTTGCTCGTGATTTATCTGTGCATTTTGATCACTGGCGTAGTGCAGCTGAGATTGATTCTCGTGAGGCTCTCCGTGAGTTAATTATTCTGGAGCAGTCTAAAATTTCTCTGCCCGAGTGTATAGCAATTTACATCAGTGAATGGAAGGTCAAGACGGTAGCTGAGGCCGCTTCTTTGGCTGACGATTACGTTCTTGCGCACAGTGGGGATAGTTCTTTTGCTCGCAGTGGCAGTGGGTATAGGGACAATTGGGCTTGGATTGCTTGTTCAGGGAGACAGGGCGAACGGCAGCAAAGAAGTGACCGTGGTTTTGGTGGAGCTGACAAAATTTGTGGTCATTGTCATAAACTAGGGCACTGGAGGCATGACTGTTTTGCTTTGAAGCCCAGGTTTAAGCAGACTGGTCCCAGTACTAGCCCCAAGCCAGCTATGGCTGTTGCTCCTATTACTGGACAGTTGTCAGGTTGTGAGGCATAGCAACATGTGTCATGTGCAGAGCTAAAGTCTTTTGAGCCTTTCTTGAGTGAAGGTTCAGTTTCTCTGGTGGGGAGCAATGAGAGAATGCAAATTACAATATTGAGGGACACTGCTGCTTTTGATTCGTTCATTTTGACATCAGCCTTACCATTTTCAGAGGACACATACATTGGGTCTTTTATTCCTGTGCTGGGTATGGGGTTAAAGGTTCTTCATGCTAATGTTAACTATGTTTACTCCTAGTCACATCGGGGCTCCTAAATCTTGTTTGGGGATTATTGTATACAGAGGGGAGGGGGACAGCGGGTGTGTATTGTAACTAATGTCTTGTGTCCTGCCTGTCTATATACTGCTACTGAATGCCTTGAATTTCCCTTCGGGATCAATAAAGTATCTATCTATCGATCATCTATCCATCCATCCATCCTCAAAGAAGAATAAAAGAATAAAGCGTTTTATGACTTTACCATATCTAATTAAATATGAGCATTCTGAATTTGAATTGAAAGAGTCATCTCTGAATATTCATTACAATATTCTTCTTTAAATCTGTAATTCAAAGTACACTTAATCAAATCAGAGGAAATGCACCATATTTCAATAGTATGAAAACATGGTAAGGATAATATAGCTTATTTATGTTACCCTCTATATATATGACAACGTACAATGTGATAATGCAGTCTAAATACATGTTGAAAAGATTTATGTGCAATAGAAAATACTGACTATGAGGTGGGAGAAAGATGTTCAGTTTAAATCCAAGAACTAACTTTTAAACGATTCTTACGTAACTTGAGTAATATCGATCATATGAAAACATAAATTGTCACATTAAACTGTCACTTTTAACCTTACAAACAGATTTTTTTTTTAAAAAAACAGAGATTAAATGGACATTTATTTGGGGGCTCTGGTGGCGCAGTGGCAGTGCACGCGTCCCCATGCATCGAGACCACAGTCCTCACGCAGGCGGCCCAGGTTCGCGTCTGCCCCATGGCTCCCCCCCTGCATGGCCCACCCTCCTTTCCTGACCCCGTCCACCCTCCCTCTCCATAATCAAGGCAAAATATATCTTTAAATGGACATTTCTTTGATACATAAAGGTTTGTTAGTTTGATAAGACCAAAAAGTCTCTTGTCAGTTTTTATGGCTTCTTGTAGATTCCCAGGCCTCAGCATGAGGTTATTTCCCAGAGATTTGAATGTGTTTGTCAGTGTTGATGAATTCTCAGATAAGAGGTCTTCTGACCTGGTCCTGGTCAGCTTATCCGTTCATCAGAGGTCATTCACAAATAACTGAAAAGATGTGTTGGTTGCGCATTTGGAGGTGAAGTGTCACAGAATTCAATTGTAACTCTCAGTTTAATTCAAATACAAGAGTTGCAGGAGATGCCTTGGACGTGCCTCCCGTTTATTTGTGATATTTAGTTTGTTTAGGATTTATAAAGGGGTAAATTAAAGGGATATTTTTGTTGTAGACCTAATTAACGCAACTTAACAACAAAAATATCCCTTTAATTTACCCCTTTATAAATCCTAAATGAAATATAAATATTGAGCCACCAAAGTTTAGTTTAAATGGTCTTTTAGTCTGTTTTTATCCAAACACAAAACGTCTAATCTAACACGGCCGTTTGTTCTTCCATTAAAAAAAAAAAAGATTAAAAAAATGCAGTTCAATATTAAATATTTACTTTGAATAAAGGTTGAAAGGATATTCAGTTAGTAAGCCAGAGAAGAGCGCAGAGAGAGAAAGGACTTGGAAAGTTAAATTGTCAGGTATGGCGACATACTGCTTCGCACTTAATAATATTCACGCACGCTTACATACTTATAACAGTAAGTAAACGCCTGCACACCTGATTTTTTTTCTGTGTTTACATGTCATGCAGACGCTGCTGCCAGATAGTGAAGCTCGTCTGACCAAAGTAGCTTCAGTCTCCCACATCTGACACTACACCAAACTACTTTAATGAGGTCAGTTTAGCGCAAATCAGGCAGACAGGTACGCATGCGATAGACTGCAGTGTAGGAATTTAGAATGGATCCAACCCTCATGCAGCAATCATGCACGCTTACTTACACAGGCATAAATGCTTGCACGCCTAAACGCGTGACTATTTTTTCTGTTTACATGTCATGCAGACGCTGCCTGATAGTGAAGCTCCTCTGACCAAAGTAGCTTCACTCTTGCCACACCTGCGTGTACGTGTGACTAATATGTTTATTTTTGTTAGGTGTCATGCAGGTGTGGCGTAGGTGTGCCTACGCTTTAAAGTGTGGCGTAGCTGTGGCATCTGCAAACGTGTTAACACATTAACGTGTTAGGGCGCAACATGCACACATGCAACGCGACTTGTGCATCGTGCCCTTGAGACCATTCAAAGTCTATGGAATATGTAGGTGTAGTGTCAGACGTTGGTCATATCGAAGATGTCATTTCAGGCGCAGGGTACACGTTGGTATGAGTGGAGTGCATGAATTTAGAATGGATTCACCCCTCATTGTGGCCTATCAGGACCAACCATCAGGAGGAACAGTTTCTTCCTGTCTGCTGTCAGCCTCATCAATGTTCTGTTCTTCCCCCACTTAACAGACTCTCATCAGACCTACAGTCTAATAGCATTACAATTTACACATTACATTAATATGTTCTGTTTACACTGTACGCAATCTTGAAGATACCTGCACATTTCCTTCATTGCAAATTTTGTACATTTTGTTTTTTTTAATTTTAATTTTATTTTATTTAAGCTGTCAGCAGGAGCTCTGCTCTTTTTATATTTCCTTGTTAATTGTTTTGCATCAAAACAATGTATGTAAATGTACTTGGCAATAAACACACATTTTTAATTAAGCAAAACTCATTTTTATTCACCTGCAATGCAATGATCAGCTCTTTGGGCTGGGCTTCAAAAGAAACAATAAATTCATCCAAACTAATTTTTTTTACAATGACCCACTGTGGCTACAAGAGAGTACTGCAACTCTCAATTTTCACATAATTATGCTGTGCAGTTGTCTGCAGCCATTCTAGTCAATCGAGTTTCCGCAGTGAGCGGTGCAATCCATCTCTAGTGCGTGCCAGCAGCGCCATTTCACTTTGGTCAGTTTCAAAAACGCTGCATGTCTATTTTTGACGGTGCAACCTGCAGTGTCATCTGACGGAGCAGGTCCCAAGTTCCCTAGTGATGCAGCGACGCATCGTCTCTTTCATGAGGACCCACTAATGGGTTTCTCAATAAAGTGGCCAAGCTAACCGACATCTCTTGTGGCTTATACATTTCGAATATGCAAGAACCTAAACACAAAAAAACCTCAGAAAACCCCAATTCAATATTACTATCTTTAATAACTGCAACTGCTACACCATCAGTGTTAGGGCCTCTGGCCACTAACAACACTTTTTGTCACGAACGAGCAGACAGGAAACAGGGAGAGGAGGACCCAAGTGCAGGATAAAAATTTATTAACAAAAGACAAAACAAAAACTTACTGAAAAACTAAATCCAAAACGTCTCGAAAACCAAAAACCAAAAATCCAAAAACCAGGAGGAGAAAACACAGGGAGCAGGGAGATGAAACACATTCCAGGACGACAGACCACGAGACATTGACAATACAATGACACCACAAGAAACAGAGGCAAACACAGAGACTAAATAGACAGGGGTAATCAGACGCAGGTGAGACTAACGAGACAGGTGAGGAACATCAGGGTAATCACAAAGGCGGGAAACACAAGGAACAAAGAACACAAGACCAGAACACTGAGGACAAGTACAAAGTAAAACCCAACACTGAAACCACCAAAACCAGATATACAAAATAAAACAGGAAACACTAAAGACTAGACTTAAAAACATTAAACACCAAACTAAGAAACTGAAAACACAAGTAACAGGAAAACAAGCCTACAGACAACATAGAAGAACACAAGGACACAGGGAAACACACTAAGGACTAAAGTTAACCACAAGACTAAGAAACATTAAAGCACACAAGGGAAAACAATCAACACTAGGAAACAAGTACACTAAGGACAGAATGAAACTAGAAGAACCAGAAACAAAACCAAACCATGACACTTTTAGCACTGACAGTGGCCATTTTCTGTACAAAACAAATGTAATTCAGTGTTGTCAGGACTCAGAGTCCTAAGTGTAAATGTCTGAGATGTTGTTTTTTTACGCTGCGCACTATGTTGTAAGTAGTTAAACTTTTACAACACTGCATTTTTTTCGTCTGTAAACAGACATTTGCTTTAATCCAACCTGTTGGGAATAAAGCCATATATACACTTTGTTAGGTTCTTGCTTTGACATTATATCCTGATCTTTACAAAATTAGGGCATGGGTTGGGTTTCCACGGGCATGGATTTTATAAAGTATCGATAACCCGGCACAACTAAATTGGACAGTGTAAACCACACTGGACTTTATTCAAACTCTCAAACACCATATTGTGTGTATTCAAGATGTAATGGCTGTCAAGGCTAATCCTTCATCTTCAGAAGAACATGAAACCAAAGTATCACAATATGTCTGTAACTGTAACCCCCAGATCTCTTCTGAACAACTCTGAGTGCATTAATAGAGCTTCAACTGTAGAGACACTAACAGCGCAATCATAATTTAAGTGATGCAGAAACAAAAACCAACAGCCGAATTGATAAAATAATTTATTAACAAAAAATGAGACCTTAGAATTTTGTGAGCATGCTGAACTTACTGATGGTTCAAGAAGTACGGTGGATGGTGCATAATGATGCATTAGGATGCTTTAATCTCTCCACATTTATTGTGCAGTTTCCTGTCCACACAAAGAGGATTTCTGTCAGAGAGATGTGTTGTCCACATGTAAAAACGCTCTCTGCCCACCCTCTGCTGTTTATTCCAGCTGGTGTTGTGTTACTTTGACCCCACAGACAGTCACTGTCAGGTCACATTTATTCACAAAATGCTTTTAACAGCTCTGCTGCCACGTGACACGCAGGGACCGAAGGATACAGAAGTGATAAACAAAAACTACCCGTGGTTTAGCGTGCTGGAGGGAGTCAGAGTGAGCGGAAAGTGATCCACTGGTTGGGGATGTTTTTTTCCGAAGGTCAGCCCTGCAGCGGAAATGCATCATAGACACCGGAGCTCGAATTAAGTCATACATAGACCATCAGTCGGCTCCTCATATCAACATTATTAACATGATTGTTATGAGGAAAGCAGGTCAGTGCTCAACCATCCTTGTTGAGCGTGCTTCAATCCTGAGGATCACCAACAGTGCACAGGCTCATAAGGGTCAGAGGTCACAGAGGTAGCACTCTGACACACTACACACAGAATGTGAGATCCTTTCTGCAGAAAGGCTTGCTCTGTTTAATCCACTGACTAGGCCATAATAAATGTAGCTTTACATTATTCAGATCAGCAAAACATTGAGGATTTTGAGAAACACACCAGGTCCTTTTTGGTCACTTTTTAATGATGTGTATGAGTCACATATTTCGTCTTCTTGTGATGAAAAAAGTCAGAAATTAAACATTAAAATCTACCAAAATTAGATGATTAAATAATAATGTTCATTTAGCAGATAGAGACATACAGTACGTTTATATATAATTTCCAAAAGTTTTGGATTTTGATCTGATGTCAAAATTCAGTGTCAATATTAAAAGAACTGTCCCTCACCAGGGAAGTTAATAGTCTAGCAACATACAACTACCAGATGCTTGCAGCTCTATATTAACTCTTACACTAAAGCCATGTCTCAATTGATCACTTTAGACGAGATTCGAAGTTTTCAAAGTGATCATTCAAAAGCAATGAGTGTAATCCAATGATGATTTCCATTATTATCCAACATGATGTTATTTAAAGAGGGCATTTATTAGAATTTTTAATTATGTGGTAGTTATCTTATCACTAAACTTGTGTCTCTATGTTGGACAGTTTACTTTTGACAGGTAAGAGTAAGACCAGGCATGAAAAGTTTTGTTTAGCTTGGAAAGATGCATAGTTGAACAATACAGAATAATGCCAATATTACAGCAACATGGAGATTTAAAGCAAGTCAGGCCTGGATTTTGACACCTGGATGTCAGCAGCTAATACTGAGATTATGGGACTAATGAGCCCTCTTGCCCTCACTGAACTAGCTGTTAATCCCTTTGCTACTGTTTAACATCACTCCCTGTCATCAAACTTTGACACTGTGTCCATCAAGAACCCTCTGCCCTGTGCTTGACATGTCAAATCTCCCAGCGGTCTGAATACCTGTGCTTATGCTCAACAGTAGCAGATGGGGAGCTAGCTTGGCAGAGCTAACTGTCAACCAGATACCAAAGCTGTGTGGGTTTTCTGCATTTTATGTGAAGTCTCATATCTGGTTGTTCTGTTGTTTTTGAGTTGTTTTCCTACCTTGGAACAAGTACTTTTTGATGGTTTTGTGTGAAATAAAATAAATAAGTACTGCGATGGATTGAAAACAGCTTATGGTTCTGAAAGAGGAAACTTTTTTGCCTTCCCCCCCATCAGAGTGATACAAAAAGCTTAACAACATGGAGAAATCGATGATAGACGGCATGATGAGAAGAACAGAAAAAAGTGGTCACCATTATGCTTTTATCCAGAATCAATAGATATATCAGTAATGTCTGACTAAAAATGATAGATGTTTAGTGGAATATAACTGTGTTTCCTCAAAAATCCTCCAAAGTTTCAAACTTCATCTTTTATCCTTCAAACTCCTCCTACAAATAAAAATGAAACACAGTAAATCTACATTCTCCAGAAGAACCCACAGAGTTGTTTTAATCTAACACCTCTGTGTGAAGACATCCATCATCCAACTGAAGTCTTTTAGGATAAATCTGTTTTATGATGTGACAGTGCAGCTGTGTCGTGGAAGAAACATCCTTAAGGCTTGTTTAAAATTCATCAGCTTTTGATACAAAGCGGAGAAGGTAAGGCCTGTGTTTAACCACATCCAGATCAAAGAGAATGTGATCCATGAGGCTGTAAAGTGGAAAACATGTAACTTGGGATACTGTGATCACATTTCATTTGTCAAATAAACCTTATCATCTGGTGTTTTAAAGCAGTCACACCAACTCTATAAGGCTGGAACATATGTGAACATATGAAAGTCGGAATCCTGGAGATGCACAAGGGGCAGCTAACAGGGACAGCCAGGGATAATCACAGGTCCTGGTAGGTACCAGATGAACTAGAGTGATCAGATCATGGGTACTGTGCCTGCTGTTGAAATGACACAACATATTTAGGTGCAAGTTTGTATGATGGTGAATCAAATTGTGATTTGGTGTTCATCTGAAAGTTTACATTTTTGCAGGGCTTCTTATGGAGGATATGAATTTTATGATGCTATGGAGGATTTTTTCCATGAAATACAAGAACAATCAATAAAAAATGTGTGGGAGTTTTTCATGTGTTTTGGACACAGCAAGAATACAGGGCCGGCTGTGGATCAGTTGGTAGAGTAAGTCGTTTCTCAACCCGAAGGTCTGAGTTCGATCCTGCAATCACCTATCCAATGTGTCCTTGGAGAAGACACTCAATCCCGCTGTTTGTTTGAGGCTTTGGCATGCATATGAATGGGTTTTGTTGCTTCTGATGGTCACTTTCGATAGTAAACTCTGCCATCAGTATGCTGTGAATTGTTGAATGGATATATGTGACCTGACCTACCTAAAAGCACTGTGAGTAGTTAGAGTGCAAAAGTCAAAACAATTGCAATGCCTGAAAAGTGCTGTGAATAAAGGAAATGTGCTGCTAAAAGGATGAAACACTGCATTGACATTAAACATGTTGCAAATACAAACGATACAAAGTCAAAAAGACAATCAGAAAACAACTGCATTAAAAACCCAAGTTGCAAATCCAGTGTTAAATACATACAATCCTGGCCTGCAGGTGGCGCTCTGTGGAAAACATTTTCCTATTAACAGTCAAGGTTCAAGGTTCAAGGTTCTTTATTTGTCAATTCCAAAATATGTCAGACATACAGTGAAATCGAAATTACGTTTCCCCCCTCCCCACGGTGCAATATAGATAAAAAAGGTACGGTAAATAAAATAAAACAAGGTAAAAAAGATAAATAATATTTACATTAATAAACCTAAATGTGCAAAAGTACTAAGTTAAATAAAATGGAGTATAAAACAAGATTATAAGAAAAGTGAAACTTGTGCATGCGTGCAATGTGCGATAAGTGACCAGGGTTCTGTTTCAATGTTCAAACAGGAGGAGGTTCCAATGTTCAGTGTTCATGGGGGCAGAGGGGAGGGAAGGGAAGGGAGAGAGTTCAGCTTCCTGACAGCTTGGTGGAAGAAACGGTTTCTCAGTCTGGTAGAGCCGGCCCGCAAGCTGCGGTACCGTCTCCCCGATGGCAGGAGGCTGAAGAGGCTGTGTGAGGGGTGGGTGGGGTCACTCACAATGCGGGTTGCTTTGCAGGTGAGGCGGGTGCCGTAGAGGTCCAGAAGAGAGGGGAGTGGGACACCGATGATCCGTTCAGCCGCCTTCACGGTGCGCTGCAGGGTCTTGTGGTTGGCAGCAGTGCAACTCCCCAGCCACACAGTGATGCAGCTGGTCAGGATGCTCTCGATGGTGCCTCTGTAGAAGGAGCACAGGATGGGTGGGGGTGCTTGTGCTCTCTTCAGCTTACGGAGGAAGTAGAGGCGCTGCTGGGACTTCTTGGCCAGTGATGTGGCTGTCCAGGAGAGATCCTCACTGATGTGGACCCCCAGGAACTTGGTGCTGCTCACTCTCTCCACAGCAGCACCGTCGATGGTCAGGGGGAGTCAAGAGTGGGTGAGACCACATTCTGAATGTTTTGTTTGGATGGGGAACGAGAGCTAGCGACAGGGCTAACTAATTTGCTTAGAGTTGCTAACATAAAACACTTTACTCGACTCCAGTCATTTGGGCTTTACAGCATCAGGAGATTAGAGTTAAAAGGCACACAAGGGGAGATGTGACTGGCCTTGGTACCTCTGGGAATTGGATTTACAGCTGTAAAAATCCCAGTTTAAGTTGTTGTGCCCTCCAGTCAGACCCACAGACAGTGTGTGTGTGTTTGTATCTAAGTTTGACATGTCTTCTACAAGCGTGTTGGTCCGCTCTGGCAGCCTCTTATTCTGCTGCCACCCTGTAAGCTTCCCTTCTCCTGCATTGTGTCTGACAAAAAACATGACTCCCTGAAGCTGCATCACTTTCATCTGAACCTCAGTGTCTGATAAGGAAAAACCAGAGGAATATAAAACTGCCTGCTCCTTGCCTGCTGATCTTACCGTGCCAACATCAAATCACCACACAAAATCAATGTCAACTGTCAATACAGCTTTCACCTGCGTTTCAAGACAATGTGCATTACAGGAAACATGGATTAAAAACGGGTAATGTAATGTGTAGTTACACTCCTTTAATGAATGAACAATTGTCCTTTAATGAATGAAACTTAATAAAACTGTTATCAGAATAGTGGTCACAAAGTCTATCTCTCTCAAACTGTTTTTTTTGTTATTACACATTGCTGGTCATTACCTTGCAGCCACATTTAACTTGCCCATTTTTTGTTTGCTAGCATGTGCATTTTGATTGTGTTACACAGTGCACAATATAATATTTTCATGTCATTTTTTGTTCAAACTCATCCCAAAATGTTCATGTCCCAGAGCACTGTGAGCCATGAGAACCAAAATGCAAACGTTAAATTCATATTTCATATTTCTAAACTTCAATGTTGTCTTGGTTCTTATTACATTTTTTGTGTGAAGATAAAGATTATTTACCACAGTGGACAATTCAAATTCAAAAGAAGTTTCTCCTGTTATCCTTATTACCTTCTTACATCTTAATCTTTTAGCAGGTTTACATTTGTGAATGTAAGCGTGAGTATATAAACAGTTAATGCTAATGGTAACATCAATATTCTTATGGGGCATCAAACTAAGTAGGTGTTTGATGAAGTGAAATGTTGGTAAAATGCATTTTGAAATAAACGAAAAAGACAGAAAGCTAGTATAGACAATTATAAAAGGAAGAAATTAAACAATCTCAAACATATTGTACGTAGAAGCCTGTACTGTGTTGGGCGAACCTAAAGAAGCTATAGGCGAAACACGTTACCTCACAATAAAATACAGAAAAGTTATTTTCAGTATGCCCCAGAGTTTTGATTTATGTTTGAAAATGGGTTTGTGACATCACAAACCCATGATGTCACTGATCCAAGCCCATTGGCTCGTTGTAGCACGCACACGCTCCCCTCGGACTAACTGTGGTATTCCCAATCTGATTGACCTACTACGAGACAACAGATCAGCTGACCAATCAGATCAGACTTGGCACACGTGGGACCCTGCTCATTTTTATTTTTTCTCTATTCGTGGGGGATTCTGAGTGTTAGAAATACAGGCAGATGAGAGAGCCTGCATGGAATGGCAGTACATGAAAACACGAGTCCCAAAAAGGGCATAATCCTTAATACAAATTGGCCTAGGTTTATTTTCTCCTATTTTATTAGATACATTAACAAGGGAGTTATTCTGTCAAGCGCTAACTAGTTTGAAATGTTTAATGCAGCAACATGCCATCATTAAATGGGTTTAAGGATGTTTCATACACAGACAACTGAGCTATAAAGTAAAAATAATCCTGTTTTCCTCCTTGTCTAGTTTTATACAAATCAGTTCCTTCTCAGAGTATGCGAACAAAAACCAAAGCTGGGATGTCAGGAGGTAAAGCTCTTGTTGCAACTTTGATACAATTGATACAGCTTTTCCAAAATCATTTAATATTCACATTTTAAAAGGACATTTAAAACATTAAGGCACAAGATGAGTCAGAGATCTTGGTTAAAGTTAATAACCAAGATCTCTGACTCATCTTGTGCCTTATCTTCCTGTCATTAAATTGCTTAATTAATAGACAACTCTACTTTTTATTCAAAATCCTGACAGGTTCCATCAACAGTGTCACATGTAGTTCAGTGATAGTAAATCTGTGTGCAGGAATGTCAGTGAGAGCCGCTGAATCGGCCCCCGTCACCCACTTTAAGATCATAACAACACTAATGGTAAAGGTGATCCAGTGAAGGCTTTTGGCCTCTGCTGACTATTGAGGCCTGAAATTAAATGCACTCCATTTGGCAATAAATTCCACAGTATGTACTGTGATTTGCTTCTCTATATAGCCATCAATGATTAATGCATGTGGAAAAATCAAGATACAGACAAGCAGCTTAAATGTGACTGTGTGCAAAGAGGGACATTTCATCCAGCCCTATGCAAAAACCTTTTTTTTTTTAAAAGGTGGTCAAAACTTTTATTTCTGCTGTCATAATGGACATTGCAACATGGCTGTTGATGATTACTTATACTGTGTTTCAGTTGAAGTGGGAAATTCCAAGTTTCCAGTTGGAAGTGTCCACTGGAACGTCCCCTAAAGTTGTAATTACTAGTCGGAAAGTTGGAGGAACTCTGAGTAGACCGATGTGGTCAGATGTAACACTCGGACCACCACTGGGCTCTCTGGACACGTCAGCCCCCACTCCGACCACTATTCACTGACAATCATTAAAACAGCTTAATTAAACTAGTTTTCTGAGTACTGCTTTTGGGTCCAATCCAGAAGAGATCAAAACATAGTCAATTGAGGATCACCAATAAATCCAATGATTAGCAAAAACCTCACAATTGTTCAATTTTTCAGTACTGTACCAAAACACCAAGTCAAATTCCTTGCGTGTATAAATGTACTCATCAATAAAAACGGTTATGAGCATGTCTATGGACTGTTGGGGTGGGGGATGTACTACTAAAGTAGTCACAATCGCTAATGCTCATATGCTGCCTCTCCATTCAGGCTCTCTCATCTGCCTGTGTTTCTAACTTTCAGAATCCGAGAAAAAAAAATCCAGCAGGGTCCCATGTGTGCCATGTCTGATCTGATTGATCGGCCGAATTGCTCTCTTGTAATTGGTCAGTTGTTTGGCTTTGTTCTTGGATATGTCCTTTCCCTTGCGACAACGAACCAATGGGCTTGGATCAGTCACATCATGGGTTTGTGAGGTCAGAAATACATTTATAACACGGACCGAGCATTACATGCGGCTATTGCTACTTCTTATGCGTACAGAAGAGGTAGGAAAAGCTGCATTTGCAGACTTCAAATTTTTGCACATAGATGTGCCTCAACAGCGCACAATACACCTGGAAAACACACTAAAGAGCATATAAAACCAGAAAAAGCATAATATGGGACATTTCCTGTCTTCATATATTGGGCTTCCTGTTGTGTAAGTTCATTTAGTCCTTATTGGTTGAGAAGGTTTCTAACTAAAGGAAATGAACCAGAAGTGTTTTAGTGCCAGCCACGAAAAGAGCAGTTTAAATTTTCTAAATGAACGTCTTTATTATCTCCTTTTAACAAACAGATGAAACAGATTAGTGTAAAATGAAATCAGTATAAAGTTTGATAAGATTTCTGTTGTTTTGATAACATTCAAGTTAGCTTCGAGCTGGAAAATGATTGTTGGTTTACCAATCATAATTAAGATGAAGAAGGAAGATGGAGAAAATATCTATCTTGTCACGACTGCGGGCAGAAAACATGGAGGAGGACCCATGAGCAGAAAAAAGAAGTGATTTATTTAAACTAAAATACCAGGACAAGAACAAGCAAAAACTTACTCAAACAATAATCCAAAATATCCAAAATCCATAATGAGAAAAACAAAGTAAATCCAGGGAGCAGAAATGACAGACTCAGACCGTTCATGACAAACTACAAAAGACAAACTGAGACTGGTTGACTGGAGACAAACTGGAGACTGGTGAGACTAATCAGACAGGTGAGGACAATCAGGGCAATCAAGACAGGAGGGAAACAGAGAGCAAAGAACACAAGACCAGAACACTGATGACAACTACAAAGTAAAACCTGACACCGAAAACGCAAACTAAACCAGATACTACAAAATAAAACAGGAAACACTAAAGGATAGACTAAGAAACATTAAACACCAAACCAAGAACCTTAAAACACAAGTAACACAGGAAACAAGCTTACAGACAACATAGGTTTCAACACAACAACAACACATGGATACAAGGAAACACACTAATGACTAAAGTAAACCACACTAGGAATCATACATACACAGAACACGAGGGAAAGAATGAAAACTAAAACAAGATGAAATACAGAAACAAAACCAAACCATGACAAATCTGTGCCACAGGAATGTGTTAATTTGCAGTTCAAAGTGTTTCACACATAACTTGTGAGATAAAACAAAGCATTGTAGCCTGTAATAAATTTAAAAGACAGTTTTATTACAGACCAATCACAGAACAGTGGGCGGGACCTCACAGCCAGAATCGAACATTAACATCAGCCATACTGCTTTGTTGGAGGCTACTGTATGCTACTCGTCTCTGTGGAAAAAACTGATAAGAACCAAGAACAAGAAAGAGGATGTTTCAACTTCAAACGTTAGTTACGTACTGTAACTCCAGATTCTATGAGTATAGGCGCAGCCCTCTAAGGCTATCGCTATTGGGTTTATCCCTCGCGCGCATGCGCAGCACTGAAAGAGTTGTAGTCCACGCCCACCCACGAGGTGGGCCCCCTCCCACAGTCAACCTGCCGGTATATAAGCGGCTGGGACCGTGTGTTCTGTTCCCCAATAAAGGGCTTTTCTTCAGCCGTCCACGGAGTCAGTGGGGCCCACTGCTTAGAGGGCTGCGCCTATACTCATAGAATCTGGAGTTACAGTACGTAACTAACATTCTATTTCGTATAGGCTTCGCCCTCTAAGGCTATCGCTATTGGGTTAGAGGCGAAGCAGGATGTAGTCAATGCCACACTGGGTCTGGAAGGTACCACAAGCACAACATACACCCCGAATAACCGTTTTTCACCTGACAGCATCAGGGGAAAAAACGGAACATCCCATTCTCACGCAGACAGAGTGCTGAGTACTGAGTGAGACATTGAGAAACGGGAGGCATCCCGTAGATAAAAACGCACAAAAGAGCACGGAGAGGACCACGAAGCTGCAGTGCAGATGTCGTCCACCGTTATGGCCCTGTGCAGGGCAGCCGAGGAAACATCTCCCCTGGTGGAGTGCGCCCGAATGCCCGCCGGAGGCTCAGCTCCTGGGGCAATATAAGCCTGTGTGATGGCATCACACAGCCAGTGTGACAGCCACTGTGTTGACAGGGAACTGCCGTTCTCCCGGATCCTGAGGCAGGACGGAGCCACGGAGAGAGCTGACAACTCACTGACCCTTTTTGCTGACGTCAGGGCTAAAAGGAAAACCGTTTTAGCCGACAGAAAACGCAGGGGAATCTGATCCAAGGGCTCAAACAGAGCCACAACCAGTGCGCGTAGCACTAGCGCCAAGTCCCATTGCTGGGTCAGGCTGCGCACCACGGGCCAAAGCCTCTGTACCCCTTTCAAAAACCGTTTCACCAGCGGGTGGCCAAACAATGAGCGGTCACAAAAACCTTTGTGGCACGATGAAACCGCAGCTGTGCATGTTTTAATAGTGCTAAATGCCAGATTTTGGTCCACTAACAGCTGGAGGAAAGAAAGCACTTGAGGCAGAGGACACGCAGTAGCGGCGAGTTCTCTCTCTTCGCACCAGCGTTGAAACGCAGCCCACTTTGCGGCGTAAGATGCCGTTGTGGAGGCAGCCCGGGCGCCTTGAATAGTGCGCACCACATCCTGAGCCAGCCCCATACCTACAAGGTGTGCCCGTTCAGTGGCCAAGCCCAGAGACGCTGGCCGATGATCGGGTAGCTTGTGAGCATGCCCCCTGCCTGCGAGAGGGCATCCCCTCTCCAAGGGATTTCCCAGGGCTCGCCTGATGTCATCTGGTGTAGACACGGGAACCACACGGCATGGTCGCGCAGCGGGGCGACCAGGATGGCGCACAGCTTCTCCTTCCTCACTCTGTCCAGGAAGCTCGGAATCAACAGGACATGGGGAAACGCATAAATGAGCGTCCTCGGCCATAGCCGGTGCGAAAAGGTGTCCACCCCGAGAGGAGGGTCGTCCTTTGCGCTCAGGGAAAACCAAAGGGGGCACCGTGCATTTTCGCATGCCGCGAACATATCTACCTCCGCTCTGCAGAACCTTTCCCATAACTGGGAAACCAGATCTGCATGAATGGTCCATGATCCCGGAAGAGGACCCCCCCTTGACATGATGTCCGCTCCCCGGTTCAGTTCACCGGGGACATACAGAGTACGGAGAGAGAGTAAGTGTGTGTTCGCCCAGAGCAGCAGCTTCCTGGCTATGCCGAGAAGCTGGACTGAACGCACCCCGCCCTGACGATTGATATAAGCGGCTGTCGCCCTGTTGTCTGTGCGGATCAGCACATGATGATTTTTTAGCAGAGGGAGGAAGTGTTGAACCACTTTCCACACCGCAAGCAGCTCCAACCCGTTTATGTGGAGGGACATGCGCGCCGGCCACACTCCTCCCACTGCTCGGGACAGACACGTCCCTCCCCACCCGGAGAGAGATGCGTCTGTGAAAACTGAGATGCGTGACGTAGCCCTTCCCAGGGGCATCCCCGCTGACGTCATGCGGGGATTCCCCCAGTGGGCCAAGTCCAATCCAGCGGATAAAGGAACGCGGAGCAGACGTCTCCGCTGCAGCCGGGGATCGATGCGTTGATGGATGAACCACCGCTGCAGACGTCTCATGTGGAGCCGGCCCAGAGGAATAACGACATGAGCCGCCGCCATCATGCCCAGCAGCCGCATGACAGTGAGAGCTGTCACCGTGCTGCGTGGCTTCACTCGGCTTAATAATTCTGTCAGCGCCTCCACCCTCTGCTGGGAGAGCCGCGCTGACATGTCGGCCGAGTCCAACATCACCCCCAGGTACTTTATGGACCGGGATGGGATGGGGGAGCTTTTCGCTCAGTTCACTATGAACCCCAAGCTCGACAGATGAGACACGAGCGCCCTCGTCTGGAGAGCTGCTTCCTCTCTGGAGCGAGCCAGTAACAACAGGTCGTCCAGATAAAATAACACTCTCATCCCTGCCCGGTGAAGCGGAGCCAGAGCTGCTTCTACGCACTTGGAGAAAGTGCACGGAGCCAGGGAATAACCGAACGGCAGACGGTTGTATTGGTACGATGTCCCCTCGAACGCGAAGCGCAGGTACTGCCTGTGTTTCGGGAGGATGGGGACACGGAAGTAGGCGTCCTTTAGGTCGATGGACGTGAACCAGTCGTCCTGGTGAACACACTCCAGCACCCGTTTGATTGTCAACATATGAAATGGTCTGACCACAATCGATTTGTTGAAAAGAGACAGGTCGAGGATGGGCCTCACCCCACTTGTCTTCTTCCGCACGAGGAAGTAGCGGGAGTAATAACGTGTTTCGCGGCTGACGTCGCAGTTGGCTCATACAGCCCAGCTGGTTTTTTAGCAAAAAAACGAGCTGGCTGTACGCTCATTGTGGGAGGTGCAGGGGTGACAGGGCGACATGACTGAACAAACTCAGAACGAGAGCCCATGGAACAAGTATTAAATGCTTTATTATTAATACCACTCACAACCCCAACACCCCCCACCTCATGTCAGCGTTGCCACTACTGCCTCGCAGGCTGGTCGGCAGGGGAAGTGTCAGAGCGTTTTGCACCCCTGCATGTCTGCGCTGGTGGGGGCTGCCGCCGAGGAGGCTCCTCTGGATGGGAGGCTGCCGCCGCAGCTGGACGTCCCCTTGATCTATCGGCCTGTCTGGCCTGCTGCTGGCCGTGCTGTACGCCACCGCGCCGACGTGGCCCCGGCCTGCTCCAGCCGGCATGGCGGCAGAGCCCCTCCGCCTCTTCTGACGCCACCCGCAGACTATCCGCCAAAGCGACGAAATGGGGCCCGAACAGCCCTTCACGGCTTACCGGAGCCTCAACAAGCTCCCTCCTGGCAGCCTCGGGGATGGGTGACTGTTGGAGCCAGAGGTGCCGATGCACCTGGGTCTGCCACGTTGCAATCCTAGCCGCCGAAACCGCAATGGTGGCACACAGAGAAAGGGTAGCGCTGGATGCCTTTCTTATCTCCAAAGCCTCCTCTGGTGCCATTGTTGTGGACTGGACCGCCAGTCTCGACATGGAATGAGCCAACAGGGACAAATTATTAGCCGCAGCAGAGGGCTGGTAGGCACACTGTTGCGACCTGTCCCTCAGGCACGCTGTTAACAGATCCCGGCTCGATGGAGGGACAGGACGCTGCCCCGAAACCCTGGCCCGGACCCCGAAAAAGGCCGTCAGGTTAGCCTGCAAAGGCGGCACTGGAGGGAACCCACGGTCCGTAAACCCCTCCACTTTTGTGATGGAAGTGTAGGTGGAGACCGGAGCCCTCAAGCCCTCGGAACCGCCACTGCCCCCTCCTGATAGGGGATCAGAGCCTGGGAACCACGGCCACACCGGGTCCCGCCGGACCGGCCGGAGAAGCGGAAAATCCCCCACCATCTCATCGATCGGCTCCACCTCACGTGCCACCGGCACAGTGAGGCCCCGTCGGGCCGCAGCCGTTCTAATGATTCCCGGCAGCTCCTGAAGCAGACCCCCCACCACCGGTGGGGGCTGAGAGTCGCTCGCAGCCTGATTCCCCGGTCTGACACTCTGGACACACACGGATGGAAGAGGTAGACATGCTTAATTTGTGTTTCTCTTGCAGGTGCCTGTGCATACTCAACTGCTGAAGAAGAGAGGGAACAGAACACACGGTCCCAGCCGCTTATATACCGGCAGGTTGACTGTGGGAGGGGGCCCACCTCGTGGGTGGGCGTGGACTACAACTCTTTCAGCACTGCGCATGCGCGCGAGGGATAAACCCAATAGCGATAGCCTTAGAGGGCGAAGCCTATACGAAATAGAACTTGAATCAAATGTTTGTGGCTATCTCTCCAAGTCTTGATGACGAGAGGTGGCTGCTGCAGCCGAGGGACAGGGCCAGTTGTAGCCCAGAGACAGGATTTGTATGTCGTCGATGGTGAGGAGGAGAGGCCGTGGCTGCAGCCTCAGAGACAGGGCCTGGCTGTCAGCAACTGTGAGGACAAGGAGTGGTGGCCTCGAAACATACTTCAGAATCCCTAAAGTGAACTGGAAACATCAGCCAAAGCTTGTGGGATTTAACATACGTCTGACTGTAAAGTGAGTTTTTTTAATCTTCTTTATGTTACTAATTTGGCATGCATGTAGCCTACTGTTTGTTCCAACATCATCACAATGCTCTTCCCTGTTAATACATAATGCTAAGTGTGCTCAATGAGTTGTATACAATATCGCCTAACAGCCTACCACCCTACCACCACTCTCTGGAATGGGTCCTGCAAGGAGAGAGACTGAGCAAAGGCCGTTGTGGCGTTCCACCTAACTGTGTCCTGAAGGCCATCAGACGACAACATCCAACTCCAGACAGCCAGTAGAGCGGGAACCAAGAGACTTTTAATGCTCAGGAGGAACTGCCATTTGCTTTCTTGATGTTTATATGTATTGCTGTTTATATTTATCTTTAATTAAAAGTTCAAATTCACGTTGGTTGTAGTTTATTTTGTGGTTGCTCTAAATATATACTGTATTAGATAAAGTTATTTGAGTTACTAAGTTACTCTTGCCTAAGATGAGAAAAGACAGTGAACTCATGGTCCTACCTGCATCATGTTTTTTATAAGTAAGCATTCAGCCTCCTTCCACAAGTCGATGATATTGAATTTTGGTGTACACAGGAGTGCAGGGTAAGGTAAATGTGTTTATAGACAAATAAAAATATTGTGCCATCATAAACTTAAAATTAAAATAAACAAGGAGGATCTAAAAAACCTATGCATTATATTGTCAAGTCAAAGTCATATTTAGTCACGAAACGTGTTTCTCTCTGAAACATTTTGCTACATATAAAATATGAATCAAATGTATCTAAGAAACTAAACAAGAAATAAATATAACAGACTCGGAAAAGGAAACAGCTGGAGGAGTCCAGGAAGAGCAGAGAAAAGGTTGGCATCTTGAACTGGATGTTTGGGTTGTGTCTCCTGTCCATAATCCTCTCGATGAGGTCGGTGTGGGGCATGAAGATTTTCTCTTACCTGATTGAAGCGTGCTCCACCTTTAAAGGACAGGGAATACGATAACGCAGAACATCTGATACTTGACTACTAGACTTTTCTCCCCAGGAATATAGAAACCTTTCAGCAAAATATGCCAATTTAGTTAGCTTTGAAGATTTTCATTTTGGCTATTATACTATTCTGAGAACACACCTTTCATTGTTGTGTCTTGCTTTCTTTTCACAATGTTTTTGTCGTGCTCTCGGGTGGCAAGGTGAAACCACGCTTGGCGTTTAGGAAGGTACTTTTGCACTGTGAAAGATCAGTGACCTAGTGTGATATTTAAAAAAAACAAATAGGGCTAATTGAAACATTTTCATTAGGATTTAGAAAAATATTCAAGTTCACAAAGGCATCTATGTTTGAGCAGAGCCATCTTTTCAGTCAAGTTTGATGATTACTTTTAATTCATTTATATTTGGCAGTACGTTGCAGGATTCATTTAAATGTGAAAGTCTGCTGTCATACAGTCGTTTTTGAATCACTTGATGCTGTACAAACATTGACAGAAGCAGGTATTTTACCTGTGTTCAGGTGAGCAGGCATTGTTCCTCTTTATCTTCTGACGACACCAAAGCAGCTGCAGCCATCAATGGAGCCTGAAATACCATACGTTCAATCATGTTAAAAACATGTGAATCACATAACTATTCACATGCAAACAAGGCAGATATACATTGATAACAGCTAACTTTTAAAACTTATATATGTAAGTGTCTGACGTCACATGCTAACTTTTCTGCTTTACTGATGAGGACTGTCACTGTGTGATCAGAAATATTGGAGTTTTAGCTTTGCTGATACATTAGAAAACTGTGATATTATTCTGGAGCAACGAAGGGCAGATATACTTTGATAACAGCCAACTAATACAACTTCTATGTGATACACTGCTTTACTGCAGACGACTGTATCATTGTGTGATCAGAAATATTACCTCAGGTGTCAGTGTCCTCTGCTAACAGCAGCCCGCAGCCAATGTAAACATTGCATCACGTCCAAAACTCATCGGGCAAGGGTTGAAAACTTACTTCTTGTCCTTTCCTTGTTTCGATTAAACAACCCGGTACAAAGCAATAAGTCACCATTTCGAAAGAACAACAAATTAAATACATTTAGAAGTCTTAATGAACCTGTAAACTCGCTAGCTCTGGTGGGCGGTGTCAACATGGTGTTCTATCAATCATTGGGAGAGGCCTGCGGCGCTGTGCATTCTGGGAGTTGTTGTATTTGATTCAAATCAGTTTAAAACACATTTTCTGCTTTTTCTCGGCCAGGAAGGCACCAAATTAAAAACATATTTCACATTTCTAGTACATACAGTATATGACCCAATTTTCACTACAGATTCATGTTTCAATGGGTGAAGTATCCTTTTAATGAGCTTACATCAATCACTGATTTTTTCACGTTCCTTTGGCTGCATGAAACATGATAAGAATGCACCAGGTGATAGATATGTTTTTGTCTCTAAATGGTCAGGCGACATTCTGTCATAAAAAGTTAATTGTGCCGTGCTACTTGTCAAGAAAATTACGCTCCCAGAACGTAGGCCTGCTCATGTTACCTAATGTCTCTAAACGTACTATGGGAGATAAATCCTTTAGTTATCAGGCGCTGCTCCTCTGGAATTGTCTACCAGTTGGGTTCGGGAGGCAGACTTTCAAGAATAGATGGAATAGAATCTTAGGGCTGGCACAGTAATAGACCAGCTCATAGTTATGGCGCTATAGGCCTAGACATCTGAGGGAACTGGCACCTTGAACTCTTATCTCTCTTTCTTATCATATTACTACTTGTCACTATCTTTAAATTCCAGTAACTATGGAATCCTATCCTATCCCGTCCTATCCTTCTTTCTGCATCTTATCCCATCCCATTTTCAAGCCCAGCACAGTTTAGCAGATGGCTGTTCCGTCATGAGCCCGGGTCTGCTGAAGATTTCTGCCTGTTAAAGAGAAGTTTTTTTCTTGCCACGCTATGATGGATTAAGCTGGGCTTTTGTAATAAAGCAATAAATAAGGTCTTTTACCTGCTTTTTGTAAAGTGTCTTAAGATAACAGCTGTTATGAATTGACGCTATACAAATAAAGACTGAGATGGATAGAAAGTCCACCTTCAGTGGATTATAGTTTTTACACAACAGACCCATGCCACCGCACTTGTTTTTCACTATTATTCATACCTTTTGCCTGTTTTTTTTTATCCAGTTCAGGTAAAAGTGGACAGCAAAGGACTCTTTCAAATGGACCCATTTTGCTTCTCATCCTACCCTGGTTACAATCATAAGCTTTTCTTTATCTCCTGATTGTCTTCATTCAATGCTGCATTCATGTGCTCCTTGGATGGTCCCACTTTCTGAGTAGGGAAGTAATTCTTGTAACATGATTTCAGTTCAGAATGTTTTAATCAGAGCAACAAACATCGTGGAAGCTGCGAAGAAGATGTGAAATATAACAGGTCATATTTCAGCAAAAAGTTGCTCATATATTTTTACTTGGAAACTCGTTCTTTCAGATGTTAGCGACACTACATTAATGAACTATAATCCTTGGTTGTCCTCCACCTCCATTTGTTTCCTTGTTCTAATTTTCTAGAGTTTATCTCGTGTTTCCACCATTACTGTGATATGACTTTGCCTTTTGCCTGTCCATTTTAATTTGAGTGTACCACCCTGGACCAAATAAACAATTTACTTACTTTTACCTGCTACTATTTGGACTTGGTTCTGGGTCCAGTTCTCTAATTTACTGGTCTTGTCAATTATGATGATTTCACAAAAAAGAAGATTGTATTGTACTGCTTTTAATGAGAATAACTCTGTACTGTTCCTCTCATCATTCAACAGTGTTCATGATAATGAGTGTTTGTCTGGCTGTAGGGGCTCTCCAGCTCTGCGGGATGATGTTTCTAGTGTCATTAGTATCACTGTTATCACCATGCCTAGATTTAACATGTTTTTACAAGCTTTCAGAAATAATGGCTCACAGATTTGAAGCATGAAAACCACAAGATGTCCCTACATCCAATTAACCTTTCATCATCTACAGCCTGTGTGTCTCTGCTCAGTGACAGGCTGCCACCATCGCCGCTGGGCTCCTGAAGACAGGTGGCTATTTTTATGACCTTCACCAAGAATATTCCCGTCACTCTTATTCTCTTATTATAAAAGCCTTGAATAAATAATTCCATACATCTATCACTTGATGGATGAGAAGTATTCTCTGACCCTGCAACATACTGGGGTTAATTCACAAATTGACAGAATCTAATGAAAATGGAAAAAACCTAAGCAAAAGGCCAACTTCAAGATCATGTTTCAAGGAAGCAGAATCTTAATTGTCTGCAAGGCTCTAACAAAAGACTGTTGATCTGTTCATCTGTTGAATGACCACATCTTGGTGGTAGTCCATTTAGGTGGCTAAAGGGTTAACACTTGCTTACTTCAATCAATCAATCAATCATTATTTGGATAGTGACAATTGATAAGTGTTTTCTCGAGACGCTTTAAGAAATGGCATATGGCCAGAAAGTATTTCTCCTCTTCGATCAGTCTCTCTGTCATTCCAGTGATAGCTCTGCTCCATCAACGTGGTTTATATGAGTCTCAGCTCAGTAACCATGGTAACTAAATCATCAGAACTAGCCTGCTTAGTCTAGCTGTCAAAAAAATTTGTCAAAATATGTCTGACTGGCTGGCTTGTGACAGTTCAAATATGCCGCATGCAAAAAATCATGTACAGTGCATGTCTGTATTAACTGAATTCTCTTTTCAGACTGCCCTAATATCTCCAATAGATTGCACCTGTTTTTGTCCTAACGTATCTGGACCTATCGAGGCAGATTATGTGGAATAGGTAATCTTTCCATAGCTGAAATGTACAGGCAAGTTTGGGGGGCATCCGCCCATAGTATTGTTATGAACGGATCTGTGGAATATGTATTGTTTGTGCAAAATATATATATGTATGCGCAATGTAAGCGCATGTCAATTTCTATACAGTGATGCATTCATTTGAAAACGTATAGATTTTAGTTGTTTTATATAATCAACCATAATCCAGAATGACTGTGATTATGTCACAGACACATGGTCAAAGTAAATTTCATTGAAAGAGTTGTATGCATAGAGGGGCGGGATATCGTTGATTGACAGACACACAGTCACCATGGTTTGCACACTGAACGAGAGGAGAAGGAGCAGTTGACTGAAAACACTTCAAGTGGCATGCAAAGAAAACAATATAGCCGATAGAAATAACTTAATGTAGGCTTCTGTATGTGTAAAAGCAGTGTAAAGCTGCGGTCTGGACCTCGCGGATCTCTTCTCATCCTCAAAACGTAGCCAGGCCTAGTTAAATTCTCATTTCAGTTATCACAACAGGTGAGCTTATGGTGGAGAGGCTAGTTAGTTACTTGTAAAAAAGTAAAGAGAGCAGAAGAACACTGGCAGCATTGGTTTAAATAACAGGATTATTTTTCCCATCACTGACTGTCTCTCTGTCCGACGTCTCTTGTTCAAAGAGTCTGTTGTGCTGTCAATATGCAGATAACTGTTTCTCAAGCCCTCTCCGTTTGAAAAAACAAACAGTTGTATATTACTGGGGTGGAGTCTTTTTCTCTAACTCTTAACTCTAAAGTTTTGTTTATAGCAGTGGAGTAAAAGGGGAGGGGAAAATGCGTCTTTGTACCAGCATGCTGAATGATATGCTCGGAACTGTGACTATTGAACAAAATGGGACAGAAATGTGTTACTTTCATTCATCACCAGCCTAAATGGCTAGTAACTCTACAATACTACCTGCCTAAGTAAGTTTATACCCGCAGGTGGCCCTGAATGTATGATTTCAGAAAGATTTATGTAAGTTGTGTTGAAGTTAAGTTTTTTTTATTTTTATTAAGTCATTAATTTTGTTGAAGTTGTAAAGACAAGGGTTAGAGGAAACATCACTAAAGACTGCCCAAACCATGACCTACTGTTGTATTACAGTGTATACTTACATCATTATCCAATTTTTTAATTTCTAATTTCCTTTTTATGTACTCTTGATCGAGTTTTTAGGATCTCTTTTGACCAAAGGAGTTGCTTTTTGGGATATCCTGTGAAAGACACTATCAATCATTGAGTAGCCAATTATGTGGTTGGTTATGTAATCTGAAGAGCTTGGGTACATTGTGTATTGTTGAGTGGCTTCTTCCCAAGCCATGTCCATGTACCAAAGTGTGGAGTTATAAATATTGTGAAGAATGCAGACACATTGAAAACAGTTCACATTTGGTCTTACCTCTGATATTTCTGTATCTGCTGACATGT
Source organism: Symphodus melops (assembly GCF_947650265.1). NCBI lineage: Eukaryota > Metazoa > Chordata > Actinopteri > Labriformes > Labridae > Symphodus > Symphodus melops. The sequence continues at coordinate 24,044,110 of NC_136693.1, forward strand.
CTTCTCATCTATGGCCTGCTGTCGCCATCCCTACACATGAACACTGCAATTGTTAAAGCAAAAGGGCACAGAAAAAAATATCAAACATACAAAAAAAACATACTCACTAATGGGTCTGGTAGGAACCCAGTCTCTTAAGATGGCAGGGTCTAAAGAATATATTGTGTTTCAACTGACTGGAAGCTATACAATAGGCCAACTGATAGGGTATTTATTATTCTAGAGATATTGATGCAGAGAAAAAGTAGCGGATGACAACTTGTCCCAAACCTCCCTATAGCAGCTCGAAGAACATCTGAGGATGTTCCCCCCTTCATTTCATTCAATTAATGAGTGCCCTTGATTGATGCTTAGTGCCAGCTCCTTGGCAGGAGTGAGGACGTCAGGTGGAAGCACCCACCAGTTGTGGAGTTGTCCAACCTTTTTTGGTGGCGACATACAAAAAACCTCATCAATTGTATGAATCGACACATTTCGAATGTCATACTAGGCTAAATACCACTCTGATTTTTTTTCTTTAACTTTTGGCCTGTTGCCTTTTAACTGTTAAGATTACTTATGAAAAAGTAAAGCATAAATGTGAGGCCAAGTTAAGTCTGTTAGTAGATCAAGGGAGCGTATTTAAACCTCAAATGTGACAACTACCCAAAATGTAACAACAACCCAAAATGTGATTAAGAAAATGTAACAAAACCCAAAATGTAATACCTGGTCGATAATGTAAGAAAATACTGAGCCCAAAACATTGTAACTTTTTGCCCAAAATGTAACAAGTTGATACATTTTGGGTCAGTTATCACATCATGGAGCAAAATGGAACAAAATATGTTTCTCCTAAAAATGTTTTTTAATTACATTTCAACTCGCTGTTGTTACATTTCAGGCTCTAACAGAGCTTCACACAGGTCACCAAATTGGGTCAATTGACAATGAAAGCCAAAGTCTTCTAAAATAAAAAGAAACTTCATTTTAAACACATGTCTGATATTGTCTAGCTTACTGTCAGGCCTACAGTAGCCATAATCTTACACAATCTATCTGAAAATTCATTGAATAAAAATAATGAAATAAATGAAGCAATGAATAGGCTTGTATGTTGTATACAGTTTGTTGCCAGCCACCTCCTTGGATGATGTAATGCGTGGCTTTTTAGTCATTACTTCTGTGTATTATTCATACAGCTTGATTAATATACATTGTTTTCCCATTAAAAAAGGATTCAGCTCTGTTTTTTTTGGTTGACGTGTCGTCTTTTCATCAATCTGTTCTGGGCTTCTTATTAATCCTTTGCATGCACTACATGACAATTGTTCAAGCTCAGCTGAAGTAAGTTTGGACAAAAAATGGATGGGATGTGTTAGTGGAACAGGTTGAGGCTTAGTGGTTGGAGTGTGAATGGGTAGGTGTGACATGCAGTGTAAAAGCTCTTTGAGCAGTCAGAAGACTAGAAAAGCATTACAGTATACAAGATCAAGTCCATTTACCATTTGTAAGCTACCAGAAATTAGTGGGCAATAAATAATAGACCAGCAGACTTGTGTTCCACTGCTGAAATTGTTTGAGTCCTGATCTTTTGATGCTCTCAGCTAAAGTAAGCTATGTACTGCATGAAGATGTTTCTCCATATGGTCCGAGACTGAAGGCAGGGAAGACTTCAACTTTCTGGGCCATGAATAATAATGAAAGCAATACAAATTGCTAAATTTTTGCACATATATGTTTGCATTTGTGGATGTGTGACTAGTTGGACAATATATTGTCTTAAAATGTTACCTGCTGGCTAACAGGCTGCAGGAATAAATCCATTCAATCAGGTATGAATTACAGATTTAAATGAAGTGAGAGTCTCATGGTTAGAGAAATGTTTATGCTCGGGAATAACCATTTACATTGTTCACATTTTGGTCATGTTTCGTAAGGAAAAAGATCATGGTTTGGGTTGAAAAAATTATGCAGTTACATAACTAACAGATGTAGGTTTCATAACAACACAAGTTGTGTAACTAACACAACTTATGTAACTTGCAACATAATGTAACTAAAGACAAGTCACTTAATGTTAAATGTTGGTTAAAAGCAGTGTGGCTGTGTGACCCATCCCATTCCATCCAACACCGCCCCAGATAGGCGTTTGTGGTCTTTGTATCTTGAAGTCAATGGTGCAATCTTTTGCTGGTTTTAACAGATACTGTTAGATTCTTTATGACTGCATTAATACAACATCTGCACTGCTGTCTGTTTAGCAGGTCCCTCTGATAATTCATCCAAATCAGAAATGTTGACAGCAGAAGCTCTTAAAGCAAACAGGAGCACTGCTGCATGAATCACTGACATCATTGATGGAACAAAGGGAAACAATATTATTTTTATTCGCCTGTCTCCTTTGATTTACCTCTCTGACACAAAGCAAAGAGCGAGCGATCATCAGTTGTTACATCAGACAGAACAGAAAAACAATACTTCTAGGGACAGCATGACATCCCCATCAGACAAATACGGGCATCTGCATGTCCTGCCCTATCCATCAATATTTAGTTTCATGCTGTTCTCCTCTCCCCTGTCAGTTCTTAGCATGCTGCTCTAAAATAAGCCATACAGCAGCCTGCCGCTGCGTCCGCTGTCTATATAAATGCTAATGAAAGGCAGGGCAGTGAGAGGCCGCGCTGCTTTTGTCATGTTAATAATACATTTGGCTCAGAGGAAGGTATGGGGCTGCAGATGAGTGCTGAGGCTTTGAAGATCTAACACATTATTATCTAAAGAGAAATCACATGAAAAGGCAATGATTCTTTAGTAGAGGCGATCTCATAGCCCTCACATAAAACCTACTTAGCTATTCTGCTGGCAAAGCCTCAGCAGAAGAGACAGAGTCTGGGTAATGTGTCAGGTGTGTTTGTTTTTGGTGCTTTCATACTTGATAAAAATCTGCTCATAATGCAGATCAGCGCCCAGCTTTGATTTCAATTGAAAGAGACAATTCTTATACTCTGCTTTACTTTTTGTCTGTTAAAGGCAGTTTTCTTCTTGCCACTGTTACTTTGCTAAATGTCCCCAGGTGCAATGTTCACAGTGGATTAATGTTGGCTCTCGGTGAATATCATAACAAAGAGTAAGATGTGAGTTATTCTTGAAGTTAATAACATTTGTTATAAATGTGCTCAATTCTACAATTCAATTTAGCAATTTTTTCGATTGTCATGTTTAGGCAACAAACATTTATATCACGTCTGAGGAATCCACATTATGAAATGATCAATCATCAGTAATAAGAAAAACAGATTCTGGATTTCTGTCATCAGTTGTCATGTGAGTACATTTACGTATAGCTGCATGTTGTAATAATCCTTATCTGATCCCGTTGTCTCATGGTGACCAACCAATCATCCTCCTCAACAACATCGATAGCTTTTCATGAGAATTCTAATCCGCATCAACACCATTCTAAATGTCATCATCATTGTCATCAATATGAACATCATAATCGTGAGTTCCATCAATTTCATTAAGTGTGTAAGAGTTCATGAAAGAGCTGAATCTTTCGGATTGAGTGATTGACTTTCTGTAAAGAAACACATTCACTTTTAACACATAAAACTAGAACCTTGCAAGTCAACTTCACAACCACTGACTAGTGACTATGTATGAAAAGTCAGCATAGGTTTTTTTCAATTTTTTTTAATTATAAGTTACACCAGTGCAAAACATCTTAAACCAGCAATCTTTCTAACAAACAACTCCGCTAGTAGTAAACTAGGTCTGCCCCTGTCTAAACATGGACTCCTTCAACATTTTACAAAATATCATGCAAGCTGCCCCTGAAATCTTCCTGACCTGTATGCACCTCACAACAAGAGAAAATGGCTGTCAGACAGGAGGAGGTGGCCTCAGGAGACAAGACATGATGTAAAATGCACGAGTTGAAGTGTCCGTCGCAATGATGACAGTTTTTTTCCTTTATATCAATGGTACCTGTAGTTTGACATATTCAGCGTATCAACAAAAGAGCAGAGAAGAACATACTGTTGAACTACCAGAATTCTTGTAGAAAAATGTACCTGTTCTAAGCCCGCTTTCAGGGAATTTTCCTGAATGCTACGTTGTCATGCAATCTCATGAAGACTTCAAAAGAAGAAATTCATTGTACAGTTGGAGTTAAAATGCAGGTATCTTGCGTTTAAGCATTTACCTGGAAAATATCAGGAAGTTTTAAGGAGTTTTGTGCCTGTAGGATTGTGTTTGTGTATCTGACTATCCCGATTGTCATTATTTAGGTGTGATCATTGCAGGGAGTTCCTCTAAATGTCTGGATAAATTGTTATACACTATTTTTATTTGTCTGAAATTTCCTTGAAGACTCTCTAGACCTGCGTGTTTAACGGAGGGTGGATTATTCAAGAACATCTGTTCTTGTTGAGTGTCATAGGAGAGGAATTCAGTGGTGTTCCATATCTCTTTCTGTAAGAATGCCAAGATCTTAATCTATTAATAACCCAGCATTCTTTTGAGGGCAATAACTACTTTGGGTAGCAATTAAAAATATCACAACTAGCTGATGATACTACTTAAAAATCTGGGAGCTAACAATATAATAACATGTAATTGGTTCAAAATATTTCAGAAGAATCCAGAGTAATGTGGAATATTATCCCAGACTTTCAGTTTCAAAAGTAGGTGGCCTCTATTTTCTATGAAAGGGCCATTGTGCTTCAACTTCCAATCCACCTCTCACACTTTCAGGTCAGGATCTGTTCTGTTGGTTCCTTTTATATACGCATGAGTATTCTCCTCACCAATGTTTCCTAAGGAATAATGTTAATGTCACATATGGACACAAATCTATTGAAGTCTATTGAATGGTTATGGTGTTTTTAATTTGGACACAGTGTCATGTTTTGGTCTGTTTTGTTTTTTCCCCACGTGTGTTTGTTTTGTTTCCATGTCTGTCACTCCCTCTGTGTCCTTAATCATCAATTAGTGTTTCAGGTGAGGTCCACAGGTGTGGCTCATCGCATCATCTGGTTATTTAAGATGGCTCCTGCCAGGAAGCCAGCGCCAGATTATTGTTCTTCCATAGTGGTTAGTAGCTCTCCGTGTTTCTCGAATTTTCAGTGCTCTGTGATATATATCTTGTGTAATTCCCTGTCGTGTTTATTAACCCTTCGTGTCCTCTTCCCTCTTAGTGTTCCCAGTCCTGCGTTCCTGCACCTCGTGTCCCTCGTCGTCCTGTTCGTCCCATCTGGCTTCTTCACGCGTGCCTTTGTACACCTCGAGGCACATAGTTTATTGTTACACATTAGAGTCACTTATACTACTTGTATTTCATTATCACCGTGTCACTCGTGTTCTAATAAATTGTTATTTCGTTTTCAAGTTCTGTCTCTGCTTCGTGCTTTTGGTTCCAAATTATTCTTAACATAACACAAAGATGCTGTAGAATAATGAAATTACTCCACAACTAAGTAATTAATTCATCCAACCTTTATTTATTCTTTAGAATACATTGAGGATAAACCCTTATTGACAATGTTGAGAGTAAGTGGCTGTACACTGTCAAAAATAAACAAATAAAAATAAAAAACATAACCAATTACAAAATTACTGTTGATGGCATCCTGATCTCTGACAAAACACTCAACAACCCCTTCATAAGAAGTAAACTTATTTATAAAGCAGTGTTAAACAAATGGTAAAAACTCTTGATGGTAAAACACATAGAACACTCTCCTCTACAAATAAATATTGGCTAACACATTGGAAGAACCCTTATTTAAAAAGATACACAGACAGAATGCTACCCCATAAACTCCATACTACAAGATGTCCCTTTTGTAAATGTATGTCTGAAACACTTGAACATCCGTTTATTCAATGGGCAGATTTTCCATTAGATCTGCTCATCTGCTAAAGAAGCTGAAATGAGTCTCATCTTGTCTTTAGTGTGCCCTATCTTATTTAGGATTTAAGGACCCGAGCACTCACTGACTTTGGTGGCCTTTCTGTGAGAGCTCAGGGCTGTCCCATTGTCAAATCTTTATATTCATAAGGGATCTTTCGCAGCCTTTTTGAGCCCTTCAGGCATCTTTTCCGTAAGTGGACATATCTGCAAACTTAGTCTGAAGGAATTATCCATAGTTCATAGCATTGCTACGTGAAATGTAGGATACCCAGGGAAAGCCCGTAAGGAAGGAAGGGTAAATAAACGCTGTAAAACTGAAATAAATTTGGAGAGATGTAAACAGAAATGCAATTAACATTACAACTTGCCCATAAGTATAAATACTGTATATAAAACAGCCAATCAACCTAAGAAATACTATCTGGGTATTTTTATGACAAGCTCACCCTTGCCTTTTGTTCTCGTAAGACAGCAGTTTGTAACACTGTTTACGGATCTACGCAACAATTTTGCATGAGCTTTAGAGATGTTTGACATATTGTCATGGTGAGGTGCTTTGTTAAACAGGTTGGTAAGTTTTAATACTACATAAGGCACTAGACCTTACATCTAGTGTTGCGTGTATGGCCCGATGAAGTCTGGCTCTCCTGCACTTCTTGGCCTCCAGAGCATCATGTATCATACCATATACTACAATACATTGCTGCACATTGTATGACACGCTATCCTATAAATTTGGTCTGATACCTGCTTAATGGACGAGTTCCAGCTGAATGTTTGTTGGACATATCTGCCGAACCCAAATGGCAAATTTGGTGTGGTGAGGCGATGGCCCAATAACTTGACCTAAATGAAGCTGCAATTGATTAAATCATTTTTTCCTGCAAATAATAACAGAGATTAGTTCTTGTGAATGTTCATATTTTACACATATTCATAGTAATGTCAATTTCTTTTGAATTTTAAATATTGTACCCCAATCAGTCTGACAGGGGAGAGTCTCCCGCTGAAAGGTACATCTCAGGAAGATTTCAGGAGCAGACATTTTCAGGAATGCATATGTAAATTAGGCGTTATGTGAATAAGGCTTTAGAAATGAGTGAAGACATACAGTAAAGACAGAAGTTGGGTTGTATTAACCTACTGCCTGATTCAATTCCACTCAAGTTTATTTAGGAAGTGGACAGTGACAATTAATAAAACACATCATTATACTTAGGTGAAAATACCAGAATTAACATCTGTCTTCATCTGTAGTTCCCTGGCCTCGATGTTAAAGATGCTTTTAAACATACAAATAAACGAGGAAAAAAAAGGAAAAAGAAGGCAAAACAAATAGAAGAGAGCTCAAAACAAGACACGGGACAGAACAAAGCACAATGCAGAACAGTTTAGAAGGTAAAAAAAAAACAGGACAGATACACAGATTGGAAAACACACTGTTGGGAGGAATAAAAGCAGAAAAGAAAAACATAAAATTAAAATTGTTTTAGTGCTGACACATTACCTGACACAGGAAATAACCATCCATTGTTTAGCTGCGTAGAAAAGGATTTGAAAAAGTTTAGTTGTCTGATATGTTCTGGGATTGAATTCCACTGTATTGAACTTCTGACGGATCAGGCTGACTGTATAAACATTTTCGCAAGGGGATGACAGAATCTCCTCTTGGTGATCGCCCACAATCAGTACCAGTTCTTCTGTTGATTTAGGCAACAAGTTATTGCGAGTGAGCTAGATTGTGATTAACTTTAAAAACCAAGCACACGTTAAAATATTTTATGAGGCCACGTTGTAGCGTTTAGCCACATTGTAACCTGAGCCGTGGATCTGATAAGTTTATCTGCAACATCTGCCTCAGAACTGCCATGTATTAATAAAACAGTATTGTCTGCGTACATTATGGTTTCAACCTCAGGACAAATGGATGGAAGGTCATTAATGTAGAGGCTGAACAAGAGGGGACCAAGAATGGATCTTTGCAGTTCACTGGTAAAGAACTGCACCAACTCAGATCTATGATTATTAATGGAAACTGACTGAGACCGGTTGGTTAAATATGATTCCACCCAATTTCATTGCACCATCACAGAAATGAGATCTCATGAAGGTTTCTTTTTCCATGTTGTTCAAGTCCAACCTGACCTGGTGTGTTTACCTTTTTATTTCTTTGTAATAAAAGTAAACAGTGGGGATCACATAGTGCTGCAGCATGCTGACAGAAGTGCACATTAGCAAACACTTAGCAGATATCAGGACAGTATCACCTGTCTTAATTTTGCCAGCAGAGCAGCAACCGTCAGGAATCTGTCGATACTTGTACTCATGTTTATGCTTAAGAGCTGCCTCTTCAGATTGGTGCTCAGCCTCAGATTACAGTGAAACAGACTCAGTGTGTGTGTGAGCAGCTTTTAATTGGGCAGTCTTCATAATTTAAGTGTAAACCTCATCCCTTTCAGAGTAACTTGAACCCTTTAAGTCAGCGAGAAGAAGTCCTGTTCCTGCAAAAAAATTTAAAAACTTTGACTGAGGAGGCTCCACAGGGACAGGCTCCATTTTCACATTGTAACACCAAGGTGGGGGGTGGGGGTGGTGGGGGTCGTCTCAGTGGATTCACATTCACACAACAGCACAGAGAGTGAACAGCTGCTGATCATCCTATATTTCATGCATATCTGAGATAATGTGGCTCAGGTGTCGGTGCAAATGCAAGCACACAGGAACAGATACAGGCTTTATATAATTGAACACACTCAAAACTGTCCAACAAAACAGAAAAAATGTGTGGAATTAGAGAAAGAAGTTTCCAAACTTTGTTACTGTATGCTGATTTCCATTATTTGCAGCTATTTCCAAAATGTGAAAAAGTGTCTGTTCTTTTTTCCGTAATTTTCTTCTTGTATTTGTTTGTAATTTCTTTTGGGTCTTATATAGAGGCACTTAGATAGTAATAATAATAATACATTTTATTTGTAGCGCACCTTACATTTAAAAGAAAATCTCAAGGTGCTACAAGGAGGCCTACCATAAAACCATTAAAACAATATCAAGCTGGGAAGCTGCTTGCATGCTTCTAAATGGTTCACTTTACTTCTTACCTGGGATTTTAAAGGTACATCAGTACTTCTGAACATTTTTTTTAATTTCTCGTCTGTATGAAGTAATTCATGATAGATGTGTGTCCCTCACAGTTTTCGGAAACAAAAGCCCTTTCAGACAGATGTTGCATTCCCGTGTTATTTACGCCAACGTGACACTTAACCTTCGATCTATATCGCAGAGGCATGTTGGGTTAGATGACGTGATCCCTTCTCTGTACCATCTTCAGAGGGCGTCACAAAGATGAGATATGTGCAGAGTCAGTGGGGGGTGCAGTGCTGATGAAGGCTGAGCTTTATTATGGCACTTTTGTGAGAAAAAATAATCTGTATGTATTTGAAAAATTACATTACTTAAAATTAAACAAATTAAATGTTCAGTATATAGTGGACCCAAAAATGCATACTGAATGACCACAGGAGTTCAGTCTACTGAAACTTCATACTTAAAAGTCTGCACTGCACACTGAACTGTGGCAATTCTGAAAGGGCCAGGGTGAAAACACAATGATGAGCAGAGGGGAATTTCAGAATCTAGATTAGAAGGTTTAAAGAACAGGCTTGCACAGAGACAGAAGAACCAAGACTTAGGGCCTGATTTACTAAACGTTTGCGTGTATTAAAACATGTGCAAACTTGATACCACCAGCAAAAAACTAACAGCGTGCAGTGAGGATTGCGTCTTTCATATGAGCAAAACAACACGTATTGTCCAAATAGTACGTTTGCCTTAATGAATATGCAAAACAAGGCGTTTCTGCCTCAGCGTGCAAAATACTGGGAGGAGAACATGCAAAGAAGTTAAGTCAGTACATGCAATGTGATTTACCAAGCCAGGCAAAAATTGTGGTGGTTGTGACGGTGTCTGAATTTAACACCTTTGAAAAGAACGTGCTAATCCAAGAGCCCCAGTGTTATGCACTGCAGGCTGCAGTTAAGAGGAGACATAGGATCAATAAAAGACGTGTTAACATGTTTAAATGACAGAAAAATAAATGGAATGCATTTGTTGTGTATCTTGCTTCAATAATAGTTTAATAGAAACGCCATGATTAAACTGCAACTGAATATTCACAGCGTCTGCATTCTAAAGAATTTCAACATTGACACTAATGTCGTCCTATTTCCCTCTTCTCGCCAACATTACATTTTATACTGGGCATTTCATTTTCTCGGGTTACGCGTCTCTGGTGTGCTCCGGAGCGCTTCTCCAGAGCGCGCTCGTCTCTTCACTCTACAGCCCCCTCCCCTGCTGCTGCGCTGTGGGACGCTTGAATGGGGGGCTCACCATGCTTGTACCCCCAACTTCAGTACCTGTTTCCAGACAGCACTGACCAACTTCTGGTGCGCAACGATGGCACGAGTGGCACACACACTGCGCACCAGTGCCACAGAGGACCGTGTTTAATACCAAGGTTTTCTTTATATTCAGATTTATCTGCTATTACTTGATACTGGACGTTCCTTTGCCTCTAACTAATACCTATTTTGCGCTTGCAGTCGTCCAGCTTTCCGTCCAAACTCTCTGTGACGCAAACCAGTAGAACACGCAAAAGACTGACAGAAATACTACCACCTCCACAAGGTTTGCACCTGACGTCATTCACGCAAATGTTCTTAGTAAATCACCCGCAAAACGCCCACAAGCCAAACGTGCAAACTTTTGCAATGAGCACGAAATTTTGTACTCTTTAATTGAGATCTTAGTAAATCAGGCCTACAGTACTACACTGTGAAGACGAGCCCTAGAAGAAGTTATAGAGGGGTTTCTTTCCAGTACAACACATGGTGTTGGACATACCTGCTGCTCTGTTGATCAAGGTGAAACACTATTGACCTGCATGGCTTCAAACAAGTAACATCTGTGTGAGTAAAAAGAAGCAGACCATCAACTAAGGAATCCTGATGACTCCTATGGGGAAAGCTGAGTCACTGCAAAAATAGCAGGACAGCTAATCACTTATTTACAGCAATAGGTGCTTAGGTTATGTTTAAAGATGCATATGAGAAGGGGGTTTAGTGCAGTTGGTAGAGCCACATAAACAGGCTGTATTACTTGCACTGATCACAGTTTATACTCCTAAACCTAAAAGCATTTTGTTGGGGTTTTCAGGAGTGAATACCTGACCAACGATTAGGTTGGGTTTTTATAATGTAAAATTTTGTTGTCAAAATAAATGTAATAATTAAGTTTATTTAATTATTAATATAAATCAATATTGTTATTAAACTGAGTTTAATAAAACCTCGGAGCACCACCCTGTAAACAGGGAACAACCAAAATATTACAAATATCAGTCTCGAATTGATTAATTAATTATCAATATCATTAATAATCTGTATTTAATTGAAGGTGTGAAATCTGAACACAAAGCCCTTTCACCCAGCCTAAGTCACAATGCAAATACACAGTAATCACAAACAACCGCTCTTTAAATTATAACTGAATTTATTTAACAAAGAAACATCAAGTTAATCGATGAAACTCAATCAAACAAACAAGCGTGATGCGTGTGTGTGTGTGTGTGTGTGTGTGTGTGTGCGTATTTCTGTGAGAGAGAGAGAGAACACGGGTCTCCTAACCTGGTCTATTGTCTAGAGACGGAGTCAAACTCTGTCTCTACCTGATCTGTCTTTATGCAGCGTCTGGAAAGCGAGGGGAGAGAGAGAGAGAAAAGAGAGTGCACCTTGAAAGCTCAATCACAGCCTAGAACTCACGCACAACTCAGAGCATAGTTAACTTCACTACCAGAAGCCAGTGGCCGAATTTGTATCAGACGGCGTTAACACTAGTCTTTCTGATAATGAGTCTATTACCCGGTTATGACGCGAGAGTTCACAGAGAAACACACGGGACGCAGCGGCCCAAATAAAGAAAACAAAAGAGGTTTTACTCTCATAAAACCCAAGACGCAGTGGTCAAATACCAAGCAAATATTATCACAGTTTCACAATAATAACTCAGTTATTAAACACACTCTCTAAAGCTAACTGCCCAGACCTAGCTAAGCCTCACTTGTAACCGTTTTGTCCACAGTTGATGAAAGAAGCAACAAAAGGGTCCTTCGCTGGGACGGTCTCCAGCCGTCTCCCTGCAGTTGTATGGTGATGGCGGCGTGTCCAAGGGGTTGAGCAGGGCCGTGGTGTCCTCCGTCGAGCGAGGTGATCTCCGCGGATGTCCTTTCTTTACAGGACGGAATGAGACGTAATCCTTACGATCTCTCTCAATACCGTTTTAATACGGGAGAAATAAGACGCTCTTCTTGGAGATGCGTTTAAATGGATGATCTAAGCTCGGAATTCAGGATGTCGGTATGCTTCAAGGCCTTGGGTTAGCTGCACACCAAAACTTTTAAACACAGAGAAGGGTGCTGTGAAAAAGGATGCAGAGGGGTATCCTCGGACGTCGCCAGACGACGTGTGAAAGAGAGTGAACAATGGGAGACGACCGGTTTTATCCCTCCCAAGCTTCATACCTATGTGTTAGGTGTGGCAAAGCATTCTGGGAGTACCGGCAAGGCCTGCTGGGATAAAGAGTCTTTTGTCATGGTTCTCCAAAGGGACACAGCCTGAACTTTGTCATCCTGGCTGGACCCAACAATGTCAGCTTACATTGTTTCTCCCCACATGCTCTTCTGCTGTCCTATCAAACAAAGGCAAAATTCCCCACATGAAACATCCTGCAATTGAAATAATGAAAAAATATAACTGGAGGTGCTTTTTTCACACATCAACTGACAGTGAAGGGTTCTGGAAAAAACACCTGAGACCTGAACCTGTCCTAATTAGTCATATCTTGCACAGGAACAAAATGTTGTAAACAAATCTGTAATTTGTGTTGTCTGATTATAAATAAAACTGTATGAAAAAATACATTTAACACAGCTTGCATTTCTTTTAGAGTCGGTAGTAGCTTCAGAAATTAACTACACAGTAAAGTAATATAACTAGTTTAATTATTATGCAGATATACATTTAGTTGAACTTTTAGCATTTACTTTTGCACTTTAGTTTTAAATTCAGCCAGGACATCGGATAGAGTGGGAATGAAATGTGGGAATGCAGCACTATAGGTCTGCAATTAATTGGGTGAGGGCGAAAGAACAATTAGCGATACTTATTGTCACAAGACTTTGTCATAACATAGCAATCTCCAATAGTTACCAATTCAGTGAGTGCATTAAGGGGAAAAAGTTAAACGCAATTGTGAAAAAAATCTGATTTCTAATGTAAAACAGTTGTGTGGGCCTGTGTGTGGAAGGTAAATTGAAAGGATGTACCTCACGTTACCCAAAGATAGTATCAGATTATCAGATTGGATTCTGAGTGCCTCCTCATTGGTTAGTGCATCACATTGAACTACAATTGCCTGTGACTTAAAACAAAACCATAAAACTGGTTAAAAAAGTATAGTAAGTGAGGCCAAACTTCTCGTGCAGTAGTAGGAAGTATTTTTTGTCAGCCAGTAGGGCAGTTCCTTAAGTGTGTTTTTTTTTCTGAAAACCATGAATAACCTAATTCCACTCTCTGTGGTGATAGGTTGCAGTTTTGTTCCAAACTTTTTATTCCTGGCGCCTGGCATTGATTAGGTGGCATGGATTATTTAATCTGGTGTATATATACTATACGCGTGTGTGTGTGTTTCCAAGCATTCCTGGTGATCTTTGCTGTTTTTGGGGCCAAATGTTTTTGTTTTACTGCTTCTACAAAATGGCAACATGTTATATGTAGGTGTTGAGCACCCATCAGCATAAACATAAATCAGCTCCTATTGTCATGATAATTGTCCCTGCGATACGTTTGGTGTTCATATGACAGTATGACCTCGGTGGACCTCGGGGTTATTTAAGTTTTTGTCTTGACTTTATGAAAGCGGCTTCAATGATAGAAACCAAAACGATTCCAATGAATGTGAATTTAGGTAGCCTTTTTCAATATGAACACAACACAACCTAAACATTTTTCCCACTTTTTTTGCAGGACAGCTGAAGGGACACAGGAAGTACAATATTAGAAAGCAGATGTTTGGGGGTAATGACATACAGCAAAAGACTAAAGGTCAGAGTCAAGCCTGGGGCCACTGCCATGAGGACAGTATATACAGTAACCACTTGCACCCTAAGCTAAACTCTTGATCGCTCTCTGGACTGAGACATCAATAACACCTGAATGGAAGCATCCATAACTTGACCTAAAAGAGGTTTTCATCTGATATAAAACTCCACAGTTTAAATACTATATGATGACTTCCAGCGGCAGGTTTTTAAAGTGAATGAAAAAGGACAGCAGCCTTCATCTTGATGAGCACTGACAACATCATCATAGCAAACACACTCTTATTATTTACAACAATCTGCCATAATGTGTGACAGTGACCCTTGTTTAATGTTAGTGTCGTTCTCAGGTTTACCCTCTTAGACAAATGTTCTCATACATTTTAAACCCCAGCCTCTGTCACAATTCATCATTTCAATCATGAAAGTTAATGTGGCACATGGCTGTTCATATTTTTTCATTACATTTTAATTGTCTTCATAATGAAGGAGTCAGGAGCTGCTCTGCTGAGACACAAATCAAACGAGTTCTTCTGTTTAATAAAACGTCGAGCCCCATTCTTCAGCGGGACTTTGTTCTCAAAGTGACACATGTCTGTGTGTGTTTCCAGGCTCAGACGAAGTCCTGCAGCGTGACTCTGAGTACGGGTATGTAGGTCAGATCTGTCCCACCATGATTGCAGAACAGACTAAAACATCAAAACAAATGTGGGATGAGTTGAATGTTGTCAAGGCAATTGTGAACACAACTATTTGATTGGATAAACAAGAAATCTGGTTCTGATGCAAGAGGCCTCAAAATGATGACTCTGACAATCTTACTTAATCTTTAGCACACAGTCAGCATGTTTATAATCAGTTTAGATTGAAATTTAAATATATATTTTGAGGTTTTATTCCCATTTATTTCCATCTCTACATACCAATGTCTTGCTTCCTTTATTCATTTTCCTCTTCTTTTTTAACTTCCAGATGGATAATTATTCCGCCACTCTTTTGGTTTAGTTTGTCAGCCTTCGACGGGGGCCCCCGACTGACTTGCAGCACAAAGCAGTTGACTGCTTTGCCTTTTGACAAGCAGCACCTCTGCACACAGTGGTATAACTGGCCAGGATGCTCTCCACAGCGCCTGTGAATGGATGACTCAGGAATACAGTATTGGACTCAGATGCAGTGAGTACCCGCACATTTATAGATTTTAATAAACTACAGGACTACTTGTCATAGAAAAGCTGAGAGACAGGCTGCTTCTGGTGTGAAAGCAAACGTAAAAGAACATTGTGACTTTGGAAATGGTGCACGGCTGATAAATTCAGATATGAAGGATGATTCAGAAAATGTCTGTGAAACCAAAATGTGTCAGACCATTTGTTTGAGATTGGTACATTCTTAAAGAGCATATTGCAGGTTAAAGACAAAACTTAACTAATCATAGGAAAATACGTTAACAATACTGTTTTTAAAGAAATTCTGAAATTAATAACCCACAGGGTCTCCTGGAGACGTTTTAGTACGTTTTCGCACGTCTTTGCTTTTTACTTCCGCATTCGGCTGTGACGTAACATAAGGGAGTCCCGCTGAATCCCCGTCTGTTTAACATAGAAAATCATGGATCCGAGTGTCACTCCCGTCAATAAAGAGGAAGAAGACATGTATTCCTTTACATATAATGGTCCACTGGCTTATTATTCTGAACCTGTTAAATGTGATAGAGAGCAGAAACAGGCAGGATTAAAGGAATAACGGCCTCAGGAGAGAAGTGAAGCTGTGGTGTGAGGAGAGACCCGGAGCAGGCGTCCTGCTGAGTGACAGGTGTCAGCTCGCCATATATGGGCGAGTGCTGTGTTCACATCAGCATATGTAAAGTTTGTAATCACATTCAATCAATTAAAAAACTATTTGTAGAAGGTGCAAGTGACGATCATTCACCTTTACATAGTATGGGAGCTGCTTGTAAAAACGGCAAATCTGTACAACGTATTACGGTGCCGCGCTGTGCGCGCGCGAGAGAGAGAGCGAGAGAGAGAGAGAGAGAGAGAGAGACAGACAGACAGACATAGAACCCGATTACACGGCCTGTGCAAGTGCAGCACCATGTCTTAATTGTTTATTCCTCATGCAGCCCAGTGCTCACGTTGTTATAGAAAATACAGTGTATGGTGCAGGATCACGGCGCACGTAATCCACACAAACATGCACAACAGCGCACACACTCCACAGTTTAATGCGTGCACATATATTAGGCTACTACAAAAAGTTTAAAGTTTTAATTGGATAGAGGACCGACGTAAAGCTTGTGTTTCTGTTTGTTTCCAAACCGCGCGTTCCGTCTTTTCCCACTGCGCACACACAAACACACACACACACACACACACACACTCCACAGTTTAATGCGTGCACATATATTAGGCTACTACAAAAAGTTTAAAGTTTTAATGGGATAAAGGACCGACAGAAGTAAAGGTTGTGTTTCGTTTCGTTTCCAAACTGCGCGTTCCGTCTTTCCCCACTGCGCACACACACAAACACACACACACACACACACACACACACGCGCACACACACACACGCGCTCTCTTGTAACAGAGTTGGATTTATAATAAATCGTATGACTACATATATTAAAACAGACTGTCCGGTGTCTATTACGCTCACACTAGAGAATATACAGAGGATTCCAGCAGATCAAATCATTAAACGCTTTCTGTCTGCGTATATAATATTTTATGTTAAACAGCCAGAGATTTAAATCATTAATAAGGAAACGTTTTTGTGTCTGATACCGAAATATTCAACGTGTCTGTTCGATCGTTTCTGAGGTTGTGAGAATAATTCACCAAAACACACTATGAATAATCAAGCCACTTACACTGTGCACCTGAATGTGCGCCGCTCAAGTTACAAACTATAGCAGGGAGGCATCCTGTCTGTTCTCACTCACTACCACGTATCATTACTCCTCTTTAATCATGTTTTAGCCTGTTTTTTTGTGCTTTAATTCTTTTGTGCTGCCTTCTAAATGTTTGTTTGTAAAGTGTTTGATGCTCTCGGTGCAAGACAAGTTCCCCCAGGGGCAATAAAGGCTTCATTCATTCATTCATACACGGACGCATAAAGCCGATCAAAGCAGAGTCAGAGAACGGGACTCCCTTATGTTACGTCATATGACGCGTTGTTGAAAAAAAAGCACGTTCTAAACGGCTATGCTAAAACAGCCACTTTCTCCTCTAAATTAGAGCACTTATGTGTTGTAGAACATATTAAAAAAATAACCTACTTATTTTACAGCCATTAACAGACTATATAAAATATTAATTAAAAATTTTTTTTAACCTGCAATATGCTCTTTAAGTTTACAGACACAGTTTGAGTTGATTTGAAATACTATTTGAATTATTTTACTTTGTAACAATCGCAATCAAAATCTCCAATTGAAAGAAAGATTCAGTCAACTCCCTGTGTTGTCTGAGCAAAGAAATTGTCTCTGCTCAGGAGACAGCAGGAATACAAAATAAAAAAGGATACACTGAGAGCAGACAAGACAGACGGAAGGAAGTATGTGAGCACAGATGCAAAAGACATTGCTGTCAGAGTGAATAAATGTACAGAGCTTCTGATTCCTGTTTGATGTGAAATTACTTTTCTTAACTACAGAATGAGTGTGTTTCTTTCCACTCTCTTTCAATGGAGGCTATTAAGAGTGAGGTCTGATTTCTCACTGGGTGGAGAGCAAAGACTTTTTTTTATCACAGACTGAATGACTCACTCACACATTGAAAGGCCGAGCAAGGTCATTCGACAGCAATTTAATGACAAGACTGCACTAATCAAGAGTGCTATTTGGAGAAAATGTGTTTAATTAAAAAAAAAAAAATGTATATATATATATATATGCTGCTCAAAAAAATAAAGGGAACACTGAAACAATACAATGTAATTCCAAGTCAATCACACTTCTGTTAAATCAAACTGTCCACTTCGGAAGCAACACTGATCGACAATCAATTTCACATGCTGTTGTGCAAATGGAATAGACAATATGTGGAAATTATAGGCTCCCCCCTGAACTGCTACCTTATTGTGGTGGGGGAGTTTGAGCACCCGAATGACCCTAGGAGCCATGTTGTCGGGGGCTTTGAGCCCCCAGCAGGGTCACCCAAGGCAAACAGGTCCTAGGTGATGGGTCAGACCAAAAGTAGTTCATCAAACCCCTATGACGGAAACAAGAACAAAGATCGTGACGTCGCCCAGCATGGCGGAGCCGGGGCCTCACCCTGGAGCCAGGCCTGTGGTTGGGGCCCGCAGGAGAGCGCCTGGTGGCCGGGCCTTTGCCCGTGGGGCCCGGCCGGGTCCAGCCCGAAAGGACGACGCGGGCCCTTCACATCGAGAGGAGTCAGTTGAGGTGGTCCGGGCATCTGGTCCGGATGCCCCCTGGATGCCTCCCTAGGGAGGTGTTCCGGGCATGTCCCTCCGGGAGGAGGCCTCGGGGTAGACCCAGGACACGCTGGAGAGACTATGTCTCTCGGCTGGCTTGGGAACACCTTGGGGTCCCACCGGAAGAGCTGGAGGAGGTGTCTGGGGTGAGGGAAGTCTGGGTGTGTCTGCTTAGACTGCTGCCCCCACGACCCGGCCCCGGATAAGCGGCAGAAAATGGATGGATGGATGGATGGATAGAAATTATAGGCAAATAGCAAGACACCCCCAATAAAGGAGTGGTTCTAAAGTTGGTGACCCCAGACCTCCTCCTGTTCCTCCTTGAACAAAGGGAGAGGTAGTGTTCCTGCTGCTGGGTTGTTGCCCTCCACATGGCCCCCTTCACTTCTCCTGATGTACTGGCCTGTCTCCTGGTAGCGCCTCCATGCTCTGGACACTACGGTGACAGACACAGCAAACCTTCCTGCCACAGCTTACATGGGTTCCTTACCTGGGTTCCTCCGATTGCAAGACAATGCTAGACCTCATGTTGCTGAACTGGCGGATACGGATGCTAGACCTTCATTGATTAATAAATTTGATTTCCATTAATCATTTTTTGTGTGATTTTTTTGTCAGCACATTCAACTATGTAAAGAACAAAGTATTAAAAAAGAATACTTCACTCGTTCAGATCTAGGGTGTGTCATTTTAGTGTTCTCTTTATTTTTTTGAGCTGTGTATGTTTTTTCAGATGTACTGTAGGTCATGTCACCGTTCATCTCATCAGTCTTTAAAGTTTCATGGGATGACGTCCTTACCAAACATATATCTCCTTATAACCCTCCCTATTACAGCCATGCTTTGCCTTTAGGATGAATAAAAGGAATAAAAGGAATAATGTGCAAACACAATTCCAAACAATGTAGTTTTGTTTTTCTGAGGTGGGTATTGTGTTTTATTTTGAAACTGTGTGTTTTCTTGATTGACCTTCTGTCCCTGTTGTTCTATTCCGTACAATTTGATTGCTGGATTTGGGACCTCGGGTGGCCAATCAGATTTTTGAGTGGGGGGCTATTTCACCCCTGGCCTCCTCTCTGGAGACGTCTCTGTCACTAAAGTCACTCTACTGTCACAGTCGGCCCCAAGAGTAAAATTCCAACTTCTGAAAATTCACAGGTCACCTCTTTGCTGACAAAGAAGGTCCACTTGACCATTTCTTCAGCTGCTACCATCTCTGACCACTTGTAATAGTTAATCTTCTGATTCACTTGGCATTGGCTTAGAAGGACATTCGGTCATTAAATATAATAGATTTAGCCCTCTCATTTTTACCTACTCTTGACAATGTACAGTCCAAGTTCCATGGCCTAACATTTCAAACTGCAATGTTAATACTGCTACTGCTGGAGGGAGACGTTGAGATATGCATTGCTCTATTTTGTTCAACAGATCCCTAGTGTGTAACCACCCTAAGTGTATTTTGAAGATTTTTCTGAGTTACTGAATTATGTGAGGCTCCAGTTTCACTGAGCAGAATCATTTGATGCATTCTAAGTGAAATGATTAAAGGCCAGCAATTCACTTTGGTACTTATGGTGAAGTTAGCTGACCTATCTCTTGCTTTGTTGTGCCCCGGTTTATATCTTTGTGGGATTACAATAGTTTATTGTTAATTCTTTGGTCTCAGTTTATCCATTGGGGATGGGGGAACCAAATACATCCAAACCTTGGAAATAAGGATAATAGAAAATATATTTGTTCACAAATGCAGAAATTGTGAGGTCTTGTAGGGACTCACCTTTAAGTGCTACTTTCCTACATTTAGAAATAAAATCAAGACACAAAAAAGTACCAGAGAATCCATTTGGCACACTGACTTTTCATGAATCATCAGTACACTCCTGGATTACCTTTAGCGCCAGATTCCATTGCAGTACCATAAAGCATTTAAGATTAACAAAACAGTTCTCTGGTGACTATAGAAATACATTAAAGTGATGGAAAGCAAAGTTGCCAACCACTGAAGGTGGGCTAAAGGTGTTTGGATACCCATGGAGAACTCCAAAACCACAGCAGAGTTTAAACCTTCCCTGCTTTTTTTTTGTATTTTGTCTCGGCCACGGATCGACTTTCCTCTAAAAAATAACTTGACATCTATACACCTTGTCGTCAAATGTCTTGACTTTGCATGCAACAGGTAGATTTTACAAGTACATTAAAAGTGCATCTCAAGGACAAGAATGACCTTAACCCATTTGTGCCCACATTTTTTTTCCAAGTCGACACATGTTGGGGTCCAAAACAAACATGATCTGCATTTTCTAATTTGTGCTCACTCTTTTTGTAAATCATGTTTTCAGGAATGGCAACTATTGTTGCCGGTGGGCTTAAATGGGTTTTTAATTCCCAATAAGTTAAAGTCACCTCTGTTGGTGTAAGATGAGTTGGATAGTACTACAACACTGTTTTCGAGAACAGCGTCCCAACATTTACAGAGCAGACAGTTAAGAGCCCGGGTAAACTCTTCAATTTCAGCCTGAAGGACACATCTGTCAGTCTCAAAGCCTTACAGACCTTAAAAGCTGGTTTTAAGCGTGAAAAATCTGCACCTATGATTTGTATGATGTTTCTTTTTTATCTGTTGAATGCCTTTTGAAGAAAACCACAGGAACCTTGGTTAGGGTTATCGAGCCATGCTGTATCGAGAATTAAGGGATCCCAGCGTAGCAGTAGATGGCATTGTCATTTACACTGGCAGAAAGTGGAGTGCTGTTGAAGATCTGCATGCGGAAAGGGTATTATTCAGATGGTGGACGGAAATGGAGGAAATAGGGTAACAAGGCTCAGGTTTCTTTCACAGCATCCAGATGACAGCTCCATGTTTACCTCAGTTATTTATTTATTTATTTTGTTAAATTTTTAAAGGTAAATATATTTTATTATTTTTTACATCAATAAAATCAATCATATACAGTAGCTATAACTGATATACAATAGAGACTTAACAGGTACTCAATAACTGAATATTAATCAAGAGGAACAATTCACCATTGGAGTGCAACCTCAAACATATGCTGCCACTTTGGTTGAAAGGCTCAGAATTTCTTCAGCTGTGCATCATACTGCTTTGATGTTTTTTATCAAGCAACACTGATTCACATGTAGGATTTCAAACCTCTGGAGCTGTGTGTCTCAAGCAGCATTATGTTCATGTCACTAGTAAACAGCAGAGACTGTGTGTCTGTGTGTGTGTGTGTGTGTGTGTGTGTGTGTGTGTGTGTGTGTGTGTGTGTGTGTGTCTGCGTGCGTGCGTGTGCTTCCTTACATGTAAGAGAAAAGACTTGATTATGTGTAATGAAAAGCAGTGAAGAGGACACACTTAAGGAGAGAGAGAGAGAGAGAGAGAGAGAGAGAGAGAGAGAGAGAGGGAGAGAGAGAGAGAGAGAGAGAGAGAGAGAGAGAGAGAGAGAGAGAGAGAGAGACCGTGAGTTGGCACAGCGTAGTAGAAAGCGCGGTAGCCTAGCAGGGACCCCGCTGCTCGCACAGGACTCACATCAGGCAGACAGGCTGGAGGTCTGCGACAGGGAGGAGGACAGCGCACGCGGACAGGCGCACCGCGCGGCTCTTACTGGGAATCACCGCTGTTTTTCCGGAGAAACGGGAAGCTGTCCTGCCGGCTGCTGGAGCCTCTCTCGCGCGCATAAAAGCAGGGATGTGATGGGTGCTGGAACCGAGCCCGGAGATGGTGAAGAGTACGTTTCTGATCTCCAAGTTGGGTTTTTTCGTCCAGACAACGCTCAGGAGGAATAACGGAGACGCGCCGCTGTCACCTACGGATTAAAATCACTCTTTTGGTTTGTTTTCAACAGTACCTCTCCGGTTCTTCTAGTTTTTCCTCTACATGTTGGATTCATGATGCTTAAGCTCACCTCAGGATCGTACATGTTGCCCGACTGATGAGGCGGGATTGTTATCCTTGTATGTCCATATTCGGAACAATCTGAGTCCACATTCAGGTCAAACGACCGTCTCATGTCCGCGTAAAGAGCCTCAGTGTGACATGGAAACACCGGGACTCTACTGGCTGCTTTACTGCTTCATCCTGAACTGGCCCTTTATGTTCTGTGTAAACGGTGAGTAGAGGAAACGGACTGTAGGTATTAGTTGCAACTGTCTGTGCGTTATAACCGTGCAACTGTTGATAGAAAGTGTGAGGATAGTGCAAAGCAAAACCATTGGGCAATGAAGACACGCAGCTGTGCTACACAGCTTCCAGCTCTCCATTATTTGATCAAATAAAGCCTGAGAGAGATTATAGGTCACGACTGCTCTAATAAAACCATTACAGTCTATAAATCATGTCTAATGGGGACTATAGGAGGAGGATAAGGGCTTAGGACGGACGGCCAAACGGGGGCTTATAAAACATGTTTCCACTCAATAATCTCTGCTTCTCTCCCTATTTCCCTCCAACACCAAAGCTGCATTCACTGAAGTCCCTAACGATGTCAGTGTGGGGGAGGGAGAGGATGTGGAGATGCCCTGCGCCTTCAAGGCGGTGAGCGCAGCACCGATGTCTCTGGAGATCCAGTGGTGGTACTTGAAGCAGGATGTGCCCAAAGACCTGAACCATGAGCTGCAGATTAGCTCTCCATCTAACAGAGACTACAAGGTGACTGCAAACACACACGCTCATTTCATTATACAGAATTAGAGATTGGTTTGAGAGGTTACATTTACTTAATTAGTGGCAAGTTGGCAAGTAAATTACAGGACACATTTTAATGAGTGACACCGTTTTAACTTTCTCTTTTAAACTGATTTGGCTACCTGTCAGTCTGTATCCAAAACGAGTATCCGTAACACCAGTGATTTTGCCAAAGTGTCCATTTCAATTTTATGTAGTTAAGCTGTCTAGTGAGGGACTTAAATATTTCTTTAACCTGTTTGTAGAATATGAAAACTTTGCTGACTGGGACGCTCCTGCTTTATCTCTAAACACCACAGGAGGGCAGACTTACACTGCCTGTTTCAATTTATGATACTAAATGTGCAACAAATCTGCACATTTTTCCAATTGCCAAAGAAATAGAGGTAATTACTTTTCTTGTCTATTCTTCTGCTAAGATTGTACATTTTAAGGCACATTGAATGTGTTGGAATTGAATCCTTACATTTCTTCAGTCAATTCCAATGAATAATACAATGATTATCAAATAATAATAATAAAAAAAACATGTTTATGAACCTAAACCTCTTTATTTGGACCAAAAAGTGTGACACTTTGTTAAACTTGCAGATATATCAAAAACAGTATTTTTTCCCCCCCAACTGACAGAGACTGAACCATACTTTTGAGTCCTGGATGGCCCTACTGAGGCATTCACTAAGGCCAAGTTTGCACACAAAAAATCAACTGAAAACGCAACTGTTTTTTGATTGCATAATACAAAAAGGTTTCACATTCAAAGTGTTTTAGTAACAACCGCCATGCACACTGATCCACAAAAATGACTAAAATTACGTAGTATACTGTCAGGCAGTGATATGACTTTGTTATAAAACAATGCGTGACCACATACTGTTATTTCTATAAAGCGGTGAGGTGTAAACTTTTTAAACAAAGCAAGTACATTTCAATCAGGAGAGACAAATCATATTTTAAAAAAAAATTAAATAAAAAAACATTTATTACAATGAATAATATGAAAATGTGACTTGACAGAAAATCTTTGGCGGTTGGACTCTACGGGGTGGATTATGAGTTTGGAGAATGAAATTCTTAGTGTCATTAAGATAGATCTTCCCATGGAGTCCAGAGCCTGGTGGTGGCAAAGCTGATGACTTGATGAGACCAAGTGGGATGAAGAATTGATGGATAATGATTCTGCTGATGGAGATGGCGTTGATGGAGGGGTGCACGAACACCAGTATGAATGAACTAGGATAGAGAAAGAATCATATTTAAAAGGGGAGCACAACGATGATAGGCTGGAAATGGAGGATAAATGCTTTGCCATTGGTTAGATGAGGACAGCTGATTTACCAAAAGACAGCCCAAACTGACAGCTCGAGTATGACAGCAGAAATGTGATAGCGTGCAAAATAAATGAATGGGTGAATGAGAAAGAACTGAATCGCAGATCACTTATAGTCTTCACTAAACTTGCGCTAGAGCTTCATTTCAAGAAGATGGTGACTGTGAGTCATGCCAGAACCTGAATCGCAGCCTTTATGAGCTTGGATTAAAGACAAGTACAACATCAGATGAAACACAGTCAGTACCTGGCGATACAAACCTTCACTACTGGGCTCAAAGTGATTCCAAGTCAGGCCATTCTAGCCTATGTTCGAGACCAAGACAGATGTGCTGCAAGCCAACACAATCACTTAAAGGACATTGTTATTTGCACATTTTTTCACTTTTATTTTATGCAATGACACCTGACCTGACCCAAGGCTTCTTTATTTACCAGCCACTGTAGCAAGTAGGTGAGAAAATGTTTGGTACTTCTGTTCGGTGAAAATCCATTAGCGTTAGCGCTATAGCTCAACCAAAGTGCAGATTAAACATTTCTCTTGTTACCAAGCCATTGCTACAATTCAATCTATGTAAAATACTGAACTATAGAACTTTTTTTTTAGTGCTTAGGGATTGCATTTGATAACTTCAGGTATTAACATGCAACATGCGACTAAACATTTTGCTTGGAAAACAAAAAAAAGCTGCAATATGTCTGTAAGTGTGTCAGTGTGAGGCAGTCAGACTTCCATTCTTTGATGTTTTTTAAGTAGGAAGGAGCAGCTATAAATCCATTCATCGAAATCCATTCAAAGAGTCCATCAGCTAAGCATTACATTCCCATGATATACTGTATGTGTGTGTCTCATCAGACGTGCATATGCCTCCATCTGCAGTTGTTTATGTTACAGTCATCCTCTCTTGATAAGATACTGTGGGAATAAAACATGACGAATCAGTGTGAGTGTTTATCAGTCTAAGGAGTCAGGGACTTCACAGCTTTGGCATTAGCACGTTAAAACATGCAGGGAGGGAAGAGCAGACTCAGAGCAAGATAGAGAGAGAGAGAGACGGAGAGCAAGGAGAGAGAGCATGAATGGCGTCTTTGAGAAACAGCGCGCTCTGCTCATTTTGTTTTTTTTCTTCAAGATTTGAGGAAAATCTTGTCTTTTGTGAATTTTTCAGTGATACAACAGCTGATGTTTTGGTATAATGTTGTGTTTGTCTTTCAGGTCACACCGAGGGCAGCCAATAAAATCAGTGTAAGTGTCCATGCTCCCGCCTCCACACACTGAGGAGTGCTGATTAGCAGTCTATTATTCCCTGTCATGTTACGAGTGAGATTGATCGGACTGAATTTTAGCCTGAACGTTATCCACGTCATGCTCCTGTTATAAGACTGAGTCCCACTTTGAGTTTGTTTGTGATGTTGCTAAAGATACATGTCTGTCTAAACATGAATGACACACCTGAACCCCCCTCTTACCCCTTTACTTAGTGCTCAGCCTAAAAGCGTTTAAACTGCTAATGAGCTTCTAATGGGAGCCTGACTGATATGTTCATGTTATCAGGCTGTAACAAGTCCTCTGATAAAAATAATGCAGTTCAAATCTCAGTCATTTGGGGTGTTCATTTTTGAAGAAGGTCTATACAGCTTTATCTGGTGTCAGCTTGAGGGTGGAAATATAGCTGAGTTGTAGTACTGGTTTCAGGGATCTTTCAGGGCTTTTTGAATTTTCCATTAAAATTGGTGCTCAATTAAACTACAGGTGTAAGCAGAACTCTTTGCAGGCAGAGAATGAAAAGGTGGTCACACTGGAATACATTTCACTTGTTGTTTGATATAGTTCAATTATAAATAAAGCATACCATCATTGTTAGGGCACAACCCGCTCAGACCCTTTCCAAACAATATCAATTATTAGTATTGCATCATGGTTGCTTATGACCTAAAGTAATAAACTTTAAATAGAGACAAGGTGGATGTCATGCAGAGCTTCAAAGTTTTTCATTGAGAAATCTCAGTATACTCAAACTCAGACTTTCTTATGGAGTATGACTGTGTTGGACCAAACACTGGCGTTGTGAGTTCCCCCAGTAATCCTTATCCTATGAAAACAGTGCTTGAGCTAGTTTACAAGGCTGGTCTCATTTAGAACTGTTTGTTGATGTTCCAATAAGTGAAATATTCTTTAACAAGTCAAGTTAAAAAAAAAACTATAGATCAACTCCTGATCTCATACATGTTTCAAGAGCAGTACAAAAGAAAAGCAGACATATAAAGCACATACAAGATACAAGATAATAACACATTATAAGAAAACAATAGGGACAGACAAATAGAACATCTGTTATATTTTATAGTTTTATATCAGCTGTTCGAATGCTAATTTCATGATTTTGTCATCTAAAATCATTATTGGTAACAAAAATTCCATATAATTTAGGGCTGACCTTAAATCATATATTTTAAATGAACCATACATCTCTAAACTGAAGTTCCTTTTTTATGCATGTTTATACACCTTTTTACAATTTCAGTCAAACCGATCTAGTGTCTTTAATTAACCTCAGAACATTTTCAGTTCTCTGCTGACTCTATTTCTACAGACATGTTTCATATCCTGATCTTTTCAGAGCTCCAAAATAACATTCAGTTCAAAAGTCTGCAGCTGGCACTTCTATGATGTTAATATTTGCTGTTAAACTGTTCTCCTCTATGTGATAAGTGAGCCTTGATAGGATCTGATGTAAGGGTCTGTTAAGCAGCTAATAGAGAGTCACGTGCCTTTGCATCTTCTCATGAACTTGAAGCTTTTCTTAGCTGCTTATTCATGCACACTGACTCTGCTGTTTATTCATGACCATGTTTCAGTGTTTCCTCTTCCTGCGTTTCAGACTGTGCGTGTTCAGGGCAATGCCATCTCACACCGTCTCAGCCTGTCCAAGGTGAAGAAGGAGGATGAGGGGGTCTACGAATGCCGAGTGTCTGACCTGTGGGCCGACGACACTCAGGAATTTACAGTCCACGCCTCACTGCACGTGTCGGCAGGGGACGGCATGGTGGCCGAGGAGGCTGTGTCACACATCCAGAACCGCTGGCCTTTGAGGAATACTAACACAGGGCTGGGAGGGGAGGGGGTGGCAGGCAGGGCCACCTCAGAGCCGGGTCAGGGGCTGGCAGGGGGGCAGAGGTTTGGGCAGGGGAAGCATCGCGTGCATCAGCAGGCTCATCCAGGACTCCTTCCCTCCATCTCCACAACCACAACCACAACCTCAACAGTGGTCAGGTCTTCAGCCTCAACGCCACCCAGGATTAAAGACATCCTCCGACTGCAGCATGGAGCCGGTAAGTGAGCGATGGGTAAAACAGTGCCACAGTGACCCCAGTTGGTGGTGAAGGGAGTAACCACCTGATAAACACAAAGCTGAGCTGAGTGTGTAAAGCAGTTTCATGTCTGCTGTGTGAAGTTCAGATCTGTTGTTTCTCTTTGTACACAGGCTCTGTGTCTCTGTGACGTCTGCTGTGTTGATTGTAAGAGTGAACAGTTGCTGCTCCATAGTGTTGGATCTGCATAACGTCATTGTAGATAAAGTTTACTCTCTAAACTTAAAAAACATGTGACTTTTGAAGTTGTCTCTATTGTGTTTTGTTCCTATTTTCCCCAGCAGTTGTTCTTACTCTACCACATTTAACACCAGCACAGTTTATGCCTTGTTTAGCTGCTACATTGACATTTGACATGACAACTTAAAAAAACTAGTTAATATTCAGCAACGAGTTTCAAGCTGCAACCGCAAAATAACAAGAGAGACAAAACTACTTTATAAAACTGAAACCCCAATCGACACTGTGAATCAATCAATTAAACCCTGAATGTCAATCAATCAATGCTACCCTGGTCCAGACTGTTAATGAATAGATAAAACCCCTGATCTATACCAGGGTTTGGTCACCAATTCACCTAACCAGCATGTCTGTTGGGATGTGGAGGAAACTAGAGACAGAATACTTAAAAAAAAAAAAAAAGACATAATTTGGACTATAAATCCATCATCAAACCCTTGTCCAGACCTTCCAATCAATTAGTTACACGTGTCTCACTGTTAACTTCAGGCAAACTCTGTTTAAGATTGTCAGTTATATGATCAAAAACCTAAACTTGGAATTAATTAATCTATCAAATCCTGGTCTAGCCCTCAATCATTCCATCTAACCCTCGTCTGAACTGTTAATCAACCCATCAAACCCTGGTCTGGACTGTTCATTCATCTATCAAGCCCTGTTTAAGAGATTGGTAATCAATTGATAAAACCCTGGTCCGGACGTCAATCAGTGTGTTGTCTCTGGTGTGTCCATCAGTAAATCAAACACTGCTGTAAACTGTTCCATTTAATTAGATTGGGTATTTGGCAAGTAACAGAGCTAAAAACTCAACTACTATGAAACCTCAAATTCAACCAAACCACACACTTTATTAACCCTTAAATTGTAAGTCTAATACTACAAACTTAACCAAACATTCCAGTCAATCTCATCAAAATTAAATGTGTGTTTGCCTCTGAACTTACTACTTAGATACTCAAATAGATAATCATTGAAGGTCGCAATATCATATAAATGTTGTTTACTGAGTTTTCAGTTTTATCAATCAATCTCTTCTATGTAATTTTATGGAACACTGCAAGCTAGTTTTTTTGTTGCCTGTATGGAGGACTCTAGCCTCCGTACATGGGGCACATGCAAACCACTACTCTTCCTGTTCTGTTTGTCCAAGCTCACAAATCCTCTCATGTAGTACAGAAAGACAACAGGAAGTATTAGTTGTAGCAAATTCAAGATAAAGTTTAAGAAATCTTTTTGACTCTGAGTTTCCTTCCACAGTTTTATTCAGGACACAAAAAGCCATGGGAGACGTGTGAGTGTTTCCTCTGACAGTCAAGACACTCACAAGCTGGTTCTGATCTGAAGTTACAAAGTTGCAGATGAAGAAAGGATTTGAACTGTAGCTGTGCTTCTATTAGTTAAAATGAGAGTGATGGAGTATTCATACACCCTTTACACATCACACACATCTTTCACCCCTTCATATCAGGGGAGTGTTTTTGTGGACTTGTGCATAACGTGTATCACCTCTTTATGACAGCAACTCTGCCAGCGGCCTGGCAGATGGTGGTGGTGTGTGTATAGGGGTTTGTGTAATCCACTTCCATTTAACTCGTCTACCTGCCTCACTGGAGTTCCACGAAGCGTATTGTGAATAATTAAAACTCTGCCAAGTTTAGAGAATCTGCTGAGCCCTGAGGAGAGCATGACAGCTGCTGTGTGTATGACACACACACACACACACACACACACACACACACACACACACACACACACACACACAAACACGTGTTGATACAAAGTGACTGAGCACTATGTGTTGTTGAACACTCTTCAAGAGAACTCAGCAGCAGCTGTGTGTGCTTATGTCTGTAAAACAACCTCAGCCAATAATCAGGCAATAAAAGCATCTAAATATGTTTCCTTCCTGCTGATACATGTATGATGTTACATACATTTTGATGGAAGATTCATACCTTCATGAGATTAGCACAAAACAACCACAGCTGACCTGAACAAATGCAAGTTTTTGTCCACGGCTGTGGTGGTCCTCTGTTACAGAATTAAGGATCATACTGTCATGGTTTCAGCATCAGATCAGACTGTCATGAATGTTTTTTGTCTTAATGCATTACTTCGGGGCCCACTTAAACCTTTAATGGTGGGCTGGGGGTTGTCTATTGCTAAATTATTTCTTAAAAGTTCTTTCTCTTAACACACAAGGGTTGTAAGAATTTACAATACTTTCCTCTCTAGACAGCTCTCATTATAAACTGAAACTAAGAGTCTACACTGTCTAAATTGTACAAATAAACTTGCAACATCTTGGTACTGAAATGTTATCAGTGTCAGATTCAGGCAGTGTGCAGGAACTTATTTAATTAGTAGTTAGAGACTAACCAGGGCAGCCTGAAATAAAGATTTACAATAAGGTTATAAGAAAACAGATGCATGAACATGTTTTTCTGCATCGTTTTCATATAGGATATGCCTGATTCTAGATAGAGTAGGAAGGTGAAAACAGGTTGTCTTTGAAATGTGTTTTATGTGAAAGTTAAACAGCTGTTACGTTCCGAGCCGTCTAGGGCACTCAGAAGCAACACAATTTATAAACTAAATAATACAAACCGGGAGGGGAAAAGATAAAGCGTCAGGTAGGATTATAAACAAACTTATTTATTTACAAACAACTCTCAACACAAAACAATCCACTCAAAATGAGGGACGACTAGCTACTAAACTAAACGGAAGATCCCAACACACAGGACCGACTGCACGACACGGGCAGCAACCACCGCAGCACACCAGCAACGTGGAAGGCAAGTACACAGAAGCGAGAGAGAGACCCAGCAGCACACCAGCTCCTCCTTTATATCTCCCACCCTGATTGCCTGATTGGAACCCACTGCACGGCACCTCCGATGTGAACCTGCAACACAGACACACCACACACACACACACTACGGCACGTAACACCCCCTCCCATAAGAATGAACCCCCACCCCCCATTCAGAGTTCACTTAACGCCATTATGTATGATGAGAATACCAGGCACAGGGGATACTCACCCACGGGATAGGGTATCTGCCACAACATTATCAGCTCCCTTTTTGTGGCGGATCACCAGATTGTAGCCTTGGGCCAGGAGGGCCCAACGCATCAGGCGCTGGTTACTGTTGTACATCTGGTTCAGAAAAACAAGCGGTTATGGTCGGTGCATACATTTACAGGGCAGGAGCTTGACTCAACGTACACCTCAAAATGTTGTAGGGCCAAGAGCATCGATAGTGTCTCTTTTTCTATTGTTGAGTAATTCAACTGGTGACATTTAAACTTTGCAGAGAAGTAGCACACTGGGTGATTCACATCATCACCCCTAGTTTGTAGCAACACCGCACCAGCCCCTGTTGCACTGGCATCCACCTCCAGGCTAAATGGACAAGAGAAGTCTGGAGCCACAAGCACCGGAGCATTACAGAGGATCGATTTTGCCGCACTAAAGGCCTGCTCACACTCATCACTCCACACAAACGGAACTGCTGGGCTACACAACCTAGTAAGAGGAGACACAACAGTAGAGAAGTTTTTGCAAAAACACTGGTAATAGCCCGCCATGCCGAGGAAACGTCTCAGCTCACGCCGAGTGGTGGGAACTGGAAAGGACAGAACCGCATTAACTTTGGCCTCAACAGGCCGGACCTGCCCATGACCCACCTGCTTTCCGGGGTAAGTAACCATGGCTTTACCAAACTCGCACTTTGCCAGGTTAAGAGTAAGGGACGCATCAGCGAGTCACTGAAACACCTCCCTCAACCTTGACATGTGGTTTTCCCAATCATCAGAGTACACCACCACATCATCGAGATAAACATTACAGTTCGGCACATCTCCTAACACCTGCTGCATGAGGCGCTGAAAAGTGGCGGGTGCATTTTTCAGGCCAAACGGCATTACTGTGTACTGCATGAACGCATCGGGGGCCACAAATGCAGATATATCTGACGCACGGGGTGTTAACGGAACCTGCCAATATCCTTTCAATAAGTCTAACTTAGTGATGCAGGTTGCGGGACCAACTCGGTCTATGCAGTCATCCATCCGGGGTAAAGGAAAAGAATCAGTTTTCGTAACTGCATTAACTTAAAATCCGAACAGAACCTAGGGGTATCATCAGACTTGGGTACCACGACACAGGGTGAACTCCACGGACTACGGCTGGGTTTGGCAAAACTATTCTCCACCAAGTAGGCTACCTCTGCTCTCATGGCCTCTCTTTTAGCTGGTGAACAGCGATACGCATGCTGCTTTATTGGGCTAGCATTGCCAACATCAATATCATGCTCCAGTACTGTGGTACAAGTTGGGTACATCACCTAATACTGAAGCATATGTGCCAAGTAAGTTAATTATACCTTGCCTCTGGGGGACTGACAAATACAGCAGCTGATCATTAATGCTAGACAGAAATTCTGAATTCCTCAGCCTACCACATCGATGACCATCACAAGGCATCACCAAGTCCGTCTCCTCTGTCTCCATGTCCATCAAGGAAGAAACCCCTACCACCTTGACCCCTGAGGACTGGAGCTCTCTCCCACTCGTCTCTCTGAAATGATAGGATTTCAACATGTTAATATGACACAACCGGGTTTTCCTCCTTCGTTCTGGAGTACGAATGATATAGTCGGTGTCAGAGACTCTCTGGACCACCACATATGGACCAGAAAAACGTGCAGTGAGCGCAGCACCAGGGGTGGGCAGCAACATCAACACCATTTCACCAGGCTGGAACTGGCGCTCAACCGCCTTTCTGTCAAACCTCCTCTTCATGTTACCCTGAGAGACAGACAATGCCTCCTTAGCTAACTTAACAGCACACTGCAGCTGCTCTCTACACCGAGAAACAAACTCTGCCACACTAGTCTTTGATGGGGAGCTGCACACGAGCTGCTCCTGCAACACTTTTAGTGGACCACGCACATTATGTCCGAACACCAACTCCGCTGGACTAAACCCAAGCGATTCCTGCTTCGCATCCCGAATGGCAAAAAGAACAAATGGTACTCCTTCGTCCCAGTCTTTTCCCGTCTCATGGCAGAACTTCTTTAACATAGACTTAAGTGTTTGATGCCAGTGCTCAAGAGCACCCTGTGACTCTGGATGATAAGCGCTGGATACAGAATGGGAGACTCCCAATGAACTAAGCATCTGCTTGAAAACTCTTGACATGAAATTAGTGCCCTGATCAGTTTGCACAATCTTTGGGAGGCCAAAAGTGGTGAAAAACTTGATTAACGTCTTTGTGACGGATGCAGCAGTAATTCGACGGAGAGGAATAGCTTCAGGAAAACGGGTGTTAACACCCATCAGCGTAAGTAAAAACTGATTTCCTGACTTTGTTCGCGGGAGTGGCCCAACACAGTCAACCAGCACATGCTCAAATGGTTCCCCTACCGCTGGGATGGGCTGCAAAGGAGCGGGAGAAACGGGTTGATTTGGTTTACCCACAGCTTGGCAGACTGGACAGGTTCTGCAGAAACGTGCCACCTCCGACCTCATTCCTGGCCAAAAAAAATCTTTCAATATACGATAATAGGTTTTCGTAACACCCAAATGACCTGACCACACATGGTCATGACCTAACACTAACACCTGCTGACGACAGTTACTTGGGAGCACTAGCTGATACACCACACCGGACTCGTCACCTGTCTCGCTGGCTATATACACTCAACAAAAATATAAACGCAACACTTTTGTTTTTGCTCCCATTTGTCATGAGATGGACTCAAAGATCTAAAATTCATTCCAGATACACAATATTACCATTTCTCTCAAACATTGTTCATAAATCTGTCTAAATGTGTGATAGTGAGCACTTTTGCTTTGCTGAGACAATCCATCCCACCTCACAGGTGTGCCACATCAAGATGCTCATCAGACACCATGATTAGTGCACAGGTGTACCTTATACTGCCCACAATAAAAGGCCACTCTGAAATGTGCAGTTTTGTCTCACAGCAAAATGCCACAGATGGCGCAAGCATTGAGGGAGCGTGCAATTGGCATGCTGACAGCAGGAATGTCAACCAGATCTGTTGCTCGGGCATTGAATGTTCATTTCTCCACCATAAGCCGTCTCCAAAGGCGTTTCAGAGAATATGGCAGTACATCCAACCGGCCTCACAACCGCAGACCACGTGTAACCACACCAGCCCAGGACCTCCACATCCAGCAGGTTCACCTCCAAGATCGTCTGAGACCAGCTACTCAGACAGCTGCTGAAACAATTGGTTTGCATAACCAAAGAATTTCTGCACAAACTGTCAGAAACCGTCTCAGGGAAGCTCAACTGCATGCTCGTCGTCCTCATCGGGGTCTTAACCTGACTCCAGATCGTCGCCGTAACAGACTTGAGTGGGCAAATGCTCACATTCGATGGCGTCTGGCACGTTGGAGAGGTGTTCTCTTCACGGATGAATCTCGGTTTACATTGTTCAGGGCAGATGGCAGACAGCGTGTGTGGCGTCGTGTGGGTGAGCGCTTTGCTGATGTCAATGTTGTGGATCGAGTGGCCCATGGTGGTGGTGGGGTTATGGTATGGGCAGGCATCTGTTATGGACGAAGAACACAGGTGCATTTTATTGATGGCATTTTGAATGCACAGAGATACCGTGATGAGATCCTGAGGCCCATTGTTGTGCCATACATCCATGAACATCACCTCATGTTTCAGCAAGATAATGCACGGCCCCATGTTGCAAGGATCTGTACACAATTCTTGGAAGCTGAAAATGTCCCAGTTCTTGCATGGCCAGCATACTCACCGGACATGTCACCCATTGAGCATGTTTGGGATGTGCTTGACCGGCGTATACGACAGCGCGTACCAGTTCCCACTAATATCCAGCAACTTCGCACAGCCATTGAAGAGGAGTGGACCAACATTCCACAGGCCACAATTGACAATCTGATAAACTCTATGCGAAGAAGATGTGTTGCACTGCATGAGGCAAATGGTGGTCACACCAGATACTGACTGGTTCTGAGTCCCCAGACCCTCAATAAAGCAAAAACTGCACATTTCAGGGTGGCCTTTTATTGTGGACAGTCTAAGGTACACCTATGCACTAATCATGGTGTCTGATGAGCATCTTGATGTGGCACACCTGTGAGGTGGGATGGATTGTCTCAGCAAAGCAAAAGTGCTCACTATCACACATTTAGACAGATTTATGAACAATGTTTGAGAGAAATGGTAATATTGTGTATCTGGAATGAATTTTAGATCTTTGAGTCCATCTCATGACAAATGGGAGCAAAAACAAAAGTGTTGCGTTTATATTTTTGTTGAGTGTATGTAGGACGGTGCAACCCACCGGCGCATCAACACACCTTCCTCTATGAAAAAGGGCTGCTTCTCGCTACACTTAGCTTTATCAACCACCGCAGCCCAGCACTTAGCCAGAGACCGATCCTTTTCCTGAGCCTCTTTAAGGGCCTCACGTGTCAATGGCACAAGCGAATTAGACACCAACTCCTTTTCAGGCTCCGTGACCCTGCCACTTACATCAGAACCACTGGAGGGCGACTCTTCAGAGAGAAGTGAACCAATTATTGAGTCCGCAAGATCCACGTCCTGTGCCTTCTTGTGAGCCTGAGCTCTAGTTAGCACACTGGCAACAAACACATCAGGGTGATGAACGGCAACATCCGAAGATTCATCAACAGGCACATCCACCATGTGAGGGACAGGATAGACCTTACCTCCTGCAATGTCGTTTCCCATGATGAAGTCAATTCCACTCACTGGGAACTCGTTACGAACACCCACCTTGTAGAACCCAGTGGCTATATTTGACCTCACATGAACATCATGTAGAGGTGCAGCTACAAACCCCATCTCGATGCCCCTTACCACAGCACTTTCCTCAGAGCGGGTGTTCAATGGTAGTGCTCTGGAGAGGATAAGGGATTGCGAGCACGCTGTATCTCGCAAGATTTTAATTGGGCGTTGGTCCCCCACACTTCCTGACAATGACACAAATCCATCACAAGTAAAAGGTTTAAAACAATCAGGAATTTCAGGATCCAAAGTCACCATGGACACCCTGGGTGAGTTGTTTATTAACCCAACCCCCTTTGGCTGTTTAAAAGCCAACTTCTGTTTTTGTTTCCAGGCGTCGCAGTCAGCAATAAGGTGGCCAGATTTAAGGCAGTAATAGCATGGTCTATCGGGCCTAGAACCTGCAGAGTTCACTCTACGCACCTGGACGTCAGGCCTGGAGTTAACTCTAGTCTGAACGGAGTCTCTTTTCACAAACACTGCTTTGTGAGTCAGTGTAAACTCATCAGCGAGTTTTGCTGCCTGCTGCAGAGTGGAAACCTTCTGCTCATTTAAATAAACAGCTGCACGCTCAGGCAGGCAGTTCTTAAATTCCTCCAACAACATCAACTGACGCACAGACTCCAAAGTATCAGCTTTAGTAGCTGCACACCAACGATCAAAAAGAATCTCCTTTTCTCTCGCGAAGTCACTGTATGACTGGTCGGGGGTTTTGCAAAGCGTGCGAAAACGCTGTCTATATGCCTCAGGCACCAACTCATATGCGCGAAGAATAGCACCTTTCACCTTCTCATAGTCAAGGCCATCCTCCACGGACAGAGCTGAACATGCTTCTTGAGCTTTCCCGACCAATTTACATTGTAACAAGATCGCCCACACATTCACAGGCCAATTCAACGCACCAGCAATCCTTTCAAATGCTCCAAAATAAGACTCCACCTCCAACTCAAGGAACACGGGAACCAGAGAAATATGCCGACTTGCATCAATCGCTGCTGGAACAATGTGTGAACCGGACGAAAGATTCATTTGGGCCTTCTGGAGTTCTAACTGACGCTCTTTAATAACCTCCTTCTCGAACTCCAGTTTCCTGAGCGCCAGCTCCCTTCTGAGCTGAAACTCCCTCTCTCCCCTTCTCTCTTCCTGCTCCATCCGCAGCCGTGCCAACCGCAACTTTAACCGTGAATCTAATTTGGAAGCTGATGATTCTGGAGAAAGGGAATCAAACCGTGGTAATGTGCGAGGCCATTTTTCCTCAAGCCCAATCCTCTCTCTCGGAGTCGTCACCTCCACACCAGCGGTCGCCTCCGCCTCATCAACGACAGGAGAACCAGCTCTGGAGAGCGCGAGAGAGCGGTCATCACCATCGGGTGTCACTGCTGCAGACTTCACCTCCACAGCCGAGGTACAATCCACAGACACCAATATCCCCAAATCGACCAAACCACTAATCACAGCTGCTCTCAACTTGTCTTTACGAAGAGCACGAGCCACCTCAACACCATAGTGGTTAGCGACGTCAAACAAATCAGCTTTCTTACACTTCTCAAGCCTGCTTAGCTCGGGATTAGCCACAAATTCCTCCAACACGAACGGCATGCCCACCACAGTCAAACGCTAACACCGCGCTCAATCCGAATTTATTTTTAATTAATGTCCGCTGACAAAAAACAACAAAGTAAAATGCGACACGAGAACAAACTTTCCCAGCTCCTGCCTACTTTCACTCACCTGTGTATCTTCTGGAGCCGTGCCGGGCTCGAGGCGACTTACAGGCACACATCAACAGCCGAAGCTTTGAAACGCCAGCCCCCTTTGGAGAACACAGCCTCCGCCCAGGATTGACCCCGAAAATAAAAAAGACAAAATAAGAAATGAATGCCCGAAGGAAAAACCGATTAGGCTCAGCTGGGCATTCCCTATCTAGGCTGAGAAAGCAGTTCCTACGTCACACGATACGTAATCAATCGCGGACCACACGTAAACAATACCATACAAGGAAATGGGAAATTCCCGGACGAGCCCCCAATTGTTACGTTCCGAGCCGTCTAGGGCGCTCAGAAGCAACACAATTTATAAACTAAATAATACAAACTGGGAGGGGAAAAGATTAAGCGTCAGGTAGGATTATAAACAAACTTATTTATTTACAAACAACTCTCAACACAAAACAATCCACTCAAAATGAGGGACGACAAGCTACTAAACTAAATGGAAGATCCCAACACACAGGACCGACTGCACGACACGGGCAGCAACCACCGCAGCACACCAGCAACGTGGAAGGCAAGTACACAGAAGCGAGAGAGAGACCCAGCAGCACACCAGCTCCTCCTTTATATCTCCCACCCTGATTGCCTGATTGGAACCCACTGCGCGGCACCTCCGATGTGAACCTGCAACACAGACACCACACACACACACACACTATGGCACGTAACAACAGCATTCCAAACAGTGGTGCAAATGTCCCAGTAAAGAACATATAAAACCAGTAAAAGCATAATATGGGATCTTGGCACACTTCTAATTTACATAACTGATTGGTGCCGTCAGGCTTCATTGATATGCATAGCTAAACATAATCTGCATAACAATGAAAATGGCTGGAGTGTTTCCTCTTAATACTAGATATAGGTCTATAGTTAGCAAGAGTTCTTGAATGAAAATAGGCATTTTAAGAAGAGGTTTAATTACAGCTACTTTAAATGTCACACTTAGTCAATGACAGCTTTTGATAAAAGTAAAGAATATGTACAAATCTCCGGTGTGATGTTGTATTTTCAGTGTTCTTTTTGGAAATGTTCTCATTAGGCAACATTGTTGTGATACAATTGATGTGTTTGTGTTCATAAAATAACTTTTAACGGATTAATTGAACATTTCATTTCCAAAGGAGGAAAACTTTATTGTACATGAGAAAACTGTGTGTGTGAGACTTAATGGGACAAGTACTGCAATACTACTGTTTATCAGGAAATCTAAAGACAGTCTATCTTCACAAAACTGCATCATCTCCCAAAACCCTCTGCTGGTCTGTGCAGAGAGGCGTGCTGCTGCAGGGAAATAAAAAACTACTGAATGTGAGCTGCACGGAGAGGAGCAGGTCGTTTAGAGAACGTTTCAAATTGTCCTGCAGTCCTGGTGAGTCCTGTGACAAACTGCTGTTTCTTCACTCTGATTTCTAGCTACTGTAGGAAGATCGCAAATCACTTAAAGTCTTCCTGACTAAACATACGCTAGAGCTTTATTAAAGACTGCTATATTATCAGACAAAGTATCTTAGGGCAGAGTACAATAACTTAATGTCTGAGGTAATTAGCAACAAATGTGTGGAGAAATTTACAGATTCTGTGGTATATTTCATAACTTTAAACCCAAACTCAGGAAAATTTGGTCCCTGGAACACTGTTGGAAGATTAAATGGTATGCGAGAAGTTGTAGTAATGGGCCCATGTTAGTGGAAATTTCATGAATTAGTTCATCTTTGTAACTTTGTAAATGTACCACTTAAATCTGTCTACCATCTAAGAGTAACTATTCTAGGTTTGAGCAGCTGTAACCACATCAAGGTTGTGTTCAAGGTAAGACATCTCACAGCAGTACGATCAGATCAGAAGATCAGAATCAGAAGATCAGAATCAGTTTCACCAAGTACATTTACACATACGAGAAATTTGTCTTGGTGTATTGATGCAACAGAAAAAAGAAGGCTAAAATAACAAGTACTAAAATAAAAAAAACATGAGAAGTAATTACCAATATATAAAGTAGTATTTTAAACATGTCATCATCATGTCAAATATAAAGAATAATAATAAACAAAAATGTAATAAAAAACACAAAATGTACAAAGGGTGCATGAAAGGAAATGTATTTAAAGTGCAGTGAGCGATAATGTAACGCATAAAGAAACAGTTTCAGCCTTGACATTACTGTGATGTTTTCTGAGTCTGTGTTATGTGGGAGGAGGAGGGAGGGCAGGGACATTGTTGATGAGACTGACAGCTGAGGGGAAAAACTGTTCCTGTGTCGAGAGGTTTTGGTCTTGATGGAGCGCAGCCTCTTACCTGAGGGGAGAGACTCAAACGGTCCATGTGCAGGGTGAGAGGGGTCGGTCTTACCTGCACACCTCAGAGTCCTGGAGGTGTACAGGTTGTGGAGAGATTGTAGATTGCAGCCTGCATTTGTTTTTTGCTGTGGCTGCAGCGTACCTGACTGTGACGGAGGAGGAAAGGATGGACTCGATGATGGCAGTGTAGATGTGCACCATCATGGTCTTTGGCAGGTTGAACTTCTTCAACTGTCGCAGGAAGTACATTCTCTGCTGTCCTTTCTTGATGAGGGAGGTAATGTTCAGATCCCACTTGAGGTCCTGGACGATGGTGGTCCCCAGGAAGCGGAAAGACTCCACAGTTGACACCGTTTAGTTGCCGATGGTGATGCGGTTGGGGGAGGCAGTGTTTTTCCTGAAGTCCACAACCTCCTGTCTTCAGATCTTTAATCTCTAGGTTGTTGTCGCTGCACCAGGTCACCAGATGGTCAGCCTCCCACCTGTAGACAGACTTATCTCCACAAGAGATGAGTACAATGAGGGTGGTGTCATCTGTGAACTTGTGTATACTTGTGTGAGCTTGGCAGACTAATGACTGGAGGCTACAGAGTTACTGTATATTTCGATTGGAGCCAACTGTCTGTTGTAAGCAAAGGTTTGCTAAGAATTAAATGTATGTCTGACATTTACAAATCAAGTTGATGTCTTCTTTCTAGCCTTATAAAGATATGTCCAAGTGGAAATTAATTTGTATAGGCTGTACCGTCAAGTAGAATGTATGCAAGTTTGTTCACATAGAAACGTTATCAGTTAGCAATTGTCAATGAGTGTGTTCTTTATCATTGTTGTCTGACCTCAGCCAAAATAAAACGTAAAGTAATCCACAGTCTCTTCCACCATTATATTATGAGACATACAGTAGACAGCAGAAATAACCACCACCCCACAGCCCTCAACAGTAAAACCGTAACGCTCCCAGTAGCTTTTTAGCTCTAAACAATGTTCCAGGGACCCATTTTTTCCATAGAATAAAATGTGTGTATTTAGTTCAGAAAATATAGCATAGATTTGCTTCAAATTTCACTACCAAATCAAAAAAAAAAAAAATGAAATCTTATTGTGAACCAAATATGATCGTCTCTGGAGTTGAGAAGCTTCCTGTTTTCATGATTATTTGAACAAATTTAATGAATGAACACATGCCATTTTAAGAGCCTGGTGCTACTAATTCACTTTAATCCTTTTCATAAAGCAATAAACGAAGGATGATCCAGATTCACATTTCAGCATTTCAGCTGGATTAAAAAGCTTCTCTATATTCAGGAAATATTTCATATTTCAGCAGTGGGTCTCAAGGGGTGGGTCAGAACCCCAAGTGGGTTGCGGAGCCATTTTCAGTGGGTAACAAATATGTGCCTCGGATTTTTATTTACATTACATAAATGTGATTGGTTATAAGGAATGTCATGTTGTTGTTTTTTTTATTTTTATGACAAAGCAGGCGGGGGATTGAGATTGAGAACTAGTTGAGAGCGGCTGCTCAGGCTAGTCTCTTTATCTGGAAGATTTTTCCAGAACTGTGCGGCATGATAATAACATGCTGCTTCTCCATGTTTTAGAATAGAATGGAATGTTTATTGCCTTTGAGCTGGTGTATAACATTCGGTTTCACTCAGTTTTGCAATGTCTTTTAAATGTTCAAAAGCAAGTCTTAATGGTGAGGCTATATTGTTTAGAACGTACGGACTTGATAAAACAAACTGCTGATGAAATCTTTTTAGAAACAAATTGAGTAAATTATGTGAGTGAGCCCAGGACCTTGCTTGGTGAAGAGGAAAGTACTTTGTTTTTACAGTAACTGTGACATTTTTATTTGTTTCCATGATAATAGCATGGCTTTTCGGACAGCAGCACAGACATTTCTCTGTCTGTCTCGTTGCCATTGTTATAAGTGCATTCAATATTGAAGTAGCTCTAGTAATGAAACAAATTAGTAAATCATAAAAAAACACATGAACTATACATGAGCTTCAAAGGTTTATAAAAGCATTGAAATGTATGCTTATCATTGTGAGAATATTAACAGAGATTTCCAAAAGGACAAGAATATGATTATAACATGTTAGAGAAAGTACAGAAATAGGTGGGAAAATTATCATAATTGAGTAAGAAATGTTTCTTGCTAAACATTTCTGCAAGAATTTCATTCTGTAGTATGTATAATGCCAGCACCTGTAATCTAACTGACTGTATTGTCTTTAAATGTACATGTGACACTGCTGTCTTTAACAAACACTTCAGGCAGTGTCAAACAGCAGCGTGTCAGTGATATTATAGTGAGTCCTCATGCTGCTGCTTTACCCTGACTCATCACATGGCAATACTTTCCTCTGGTCTTAATCCAGATCATCCTGTGTTGTCCTCCTTGCTCAATTACATTTTTGG
Source organism: Symphodus melops (assembly GCF_947650265.1). Classification (NCBI taxonomy): domain Eukaryota; kingdom Metazoa; phylum Chordata; class Actinopteri; order Labriformes; family Labridae; genus Symphodus; species Symphodus melops. The sequence goes on from NC_136693.1 coordinate 24,086,548, forward strand.
TTGTTTATAGAACAGTCTTTTTCATTTTTGAGTGGAGCACAACAGAATCAAACAAACACGTTCAGCTTGCTGTTCTCAACTTTGTGTGTCATTTTAGTTGTCCTCTTTAATATAATTGATTATGTGCTTTATTAGGTCAAGTTTACAGATCTCTAGATATTTTATGGGTTTAAATATACGTACGTAAAGTAAGAGTAAGAGTATGCCCAGTAAGTTTAACTTCAGTACACAACCTCTGCATCATAATGTAATTATTATTTCAGCATCCATTTATTTTCTTTCTTTTTTTTTGGGGGGGGGGGTTAGAATGCATCCATAAACAAGAATATGATAACATTTGATTTATCACTTAAAATGGAGATCATTAACAGGATTACAAAAAAAAGTCAAGTGTCTTTCCCATTTAAACATTTTTAAAATAAAACATTTGTCATTTTTAATAAAAAGAGGTGGGAGATTAAAGGATTTAACTTTATATTTGTAATGCATGCGTGCATTCGAATGTTGTATTTCTCGAGAGGAACATTCCTGAGGTGAACTTGAATATTTTCACGTCATAGTTTTTGAATGGAGGCTGCAGCTGTCAGTCACACACACAGACAGTTTTCAGTTGACAGAGATGAGTTTAAATATATAACTCAGTGTTTGACAGCAGATGAAGGATAAAACCTTAAACCTCAAAATATCACTTTCATTGGATACCTTGAAAGGTGGGGGAAGCTTGGAAATCCAGGCCCTCTTCACTTTCCTGCCAGTCATCTGACTAAGAGGCTGTCACAGTTAATACTGGAGAGGAGGGTGGATCAGGCTGACAGGAGAAGTGGAGAGTTTTCACATTTTCATTTCAAGGTTCAAGGTTCAAGGTTCTTTATTTGTCAATTCCAAAATATGTCAGACATACAGTGAAATCAAAATTACGTTTCCCCCCTCCCCACGGTGCAATGTAGATAAGAAAAAGGTAAATAAAATAAAACAAGAAAAAAGAGGTAAAAAGATGTAAAAAGATAAATAAATAATATTTACATTAATAAACCTAAATGTGCAAAAGTATTAAGTTAAATAAAATGGAGTATAGAACCAGATTATAAGAAAGGTGAACTTGTGAATGCGTGCAATGTGCAATAAGTGACCAGGGTTCTGTTTCAATGTTCAAACAGGAGGAGGTTCCAGTGATTCAGTGTTCATGGGGGCAGAGGGGAGAGAGTTCAGCTTCCTGACAGCTTGGTGGAAGAAGCTGTTTCTCAGTCTGGTAGAGCCGGCCCGCAGGCTGCGGTACCGTCTCCCCGATGGCAGGAGGCTGAAGAGGCTGTGTGAGGGGTGGGTGGGGTCACTCACAATGTGGGTTGCTTTGCGGGTGAGGCGGGTGCCGTAGAGGTCCAGAAGAGAGGGGAGCGGGACACCGATGATCCGTTCAGCCGCCTTCACTGTGCGCTGCAGGGTCTTGTGGTTGGCAGCAGTGCAGCTCCCCAGCCACACAGTGATGCAGCTGGTCAGGATGCTCTCGATGGTGCCTCTGTAGAAGGAGTACATGATGGGTCGGGATGCTCGTGCTCTCTTCAGCTTACGGAGGAAGTAGAGGCGCTGCTGGGACTTCTTGGCCAGTGATGTGGTGTTGGCTGTCCAGGAGAGATCCTCACTGATGTGGACCCCCAGGAACTTGGTGCTGCTCACTCTCTCCACAGGAGCACCGTCGATGGTCAGGGGGGGTTTGGGAGTGGGGGCCCTCCGGAAGTCGACAACAACCTCCTTGGTCTTGTCAATATTCAGGAAGAGGTTGTTGTTTTTGCACCACGTGGCCCACCTCCATCCTGTAGTGCGTCTCATCGTTGTTGGAGATGAGACCGACCACTGTTGTGTCGTCCGCAAACTTCACAATGTGGTTGCTGCTGAAGGATGGAGTGCAGTCGTGGGTCAGCAGCGTGAAGAGCAGGGGGCTGAGCACACAGCCTTGGGGGGCCCCAGTGCTCAGGATGGTGGTTTTTGATGCGTTGCCGCCCACCCGCACAGTCTGAGGCCTCTCGCTGAGGAAGTCCAGCAGCCAGTTGCACAGGGAAGTGCTGAGCCCCAGCTGGTCCAGTTTGCCGATCAGCTGCTGAGGGATGATGGTGTTGAATGCTTTCTCAGTTGACATTGAGATACCGGTACAGAGAGATGTTTTTTTGACCATTCATTTCAACTCATGTGTTAACAAACAAACTTTATTCATTACTTTCTGTAAAGTTTTTGTCCCTGTCTGATTTTACACACTCATACAGTCAAGAAAATGTTCAATGTTAAAGAGAAAGAGAAAGGAGTGAAACTGAGCAAGGTGAAGCCATAAACCTACATACAGTATGTATAAAAAAACATACACTTATATATAACGTAACGCTATATAACGTGTGTATATATATATAAAACCACATAGTGTATGTGTATGTATATAAATATATTGATAAATATATAATATAATAATTATAAAAATGTGTGTGTGTGTGTGTGTATATATATATATGTGTATATATATATGTGTGTGTGTATATATATATATATATATATATATATATATTACCACAACACCTGCACTGAAATAAAATGTTTTAAAATGCAGTTTAGATTTCACATGTAAGGGGATACGTAGTCTTTTGGCTCAACAGCAAAAAAAATTCATTAGAATATGGAATCAGAAAGGACTGTGCAAGAAACTGAGTCCCTGAAAAAAGAGAAGCACACTAATTTGAAGGAAAGTCTATTTTGCTTTGAAGGAAATAACTACGAGTGGTCAACTACAAGGCCATCATTGGTTTGTGCCATCCAGACGGGGTATGGATCCATTCTTACATTCTATGATGAGACTGTGTTTGAGCTCTTCTTCTCTGTCCTCAGAGAACATTACATCAAGCGAAAGGCTTGATACTGAGATGATAATCATGAGTTACAAAAGGAAAATGATGGGGGGTGGTTGCACTGGGAACTACACAACATTAAGATACATGAAGTAAGAACACAATGAATTAGGGTTGCTTGCAGAAGATACAAGATATGTCATGATTTGTGTTAGTCTACAGCCTTGGCTTTCAAAAACTGAGCCGTGCTGACAGAAACAATGATGTCTCAGCAGCAGCAGTGACAGTGAGGGTGCCTGAGTGCTGCTGAAGCAGTTGTGAGCTGTGCGAGTCTGTTTCAGACACACCAACACTTCAGATCGCCTTCATCTTTAGTCACAGTCCAGAGATTAGAGCTCAGCTGGAAGGATGTAATCCATTCAGATAAACCACTGTGTTCTGCAGATGTCATGTTGATGTCCCTGAGTGTCTTTTTAAGTGAGAGCTGTATTACTGGTGGAAGGGCTGCAGCCCCCTGCACTGCCTTGTTGTTGCTGGATAACAGAGGTCACGTTGAATGAAATTCAAGAAAATGTTACAGGCTCAGCTGACACAGTAATGGTTTTTCACTTCCGTCCCATCAATCTACCATACACCCATCCCATTGCAATCCTGGGCTAGAATGACATTTGGCAACATAACAAAGCTATATATTTTCAGCTGCTTTTCCACCCCACCTACTTTAAAAGTGTGTCTCGTAGGGCCGCTCGTCCCCTCTGGTGTCACTGGTGTAATATGAATGAAATTAATGAAGTTACATTACAGTTTTACATACAGCATACAGTGTCGCACCTCTCACCTCACATCGTACCTCTTGACTTTCATTAACTTACTCTCTGGGGCATACTAACTTTTTTAGCATGCCCCAGAGCTCCCTCAGTCATGCAGACAGATCATGTTTTTAACTTTTGTGTTGCAACTTTGCCTTTTCTGCATCAGCACTGTTGGATTGATGCAACAGCTGCTCCCCATGACCATGCACTGACATATGTCATGCACGTTTAACCAGCAGACAGACACAAAGCCTGATAGATACAACAGCCTTTATTCACATAATTGTGTGTGCACATATAACTTGTCTACCCGTCCACTCCTTTTTACTTTTTTTCCCTTTCCCATCCCTATCCCCTGCTGAGTGGTAAAATTAAATCTGGTCCTGCAGGAATCCTGAAGTCCTGGGACACCTCAACAAATATAAAATATAGCCTCTATAACAGAAAAACATTTATGGAATAATACTAATGCATTGTTTTGGCAAAGGAAAAAAAAGTGTTGTAAATGCTTGAATAATGTATTCCAATCTCTTCGGGTGCACTCACACCTGAGTGCACCTGAGTTCTGTCCTGTGCCCAAGCGCTCAATCAACACTCCTGTGGGTGATCAGAATCAAGAACTAAGCCAGTCATGTTCAGGACATGTCACACATGTGAACACAGCTTTATTTCCTCTTTTCTCTGTCTCTCTCTCCTGCAGGCTATGTACTGATAAACTTCATGGACCCCCTCCTCTGCATCTCTGTCCTGCTGCTGCATGAGCTTCTGACCCTCCTTCTGGCCCACTGAACAGAAATCAACCAAACGTGTCAACTTGCAACCCTCTCACTTTTATACCAAAAAGAAACAAAGCGGCCGCAGGCAGCTATACACGCCACTGCAGGGAGTTAAAGAGAGGGACGGAGGAGACTGATGCAAGACTCCTACAGCGTGAGTAGGAGTAGGACGAGGTGAAGGAGAAATGATGGAGTGTCAGTCCTGACCCACACACACACACACAGCCAATACAGAGCGGCCACAAAGGTGTCTAACCCGCTTCATGCACGGCCTCCTCAGACACTATAAACTCACCATTCTTCTTCTTCTTCTGCAGCGTTTCACTGTGAATTCTTTACAGATCACCTCAGTGTGAGTCCTGCTGCTTATACTTACACCGTCACTGAGGAGGAGGGTGATTCAAATCGTCAGTCATTCTTTTCTGTACACATCTCATTTTACAGAGCTACCCTTCAAGTATACTGTTTGTCTGACCTATGCCAGGTCCACCTCATTGTACACAAACACCAACACACCTATCATACCTCTGTTCTTCATAGCTGAGTCCAAACATTTACACAAGGAGTAATAAACTGACATATATTTTGATGAAGATAAGACACATCTTACCATCCGTGTTGTTCATCACCTCCAATAATGTTTATTTTTATTAAATCTGTGGTGACTTTTCATTTCTATGAGACAGAACTTTCCCACAGCAGTTCAGAAGAAGTTTATTGTTTTTGTAATAAAAGGTAGATTTAACACCTGTCCTATGTTTGATGTTTTCTTTTTACAGTAGCAGAAGCACTTTAAAGGGCTGCAGGTTAATTGTGTTTACATTGTTAACACTCAAATAAGTTGGAAAACGGCTGTTGACAAGTCTAACACTTGATTTAATATGTTTTATAACACAAGGCTGGAGCCCCGGAAGTCACAAACACACAAGAGGTAAGAAAGACAGTTTTTACAGCATACATTAACATGTTTAGAGCCTGGTGAAAAAAAACAACCCAAACTAGGTCTGATTGGTTATTGTCATTATGGGCACAAACTATGCGGGTGTGAATCTTTTTTAAGCGATTCTGTTTTGATTTTGATATGTTAGGGGTGTAGCTGACTTCCTCTGGCACTACATCATAGCGTTTGTTCTTTTACATTGTCCTTTAGTTGACAGCCTATTGTGTCTTTATTATATAACATGTTGTAACATAGATAGATAGATAGATAGATAGATAGATAGATAGATAGATAGATAGATAGATAGATAGATAGATAGATAGATAGATAGATAGATAGATAGATAGATAGATAGATAGATAGATAGATAGATAGATAGATAGATAGATAGATAGATAGATAGATAGATAGAAAAAAGGAAGGACACAAAAGGAAACAATGTCAGTAAGTGCAAATGATCAGCTTTCAGTCCGATCACACGCATAGGTGTTGACAGGCACTTCCAGAGGCAAAGCACAACATTGACAGCTGATCTTGAGTTGTAATCAGCATCAAAACCATCCTAAAATTCTCTCATTATCACTGTCTTCATCAATGATATCATTAAGTGTGTTGGTATTCATGAAAGAGCTGGGTCTTTACATTTTTATCAAAGGTGCAAGGAAACTCTGCAGATTGAATGTGGAAGTTGATTCCCCCCAGGGTGCAACAGAGGAGAAAAGTCTAGATGGACACCTAAGACCCTGATGTGAAGGACGGGACTGTAGATCTCGATGAAAGGGCTTAGTTCAGGAAGCGTCATTTTTGTTGCAGTTTTGTAAGCGAGCAGAAGAGTTTTACATTAGATGCAAGCAGTTACTGGAGCCATTGTAGGGAGAGGAACAGCAGTGACGTTTGCTCTTTTCTGTATGTTCAATACCTGCTAATTTGTGTTGGATAATCTGCAAGGGTGGGATAGTGCAAACCACTCAAACCACTGCACTCAGATCTTAGAAGTTCAGTTAAGTTCGCTAAATTAAGATAATTTAATTTCTCTCTGCTTTTTAAGGTGACCTTGAGTATTGAATGGTGCCTTTAAATAAAATGCATTATTATTTGTATTATTTACCAGGTTGGATCACTTTATTGATAAAAAAATTCTATACCACAATATTTACCTAATATTGAACAGGTCGGAAATATACTTGGGTGGCCATAAATTTTCTTGGGCGGCCTGCCTACATGTCGGAAATGACGTCATTCATGTCAGTCATACATGATGCCCACTTTAAGATTTTGAAAATTTAAAGAAATTTTGATGAATTGTACAAACATAAATGAATAAAATAGATTGAGATTTCAGCAGGCAGCTGCCTGCAGCATGACACTAAAACTCCATTTCCACTTTTCCTGATCCAGCCCTCAGATTATTTTGCATCCAGAGAACAAACATGATGTCAGAGAGAGAGAGAGAGAGAGAGAGAGAGAGAGAGAGAGCAGAGTTGCTGCTGAATTAATCTCATCTCACGGAGGCTGAGTGAAGGCCAGAGGATGTGACTAACCTGGAGCTTATATAAGCCTCAGTGTGTCCTGGTAGATACCATCCGTCAACACCTGAGGAGCATTTTTACCTCATCTCACCTGTGTGTTGCTAAAAATAAAACCTAAAACACATACAATTGCCCCGGGAGAGACAGCCATTCACACTGGTTTATTGTTTAAAATAAACCCAACAGTTCCTCTTTTTGAAACTTTTAACAGTGTTGCTCCATACGAACAGACAGGACACGCTTATGTGTTTGTTGCAGTAATAATTCAATATCAATCAAATAAGATGGACAAGAATTTAGGAGATGAAGCTTACCTGCAAACCAAAACATTGTTTTATGAGATGATTAATGAAGCGAATACAAGGTCAGTTTGTTTTTCATATTGTGTTGTAAGATTTCAACAATGGCAAAGCTACACACACGGTAAAGATGTTCTGTCTCTCTTAGATTAGGCATTTTATGTAACAACTTAATCTCATCCTTAGCCTTCTCTATGAGTCTACAATAACGGACCAGAACCCTACCTGCACTCTTCATCTTTTAAAATGATGTAGTGATGAATCAGAGTGAACTATGACTCCGGAATAAATGCATAGATTTCTTGCCATCCCAAAACCTACAAAACAACCTCATATGTACAGGTTTTGTTATAATTCAATGTTTGGCCAATTTTCTTTTTAAAAGGGTTAGATTCCTATGGGTCCCAAATGTGGAATAAAAAGCCTTCCTTGGCCAGTTTCCCACCCAAAACCGGGACAAATCTGCAGGGATTAATTCAATTTCAATTTAATCAAAATCATTAAGAGAGATCATTACAACAACATGACGGATGGTGGCGGACATGTGTGACAATGTATTTTACATATTTACCTGAAATACCTCTAAAGTCAGGGTCTTTAGTTTGTATCACAATTACTAACTTGGATGTCATTGGCACCAAACTGTTTCCATGGTCCAGGTAAAACAAGGAAAGACACGTGTTTAAAGGGGACATTTTACAGTAGGACTATGAGGACAAAGTACAACATTGCGTAACTGCTTGAACTCTGTGAACCTGGCAGAACCACTGATTAACATTGGCTTTTACCTTTGTGTTGTAGTGTGACTCATGGTCAAACATTGAAATACTTTCTGCAGACTTGTAGTTACAGAATGGATCTTTAATAAAAGGTAGGAATTTGTTGATTTAATTGCAACAAATTCTTCCCTCTGAAATAGGATGGTACCTTGCGGTGTCTGAGACAGAACGCAAAAAGAGCCAACAATAACAAGCAGAAACAACGGTCTACAACACATGAAGCCATAAACAAAAGACCAGCATCTAATCATAATCACAAATAATGATGAAACAACTTCACATTGAAGTTTTTATCCAGCATCTGTCAGTTTCAGTGGAAACTATTTTTGAGCTATATGTGACCTGCTGATCTCACCCTATCCTTCATCCTCGCAAACCACCTTGTTCTTATATTATATGTTTTTTTAAGAATTATTTTTTGGGCTTTTGCCTTTATTGGAGAGAAAGTAGATACGGTCGGAAATCAGGGAGAGAGATAGAGAGAGAGGATGACATGCGGGAGGGAGGCCACAGGCTGGGGTCAAACCCAGGCCGCCCACGTGAGGACTGTAGCCTGAATATGGTGCTGCCACTGCGCTATCTGTGCCTCCAACCTTGTTCTTATTAATAGCAATATCCTTCTATATTGATAGTCAAAGTGAGCTTTGAGAGTCTGGCCGTTATGCATGGACGCAGAAAGTTTTTAGTTAACTTCATCTGGCTGTAGCTGAGATAGCAGCTGTGAGAGATTGACATCGTTACCATTTGTCCCAAAGTGAGCCCTTAAGGCAACAGTGGGCCAGAGCCAGCCGCAAATGTCTTTCTTGGGACGTCTGGACATTTTTAGCGCCAGAAATGTCTAAAACCTTGTAAAAATGACTTGAAAGCAGAAATAGTCCAACAGCAACAGTTTTTAAAACAGGATTATAATTACCATTTCTAACTCTTTGCCTGTACTCCACCCTATTTGCCTCAGTTTGATCTCCCTGGCTCATTTTGGGTTTGTTTTAACTTACTGTGCTTACTTTGTAAACAATGATGTCAAGACTTCAAAAGACTCTTGTGTATAAAAGTGGATAGCGAATGCATCTGGAAAGCAAATGCGTCGACAGCCATCGACATGATGGCTGTTAGTAACAGATCTTCTTCACGTCTTGAGGAGTTAAAGAGAAACAAAACTGAGCACCTGGGCTACTCTGTCAGGCTGAAACAGTTTGAACCATCTCTCCGCGCCAGCTGCAACATGTGAAAGCCCAACTTCTCAACAACACACTTACCCAGAAGTTGTGATTTGATAAATCAAGGTGACCACTTAAACCTCTGATGGAAGGACAGTTTGTATTAAGGTTGCAAACCCCAAAATGATTATGACCACATATGCATAGTGAAGGAGAATTGTCAAGAGCCCAGATCTTTCTTCATTCACTGCACAGGAAGAATCCCCTACTGCACGTGTTCTACCTGTTGTTGAGCGTGCCAGAGCACAGCAAATTCAAAGTGACGCTGACAACCAGGATGATGAATTTGAGTAAAAAGTAACAAGCGCTCTTTCAAAGTACACACAAGAAATTATGGGACATTTAGAAGAGAATCTGTACAGCCAAAATTTGCTCATGCAGTATTTTTTCTGTCTTCCAGGCCAGTAGCGCTTGGTAATGGTCACCATGTTTGTTACATTGTCAATGTGGTTAAGTTTCAAGATGCTTTCATGCTACTTGGTTAATATCCAACACATGGTTTAACTATGAACAAAATGTGAGCGGGTAGCAGGTGAGAACAATAATTAAAAAAGAAAATCAGAAATGGCAGTTATTAGCAGCATTTTTAACATCTACAGTATAACATTAAGTGGGCATGGGAGCGAGTGAGTGAGAAAGAGAGACAGGATAGGATAGGATAGGATATTACTTTATTGATCCTCAATGGGGAAATTCAGGCGTTACAGCAGCAGCAGTGCAGAATCAAAACAAGAAGTCAAAATTAAAAAAAGTCAAAAGTCAACCGAGTTAAAAACAATAACATAAACATAAATACAATTCCAAGTAGTAAGGGGGGGGGATGTATACAGAGGACTATAGAGAAAAAGAGAGAGAAAGAAAGCACAGCTGTTGGCAAATCATTGACTGCCTATTGATGTCTTGTGTAGATTTTCAGTACTGCCTTTTTTGTAGAGACAGACCGATTGTGCAGCCTACATACTAGACATACTAACATAATAGAGCACTTATTTATCATAATAATGTAATATAACATCAGGTGGACACAGGCTTGATGATCCAGGTATTTTTGGATTCCTACCGGTCGTGTTGTGTACGATTGAATTGAATGGCCTCATTGAATCTCAAGATTAAGACTGAAGAGGAAGATTCACTGCAATAGTTTAAGTAATGCACGGCAGCTGTGGTACTGAACATCTGGCAGAGAATTCTGTGAGTGTGACGAGCTGAAGCTGACACATCTGACAGCCTGCTGGTCTCTGCACAAATCTGATTGGAATTCAGGTTAAACAAGGTCAGAAGGGATAACATAGTGGAGGGAGGGGTACAGGGCCATTTAAACACACACACACACACACACACACACACACAGACACACATTCTCTAACAGACGTGCACATGTGCGTGCATGCAAAAAATGCATGCATTCAATTTGTCACTGATGCATGTATCATGGTGTCCAACACTAGAGCAAACATTTCACACGGTTAACTGTCTGTTGATCTTTTTTCCCTCTCTGTGACCTGATTAGTGTGGTGGAAGGTAAGCCCAACAATGTCGCTCATATTAGTTCCATCCTCCCGTCTGTCGGTGCAATCCTGCTGAATGCTGAAAGCATGTGACTCATTTGCACTTGTTCGTACTCATGACATTGACCAAGCCTAGATTATGCTCAGCCTGCTTACAACAGACATACAGGCAACAACATAATCTCAAGTCCTGTGACAAGCTTAGAGAGAAAAAAGCCGCTGACATGGAAAGAGACATGACCTGCAGGGACAGCATCACAACGCTCGCAGCTACGACCTCTGGGACAATTTAATCAAGAATTGTAAATAACATGTTACATTGATAAGATTTATTATAGTGATGTTGTTACATTGTGTGAATGCTAATGACATCATTTCAATCCAAACACATTTTTATGACCTATTTACGCATGCAGCATTCAAGATCAACCTTCAATCCTTTATGATGGTTTTTGTGTACACTCTCTATACACTTTCACTAGCTTGCTGCAATGAGCATGAAATATGTTGTGATGATTAAATACAAAGTCAAAGCTGCAAATTGTGTCAGGTAACTAAGCATGCATTCTGATACTGATCTGAGCCAAGAGGTCATCAGGTGGCAAGCTGTGGGCCTTGTTTCCATTGCACATATATTTTGGACTATTTGACAATCCATCCTGTCAGAAGATAAGCACTGGCTTATCACGTTTTTTGCAGGTCGATGAGTGTGAAACTAAGTGTTTGATACCGTGCTATGCTGTGACAATGAAATGTCAGTCATCCAACGCCCACAATTCTGGAATGTTGGCCAATAAACAAATGCCTGGCCAAAAGCATCAAGTTCTCCAGCAGTGGGCAACCTTGATGACCTTCCGGTGAAGGGTTGCGATTTTCTCAACTCCACTGTGCACCAGTCAACAGTCTGTAGACTTGGAAGGTCCCACTGTATTATTGGCCTGTGCCAGCCAGTACACAGTCATCAGGACAGCCTTGACTGTCCTTTCAAGCCCTCCATGGACTGCCTAACCTATCATCGGTCATGAGATCCTTGTCATCGAAGAACACATTAAGGACTGGCCTTTATCTGGCTGCATACAGTATGCTGGTGTATGCAGTGTATCTGTAACAAAAAGGATACTTGTTACTCTCCACGCTTGTCTTTCAATAATGACAACATTTGTCTGAAGTACCTGGACATTAAATGTGTTTGGTGACACACAGATTCTGAGTCTCTTGTCTGTGCTTTGCTTCATCCACCTGAGCTGACTTGTTTTGCGTTTTTTGAATAGCTTGAACATGCCATTGTACAGGTTACAGACAAAAAGTGATGTGTGATATGTATTTGTGTTAAGTTATTTAACAGTCAGAACTTTGTTTCATTCTTGCCTCTTTAAAAACACAGGACTGTGTGTCACAGCTTTACTTTTCTTCTTTTGATGTAATCATGTTGTTGTTCCAAGGTGTCTAAAGTGACAGCAGCGAAGGCAGTCATATATTGTAGGTGTGGCAGTCTGACATAGTTCACAATACAATTTGGATCAAGCATTATCTGACACAAGGCCTGATATTCTTAATTAACTCAATGAGCTGACAGGACTCAGCTAGCATGAATAACACTTTTGGATTCAGAAGCTGGCACACTGAATGCTGAATGTCTAAAATAGATCTTTAATTGGCTTTGCTAATGGTAAGTGGCGTTGAGCTTATATAGCGCTTTTTTAGTCTTCTGACTATTTAAAGCACTTTCACACCTACCCATTCACAGTGATGGCAGTGGCTATGTGTATGTTGAACATCAGAGGTAACTAATCCCATTCATACACATTCATACGCCCAAATTGGGAGCAAATTGGGTTTAAGTGACTTGCCCAAGGACACATTGGACATGGAGGAACTGGGGATCGAACCCTTGACCTTACAGTTGAGATGCAACAACTCTGCCAACTAAGCCACAGCCAATGAAATGTAACAATGAAAACTTATTTAGCAGGTTTTTTTTTTTACAGTGGCAGTACATACAGACATACAGGAATAATGATGGTGATTAATATAAATTAATGTGCTCATCATAAATGGCAGCATAACATGTGGCTTTGGAGACAGGGGTAGAGATGGCTCAGCATAGTGTGGCAAACTGGCGAATAAAGCCATAATATGATTATGGAAGCAGAGTCAGAAAAGGTGAGGTGGGTGGTATTTTTTAAAGCGCTATATACAGAATAGGAGACAAACACACACGCGCACACACACACACACACACACACACAGCTGTTGATTGCAGCTACAATGCAGGTAAGCTGAGTGAGGAGGGCAGACTGGAAAGAGGGAATCAAAAGCAATCAGAACTCACAAAAATGAAATAAAACACACACACACACACACACACGTGCTCAATGGATTTGAACTATGCTTGACCGCATGGGTATATATTATAGTGTCTTATATTTTTGGTTAAGCAAGAAATGTTGCACTTTTAAGTGTGAATGAAACAACACTGATAATTACATTTCAAGAATTGTATGGACATATCTTCTTTCCTTTGCTGCCTGAAGTAGATAGAAACAGCTCTTTTATAATTTAAGAATATTTCAACAAATCATACTGTCAACCATTACAGCAAAATGTTTGTTTTATTTCAACATCACAGTTTATTTTCAGTCACTGTGTTGTCAATATCAGATGTGTATTATAACGTCTGATTTGTATTTGCAGTAACTATCATGAAAAATGCCTCTTGAGTTTTAACAGCCCTTTTCCAAATACAAATATCTCTTCTCTTGGAAAATAGCTGTTATTGTTTATACTGCTTTGTCCACACAATAAACCCAACCACACTTCATTTATACATCAACTGTGGTACAAATGAGAACATTTTGGGTCTTTGGTCACAGTGTTGCTTTGGGGCCCTCTTTCACACATTTTTTTTGGGATCCACTCACATATTTTGCTTTAAAATACTTGAGCCTTGATGGGTAAGGATGTGACTGACTGTCAGCTGCAGATCCTTCGGGAGCTGAGGATGTATAATTTGAATTTTTGCATCTTACAAGAGGAGGCTGTGGCTCAGTTGGTACAGTCGGTTGTCTCTCAAATCGAAGATTGGGGGGGATTGATCCCCAGCTCCTTCTGAAACATGTCTGCTGTGCCCTTGGACAGAACACTTTACCCATAATTACTTCTAAGGCTTACTCAGCATGTGTATGAATGTGTTTAAATGAGATTAGTTACTTCTGATGGTCACTCTACTTTGAAACCTTTGCCATTATTGTGTGAAGGTGTGACATGTGGAAGTGCTTTGAGTGGTCAGATGACTATAAAAGTGTTCTACAAGCTCAAGTGGATTTACCATTCAACAATGAGCATCAAGAGTCTCCTTATTATGAATTTGTGGCTCATACAGGCACCGCAATTTAGTGTTTCATTTTCCTTCTGAACGTCCACCTGGTTTGATTAACATGGTCATTTATGTTTCATTTGTGGTCATGGTCATCAATCACAGATCCATCTACTGTAGCATAATAACATCATGACTGGAAAGCACCCTCTTCACGCTGTACACAGACCATTCAATCAAGTAATTTTTAGTATAATCACTGGAGGAGAAAGCGTCAGAGCTGCCCACATTGGGGCTCTGCTTCCTGCTTTCATCACAGTTAGACAAGTTTGTTTTGGGGGTTTGTTATTTTTAGACTCAATTTGTCTTCAGCCTGCCATGCTGTGGCTCCCTTAATTGTGTAAAATGAATCATGTAAAATGATTAAAAGTTTGCCTCAGCCCTTCAGCTTGTTTTTAGCTTGTGAGCCTACAGGGACAGCATGATAACAGCCCTATTTTCTTCTGAAATATCCCCAACCCCTTTTTTTGACATGGATAAAATAAATAAGTCATGACCATTAGATAACAAGACATAAGGATATAAGATATAAGGATTTGCTAAAATAACTTCTGAGAAAAGAGAGAGAGAGAGAGAGAGAGAGAGAGAGAGAGAGAGAGAGAGAGAGAGAGATCCACTGCCTGGAGCAGTGGATCCAAAATATTTCTTAAGGGACCACTGTTTAACCATTGTATAAAACTGACGACCCCCACCGACTCCCACATACAATTACACAAAATTAATACAATTACTACAATTAACCTAAGTGAAATTAATAACTGTAGTTAGTCAGACCATATTCCTGTATATCTTTGGAACAAAAGCCAATGTCTCTTTATGATTTTCAGTTGATTTAACTATCATACATAGGCAACATGTTATTTGTCCAGGCAGCCTGGCTTTTAATGAGATCTCTAAGCCTGTATTTCCTAAGCAAATGATGGGATGTTGGGTGTGATTTTAGTGATGCCAAATGGAAGTGATTGTGGACTTCCAGCTTGTTGTGTGCCTTTGTTATGATGGTAACTACGGTGGAGGAAGTAATCTTTTTTCTTCCTTTTTTCTTAGGAAAAAGTCCCTGGGTTTACCCACCGCCTCAGGGTGTTTAGTAGTCTGGTGTCATTTCTTTTTGAAGGGTTTCATATTTTAATTTGCCAATATCTCACCATAAATGACACAATCAGTTCTGAGTTTGTCCATTTCCTCGATGAAGCCAACCTATCTTAGTGACTCCTCTTTTTGTTTTTGAGAAATTCTGCATTCTCTTCTCCCTGGATTTAATTATATTCCAGAGACATGTATATTTTATTTAAAGGCGATATCAATTTTTACAACCTTAAAATAAAGAGGGCTTGGCAACCTCCTGGGAGGTTTTGGCAACCCCTCCAGGTTGGCAACCACTGCCTTGGCCTTTATGTCGTGCACCTCATGTACAGAGGCTGAAGTCCTCGTTGGAGCTGGTGGGTTTGAATCTGATCTTGACCCTTGAGTGCACGTCATCCCCCTCACTCTGTCCTCAAACATTTTGTGTCTTTCCTCACCTGATCCTTTTCTGGAATGTGAGCAGCTGTAAGCCTACACACGTCACACAACTACAAGAACACTTTGGGAAAAAAGAGTGATAACACTTTGCTTTTTCTTTCTGAGGATGATTTGCAGTTCATTCAGTGCCTGTATTGTCAAAACGTTGATAAAGGGATTAAAAATGCTATTCTGAATCTGTATATTGTGTCTTATTTTTAAACGCTCTGTGTTTTTCTGTGTCTGACTTCCTGTCTGATTAATCATTTTCTGTCGAGCTTGACGTATGCCTGCAGTGTTTTTGCAGCAGAGCAGAGCGTAATTGCACTGGTGGCAAGCTGCACAAACGTACTGCGGTGCTCGCTGTGGAAACACAATCATTGACTAGAGTGACACGCGCTGATGAACTGCAGTGAGCACGGAGTATGTTGAAATTGGGGATTATTCTGTTGCCAGACACAAGCATCACCATCTCTGAGCCCATTCATTAATGTGCACATTACATGGGTAGACTTTCTGCTCCTGTTTTTGACTTGGAATTATTACAAAAGGTTAAAAAGGGTTAACATGTTGTCATCATCATCATTCATTTTTCAGGCTACCAGGGACTACCAAGAGTTTTATCTTTAAACTGGTACGATAAAATGCTGACTCATGGGCTATCCTGATCACCAGTGTAGCCTCCACCATCACTCACTGCACCAGACCTCACACAATTACACATTTCCCCTCACTTATTGTGTAATGCAAGTGGTCACTTTTCTGCATTGAGCCTGCTGGGATACTAGTCAACATGGACCAGGCTGGCATAGCCACTTTTTCATTGCTTTTCTTTCTCATTAAGCCATAATACTGCATTTAAATAAAACAGCTGTATACTGTTAAAGGGATACTTCACCCATTAGCATGAAGCTTTGTATCATTAGAAACATGGTAGTAGTTGAATGGTCGTGAATCCAACCCTCATTTTGCCCTGAGACGAGAAAAATATGTTTTTCTTTGCCTGGAAGTTTTCTTCATGTGATGCAATATGACGCTTTTTGCATCACGTGAAGAAAACTTTCAAGCAAAGAAAAGCACATTTTTCTCGTCTGAGGACAAAATGAGGGCTGGATTCATGACCATTCAACACTACTACCATGTTTCAAACTTGATGGTTCCATGAAAGACAGTGAACCCCGGACATTTTCGTGATTTTATAAAAAACTCCCGGACGCCCCGGACAGGACATAAAAAGAGGACATGTCCGGGCAAAAGAGGACGTTTGGTCACTCTAACAAAACACACATTTTTCAAAGAACTACCTGGGACTGAACATGTGGAACACAATGGAAACCATCACAACCTCTGAGGGACATCCACAAACAGACTGCGCCTTTTACAAGTGTTTTATATTTGTGATTTTCTGGTTCATGGATGTCATCAATTGTTAGATCTAGCATAACATTACAGCTAGCTAGCATGTACTAAGTCAATACATCATACATCTAATCCAGAAACAGTTTTAGGTCAGTTGTTTAGAATAGTTTTTCCACTAAACATTTTACTACTTTTTAAAAATGAAGGCATTAGACGTCTGTACTTTAAATGTGTTATATTAGTGGCAGTTACTCAGTCAGCAGGGAGTTGGGTTGGGAACAGGGCAGTCACCGGTTTAAGTCTTGCTATGTATTAAAATATGGAAATTGGTTTGGTACCTGGAGAGATGCCAATTCACTTCCTAGATTACTTTTGTAGAATCCTAGGGGCAGCTGGGGGATTGAAAAGACAAAATATATTTTCATCAATAAAGAAAATGTTGTGAACCTTTCTACAAAGCAGCAGTGAAACAAAACTGTCTGTGTGGGCAGCCAAAGGGTCACAATGAGGCAAAGGCAGGGAGGGAGAATTTCACATCCTACTTTTCCTCTTCAGCTGCTGCAGTGACTTGGCAGACATCCATGGAGCCCAACGCCATAATCTCCTTCCCGCTCTTTTCAGAACCCTCTAAAACTGTAATGACTCTGAATCCTTTATCTGAAAGATAAATCTGTGAAAAAAAAGTATGGGCTTCATTCGTCACCCTTTGTCATGAATTGATATCTGATCCTTGGCTTCTTCTCATGCTGTGAGTTTTTCTGGAAAGTGAGCAGATTTTCTACCAGGACCTTTTAATCCTCCTAAAAATCTCCTCATGTTGTTGAGCGTTTACAGGCCTTATTGTCACTTTTAATCCTCCTTCTGGAACCAACCGTCTCAGTGATGTAAGAGGCTTCATCTTCTTCAGCCTGTCTGTTTAGGACACTCAGGATGCAGTCTTGTTGGTTTGATGCTAGAGCAGAGGACTCAGTGTCAGAATGGATCACTGGGCAGTGAACAATAAGTCAATAGTACTAATGAATCAAGCTTATCCAGCACATAAGGACAGGAATTATAATGTAATTCATATGAATGAATCTTCTCATAATTACTGGCAGCATAAGGTATGGCTATTTGATTTCTTTAATTTTAAATAATAATACAGATGGCTCAGAGCATGGCAAAGTTTGACAAAATAATTCATTAATTACACACTATTGAGGCTAAAGTTGGAGTGGGTGATAAGCACTGTGTGTGTGAGTCTGTGTGAGTATGCATGCGCACGCACACACACACACACACACACACACACGCATACACACTGCTCTCTTCACAACAATTCCTAAGTGGAATGGAGATGGGAATGCAAAAACACTTTGAAAATGTTGTAAGTAACCTATTGTAGTTTTATAACCAATTAACTTATCTTAACCTGCTCTTCTTTTCAGTTAACAAGACGCTGGTTGAAACAAATGCTTTCACAAGTTCCACACTTCAGTTGCAGGGAGAATCACCAATAAATGTTTTGCGTTTTTTTTAGGTGTAATGTGTGGAATATGTGCTGATTGGGTAGTTTTATTATTTTACGTTGTTTAGGTGTAAGTGTGGAAACTGCAGCTATATATACCTACTAAGGCAGACGCCTTGTGCTGCAGAAAACTATGATAACTTACAAGTCGGATATAGCAAAAGTAACGTGTTTGTATCAAGCCTTTTGATCAAAAAACAGTCACTATTATTGTGTTGAAAAATAGGTTAGCCTCTTCCAGTTTTCCATCCAAAATATTTATATCTTACCCTTGGCTTCACAAAGTTTGGCTTAATTACAATATAATTAGTGACCACAGATGTTTTCAGTACAATAGAATAAAATAAAATTGAAATTAGTACTGTACTTTGTTTATTAAAGCCACTCACCTTGTACTGCATTGTAAATCATCCCCATGCTGTGATTGTGATTGCTGTCGTTCTCATTGATTGGCTGTCCTGTAGAGGTTGTTGCTTGATCACATTCAGCGTTTTGGTAGTGAAGCATCAAAGACAGCAACAAGCTACAATAGAAAAAGCATTAAACAGCAAATATACAGTACATTGACATCACAGTTTTCTGATAGTCTTGGTCAGATATTAGCAGTTGGAAAATGTTTAAGGTGTGTGTGCGTACCATTTCTTATCATCTACCATAGTCCCGTTACTCGTCCCTTAAGCAGCGTTTCCACACAGCAGTCCGGTACGGATTCGTACGGTTTGATTCAATTAAGCCCGATCCCGTTTGCGTTTCCACAGCCACCCGTGCCCTCTTTGGTAGGCGGCGTGTAAGCCGGATGCCGATAGCCGCTATGTAAATAGCGTCATGATAGCAGCTACCCGCTAACTAATAAATTCAACAAAGGAGAAAAATGTACACAAACAAAATTGGAATTTTCGGCATGGGAGCTACTTATAAAATGACCATGTCAAAATGATCTCCCTAATATAAACGTGCAAAATATATATTTATTTAGAATTTAGCTCTGTAGCTGTATATTAAGTGTTTGGTAGGTTATGGTGTGTGTGAGGGAGAGAGAGAGAAAGAGAGAGAGAGAGAGAGAGAGAATGACTGTGGTCTTTGTTTGTAACTGGGTCCTGGTCTTCATGTCTCTCTCCTGTTTCATCCTCTGTTGAATTTTTAAAATCAAAAGTCCAAGTGAGTCATGATTACTGATTACTTTAACTGTAATGCCATGTTTAGTTACATTATTACTTATCCATCCAAATAATATTATTGATGGATAATTCATACTGTGACTGAACATGGCCTTGAAATATTCTGATTCATTGCATGTCCTTTCGTTTTCCAGCCTAGGCTACATTTACGTCTCTATTTTTTATTTGTCTCATCTGTAGGCTCCTTCACTATGTTTCTGTTTATCTTGGCTTATTACAGTTCTCACCTTTCAGAAAATACAGAGAAGCATTGTTTCAGAGAAGGCTGTGTGCCGCAAGGAGAAATACAGACGTAAACAATCAGTTGTGTATTACAGTCAATAGGTTAAACACGTCAGAGTTTTGTTTGCCGATGTAACATGGGAAGTGACGATTCTTTCAACCAATCAGTGGACTGCGGTGTTTAGCTCCACTTTTTCGGGTCGGCTCGACATTCTTGGCACCCCAAAAAAAGTGTCCCAAGAAGTGGGACGGTACGGATCGGTTATTTGGGAATATTTCCTGGGATTAGTCTATGGAAATGCCGCACCGAGACGAACCGAGCCAAACCACTTTTGAAAGATTTTGAAAGTAGCATCCTCTCCATTGTCCATATTCACCCACCCCTCCCCTCTTTGCTCCCTCAAAAGCACTAGCACTATTGGTCCAGAGCTACCAAGATTTGTTCTTGAGCTGAATAGCGGGCTTCCTGCTTTGAGTGTGGGCTCATGCATGCATGGGGTAGAGAGGCTTGATTGGTTTAAAAAAGGTGTACCGCGTGCTGACATTGGTCGAAGTTTTTATGTGTTTACAATTGCTACAGATGACAGATATTTTTCATTTTCATTGAATTATTTATTACTGTCAGGACCGAAACACAATTTCAACCAAAATCTTTGGTAAAACACAAATCATGGTACCGATCTAAGTTAAGATCAAACTGTGACCTGGTTGGCCTTAAGTAGCTAAAAACAGCAGGAAAGTTCATCCAGACACGGAAGAGGGGGATCACCTGTCTTACAGGTGATTGTATGAACCCAAATATACAGTACATGGTAAATGGAGTTCAGCTTATATATCGGGGCTTAATGACTACTTTGACATCTTATATCACATTCATTCACACATTGATATATTGGGAAACCATATATAACTGATCCCATTTTTATAGACGCAATTAGGGATTACACATCTTACCCAAGGACACATCACATAGGACATGTTGTTTTGGCTGGGGGTCAAATCCTCGACCTTCCAGTTGAGACATGACAACTCTACCACTGAGACCCTAAATAAATGAGCATCATGTTTTGCAAGCGAGAGAAATCTTAATGACATTACCCTCCTAGAAACTGACAGCATTAAAAGCAGATCATGAAACACCTCCATCTCTTCTCGGAGTGTTCTATGCTATTTCTATATTGGACGTCCATAATTTCGTCAGGATGATTAGGTTTGCGATGACAGGAGATGGGCTGTACATATGAAACACATTAGGCAGAAGAGGCCTGTGACTGCCCTCTGAAATTACAGAGACCACCTCGGTCCAATGAAAACACTTTCTGAAGAGCACTAATTACATTTTGACACAATAAGGGATCCATGAAAGAAGACAAATGAGAACCTTTCAATTTGCTTTTATTTTTCCCCTGACCTGACTCGGTCCAGCATTTTAATCTCCTCTCCAAAAGGGATTTAGGGAAAGTGAATTTAGCACAATGTTGGGCTGATTTGATAAAGTGAAAGCATTCTAAATGTAAATGCCAGAGAGTTGGATTATCAGAGGTGTGGGCCATCCAGGTTGAATTAGTTTGGGATGCTGAGGGGTTGACAGTAATGTCAGAGAGAGAGTGTTTGTCCTCAGGCATGAGCAACTATGATAAAAACGCATCATAGTGGACACTCAGGGGCATTTGTAAAATATGATACCGGCTAATGCTGTCCTGCAGTAAATCGAGACTCATGGTGTTCCAATGAGAGAAATGCTGACTCATCTGTGTGCTCATTGTGTGCTGTGCCAATACTTTTTAGCTTCAAATATCTGAACAAATCTAATTTCGAAAAGACAAATGAGAAAAAAAACAGACTATAAAGATAGTCACGGGTACGCACCAGAAACACAGAGAAGCAACTCCAGTAAGAGACCGTAGCAAAGGGAATAATTTGCTTTGTTTGCATGTTGCTTAACCAAGTCAGGAAGCACTAAATCAGCAGGCTGCTCATGCAGACAAGGCTAGCACAATTCAAGTTATTAACAGTCGTAAATGGCGTTGCAATATTACTGCTGGTTACTAGTAAAAGAAACATGGATTTCCATGACAACTACAGTTTTAGGAAGACAGAGCATCCCATTCAGAGTACACAATGAGACATTGCCCATCCCAGCTATGGCATATAATCTATGCCATAGATGATGGCCTCAGGAAGAAGCACATCCAGGACAAAGGGGATTTCACCATGGAATTTGCGAGAATCAAGGAAACTTCTGGGAATTCATAAAGCTCCTCAAACAGTTTGACCTTTTGACCAGAAAACTCTTTTTTACAGAATTATACCCTGCCTTCCCATGCATCATGCCTGTTCCATTTCTCCCAAAATAAAATGATATCCTCCATTTCAAACCAAATTACAGAAGATAAAGTAATCAGTAAAAGGCCTTTTTTGAAACACACCTCAAGTTTTTCGTAATCACCTCGCCAAAAAAAATTAAAGACATTTTTTTAAAACAACATCCCTCATGTTATCATACAATAAACAGTAAAAAAAAAGTGAATCTCATTTTCAATTTAGTCTAGATGACAAAGCAAACAAACTCAGTCTTCTGTGGGATGACATTAAAGGGATACTTCACCCATTTACATGAAGCTTTGTATCATTAGAAACATGGTAGTAGTGTTGAATGGTCGTGAATCCAACCCTCATTTTGCCCTGAGACGAGAAAGATATGTTTTTCTTTGCCTGGAAGTTTTCTTCATGTGATGCAATATGACGCTTTTTGCATCACCTAGCCTGCAGTTTAAAATTGAAAAATACAATTTACTGTACTGTCAGAGCTGTATCAGGTCTGACTGACATCAGCAACAGTGAATTAACATTACACATTAACAAAGTAATTACAGAAATTCTATGACAATTTCCTTCAGGAAAGAATCGTCAAATAAATCATTGCACGTCGAGAACAGGTCTACAAAATATCCCGTATCTATTACAATTTCTAAAACAGAAGTACAGTTCTCTAGTTTTATTTCCATGGGAATTTCACTCGACTTTCTATGACCTAATCTATTAATTTCATTCCAAAACTGTTTGGGATTGTGGGATTTTAGGTGATCAATGCAAATAAATAAATAAATAAATGGATGTGCAATGAAAGACCTCTATTAAACTTTCATTTCACAGTGCACAACCTCTGTTCAAATTTGATTTGTGCTTCTTTGAATTCCATCCTTAGTCTGACTTTCAGGTTTTTATTCTCACATCTTAGACAGATTTTCTCTGCTGTTCTTGAATTTTCTCACAGCAACTCCTGATTTCAGAAGGGTTTTGGAAGATTTTCTAAATTAATTCTTTCTGTTAAGTTTCCCCTTTACTCCTTGATTTAATTCTATATAGATATTTCCACACACTTTATCATACCAATTATCCATGTCTTGTTGGTTTGTTTTTAATGTACTGTAGTTGCTAAGTAAAGTCACATAAAATATTTTTAGATGGGCTTGATGAGAAAAACAAGTCAGGGGGTTGCTTTCGTATTTTCCTTTTACACCTACCTGGTAAATGTGGATCTAATTTAACATAGTAAGGTGTAACTAGAAATTTTAGCATCAGTTAAGGTAATCTATATCACCCAGTAAACAAAAACCTTCCTTTAAACTCTCTAGTAACTCATTAGATGTGAAAACACAAAATTTAAGACAATTATCCAATTGTGCTGCTGTGATTTCAGCGTCTTAAACTCATTATGGTGAGACTTGATTTCTGCCAGGTTAGCATTCACGTCACTGTCCTCAGCTTCTTTCTTTTCTTTTCGTCGTGAAGAGCAGTCTCCTTTTATCAGTCATAATATTAACAAACGTAATAATGACTTTTGCAAAGAATTATTCAATATTAATTCTTTATATTAACTTATTTTTCAGAGGTTCAGAAGCAACTTTTCACACATGCTGCAATGCCACACATTCACATCGCCTGGACCATCTTGATAAAGTAATCTGTGATGGCAGATGAAGCCATCTGCACACAGAATAGCTTGCTCACACAGCGTTTAAGCCTGCAATCCAGCCTCAGACAAATTTTTTATCAGAAGAAGCCTTGAAAAGCCTTGCTACCCATTATAGAATAGAGCTGAAGTCAGGAAAAGTACTAGTTCTAAAACATGTCATCAAGAGCCTGGTCTGCTAGCTAGAGATGGCATCCATCCTACTCTGGTTGGTGCAGCTCTATTATCTAGAAACGTAGCAGAGTTTATTAGTCCCAAACCCTGACAACTCATCAGAGTTCAGACCAGGATGCAGAGCTGCAGTCTTACACACTTCTCTGCGCTTCCTTTAGATCTGTTTACCTGCCACTATAGCTGTCCTTATTACTGTAAATCTAACTGTAACTCAGTTAGATCTTCTTATAGCTGTAACCCTACTTATACTATAGATACTGTGTCTGTTCTCCGCCCCAGACCTGTCATAGGCAATTCCAGCCTCAATAAAAGAGGCGTAAATCATAACAATTTAGTCAAAATCAAAACTACGAATACGATTTGGCAAAAAAAATCTAACAATTAAATGCGGCTTACTAAACATTAGATCCCTAGCATCTAAATCTCTCCTGGTAAATGAGCTAATATCAGAGAATCATATTGATCTACTTTGCTTAACTGAAACCTGGCTTTCTCAGGATGAATATGTTAGTTTAAATGAATCCACCCCTCCCAGTCATTTGAATGCTCATATAGCTCGAGACACTGGTCGAGGTGGTGGAGTAGCAGCTATTTTTAATTCTGGTCTTATAATTAATCCTCGACCAAAGCTGAATTATACCTCTTTTGAAAGTCTTGCACTCAGTCTTTCACATCCAGTCTCTAGAACTTTTCAGCCAGTTCTAATTGTTATAGTTTACCGCCCTCCTGGCCCATATTCAGAATTTCTATCTGAATTTGCAGAATTTCTATCACACATAGTTCTTAGCAGTGATAGAATAATTGTTGTAGGTGATTTCAATATCCATGTGGATGTTGTTAATGACAGTCTTAGCACGGCTTTCATGTCTCTATTGGACTCTATTGGCTTCACCCAGGGTGTAAACAAACCTACTCATCGATTTAACCACACCCTGGATCTTGTTTTAGCCTATGGTATTGAAATTAATAGTTTGTCGGTGTTTCTGGAAAATTCTCTGATATCAGACCATTTCCTAATAACTTTTGATTTCTTTTTACCAACCTTAACTCCTCTTAATAAAAAAGTGCTCTCTAGAAATTTAAATGATAATGCTGTAGCTAAATTTAAGGAAGCTATTTCAGCTGCCTTTGTTTCTGTTCCATCCCCTAACCTAGTTGAAAACTCCTATAATCACTTTCGTCCCTCTCAGCTAGATCAGTTTGTAGATAGTGCGGTGGATTCACTTAGAGTTACTCTGGATTCAATGGCCCCCCTAAAACAGCCAATCAAACGACAGAGATCAGCTCCATGGTACAATTTAGAAACCCGTACTCTAAAACTAACGTCACGTAAATTTGAAAGAATTTGGCGCTCCACCAAAACGATAGAATCTCGTTTAAGTTGGCAAGATAGTCATAATAGATATATGAAAGCTCTACGGCAGGCCCGCACTGCCTATTACTCGTCTTATTGAAGAAAATAAAAACAACCCTAGATACCTCTTCAGCACTGTAGCCAGGCTGACAGAGAGTCATAGTTCATTTGAGCCATCTATTCCTTTAGCCCTTAGCAGTAATGATTTCATGAGCTTTTTTAATGATAAAATTCTAAACATTAGAGACAAAATTAGCAACTTACTACCTTTACTTAGTATAGATTCCTCCTATATTTTCGATTCGGCAGAAATGGTTCCAAATTCTGATACTAACCTCGACTGTTTTTTTCCAATTAACCTCGCAGAACTAATTTCTGCGTCAAACCGTCAACTTGTCTTTTAGATCCAATCCCAACCAAGTTGTTTAAGGAAGTCTTTCCTCTAGTTAGCAGCTCCATACTAGATATGATCAATTTATCTTTAGCAGCAGGTTATGTACCCCAGTCATTTAAAGTAGCTGTAATTAAACCGCTCCTTAAAAAGCCTACTCTTGATTCAGGAACTCTAGCTAACTATAGACCTATATCTAACCTTCCTTTTATCTCCAAGATCTTAGAGAAAGTGGTAGCTAATCAGTTGTGTGATTTTCTCCACAACAACAGCTTGTTGGAGGAGTTCCAGTCTAGATTTAGAGTTTACCATAGCACTGAGACTGCACTAGTTAGAGTAACCAATGATCTTCTGTTAGCCTCAGACAGGGGACTTCTATCTGTGCTTGTCCTGTTAGATCTTAGTGCTGCTTTTGACACAATTGACCATCAGATTTTGTTACAGAGAATAGAACAATTGCTTGGAGTTACAGGGACTGCTTTAAGTGGGTTTAGATCCTATTTATCAGACAGATCTCAGTTTGTGCATGTTCATGATGAGTCCTCTATGTACACCAAAGTTAGCCATGGAGTGCCTCAAGGATCAGTGCTTGGTCCGATTTTATTTACATTATATATGCTTCCTCTAGGTAGTATTATGAGAAAACACTCCATGAACTTTCATTGCTATGCAGACGATACTCAGCTCTACATATCAATGAAGCCAGAAGACACCAACCAGCTTCGTAAACTAGAAGCCTGCGTCAAGGACATTAGGACCTGGATGACCGGAAACTTCTTACTGCTCAACTTAGACAAGACTGAAGTTATAGTGATTGGACCTAAGAACCTTGGAGAGACTTTCTCTGCCGATATGACGGCCCTTAATAGTATTAGCGTAGCCTCTAGTACCACTGTTAGGAACCTAGGAGTTCTATTTGATCAGGATATGTCCTTTGATTCCTACATTAAACAAATTTCAAGGACAGCTTATTTTCACCTTCGTAATATCTCTAAGATCAGGCAGATCCTGTCACAAAATGATGCTGAAAAATTAGTTCATGCATTTGTTACCTCCAGGTTGGATTATTGTAATTCTATTTTAGCAGGGTGCTATGGTAAATCTCTAAAGACCCTTCAACTCGTCCAAAACGCTGCAGCTCGTGTTCTGACTAGAACTAGGAAAAGGGACCACATTACTCCTGTATTGGCTTCTCTCCATTGGCTCCCTATAAAATCTAGAATAGAATTTAAAATCCTTCTGCTCACCTACTCTGGGCAGCTCTAAACGGTCAGGCACCATCGTATCTTAAAGAGTTAATTGTACCGTACTATCCGACAAGAACATTACGTTCCCAGAATGCAGGCCTGCTTGTGGTGCCTATAGTCTCTAAAAGTACTATGGGAGGTAGAGCCTTTAGTTATCAGGCACCGCTCCTTTGGAATCGTCTACCAGTCGGGGTCCGGGAGGCAGACACATTAGGTACTTTTAAGAATAGACTTAAAACTTTTCTTTTTGATAAATCTTATAGTTAGGGCTGGCTTAGGACCAGCTCATAGTTATGCTGCTATAGGCCTAGACTACCGGGGGAACTGGCACCAGGATCTCTTATCTCTCTCTCCCTCTTTCTCTCCCAGCTTTCATATCTTATTACTTCTTGTCACTACCTTTATATTCTAACCTGCTTTTTGTAAACATAACAATGAGCATGGTCTTGTTACCTGCTCTTTTGTTAATGTTAACAGACAAACAGTAAGGTCCTTTACCTGCTTTTGTAAAGTGTCTCGAGATAACGCCTGTTATGAATTGACGCTATATAAATAAAGATTGATTGAAGAGGATGATGGAAAAGGACACAGTTCCTGATACAGTCAGTGTGTTCAAGCTGCTTGATGCAGACATAATTCCTTCCCTGAAAACTGTCTTCCAAGTGGCCCTGAACATACCAGTAAGCAGCTGTGAATGCTCCTGTCTTTCTCAGTCTTCACACATGGTTAAGAGAACCATGAACAAAGACAGGTTAAATGGCCTGACCATCACATCAATGGAAAAGGACCATCTCAACAACCTGAACCCTGATAAAGTCATTGATAAATTTGCCCAATTAAAACATCGTTGGTACAGCCATATGATTCTGCCACAAAAGGAGTAAAGTTGTAGAACAAAGAACGAGATGGGATAGAACAGGAGTGAGGAAAGCTAAGAAGAAATGAAAGAAGAGTGTGCATAGGTCAAAAGTGGAGTGAATTAAGGAGAACTTGCCATAGACACTAGATGCTAAAGCTCTTTATTCTGTATTATTGAAGCTTCAAATTATGGATGCATGGATGTGAAATACAAGATAAAGTGAAGAAACTCAAGGAGGTATGGAGGACACACATGAAGGGCAGCCAATGTAAAAATGGTGGAAACTAGCCACAAAGGGAAATAAAGAGGAGCAAGAAGTAATGGAAGCAATGAAAGAGTGAAACAAGAGTGAAAGCACAAGAAGAGGAGGAGATTGAGAAAGGAGAGAAAAGTTGAAATTAAAAGGTGGAAATCTGGAATTTAATAAATGAAAGAATAAGGAAGAAGAAAGAAAAGAAAAAGAGAGTGAGAAAAGAAGAAATTAAAGAAAAAATCTAATGTGAGATGCAAAGCAAGACAAGAGATGGAAATGATGCAGGAGAAAGAATATGACAGAGGGAAGCAGAGGTGCCAGCAGTAAATGTAAGACAATAACATACATTTTATACATTTATCTAATCACTTTATCAACGAAAGCCTTCAGGTTTTTAAATTTATTAAACCTTTTTGTGCATATTAAATATATGTTAATGAATAATAGTTTTCTGTATCATATTTTCTTTCAGTTGGGGTGATGTCCTGTGATAGTAGATAGGAGCCGAGAGTGTAACAGTATTTGAAGAAGACAGGAAGAAAGCTGTACAGCATCGAGAAGAAGATATGATTAATACATTTATAAAGTAGTTTATGCCTAGAAATCCGACAGAGGAAGAGTGGCTAAATATCATCTCTGCAGGAAAGTGTTTAACCCTGGGAAACTTTTGTTATGTTTCAAAGTAGGCAACAGATTTTAAGGCATTTTGTTATCTTAAATGGCTTGAAAAAGCTTCACTAGCTGACATAAATGGTAATGTTTATTTGTTTTTACACAAAATATAAATTGTGTAATTATTAACTTTATAAATTTGATGTTACCTGCCTGCATAGTTTTACATGCAGTCATAGAGAGTAGTTAATTATACTGTATAATGTGGTCTATTTCTAAGGAAATTGGTCCAGCTGTAAGCAGCTACAGGGAGAGAAGAAGTGAGGGTGAGGAGTCTGACCACCACAATGATGAACAGAACTGGAGACATTCTTGATATTGAGAGCAAGCCAAATCAACCTCATCCCACATTCATTTGTTTTCAGACGTTGCCCAATAAGGTCCTCCACTTTCAGGAAGATTGGTACAGACAATATCCATGGCTTCACAAAAGCCCAACAGTGAAGAGAATTCTTTGCTTCCACTGTGTGAAAGCATACACAATGAGAAAAAGTACACTGTCCAAAAGCAGACCAGGCATTCTTCTCAAAGGGATTTGCTAATTGGAAAAATGCTCATTATAGATTTGAATGCCATCAGAATAGCAAAGCTCACCACCATGCAGTCACAGTCAGTTGCCAAGAGGCAGCCCCAAAAGAGTCACAACTCTCAAGTTTTTATTGTTTTATTAGGATCCCCATTAGTTGCCCATTTAATTGCAGTTTTCTTCCTGGTATCCTCTTGAGAATATTTTCAACAAAAAAACTTAAACAATGCAATAACAACACAAATAACAATCGAGACAATTCTAACATTACAATTACATTCAAAATATTGCACAGTGAAAGAGCATGACAGTTTCCAGCTTTCACAAGGTCATTTGCAGCAGTTCTTGGGTTACTGTCCTCTTAAATTTACATTTGTTCTGAACTTTGCATAATAAGTGCATGGGCAAAATAACAAGAAAATGCTAGGCACTGCATAGAGAGCATTGCAGATTCTGTACAGTACCTCAATAGACAGAGATTGGCATTGCAAGGACACTGTTTTGATAAAGGTCAACATTTGAAACAGAAAGCCAAGTGAGATACCCACTTCTCTGACTGGCTGTCCCGCTCTCATGACTATACATCTTCACAAGTGCAAAATCAGATTTTTCAGTTGTTGAAACGGCATTGTCAGAGGTATTGCACGGTCAATCCAGGCTTTACCCATCATAAAGTACTCCATTATTATAGATGGGACACAGGATATCTCTGGTGTAGAGCAGGAGTCCAAATGCATCAGATATGTGGACCACAACCTAGTACCTCATGGGTTTTTTGTTTGCTTATACCAGGCACTACTGGAGTGAAAGTGGCTAGGGATGTTCTCTTGAGGCTTAACATTCCCATTGTTTATTTAAGAGGCCAAAAATACGATGGGGCAGCAAATATGTAAGGGATGCATTCAGGAGTACAAGCAAAAATGAAGAGGCAGCAACCATTGGCATTGTATGTGCACTCTGTGAATCTAGTCCTTCAATACGTGATGCTTTGCAATGTGTGCATCAATTGGGGACATTAAGCAAGCTCTCAGGAAAATTCAAAGCCATCTTTTCAGTGATAGCAGCAGCTTCACGGGACAGACGATCAGCCTCACTAAGACCACGGTGCCCCATCCGGTGGACGGTGAGAGGAAAAGCAATCAGAGCAGTGCTCTCCCACTATGAGAATGTTTTAACTATCTCAGAGGAGATGGGAGCCAACAATAGCACCAGCACAGGAGCGTAGGCAAATGGGCTCAAAGATCATTTTGAAAAGGGCAAAACAGTGCTAGGACCTCTTTTGACTATAGAGGTAATACAGGTCCTTGACTGAAACTATTGCCGGCATGAAGAGTGCAATTGATTGTGTCAGATCCACTTTTCAGGCGAAAAGGAGGGTGACAAGCTTTCACGTGATTTTTGATAAAGCAGTGGAAATGGTTGAATCCCTTGGGATTTAACCTATTCAGGTTCCCTACCAAATTCCTTATCCAAAATGCTTTACTGGAGAGGCAAGCCAGAATATTCCAAAAACACCAGAGGAATAATACAGGGCAAAATACAAAAAAATGCTAGATTTTGTTGATGTCCAATTTGAGGCAAGATTTAACCAGCCTGATCTGAGAATCTTACTCATCATCCTCTTGATGAATTGTTGGTCAATACCCAAAGAACTCTGAGATCGATCTGGTCTCAATGAATATTTATTCAAAGGCAGAATCAGCATTCAAAAACCCCTCTCTGAAATGGTGAGGTGAGAAAGAGACCCAGAGAAAAGGCAAACATGAATACTTCCATACACACTTCCATCGAGCCACATAGAGTACTTCCCATCACGCAACATAGAGCCACTGCCCACCTGTCAGCGCACAATCTATCCCCTCGTGTGAGAAAACAGCCTATTTACACATCTCCCAAGGCTGAGAAAGAGATGGAATCATGTGAGAAAAGAGCCTGGGTGACTATGTCTCTGTCCAGGGTTGAGAAAGAGAACGAAGACAAAACATCTGTGTATACTGTGCGTGCAGTAATGTAAGACATTTCTGACACATTTTATATGACAGATTAGTACAAAATAGAGCACATAGTACATGTGAGATAACAATTTTCATAACACAGACCATGCTCATCATCATATTTACAAAAGGCAGGTATTTGATCAAGTAGAAACCCTTCCTAGCCTTTTGTTAGTCATCCCTGCATCATCCTCAGAGACGGAGCAAAGTTTCAGTGCTCTGAGGAGACTTAAAACATGGCTCAGAACCACAATGACACAGATGAGGTTGAACCATGCTGCTGTGTGCCATGTCCACGAAGAGAAGTTGGATAATGTTGACATTAAACAAATATTCCAGCAATTCATTGGTGTTAATGAGAGGTGTTGCCATTTGCTTGACTCTTTTACACAAGAGTAAGACAGTAGATGTTGGGCTATTTGGATTGAAGGTGTGATAGCAGTGTATAGGAGTGTATTGGGATTGATGTACAAAAAAATTGAAAAAGAGAAATAAGACTAAGGCACAACGTGTTTCTGTATAATTGCAGTCTACATTATTGTGATTTGTTTTCAATGTAAATGTATGCAAAGTTTAATGCAGTGGTTTGCACTATGACTGATGCAAAATTGAGACATCGTTATTACACAACCTCCTTGTCTCTCATTACATAGTGTCATTACACCGCTTAACAATGTATAACATTTTTTAGAGGCGCGTGGTGGTGGGGGGGCTATGTCCCCACCAATGTCAAAATCAAATGTACACCCTTGTGCAAAAACTGAAATGTATCATCACTGCGCGCATACACACAAGTTATACGCTTCTATTTTTTGAAAAGAGAGATGCTGTAAGATAAACATTATCGTTATGTTGCTAATGTTGAATAACAGCTACAACATTACACAAAATGGCATAACAAAGTGTTTTGTTGGCAAACAAAGTTACACAACACTGGCCGAGTGATTTCATCCAGAACAAATTATTTCATGCTTTTGTTAACGACAGTTAGCTAACTTTATCGTAAATTCAAATGGTTAGCAGGCTAACGTTAAATGTTAAAAGGGAAAATGAGAAAGTATTTTAAGTCAAACGGAAATTCTGTATTCTTCTGAGTATTTGCTAAAGATAGCATCCATTCACCAAAATGTAATGGTTATAAGTTTATAAGTATAGTTGCGTGTGTTCTATCCAGTAAATTCAGTGACCCAAAGAACACTGGCCAAATGTCTCGGTGATTGAATCTTTACAAATATTTTACTGAAGTGGGGGGCAATTCAAAGGCACACAGTTTTGAGTGAGCCAGTCAGTAAATAAATGACAAGACTATAAAAAAATATTTTAGCCACAAATCTAAGGTCATCCTAACTTGTCACTGGTTCTGTTCATAACTTTTATGGACAGAATTTCTAGGTGCAGACAGGGGCCGGAGGGGGTCCGGTTCGGGGACCACAGGATCTCGTCTCTGCTTTTAGCAGATGATGTGGTCTTGTTGGCTCCATCGAACCTGGACCTCCAGCGTGCACTAGGGCGGTTCACTGCCAAGTGTGAGGTGGCTGGGATGAGGATCAGCACCTCTAAATCTAAGCCATGGTTCTTGACTGGAAAAAGGGGGCTTGCCCTCTGCGGGTCGGTGGGGAGTCCTTGCCCCAGGTGGAGGAGTTCTAGTATCTCGGGGTCTTGTTCACGAGTGGGGTGAAGATGGAGCATGAGATTGACAGACGGATCGTTGCCGCGTCTGCAGTCATGCGGTCACTGTATCAGTCAGTCGTGGTGAAGAAGGAGCAAAGCCAAAAGGCGAGGCTCTCGATTTACCGGTCAATCTTCGTTCCTACCCTCACCTATGGTCATGAGCTTTGGGTCATGACCGAAAGAACGAGATCCCAGATACAAGCGGCCGAAATGGGCTTTCTCCGTGGGGTGGCTGGGCGCACCCATAGAGATAGGGTGAGGAGCTCGGTCACCAGGGAGGAGCTCGGAATAGAGCCGCTACTCCTTCACATTGAGAGGAGTCAGTTGAGGGAGTTCGGGCATCTGTTCAGGATGCCCCCTGGATGCCTCCATAGGGAGGTGTTTTGGGCATGTCCCTCCGGGAAGAGGCCTCGGGGAGTGAGGAGATCCTCTCTTCCACAGCAGGACTACATCCCTACTTGAGGTCAGCAGCTCCCCACCTCCACTGTAAACAGTTTTGGTGAAGCACTGCTTCCCTTCCTGAGGCGACAGACACTTTGCCAGAATTTCCTCAAAGCCATCTAAAAGTCCTCCTCCATGGCCTCTCTGAACTCCTCCCAGGCCTAAGTTTTTGCCTCCACAACAGCCTGGGCTCTGGAATGCCTGGCCTGTCAGTACCCGTCAGCTGCCAGTACCCGTCAGCTGCCTCAGGAGTCCTATGCGCTAGCAACTACTGATAGGACTCCTTCTTCAGTTTGACAGCCTCCCTTTTGTCCGGTGTCCACCACCGGGTTCAGGGATTGCCGCCACGACAGGCACCAAAGACCCTGCAACCACAGCTCAGAGCGTGGTACATGCATGGAACATGGTCCACTCAGACTCAATGTCTCCAACCTCCCCCGGGATCTGTGAGAAGCTCGCCTGGAGGTGGGAATTGAAGACCTCACTAACAGAGGGTTCTGCCAGACGTTCCCAGCAGACTACATGTTTGGGCCTGCCAAGGATGTCCATAAGTGCCACATCCTTGTGCTCTAACACGGTGTTTGTTATGGAAAAACTGTGACTGGCACAGAAGTCTAATAACAGAACACCGCTCTGGTTCAGATCAGGGAGGCTGTTCATCCCAATCACCCCCCTCCAAGTCTCACTGTCATTGCCCACATAAGCGTTGAAGTCCCCCAGTAGAACAATGGAGTCCCCAGTCGGAGCACTGTCCAGCATCCCTCCCAGGGACTCCAAGAAGGCCAGGTACTCCACATTGCTGTTTGGTCCGTAGTCCAAGATGACAGTGAGAGACCTGTCCCCTACCTGAAGGCGTAGGGAGGCGACTCTCTCATTCACCGGGGTAAACTCTAACACCTTTTTATTCGTAGGACCATCCATTTGCAGAATGATTAGATCCAAGAAGCAATTCAAGTAGTGTTGCACAATCATATAAAATAGCTGGCGACACAACTATAAAAACAGTATATAAACAGAGGAGCAAGTGGCATGCCAGACACAGCGGCGCCATCTTGCCTGACGTCATCTTCTTAGTCATCTTAGTTGGTGTGAAGTAAGTCCTATGTAAAATTGTAATTAGAAGAAGTTTATATCTCACACATTTAGATACGGCTGTTGTGTTTTTAAAACAGTCTCTCACTGTGCAGTGGTCGGGGATATGCCCAAGTCCTTCCCCCATTAACGTTTGATAGACGATAAGCAGTCCAAGGAGGCAGTGGACAACAAACAAATCTTTTCCCTGAAGAGGTCCCCCTCAGTTTACTCTCAAAGTCACCCTGGGCCTGTGGTGTTTTTTTGCAACAAGTAACCCCAAAATTAATTTTAGTTGCAAGTATGGCAAAGAGTAGATATAAAGTCAACAAGTATTTTTTAACTTGATAAGGCACCATGTCACCTTCCTTCATAATCTGTCTTAATTGGTTTCTGCATCGAAGTTGCCATGTTTTGTTTTTCAGCATTTTACCACCAGCTGTTAAAGGACAAGCCCCATAGTGAAATCATCATCCTTGATCATCTTAATGTGGTGAGGGCCATTTAAATAAAAAACCTCTCTTATGGCAGTCCCAATGTTTAGAGAGATTTCATACCAAGAACCAAGGTGTGAAGAAAAGTTCAGGTGGTTTAAAGGGAAGGCTTCACTATTGTTGTAATTCACCATATTACCTGAAAACCTTCAAAACACATCATATATTTTCATGACCTGTTGGATCTCTTGGTTTACAAGCCTCTCCACTCGAAGGCCACCTGTTACGATCATATCAGCAAAAAATGTTTTTGAACAAGTACAATCATTTATTTCTATGCATTGATTTTGGGACTACTTCACGCGCCAGTTTACCCCCTGGAGAGGAGACGTAAGCGCAAATGTAAGATCTTTGGACAATAAAATGGACCATATCAAGCTGATGAGAGCTGTGCACCGCAACGTTAGGGACGGCTGTGCATACATATTCACAGAGACATGGCTGAACGAACGCATCCCGGACTCTGCCGTTCAGCTTGAACAATTCACATGCTACCGTTCGGACAGAATCCTTATTAAAGGAGGAAAGAAGAAAGGTGGTGGCGTCTGTGTCTACATCAGGGATGCTTGGTGTCAGGATGCAGCTGTGGTATGAGTTTATGATTATAAAGTGCCGTCCTTTCTATCAACCGAGGGAGATTACAGCGACCCTGCTCGTCGTTGTGTATATCTCCCCCACTAACAACAACTGATAGAGTCGACGCACTTTGGGAACTTTACAATGCCATCAGCGAGCAACAGACAGCCCACCCAGGCAAATCTCGGTTTTAAGCCACTTCCACCAACACGTGAACTTCCCCACAAGAGAAGGTAACACCTTAGACATGATTTACACATCTGTTAAAGGTGCTTACAAGGCTTCACCCCTCCCCCACATTGGCCACTCTGACCACATCAGTGTAATGCTAATGCCAGTTTACAGACCCAGGGTTAAAGTCACCAAACCAGTTCTGAAGCAGGTATGTGTGTGGCCAGAGGGGGCTTCTGCTGCACTGCAGGACTGCTTTGAAACCACAGACTGGGAGATGTTTAAGCAGGCAGCCACCTACAACAACCACACAGACATTGAGGAGTACTCTGACACTGTTACCTCCTACATCAGCAAATGCATTGATGATGTCACCACCACCAGAACCATCACCATCCGGGCTAACCAGAAGCCATGGCTGACAGGAGAGGTACGCGGCCTACTGAGGGCCAGGAACATCGCCTTCAGAGCTGGGGATGCAGTCGGCCTGAGAACAGCGAGGGCCAACCTGTCCTGTGGCATCAGGAAAGCAAAACACAGCGACTCACTTAAAGTAACCAGCCACTTCAAGGACAGCAGAGACACGTAGAGCCTGTGGCGTGGTATCTAGACCATCACAGACTACAAACCCAAGCCACAGACCTGTGACAACAACACCTTCTGCTGAACGACCTTAACAGCTTCTTTGCCAGGTTTGAAGCAAACAACAGCATGCCCGCACAGAAGACCACTCCTCCTCCCCACGACCAGACCCTGTGCCTGACTGCAGCCAGCGTGAAGAGAACCTTCTCCAACATCAACACCCGCAAGGCTGCAGGTCCAGACAACATACCTGGCCGTGTGCTGAAGGACTGTGCAGAGGAGCTCAAAGATGTCTTCACAGACATTTTCAACACTTCTCTGAGGCAGACTGTTGTTCCAGCATGCTTCAAAACGACCACCATCATACCCATTCCAAAGAAGCCATCACCATCCGCTCTCAATGACTATAGACCCGTTGCACTGACCCCATCATCATGAAGTGCTTTGAAAGATTAGTCATGGCCCACATCAAATCCACCCTTTCCCTCCACCCTGGACCCCTACCAGTTTGCATACCGGGCCAACAGATCAACCATCTGCTCTGCTCTTCACCCAACCCTCACCCACCTGGACAGCAAAAACTCATACGTCAGAATGCTGTTCATAGACTTCAGTTCAGCATGCAACACCATCATCCCTCAGCAGCCGATCGGCAAACTGGACCAGATGGGGCTCAGCACTTCCCTGTGCAACTGGCTGCTGGACTTCCTCAGTGAGAGGCCTCAGACTGTGCGGGTTGGTGGCAACGCATCAAAAACCACCTTCCTGAGCACCGGGGCCCCCCAAGGCTGTGTGCTCAGCCCCCTGCTCTTCACGCTGCTGACCCACGACTGCACTCCATCCTTCAGCAGCAACCACATTGTAAAGTTCACGGATGACACAACAGTGGTCGGTCTCATCTCCAATAACGACGAGACGCACTACAGGATGGAGGTGGGCTAACTGGCCATGTGGTGCAAAGACAACAACTTCTTCCTGAATATCGACAAGACCAAGGAGGTTATTGTCGACTTCCGGAGGCCCCCCACTCCCAAACCCCCACTGACCATCGACGGTGCTGCTGTGGAGAGAGTGAGCAGCACCAAGTTCCTGGGGGTCCACATCAGTGAGGATCTCTCCTGGACAGCCAACACCACATCACTGGCCAAGAAGTCCCAGCAGCGCCTCTACTTCCTCCGTAAGCTGAAGAGAGCACGAGCACCCCGACCCATCATGTGCTCCTTCTACAGAGGCACCACCGAGAGCATCCTGACCAGCTGCATCACTGTGTGGCTGGGGAGCTGCACTGCTGCCAACCACAAGACCCTGCAGTGCACAGTGAAGGCGGCTGAATGGATCATCGGTGTCCCGCTCCCCTCTCTTCTGGACCTCTACGGCACCCGCCTCACCTGCAAAGCAACCCGCATTGTGAGTGACCCCACCCACCCCTCACACAGCCTCTTCAGCCTCCTGCCATCGGGGAGACGGTACCGCAGCCTGCGGGCCGGCTCTACCAGATAGATTGATAGATAGATAGATAGATAGATACTTTATTGATCCCGAGGGAAATTCAGGGCATCCAGTAGCAGTATACAGACAGGCAGGACACAAGACATTGGTTACAATACAAGACATTGGTTACAATACACACCCGCTGTCCCCCCTCCCCTCTCTATACAATAATAATAATAATAATCCCCCAAACAAGATTTAGCAGTCCTTATGTGACTAAGAGTAAAGGTTAAACCTGTGCAGTTGGCATTAGCATTAGACTTAAAACTTATATAGCATAATACACCTAACCTGTGAGGAGAGAGAAACATGTGTGCTAGTTAAAAGAGACCTGTAGACAGTTAAAGAGCCTTGGAAAACAAGGGCTGACCGTCTAGAAACTAGTTACATGTGTATGTACAGAGGTCTTTGAGCTTATGCCAGAGGTGTGAGTACGGTCGTTAAACAGTCAATGGAGGAGTGCAATTGGGCTCAGCCACATAAGGAGCAGTGATTAGCATTAAGTGTCCCAAACAATAAGGTGAAACCAGGAGTGATTAGGGTGATTGCCATTTAAGTACCCAACTATTGAGGAGCAGATTAGCATTAAGTGTTGAAGACAAAAGAATGAAACTTGACCTTGTTAGGGTGATCATGTCAGCCATTTCAGATGTAGCATAACACAACAGTAGGATGAAACCAGACATGATTAGGGTGATTATCATTTAAGTGACCTGTGCTCAGTAAGGTGACTATCAATATGCATTAAAGTGTCCAACTGGGGGCTGACTCTGAGGTCAGCAGTGGAGATGAGGAGTGGGAAAAAAAAGAGTCCAGGGTTTACCGTGTGCTTCTTCCCTGCCGTGACAGTGTTGTACAATCTGATGGCCAGGGGGACAAAAGAGTTCTTGAGTCTGTCCGTGGAGCACGACTGTGACAGCAGTCTGTCACTGAACATGCTCCTCTGACCGGTGAAGGTGCTGTGCAGAGGGTGGTGTGTGTTGTCCATGATGGAGAGCATTTTGTCCAGAGACCTCCTCTCTACCACTGTCACCAGTGAGTCCAGCTCTGTACCCACCACAGAGCCGGCCCTCCTCACCAGTCTGTCCAGGCGTGCTGCATCCCTCTTCTTGCAGCTTCCTCCCCAGCACACCACTGCGTAGAAGAGGACGCTGGACACCACAGACTGGTAGAACATCTGCAGCAGCTTCTTGCAGATGTTGAAGGACCCCAGCCTTCTCAGGAAGTACAGACGACTCTGTCCCTTCCTGCAGGTAGTGTCCATGTTAGGCGACCAGTCCAGCTTGTCATCCAGCTGCAGCCCCAGATACCCGTAGGTCCTGACCACCTCCACGTCGACCCCCCCCCCGATGGAAACAGGTTCTAGATGTGGTTTGTTCCTTCGGAAGTCCACCACCATCTCCTTGGTCT
This sequence comes from Symphodus melops, assembly GCF_947650265.1. Classification (NCBI taxonomy): domain Eukaryota; kingdom Metazoa; phylum Chordata; class Actinopteri; order Labriformes; family Labridae; genus Symphodus; species Symphodus melops. The sequence goes on from NC_136693.1 coordinate 24,125,728, forward strand.
TGGAGGTGTTTAGCTGCAGATGGTTGGCACTGCACCACGTCACAAAGTCTTCGATCAGGCTCCTGTACTCCTCCTCCTGTCCATCCCTGACACAAGCAACTATCGCAGTGTCGTCCGAGTATTTCTGCATGTGGCAGAGCTCAGAGTTATACTGGAAGTCAGAGGTGTACAGGGTGAACAGGACAGGGGAGAGCACAGTCCCCTGTGGTGCTCCGGTGCTGCTGACCACAGTGTCAGATGTGCAGTCCTTCAGTCTGACGTACTGTGGTCTCTCTGTGAGGTAGTCCGTGATCCACCTCACCAGGTACGAGTCCACCCTCATCTCGGTCAGCTTGTCTCTCAGTAGGAGGGTATGGATGGTGTCGAAGGCGCTTGAGAAATCAAAGAACATGATTCTCATCACGCTGCTCCCTTTGTCCAGATGAGAGTAAGCCCTGTGTAGAAGATAGAGGATGGCATTGTCCACGCCCACCTTTGCCTGGTATGCAAACTGCAGGGGATCCTGTGCGTGTTGGACCTGGGGTCTGAGGTGTTGGAGCAGCAGCCGTTCAAAGGTCTTCATAACGTGGGATGTCAGAGCGATTGGTCTGAAGTCGCCTGGCTCACTGGGGTTTTTCTTCTTGGGGACCGGGGTGAGGCATGAGGTCTTCCAGAGCACAGGAACCTTCCCAAGCCGCAGGCTCATGTTGAAGATGTGCTGAAGTGGCTCCCCTAGCTCAGCAGAGCAGGCCTTTAGCATCCTGGGACACACCTTGTCCGGGCCTGCTGCCTTCCTGGGGCGGAGTCTCTTCAGCTCCTTTCTAACCTGGTCTCTGGTGATGGTGGGGGGGAGGGGGGATGGATTGTCACTAGAGGTTGTGTCTGTCCTAGTGGAGGTGTTGGGGGGAGTGAGGGGGGGAAGGGGTGTGTAGAGGGGTGCTGGGGGTACAGGCACTGGCTGCAGCGACAGGGCTGTCAAACCTGTTAAAAAACAAGTTGAGCTGGTTTGCTCTCTCAGGGTCCCCGTCTTCTGCGTTGTTGTTTTTCATCTTGCAGCCTGTGATGGTTTTCATGCCCTCCCAGACCTCCCTCATGTTGTTCTGTTGCAGCTTCTGCTCTACATTCCTTCTCAACTCCTCCTTTGCCTCTCGGAGTCTGACCTTGAGTTCCCCCTGCACCCGCTTCAGCTCTGCCTGGTCTCCCTCCTTGAATGCCCTTTTCTTCCTGTTAAGGTTCTCCTTGACATCGCTGGTGATCCAGGGCTTGTTGTTCGGGAAGCAGCGCACAGTTTTAGTGGGAACCACAACGTCCATACAGAAGTTCATGTAGTCAGTTGTGCAGTGTGTGACCCCCTCAATGTCATCACCATGAGTCTCTTGCAGGGCACTCCAGTCAGTGGTCTCAAAACAGTCTCTGAGCACCTCCTCTGCCTCAGGAGACCACTTTCTGAAGGTGCGAGTAGTTATCGGTTGTCTCTGGATCTTAGTCTTGTACTGTGGCTTTAGTAGGACCAGGTTGTGATCGGACTTACCCAGAGGTGGTAAGGGGGTGGCAGTGTAGGCGTCCTTCACGTTTGCATACAGGAGGTCTATTGTCCTGTTCTTCCTGGTGGGACAGCTTACAAACTGGTGAAAGTCCGGTAGTGTGGAGTTCAATGTAACATGGTTAAAGTCCCCTGAGATGGCAATGAAAGCATCCGGGTGCAGCGTTTGTAATCTCGAGATGCTTGAGTGGATGACGTCACACGCAGTCTCGGCGTGTGCACGCGGTGGGACGTAAACACAAACAACGATCGCGTGGGAGAACTCTCTGGGCATGTAGTAAGGACGGAGACCTACCGCCAGCAGCTCGATGTCTTTGCTGCACGTAGCCTCCTTCACAGTAACATGTCCATGGTGGCACCATCTGTTGTTAATAAACAGCGCGAGTCCTCCTCCTTTCCGTTTACCGCTGCGTTTCGTGTCTCTGTCCTCTCTCACTGTAGTGAAACCCGGTAGATCCACATTAGCGTCCGGGGTGTTTTGAGTCAGCCAGGTTTCTGTGAGGCACATTAAACTGCACTCTCTAAATGTCTGGTTGTTCCTCACGAGAGCAGCCAGCTCGTCTGTCTTGTTGGTTAGACAGTTTATGTTCCCCATAACTATCACCGGAACCGAGGGCTTGTACCTCCATCGCTTAGCCGCTAGCTTAGCCTTTAGCAAAGCCCCGGCTCGACGGCCTCTATACCGCCGCCTCAGCTCATCGGGTATCGGGTGAACGATGCCGGCTTGTCCCGCTGACCGGAGTGAGAGCAGCGTCTCCTTTGAATAAGAAAGTTTTCCGCTGCTATTTCCACGAAAGCACGAAAAAGTATCCATAGGATACATAAAGTTATACACTGAAAGTGTACTATAAAACTATGAAAGTAGAAGATGGCACAGAGCCAAAACAAACGAATAACATATCAGACGAGAACGACAGGGACGGAGCTACTGAATATGCGGCCACTCACGTCGGCGCACAGGTGAGAAGAGACTGAGAAACAGCTTCTTCCACCAAGCTGTCAGGAAGCTGAACTCTCTCCCCTCTCTTCCCTCCCCTCTGCCCCCATGAACACTGACCATTGGAACCTCCTCCTGTTTGAACATTGAAACAGAAACCTGGACACTCATTGCACATTGCACTCATGCACAAGTTTCACTTTTCTTCTAATCTTGTTTTATACTCCATTTTATTTAACTTTGTACTTTTTCCATATTTAGTTTTTTTTTATGTAATTATTTATCTATTTTACCTTGTTTTATTTTATTTACCGTACCTTTTTTTTTTATCTACATTGCACCGCGGGGAGGGGGGAAACATAATTTTGATTTCACTGTATGTCTGACATATTTTGGAATTGACAATAAAGATAACCTTGAACCTTGATAAACTGGAATTTCCATGCATCCTACTTCACAAAGTCAGCCCCTTTGTCCATGTGCCACAGAATAATCACATGCTGGATTATATAAATCGTATGCATGTAAATCACTAAATCATTTTAATGTTTAGAAAACCCTCCAATTGTGCACAAAAATAATCTGAATGTAGGGAAATATATTTTTTGGTGTTAAATTTCTTTACCATCACTATATACAAAAAAAAGTTGTAAAATTCTGATTGTGATACTGACATAAAGAAATCGTGATATTTTCCATATCACCCATCACTACCTGCAAAGCATGTCCACTTAGCCTCTCACTTCCATGGTTCACATCTTTTGTTGTTGGCATAATTTTGTAGGTACAATAAGACACAAGACACCTTGTAACAGAGGATGGCTGAAAAGGGGAGGTACTCCAGGTAGACAAATATGGAAAAAAAGAAAAATTGTGTTCTGAATTGAATCTGATGCCTGCAAATTATTTATTTTAATGAAGGTTGCCTTATTTGTCCATGCAGCTCTTAAAATGGGCTGAGCAGTTATACTCTGGTGATTGAGTGGCTGCTCCAAAGTTGAAATGGGAGAAAATAAAACGTGAGTTGCCAAAACATTATCAAGACACACAATTTATTTTGTTGTCCATTTTTTTAAAAGAAAACTTGGAAGAATGTGCAACTTTTTGATCCAGTAGATGTTGCCCTTGAGTACTAGAATTAAACCAAAACTGTTACGATCTTGTACAGGATCTGACCCAAAAGCACCACTCGCAGAAATTGGGTTCAAGTAAGAGTCAATTTTAATGAAAACAAAGAAGTGACAGTGAGGGGATGGGGGTAATGTTTCCAGGGATCCCTGTGGTGAAGAGTACACTTGGTCCGGGTGTGACGTGGGTTCCAAACAATCCAAAAGTGAAGATTCTCCTGAGTCGTGGCAGCAGGCAGTGAGAATGAACACCAGAGTCCATGAACAACGAGGATCTAAAGTGAAAAGCACAGATGAGTTAGGATCAGCTTAACCGAGCTAGACGAGTACAAAAGGCCGTGATCAATTTAACTCTACTACCACACTGGTAAGGTGAACGATCTGGCGCAGAGGCAGAGGAAATCCAGAGTTAAGTACAGCCAGGGTTGATGATGAGATGAGGTACACCTGGTGCAGCCTGCACACAGGTGACCACGCCCACACAGAGACTAACAGGGGAAGAAACATGAGGATCACAGACAGGGAATACAAACAACAGGGAAGGGAGGACCTGCCATGATGGGAATCATGACAGTACCCCCCCCTTAATGAGCGCCTCCAGGCGGTCCACCAGGCATGTCAGGATGTGCGCGGTAGAAATCTCTGATCAATGAGGAATCGAGAGATCCAGCTCCTCAGGACCGTACCCCTCCCAGTCAACCAGATACTGAAACCCACGCCCCCTACGTCGGACATTCATTACCCTCCTCACAGTATAAGCCGGATGGCCCTCAATGAGTCGGGCGGGTGGTGGGGTGACGGCAGGAGGGCATAAACTGCTGGGGACCACTGGTTTCAGCTGTGAAACATGGAAGGTGGGATGGATCTTGAGAGCATGGGGGAGCTTAAGGCAAACAGCAGACGGGTTAATGAGGTTTTCAATTTCATAAGGACCTATGAAACGAGGTGCCAGTTTCTTGGAATCAACACTGAGTGGAATGTTCTTAGAATTGAGCCAAACCTGTTGACCTGGTTTATAGGCTGGAACAGGGATCCTATGACGGTCAGCTATCCTACAGTTCAGCTCACGGGTGCGAAGAAGAGCAGCCCGAGTCTCCCTCCAAATCCTGCGGCTTCTGCGCAAGTTAACCTGGACTGACGGTACAGCGATCTCTGTCTCCTGAGCAGGGAAAAGAGGAAGTAAGTACCCTAATGAGGCTTCAAAGGGTGACATACCTGTGGCAGAGCAGGAGAGGGAGTTGTGGGCATATTCCACAAAAGATTTCAGAGCATCATGAGGAGGGATTGCGGGCACAGACGCATCGTAATGCTGCTTCGAGGTCCTGGTTGGCTCGTTCCGTTTGGCCATTGGTTTGTGGCCGATAACCAGATGACAAACTCACAAAACTTCTTCCATACTTGTGAGATAAACTGGTGACCCCTGTCGGAGACTATGTCCAAGGGGATACCATGGAGGCGGAAAACATTGTCCACAAGGAGCTTCGCCGTCTCAGCGGCCGTGGGTAGCTTGGGAAGAGTCACAAAATGAACCGCTTTAGAGAAACGATCCACCACAGTCAAAATTGTGTCCTTACCTCTTGATGGGGGAAGCCCCGTCACAAAGTCTAATCCAATATGGGACCACGGACGTCCGGGCACTGGGAGTGGACGAAGGAGACCAGCCGGAGGACGATGAGAGGCCTTACCACGAGCGCAGACAGTGCAGGCCCTCACATAGTCCTTGGTGTCAGTGTTCATAGTGGGCCACCAGAAGTGTTGACGGAGTTCACGCAATACCTGGATGACATGCAAATCTGGAAGTGTGTCCCCACTGGAGGACCTGGGAGCGAACGGAGTCCGGGACAAACAAACAACCAGGTGGACCACCACCAGGGTCAGGGTGTGTTACAAGTGCTTGTCTCACCACAGATTCTATTGCTCAGGTCAGCGACGCCACCAGGCAGGAGGAAGGCAGGATGGTGTCAGGTTCGGCCACTTTATCTTCCATCTGAACGAATTGCCTGGAAAGAGCATCGGGCTTCACATTTTTACTGCCTGGACGGTAAGTAAGGGAGAAATTAAAGCGACCAAAAAACAGGGCCCATCGGGCTTGACGAGAATTCAGTCTCTTAGCCGTTTGGATGTAAGCAAGGTTCTTATGATCTGTCCACACTAAAAACGGGATCTCCATACCCTCCAGTCAGTGCCTCCACTCCTCCAGAGCCAGTTTAACAGCTAATTGTTCACGGTTTCCTACATCGTAATTGTTTTCAGCAGATGACAACTTCCTGGAAAAGAAGGCACAGGGGTGTAATTTGTGATCATCTGCTGAACGCTGAGAGAGCAACGCTCCTACCCCAATATCCGAGGCCTCCACCTCTACCACAAACTGTCGTGATAGGTCAGGTTGCACCAGGATGGGGGCTGACGAGAATCGTCTCTTCAACTCCAAGAAGACCCTCTCTGCAGCAGATGACCAGACGAAAGAAACAGATGGAGAGGTTAATTGTGTAAGTGGTGCTACTACCTGGGTGTAGTTGCACACAAATCGTCTGTAGAAATTAGCGAATCCCAGAAATCTTTGCAACTGTTTCCTGGAAGTAGGCGTCGGCCACTCCGTAACCACTCTGACCTTGTCGGGGTCCGTCCTCACCTGCCCCCTTTCCACTATGTATCCGAGGAATGAAACTGATGAAGTGTGAAATTCACATTTCTCGGCCTTTACAAACAACTTGTCATCTAATAGTCTTTGGAGGACTTGGCGGACATGAGTCGTGTGATCCTGCAGGTTACGTGAAAAAATCAGAATGTCATCCAGGTATACGAACACTGACCTGTTAAAAAAATCTCGGAGATCATCATTCACCATCGCCTGGAAGACAGCGGGGGTGTTGGTGAGGCCAAAAGGCATAACAAGATATTCAAAATGACCCAGAGGTGTGTTGAACGCTGTCTTCCATTCATCTCCCTCCTTGATCCGAACCAAATGATATGCATTGCGTAGATCCAATTTAGTGAACACTGTAGCACCAGACAGGGGTTCAAAAGCAGAGTTAATTAGAGGCAAAGGATATTTGTTCTTGACAGTTATATTATTCAAACCACGGAAGTCAATGCAGGGTCTCAGAGTCTTGTCTTTCTTGGAAACAAAAAAGAATCCTGCCCCCAGAGGAGAGGATGACGGTCGAATGATGCCAGAGTCTGAGTCTTTGATGTATTGTTCCATAGATTCGCGTTCTGGGGCTGAGATAATATAATATAACCTGCTTGTAGGTAAAGGGGCGCTGGGTAACAGGTCAATGCCACAATCGTAAGGTCGGTGGGGAGGCAGTGATAAAGCCCTTTGCTTGCTAAACACCTCAGCTAGATCGTGGTACACAGGGGGCACAGAGGTGACATCAGGAGGTTCAGGTGGTGAAGCATGGAATGAACTAGTTGACAGTGGCTGAGCTGACTTGGGCAAGACAAAATGAACTCCAACTTACAATCTTACCAAAAGCCCAGTCAATAACTGGGTTGTGAAGTTGGAGCCAGGGCAGGCCGAGTACAATGGGAGCGTTAGGCGATGGCATAATGTGGAAGGTGATCTCCTCGCGGTGATTACCAGCTAGCAACAGGGACAGAGTGCAAGTTTGATGGGTAATACGAGCAAGAGCATCACCATTTAATGCATTAACAACCAGGGGCATATCTAAAAGTTCAGTGTCTATAAGAGCTTGTTTTACTAGCTCAGAGTCAATGAGGTTGGAGTCAGCACCTGAATCCACTAGGGCCTGACGATGTACACTGGTACCGTTTACATACTCGCCTTGAGATTAATACGTTGTCGGGGGAAGAGTGGGGACCACTGTATGACTCACCAGAACCCTGACTTTGACTGGTGAGGATTGTAGTTTAACCGCTGGGTGCAGTTAACCAGCTGGTGCCCCTGTTCGCCGCAGTAGAATCAGAGTCTCTCTTTGAACCTTTGATTTCTCTCCCCCACCGAAAGACGGCTTCGACCCAGTTGCATGGGTTCATCCAGATGTTGAGTAGACTGCACTGGCGGTACACTGGACTTGTTAGGACTTACAGGCCAAGGAATGGTTTGGGTGAAAGGTGTGTTAGAACCTAAGGGTTTAGCTGGACCTGACTGCACCCTCTCTCTGCGACGCTCTCGTAAACGGTTGTCTATTTTAATGGCTAAAGCTATTAGCTCCTGCAGGCTCTTAGTCTCCGCCCTCCCAATAAGACCATCCTTTACTGACGCAAAAAATGCTTTGTAATGCCTTGTCGTCCCATCCCAGCTCCGCTGCTAATGTGCGAAATTCTACCGAGTAATCAGCAGTGCTTGGAGAACCCTGTCTAAGACTGAGTAAGCAGTTACTGGAATCACTACTTGTGACTGGGTGATCAAAAACAGAGATAATTTCTGAGGTAAACTCGGCGCAAGAAGAATTAGCTTTACCAGGACTATTCCAAACAGCAGCTCCCCATGATCTAGCCCGCCCCGTAAGAAGACCTAGCACATAGGCTATCTTAGTAGCATCGCTAGCATAAGTGAGTGGCTGCTGACCAAAAACTAAGGAGCACTGAAACAAAAAAGACTTACACTCCCCTAAATCCCCATTATAGCGCTCTGGTGCAGGAACATAAGGTTCGCGAGGCTGATAACTACTCACAGATGCCGCAGAGAGAGGAGCAGAATGAGGCAGTGAAGCCGAAGCTAGCCCAGGCTGAGAAGAAATGAGGAGTTGGCTTTCCATACAGGAGAGGCTTGGCGATAGAGTGGAGAGGGACTCCATGATACTATGCAGGGTCTGGTCGTGATGGCCCAACAGAACTCCTTGTGACAACACAGCTTGTCTCAATGAATCCACCTCTGGCTCGGAGTGTGCTGGGTCCATGTTGGCCAGATCGTTCTGTTACGATCTTGTACAGGATCGGACCCAAAAGCACCACTCACAGAAATCGGGTTCAGGTAAGTGTCAATTTTAATGAAAACAAAGAAGTGACAGTGAGGGGATGGGGGTAATGTTTCCAGGGATCCCTGTGGTGAAGAGTACACTTGGTCCGGGTGTGACATGGGTTCCAAACAATCCAAAAGTGAAGATTCTCCTGAGTCGTGGCAGCAGGCAGTGAGCAGGCAGTGAGAATGAACACCAGAGTCCATGAACAACGAGGATCTAAAGTGAAAAGCACAGATGAGTTAGGATCAGCTTAACCGAGCTAGATGAGTACAAAAGGCCGTGATCAATTTAACTCTACTACCACACTGGTTAGGTGAACGATCTGGTGCCGAGGCAGAGGAAATCCAGAGTTAAGTACAGCCAGGGTTGATGATGAGATGAGGGACACCTGGTGCAGCCTGCACACAGGTGACCACGCCCACACAGAGACTAACAGGGGAAGAAACATGAGGATCACAGACAGGGAATACAAACAACAAACAACAGGGAAGGGAGGACCTGCCATGATGGGAATCATGACAAAAACAAAGTGTTGTTTGGTAACACACCCCTCCCCAGTCGCATTCACACAAAAGACTTAACAATACTTATTAAGGTCCATTAAGTGCACCTTTATTAAGCACCATTAGATGCGAGTGACAGACAAAATTGACCTTTGCTTGAGCTTCACTTGCCTGTGGCCTGCATTGCTGTGTTAGCAGGGTCATGTTAGCACACTTTGGTTAACTCTTAGCTTCACATTGCATATAATTTGACACAGAATAACGGTGACCTAAAGAGACTTGCGTGACATCCAAAAAAGCAGTGGGTGCGCTTGTGTTATTTTTTTCATCTAAAACAGCTTATAAGCAAGGCTGTCCCGTGCATGTAAACTTGATTTAAATACGGCTCCAACAATTTTACAGCTGGAAGGACTCGCTGTTCTTGCGAATCGAGAAGGTCATAACTCAGAGAAACTTTCACACAGGATATACTTGATTTCTGCTGTATTTATGCGCAAAACATCAACGTTCTTTCTTTAATTTTCCGTCTCAAGACACTTGGCTATTAACAGTAAATTAGACAGCAGTTAATAGATGGATACTGGACACTTAATCACATAAATACTGTACATCACATTACTATAAAGATTTCACTTATTTAAACAGTGTAAATTTGGGTGATGGTAAAATCTGAATATTACACGAAAACTTTTTTTGACAAACTCACAGTAACAGAGCAACCTCTCTTCAGATGGTCTTCATTCCTCCATTATAATAATCGTAGCCACTTTGATTTAGAAATAGCTTTTCAAGGTACAACAAGTAACACACAAACAAAAGACAAACCAAAATGAATACAAAAAATAGAGGAGTTGAGAGTTTTTGTGAGAGCTTTCGATAACGTTTTCACGCTAAGCCTACCAAACAAAGCCAACTCCCCAATTGCCTGAAAAAATGCAAATCCAGCTTTTTGTTTCGTGACCTGCTGAGATACCTCAGCAGACCTCAGACAGAGGCAAAACAAACTGTCTTTGTACAGTGCCATTTTATTATCATGTACTGAAATGATGACAGACAGACAGACAGACAGACAGACAGACAGACAGACAGACAGACAGACAGACAGACAGACAGACAGACAGACAGACAGACAGACAGTCACACACACACAGGAGCCTTTATTTAGGTAAAAAGAAATCCATTTTATCTAAATAATAATGTGTGTATATATATATATACACACACACACACACACACACACACACACGTGTCTCTTTAAGCATTTAAAACAATACTTAAGCATTTAAAACAATCCAGTGATCCAATCCAATCCAGTAATAAATTATTAAGAGATTTAATGTGATTTTTAAACTGATTGGCTATAATGTGCAAAAGCATTGTCTGACACCTTTAAGACTGAAACTTTTACTTTGCTTAGTGTATCTATAAAAATAAATGTGAATGTTCACAAATATGAAAGACAAAGTGTACAAACTGCAATATCAGATGATGTAAGTGCCCCTAGGAAATTGTCCCATAAATAGATTCCTATATTCCTTTCATTTTAACTTTTTTAATGTATATGAATTGAAAAATCAAAAGGGAAGGAAAGGCTAACATCTGCATTCTATTTTGATATAGTGTTCAAAAATGTAATGAAATGTATGGTAAATTCCCCACTAGATGGCAGCACCTGCACGTACAACAACACATTTAGACCATGCGCTGAGGGACTCACAATGGTTTTATTTCTGTGCTCTTCTGCGGGCAGACTGACACAACAAACTGCAAAGAGGCCTGGGTCTGTGTTAAGGTATTAGTCTGTTGTGATAATATCCTTCTCCTTCATGCTTCTTAAAAACATGAATACATTCTCCTGTTTATCCCATGTTGATGAGTAATAAAATGTTGTGAGTAGGTCTCTCTTGTGCCTTGTCAGTGGAGAAGACAGAATGATTGCTCTTATAATATATATCGTCAGTCAGAGTCAATTCATATTCATTGTTTTGTTATTGTCCAGACCCTCAGAAAAAGCCACTGCATGGAAATACTTTCTGCCTGATGGACTTCATATCAGATAAGTGAAGGGAACATTCCTGTAAGCGCTGCTTAACATTAGCACAACTTTGGACCAATAAATTTTTCTTCTCCGTCTGTAAGCACATCACAGTCTCACAGATGTCTGTTTGATGAGTTCTGGTCAAGGCTTCAGTTAGTTAAAAGAGATATTTTCCTTGACACCGTAAAGCGGGGTGCACAATTTAATCAGTACTTTTGGCCAGATTCTACTCTTCCAACAAAAGTACACACTCACCTCCAGCACCTGTTGCCTGTCATCTTGTCTGAAGCCTGCAGCTTTATTAAGGCTGACCCCCTCTAACAGATACACAAAAGTTTTAAAACAAACTCACTCATCATGAGCATAGTTTCTTACCACCTGTAGCCAGCCAACCTTTAAAATCAAGCTTTACATTTGATGCACTCCTCACAACGAGACACGGATTGTTATCTGGGTATGTTACTGTCTCACTCACTTGAATTTCTGCTCAAACTTTATGGCTCTTTTATTAGACTTACTATGAGTAATATTTTTAAATCATAGAAAATGATCATACAGTTGTCATTAGTATTACCATTTGTTTATTTGTTATTGTCTTATTCCCGTTTAAATATTTTTCGTGTTTATGATATTTTACATGAAAACACAGATTGCGATAAACCTGACTGTAAATCAGATGTATTTGTTGGGTAATTAAATGTTTCACAACTGATTTCATTCCTTTTTTTCTGAGTTTTACAGGTTTTGAGGCTCCAGAGTTTTACAAAAATCCCTTTTCAGACATGCACAAAACTCTTGAATACTTGCAGAATTTTTAGTTTTGAGCTGTATGTGTGAATGCAAACAGTCTGATTTTGAACTAAGATGATGGCCCCCTCGTGAAAATGTGTACATAATGAAACTTCTGCATTTTCTTTTCTTTTTGCCAGTATGTTCTTCTCCTCTCTTTGGTCATTCATTCACCATGAATGTGTTGAACTTTATACCATTGATACAAATGCATGTCCTTTTTGGATCAAGTCCGGCCTCCTGTCACCTCCCCTACCTGTCCACCTGTCTGAAAGTTTTGAGATATTTTCAGAATTGCACATGTGACAATGGCTCTATTGATGGCATGTAAGGAATTTGTGTACAAACTGCAAACAACTGTATGCATCTTATCTTTAGACATTGTGGCTGTGTATTTACAACATTATAAATGTAACTCGGTGCATATGACTAGATACCATACTTGTAATTTGCACATTTGTATCTATTGTTTTTTTTTTGTTTATTGTATTGTCTGCAGCTATTTTTCCCATATCTGAGACAAACGTCTCCCTATCGGAGAAAAATAAAGAAATCTTGAAACTTAAACCTTGATACCTGCTTGTGACGTCATAGACTTCAGGCATATGCGTTGGTAAACAATGAGAACTTTATATTTTATTTTAGAATTTCATATAATGATAATAAAAACTCACCATCATAACTCAAAGTTGTTTTCAAAAGGGATTTCAGGAGTTTTCCAGATAGACAGAAGTTTTACATATCCATCTTTTGATATTAACTTTATATTCAATATTTGCTATTTACACAATATTCACATTTACTTTTATGTGATTCTTTTTAATTAGAAATTAGCATATTTTGCAGACAACATGTACAAAAATTAAAGTTTAAAATCCACTTTGTTTCTTTGTCCACCTTATAATGATACAAGGAGGACATGTCAAAGCGCTATCTTTTCTCTCTCCACAACTCCACCAGTTTTTCCACTTTTTCCAGAGTCCAGGAGAACTGCATGTTCCTTCACCTCCTGGTAATATTTATTAGTTTGCAGCTTCCTGTTTGGTACTATTTGATGGTAAACCATTATTGGTTGTTGACCATAGTCACATCATTGGACAACACCATTTCCATAAGACAAGACTAAAGATTTGCGTATCTTTTGAAACATATTTGATAATGCCAATACAAGAAAAAGAGTTCCTTAAAACTGTTTGAACTGACATTGAAGCCCACCTAAACCAAACGATGAAGACAACAGGATCAAATCCATCTCCAGCAAAACTCTTGTGATTTTATTCTGATAATATATTTTTATCTGTAACTTTGACATTTCTTAACAAGTCATTAAGTGTAAGGCCAGCATAAGGTAAACCAGTTTATGCAACCTCTGAAGCTTGGAGGGGTTGATATCTTCCAGTCTTTGAGAAAATGTAATTTTTTGCTATTCCATTGTCCATCGACAGAGTTGTATGAACGTGTAAGGGAGCATTAGGAAGTCATCTTTTCTTTATGTTCTTTCAGATTGATTTTTGTATGGCTCTCCCTGTATCCATACTACAGCTTCATCAGTGTCACAGACAGATTGACACGCTGAACCAATCATGTCCCTCTGTGCAGAACTCGTGCTTGTAAATAGAACTAGTTTTAAATCATCTAACAGCACACTCATGAGGATCTTTTTTACCTGACGGGTTCAGGATGAGTCTGAAGAATGAATGAGTGGATCTGCAGCAGGCTGAGCCGAACATGAGAAGGCTTGGTAATCCACAGTCTAAGGTTTCCTGTTAATCGCTCTTAAAGGAAGTGTTCAGAGGTTCCCACACACACAGGACAATGAGGCCAGTCTTAGTTGGAATGCTACGAACGCTACCTGCGATCCATCAATCTAATCATCCATCAATCTAATCATCCATCCATCCATTTATCCCATCTGTCCTCTTTATTCTTTGATTTTTCTACCTGCCGCTTGTCTCTGTGAAAATCCAATTGAATATAAAACACAAGTTCAAACATATATTCAAGAGGTAGTATATGTATATCCATCTTTACTCAGATGTGCAACAATAACTTTGGGACATAGAAAGTCAAACGAGGGTCATGGCTGGGGTTAGAGAGGGTGTGTGTGGGGGGGTCCACATCCCTGGATATTAATATTAACAGTAAATTAATAGACTCCTCTCAACAGCCTTACTCACTTGTTGGAGGAACACATGTTTTAGTAAACACAAAAAATGGAAGAAACTATTGGATCAAAATAGAAAAAAATCCCATAAATGCTAAACTTGACATGGAATAAAAAGGTAAACGTCAACACAGACAGATCTCGACTTATCTGCTATAATTAGGAAAATGATCAGAAATCTGAACCTGTACCTCCGTCCTGAGGGAAGTAGGGTGAGGTAGATGTTCAGTGGATGTGTGATGTCCTGTTCTATTGGGGTTGTAATGTGTGTGATGGCCCTGTTGTTGAGTTCTGTTCGATTGGGTGTTGGGAGACCAATTGTTCTGGCAACTGTGAAGGTGATGGGTTTGAGCTTGCCTTGTTTTTAACAGATAACATGTTAAAGAAGCAGGTGGAACAGTACATGAGGATGGGCTGGATCATGCTCAGATCGAAGTGAGGAGATGGGGGCAACATAAAGTTCTTCCATTTTGCAGACAGCTGATGCTCTTTGATGGCTGTTGTGCTGTTTGAACATGACTTTTTGCTCAAATATAACTTGCTATAGTACCATTCCATACATCTTCTATGTATCATATATGCTGTTTGTTGTTGTTACTACACTCTGAGTTTCCGCACTGAGAGCACATGTACACAGTGAAGTTGGAAGACTGGCTTCCCAACTCGGAAACTGGGACCGTCCGATGACTACATTAATGCAGTGCTAGGAACATTTGAACAAACTAGCTGTCACGTGTGGACAGCTCTCAGCATGGAGTCCTATGTAACCATCACTTGTCATTTCACTCAGAACTAAGACCTAGAGACTGATGCCCTACAGACACACAGCACTGATGAGCGACAGAAAACAAAGTGTTCTTTTTTTTTTCTTTACAGTAAAGTCTTTTTTTTTAAAGTGGTCAAGTACTTGTTCATAAGGCACTAAGAGTAATGGCATATTCAACACACTGAAAATACGACTTTTAAACAGAGGTAAAATGGTTTGTATTGTTGGTTTTCTGGGAGGATTGGTTAAGGACTATGTGGACACCAGATTAGGTGGTTCTGCAGCTTTGCAAAAGACTAAACTGTAAAGATGTGTTTGTGACCATATTAGTGTTCATCCTGCTAAAACACAGGATTACTGCAGCACCCTGGCACAGAGAGCTCCTCAAGGCACCATAGATGTGCTCTAATCACAGTTTTCACAAGAAGCCCTGCACTGCTAAGCTATACGGCAAGCTCATTATCTTAGAGCTAGCTTTGCAGCAGACATACTGTCCTAAAGCTCAGGCCCCACCTGACCCCTGCAGGTCAGAGGTCATTGTCCTTGGGTCAAAAGAGGGGGCTGCTGGGTATGAGGACTAAGGAGGGGGTCTATACAAGGTGTCTGAGATGATAAACGTGGACGAGAGGAACAATTGGTGTCCAGGCTAACGACCCCTCTGTGTTCTTGATCTATAGTGTAGGGTGAGGTACAAACACAGGGCAGCCAGCCAGACTGTTAAACTGTCAGTGAAGAGGATAAAAAGAAACTCAGAGTGCTCTCCAAGGAAGATATGCTGGACCAAACTAGAACTAAAAGCTAAAACCGACCCCTTATAGCATAGCTAGCATGTGCAGAACTGGTTCAGGGTGCTTAAAGGGATCCAAAACAGCCACATTAGCAGGAAGCTGATCCAGCTAACACAGAACTGAACAAAAATCAGTCAGGCTGATATGTGAGAGACAATTACACAAAATCACAAACTTTAAAACATACTTTCACCGTTTAAGCAGGTGTTTGATATTTCTGTAGTACAGCTCTTTTGTGCCTTTTTTTAACCAGAGCAGTGGAGTTTGTTGTTCAACACTCCTCTGTGATTTTTGTTGTTCGAAAATTGTAATTCGAAATTAAGCTATTCCTTCTGAGGCAGGTTAAAGCCTCTTGAAGAACTGTTACAATGTGCCCTCCCCTCAATCATATCAGCTGCTCACCTAACTATGGATAATGTTCATAAAATGTGTACCAATGTTGGCATGTTTAATGCACTTATGGTTTTATATTAACATGTTAATTTAAGCTTTATAAGCTGCAGTGTGTGGCTCCTGGAGCCAGGCTCAGGCGGACCCTCAATGCACTGCAGGATTTTGCATTCTGCATTGGCTTTATTTTTCCAGACTAGAGGTTGCTACTTGGTTGTAATATCAGCTCACCTTGACTTCAAACGGAAGTGTGTGTGTGTGTGTGTGTGTGTGTGTGTGTGTGTGTGTGTGTGTGTGTGTGTGTGTGTGTGTGTGTGTGTGTGTGTGTGTGCTTTCAGTGGCTTTTGCAGCTGTCATAAGAGTCCTTGGATGCTTGTGATCAACTGACCATTAAACCTGCTCTGCAAAAACTGCACATACAAACATTTATGTACATGTATACACAGGGACACACACTAACCTACACTAGATGTTTGATTTTCAAATAAAATAGATTTCATGAAAGGTTACATATCCTCCTTCTTCATAACCAGTTAAGTCTCAAAGCATCCACTCTGATCCTGTATTTAACATGCCTATAAACCCCTCTATCTCAGCAATGCTCACAACAGACTTCTTTGTTTGGATTAGCCTTTACTGTGAAATCAGCTTCACAAGATTTGTCACACAATTAAATTAATTAAAGTTGCTGATATAATTAAGCTACAATTATTGAATGATTGCCTGCATATAAATGTGCCACTCATCCCTTATGTTTACCAAATATTTTCAAACATTCCTTCCCATCAGGTATCACTCAAGCACGTTAGCACCTAGGGGTCTTTCTGACTCGTAATCACCACTCTGAACCTTCATGATGAGGGCTAATTGATATTGTATAAATATATATATATTTTAAATTGTCTCTGTATAATAGACTGGATTTGTTCTTTTTAAGTGGAGTAATGCGGCTTGTTCAACCCTGAAATTATCAAGTTTTTAAAATTGAAACAAATTAGCTGGTTGAAAAATAGTTGAAAAGAGGTCTCGGACCTCCACCCTATTTTTTTTAGCTAATTTTAGAAAAAGTCAGGGGAAAGACAGAAATGTAAACAATAGGTCAACCAGACGTACAGTAAATGAGTGCCATGTTGTTATTATACTTTAACTAGTTAGTATACTTTCCAGTGAGGATGAGGCAATGACTCAGTCTCTGTTCTGTGTCCAGTAGGAGCTGGAAAACAGAGAGAATGGAAGAGGAAATCAGCGGACAATGAGCCACACGGAGTGAGCAGACTGCTGTTTGGCCTGAAAGTGAGGAATGTGCGTGTGACAGCCAAACTACCAACCTCCACAGCCAGGATCAGTGCCCAGTGGCACACTCCACAGTCAACATGGCACTGCTGCCTCTGTGTGTGTGTGTGTGTGTGTGTGTGTGTGTGTGTGTGTGTGTGTGTGTGTGTGTGTGTGGTGGGTGCAGCTCCCTGGGTGGGCCGGCCTGTTCAGCTGCCTGCTGGCACCATGGGTGTCTGGGCATCAGCAATTCAACCAGAAAAGCTCAGTGCACAGGAGCAGCTTTCTGTTTGTACCACAAAACACTCAGAGACACCCAACCAACCAGGCTTATTGTGCAAAGAAACACACAGGTTCCACTGGGGATAGACACACACAGGTTACACTGTGAAGAAATACACACAGGTTACAGTCCAGGTCATGGGCAACATGAGTGGGGGTGGGAGAGTATTAGCCTGAAATATATTAACTTACTTACTTGGCTAAACCACACATGACAAACCATTCCACTCCACTCTATATGTCTTAATTCTTCAACCCATCATTTCTTCCTTTTCTCTCCCCCATTCAACCTCCATCTTCAACCCTTCTTCTTGTTTTCTAAGTCTATAGGCACAGTCCTGGATGTGATCAGCTTGGGCAGAATTATACTTGTGATAGATTCCCCAACCTGAGTCTGCCGCTGCCCTGCAGTCAGTCCATCCTCCCAGATGGACAAAGTGACAACATCCTATTCCATCCTAATTATTATCTCAAAATACATTATGATCTGTCATTAAATATCTCAGTGCATATTGCTGTAAAGAGGTCCCAGGCCGAGAGCATGCTCCACAGTTCCTGCACCAGAGTTTGACCCTGTTGGTAAACAGCATAAATTCTTTGAAGAAAGCCAGAAAGAAAACAGAATGAAGTCATCAACTAAAATGCAACCTCTGCATATAAAAATGGACAACGCCTCAGGAACACCACCAGTCTGTTACTGCAGGGGGCTTTGGAAACCCGTCGTTGACGGTCACCATGCTGGAAATGCTGTTTCAACCTAACTTTCAGTGAACCTAACGACAGACTATGATAAACAGCTACTACACACCCGCCTGTCAATCAGGTCAGCTGTGCGCCTTATTGAGAAAAACACTTGTCCTTTATAAAATCAAAACATGCATCTGTACGGTATGACAATTCAGACAAGCTCATCAGATGTGTTTTTCTACCAGTCATTAAATATGTTAGTTTCTGCTGTCTTTTTTGAATTGGTGTGTATTTGACTTCCTTTGCTTCTGCAGCCTTTTTTGGAATGACATTAGACATTTGTTTGTGTGAAATGACGATTGTTTGGTATTTTAGTAAAATGGAAAAAGTTCCAATAGGAACTAGCTGAGAGAGTGGATTTTGGCACCTGTTGCTGACTCAGACATATTTCTGTCAATAATTAGATTTTCCTTCCAAGGCTTGTGTGGTGATCCAATGTCAGTGGTCCAATTTAAGGACCTAATCAAGCTATTAACCTGCTTGACTTAACTTGCTACTAAGTGTGGTTGGCATTGACGTTATATGGAGAATATCAGTCGGAACCAGTAGGAGTTATGCTAAATGGACTTGTATAGCGCTTTTCTAATTTTCTGTCTTTGAGTCACACATGGATGACAGAGGTTACTATGTGAAGGGACCATCAGAAGTGACTAATCCCATTCATACACAAGCATACACCGCTGACAAAGCAGCAGGAGCAACTCGGTATTGGCTGTTTCTCTCCAAAAGACACATCAGACATGTTGCTGCAGGAGCTGGGGATCAAACCCCCAAACTTCTGGAAACATGTCCAACTAAAAAAATCCAGTTGATTATGATGCCCCCTAGAGGCCTAGATCACTTCTGTTGTGATGGCTGGAGGAACTGTTTATGCTACAACTGTTTTCTTTGATGTTTGTTGTTTAGTTTTATTTGTTTTGTATGATGGTGTGTGATTTGAATCTTTCTTAGTTCATGTTTCTCAAGGTGAAAACCTTTTGGATGCTCACAGCGAGTTTACTCTTGTCAGCCAACATGCCTCTTTAGGTTCAGATTCCCAGGGTCATGTTTCAAGCTGCTTCAAAGGAAACCTTAATGATGGGAAATGAATAAATAGTTGACATGGGGGACAGCAGTCACACCGCAGAGCACAGAGTTAAAACAGGCTCAGATTATTGCCAGAAACAGAAGCTGCTTCACCTTCCTCTCAAAGAATCAACAAACACTCCACTGATTGACCCTAACCTGCCAAACACACACACACACACACACACACACACACACACACACACACACACACACACACACACACACACACACACACACACACACACACACACACACACACACACACACACACACACACACACACACACACACACACACACACACACACACAGCATTTTGCCTTGAGGACACACCATATGTGACCTCCAGGGTGCCTCTAACCTGGTGGCTGGGAAGTACAATGTTCAGTTTGAGGCATGACACCTAGACAGGCATAAATAAACACTAGCCCTTTACCAGAAACACACACACACACACACACACACACACACACACACAGGTAAGGGTTTTCTGCTGCTGGTGGTTTCCTTTAGCAGGGGTCTAGGGGTCAGGTCAGAGGGATGCTGAGAGAAACGCTTCTCAGATTGTGAAGTGAGATTATAGACGAAACCGACTCAGGAATTTCATCTGGGCTGCTTTCTCTTGAATGATTTTTGTATAGTGTATGAGGCTTGTTATTAAATTATTGCTCTTAAATTATATTTCTGAATGATTGAACATAATTGCAGTTTCGTTCTCTGAAATGCTGCATGCAAATAAAGAAGTGATTTGTTCATTTGAAGGTTTGCCTTCAGGAACATGGAATTTTTGTTTTAGGTCAATTTTGGTGACCTCTCTGGACAAGGTGGCACTTGTTTAGCTCTTTGCTGATTTTGGCCTGTAACAGTAAGCCAGGTTTCGGAGTAAGCCAGGTTTCTGATTAAAAAAATGTCATTCAGCTTTTCAGAAATATCAGCAAATAATCGCTGTGAAAAGTCTGTTTTGGCAGTGTGCTCTTAATCTCCTCATCTGACTCCACAACAGCCCTCAGAGGCCTTCAAATAACTGTATAGATATAATCTTGTTGCTGATGGTCTGTTTTTAGGCAGCAGTATTTGTTTCAGTCTGTTTCATAACAACCTAAAAACTCCATGAAGGAGCTTTAACTTGCTGATTTCATTTTGATCATTTTGCTGCTTTCATTGTATAACAGAATTTAATTGAACTCTTAAGAGAAAGTGTCTGGGCGGCCTTCAAATTTTAAGTTGAAATCGAGATAATAGTTAAGCTCAGTGTTAATTTGATCATCTATTTTAGATTTAGTCTTTGTCCTTCGGTGAAAAAGCTTTCAAGTTTTAGTCACATTTCATCGTTTATAGTTTGACTATAGTTTTAGTCTGCGATAATTAAAATTCTCGTCCAGTTTGAGTCTATAAAAAGTTGTACCATTCTCTCTCGTACCTGCATGTTGATAGGTGGTTTGAAGCTCCAGTTGCCCCACTACATTCTAGTTCCGTCTTGTCTCGTAAACAAAACTAGGCATGAGGTTGTCAAAGTTTCGATCATCAAAGATCTATTTTTAGTCTTTGTCACAGACAAATGATCGTTAAGGAACATAAATCCTTTTTTTTGTTAATGAAATGAACACAAGTTGACATCAATCTATTCATTCAGAAAACAAAAACTTTCTTCGTAAAACTAACTTCAACTTAATGTTTTGTCTACACAATGTGTCCTTATCATTTCTACCTGTGAAAATATTGATTCTTTGATACTTTCTGTACTTTCAGTATCCAGTATCCTAAAACTTAATAAAAAAATACATATTTTTCACAAGACATAGTAGTAGGTAGGAGAGGATGAATACTGTATGTCAGAAATGGCAGTTAATTGCAGATTTTATTTGAAATTAATTGAAGACACACACGCTACATTTGTTGCAGATGTGAAGGAACCCCTCATGACTACAAATACCAACAGATTGAACAGTTTTGTTCTTCCTATGTGTGGTGTTGCAACAGGATGACAAACTCAGTGCACCACGTACGGATTCATCAACAACCAGAGTCCTGACTCTCACAGCGTGTAAACTCGCGCCATCAAACGCAATTTTCAAAAATCCAAAATGTGTTAGCTGTGTGATACATCAACAACGGTAGCAATTTGGGTCCAACTATTTCCTTGTCAGTTTGTCAGTACAGTGCATGTTGTGTAAATACTTGTGTTGTTGCCACAAATCTACAAGTGAGTCCCACATTTCTGCTTCCAGGTAACTTTATGGGTTTTTTTGGATCTCCTCGCCATGGTAATGTTTGTTGTTCTTCCTGCTTCAGTCAGCTTGCTTTCTGTTTGGCTCTTGTTGTGTTCCACGTGTATGATGCACAGAGTCCATACTCTACAGTCCTCTGTATTCTCTCTACACAACGGGATATATTATTATAAATATTATCAATGTTTAATATCTATGATTTTGAATCTGGGCAGCTCTGATCGTCTTCCGAGCATATTGGCGAGGGTAAAATCCCTCTGAACACATCTCACACCACACTGACATCTGGCGAGTTTTGAAAAGTTTGCTTTCAAGCTTTGATAGGTCTTTGTTCCTTTTGTAAGTAGACAACTTTTTAAATTATTTTTTGTTGATGGACTTTAATGGACCATTTGGGATGCATCAATATGACATTAAGCGGATGTCAATAATGATCAATCTTAACAGAAAGAAGCACATTTCTCTCTGAAGTTGCAATGTTGTAACTCCTGCAGTGCACCGCTAAGTCTGTTTGCATCTTTGCATTGACTCTCTGGTAGCCAAGTAAACTTTTCTTTCTTTTGGCTTTTCTTTTGATCTGAAGAACCCTGTTTTCAGTCATTTTGTTTTTTATTAACATTTCCATCTGTATTATTACAACAAATAAGAGCGATGGACCAACATTTTGAAATCTCAGAGGACATGCACGTCCTCTGACCGCTCTGTGCTGTTTAAAGCCACCACTGTTTGTCTGCAGCTACATTTGCTGTCTGGCTCCGGTATTTATGTGAAGTTGTCTCTTTATGCTGCCCTTTCAGTACACCAAGACACGGAGCTGCTGCACCCTCCCACCCACCCGCCTGCAGTATAGTACAGTAGTGGGGCGACAGAAGGAGATGTGAGGCGATAGCCCCCTTTTTTCATGGCAGAAAAAGACCCCAATTGTGTCTGAACGCCCTCCTCTCCCTCGCCTCGCCTCGCCTCGCATGCCTCTGGAAGTGCAAAGAAAAGAGAGAAAGAGATTTAGAGAAAGGGAGAGGGAAGGAGGGAAGGCTGTTCGCTGTGCAGCTGCTCCTGCGGAGGCCTTTGGATTACATCAGAGTGGCAGAGAAGAAAGGAATGAGAGGAGAGAGAGAGGAGAGGGAGAGGGGGGCGCCCGCAGGAGGCTGTGAGGCACACTCCACAAATCAGACGTCTTTTTTTACCCTGCTTTCTTTCTCCTGCTCCATCTCTCTCTCTCTCTCTCTCTCTCTCTCTCTCTCTCTCTCTCTATCAAGGGTTGTAGTGCAGCAGCCCTCCACAGAGCCATCATTGTTAGCACACTCAAGAGGACACACACACGCACGCACACACACACACACACACACGCGGTAGGAAGTGAGAAGTTACTTTTCCTTCTGTTTCTGCTTTTTCGTAACCTTTTCTTTTATTACCACAAGAGCTACTCTTAAAGTGTACTTTAGTTGTTTTTGATACCCATGAACAACCAAACATGTACATACATTAACGTCACCCCAAAAAGTTGAAAAATGAGCAGTCAGGCTGTCTGTTAACTTTAGCTGAAAAGACAAGCTCAGGACACATTTTAGGACAGGATAAGACTGTTTCAGATTCAAGGTACAGTAGTGTGATATCTCAGCTTGACTAAGGCCTGCTGTGGGCATCACCTGTGACTCAGTTTATCAAGGTGTCAGAAACAAACTGCCTGCTCACGAAATAATACACCAAGAGGCGCAGTGTTCATCATCAGATCCACCTCTTGTTAAATGCTGATACATTCTCATCCTGGAACATCAAACACTGTTGCTTTGTCACTGAGCCTGACATGGACACAAGATGAAGAATATGTTTTCTCTCTCGTCACTTTTCTCTGTGGATTAGAGGTCATACCAACTCATCTAAACAACAAAACTGCTTCTGGATGAGAGATGGCCCTCTTTATTGTGATGAAAGTCCAAAGACACCAAACACACACAGACATGTGGTAGAGAGATGATGAAAAGGAAGGAGAAGAAGAAGCGAATCAGGCTGACCTGGAGGACTTGGAGGATGGCTGCATGCTCCTCCCTCCACTTTGTACATGTTATTCTTTTCGGAGTGATGACAACTAACTTCAAAGCTTACTGACACTGAGGCACAGATGGCCTAGCGGTTAAGTAGCGCCCCATGTAGGAGGCTTTTGTCCTCCAACCTCAACTAGATTCAGGAACTTCGATGATCGCAACATTATGCCAAAACACTGGATGGCACTTAAAAATAACCGATGAAAAACCTTTTACCACATTAAACTGATTTTGAAAAAGTCAAACAGTGTGAGCATTTTGGAGACATCTAGTGGTAAAAGTTTGGTACCGATTTTCATTTTCTGTCGTCTTTTTAAGATATTACTTTATTGATCCCCAATGGGCAAATTTGGGTGTTGCGGCAGCAGCAATACAGAAATCAAAAAAGTAAAAAACTGAATTAAAAAAAATAATATGAATACAATTTGACAAATAGTATATGAAAAATAAGATATATACAGTAGACTATACATAAAGACATAAATAGAGAAGACTATACATATTATATAACTACACATTTTTCCCGCCTTCTTGAAATCAGCATGAACGTGTCACAAGTAATATAAGAACAGGTGAGAAGGACTCGAACCAACACCTCCTGTCGACAGCAGTTTTCACACATGCACTCCTAATAGTATCTCTAACACTTCAGGCAGATTGCCCCTATCGTTGAGAAGCTTGTTCACACATGAAGTCTATCCATGTCAGACGAAGTCTCACGAGGCAAGACATGATATGAAAAGTGCAACGTGCCTGACGCTGCAATGTCGATTTTTGCCTTTTTATCAATGTTATGTGAAGTAGCCTTCATATCAACACGCACTGTACGAGCATAAGACTTCCACCTGTCTCATCACATCAGCTTAATCTGACTTCATACAGAAATGTTTTGAGGGGAAAGCTGAAAAAACTATACAGTCAGAGTAGATATTTTTTTTTAATGTGTTCACTTGTGCACCTCCGCTCTAACATTACAGTAAGTTTTTTTTGCGTGTGTGAAAACAACATCATTATACAGTAATGTGCGATAAAAATGAAAAAATTAAGCAAACTCATAATACAGCTTTAATTAATGACTCTTCTAGGTATCAACTTTTGGTCAAAAAGGCCTTATACTATATTTTACACAGAACAGAATAGTCACCAAAGATCTTGGTAAGCCTGGTAAGATATTTTTTTCAACAATCAGATGCCATATGTTTGCGGCCTCAAGTATTGAGCAAGAGAAATGCTCTACAGATGCACAGCAGTGTTTTTTCTGACCCTCGAGTGCTTCCCATTCTGACAATAAAGTTTAAATGACATTGACCCTCAGCGAGTCGTATTTAGACAATATCAGTCATGTGTTCCTCCTGAAGAACGTTTTCTGTGGGCAGCAGAACAGTATTTTCCCTTGTAGAACATTACAAAAGTTAGTTAGCCTTCCTGTTTCTATTGGTCCTTGTCTTTATGAGCAAACGTCGTATATGTGCCCCTGCTCTTGAAATACATCCCTCTGTTCTTTTGTTGGGGCCACTCCACTGAAGAAGCAGCAGCAGTCATTGTTCCTTCCTGCTCCTTTGCTTTCTCAGGGAAGAAAAGTGAAATGTGATTGTTCACACCCTTGTGTGGAAGGAAGAGGGTGTGCATCAACATGTAGGCATATTGTTCCTGATGGGGACAGAGGGACATTTTTATGAGGAGGGGCTACACAGAGAGAGGAGAGCTTTTCTTTTCTTAGTGTCAACACTTAATCACCTCACTGTGAGCATCAACCTCCTCAGCGAGCTTTGTTTTGTCTCTGCTAACCAGATCCTGAATCTGGACTTCCACCCAGGGAGTGGAAACACAAATCAACTTGATCTTAAATCAAGATCGTTTACTTTGAGTCCTCCATCCCATCGGACCACAGAGTGCGTTGGACTCTCTCTCAATTTTATCTAACATGTTTTCTAAGAGCTTTTTCTTTCTCTGACAAGTCAGCAAATGGAAACTTCCTTTGCATTTTTATTTATTTATTTATATCTCACCAGAAGTGCTTGTTAATCAAACAGAGAAAGGCTTGAGAGTGGCCTTTGAGGGCGACCGGCCCATGCATTTTGAGTTTCAAAGAATTTGCACACTCCTCTTGCAAGTATCACCAACTTATTAGAAACAAAATCACATTTTCGTCCCTCTCAACCTTTGTCACGTGTTCCACTTAAAGTTCCATGTGAAGATTGAAATGAGAAATAAGTAATAACCCGTGTAGGAGTTAAGAAGTTCCCTGCCAGATTCAGTGAGCAAACTACTTAGCATTTATAGCATAACTGACACTCTGCCTTATTTACTTTACAAATTCTTGATTGGTCCAACAGACTTTTGTTTTGTTGTGTTCAATTCTGCAATAAATGAAGCTTCAGCATGATAGAGATAAAAACCCATCCACGTTTTAGTTGATTACAAGATATGGTTGATGTTAAAGCTTAGAATAAATTAAAGATGAAACAAACGAAATTTTAAAGAAAGATCTTTTCCTATAGAGCTATGGTGTTAGATATTTAAACTTGGAACAGTAGTTTAACCTGCAGCACAACTCTCAGGGTCAATGTTTCAACAGGAAAGGAAGCCATATAAAGAAACTGTCTCTAATTTACTAAGTCATTAAACATGTGAGACTTTACAGCTTACAGCATGTGTGAGGATGTGTTTTTGTCATGCAGAAAAGAATCAGAGTTTTTGTCTGACCAACAGGTATGCATGAGGAGATGTGTTTGGAATGTGGTGGACAGATGTCAACATAAAGGCTCTGAGCCTGCAGAGAAGGAGGAGGAGGGGTAACAGAGGGGGAGCAGAGAATGGCCTCAACTCTTTTGAAAGGGAATTTCCTTTCCTGTAGCTAGAGATTAGCGGGCCCTTTAATGCTAATGGCTGCTACAAATGACCATAGATACGAGTTAGGGGGGTTAGCTTAAAGCAGCTCTGAGGCTACACACTCATTTTCTCGTCACTATTTTCTGCTGCTGGTTTTTAGGTTGTTTTCTCCATTCAGGTGTAGTGTTTGTTTCCTTTGGAGTGAAAGTGATTTATGTGTACATGAGGAAAGCAGCAAGCCGACCAAACCAGCACATCACACACAAACAGATTCATTCACCAACAACCACGGTTCTGACCCTAAAACTGGAACGCTTTCAAAATCTCTTGCAGTCAAATGCAACTTAAGAGAAACTAAAGTCGCATTTGATCTCATTTCATTTCATGTCATTTCTAAATTCTACCCCTGTACAGTGTGTGTTGATGAAGACCTGAGCTATTCAGACCAATTTTGCCTTTGAACAAGACTGCTATCGTGTATTTCTGTGGTAATAACTGGCATTTTTGAAAGCGGGTGTGTAGGGGCACACTCACACTCAGCACTCTTCACTTAACGAAGCATGCTTTATTAATATGTAAAGCTATGCATGTTTTTTAGGACCATATGTACAAGAGGTAACCATGCTCAGGCCGGGTTAGTCCTGGAGCAGGGTGAGTGCAGGCCAGCAGGGGAATGTGGAGCAGGGACGATTGTGCCATACGCACTAAGGGCACGGTCACACTGGCCAAGCACACTTCAACCCTAAAGTCCAGTTCATTTAGTCAGTGTGACTGCTCCGTTCCGTGCTCAGGCACGGTAAACTTCGTCGGCTTTGGTACACTCCAGAGAGTTGTGCTTGGGCACGATACGGCACACAACACTGACAGTTTTCATTATGAAGAAATCCAGAGTTCTATGGCTGTATCTGATTAAAGTGACTCAAAATAAATCACAAAGTCAGCAAGTTAGCTCTCATCTGTGTATTTCTCTGATGTGCGGACGCGGACTCAACTGTGCGTCCATGTGCTTTTCGCCAGAGTGCCTTCCCAGCTGTGGAACTGCACTTGACATGTAACCTCTCTCTATAAATTATCCTTTTTGCAATGTCTCAACATCCATCAAAATCAGGAAAAGGCTGGACCACTGACATAAGCTTTATAAACAAGAATAACTTTGCCATTCAGTGTGGGTTTTGTTCAGTTTTACAAATTGGTGGCACACCCTGGCTGCACTAAAATGAAACCAGAACATCAGCAATCATTATACAGGTATTTTTAGAAACTGGAATATATTATGATCAATAACCTTGACTGTCAAAGAGGCATCTAACAATGGCTTTATTACTGGCAGCCTTCCACTTCAACACACACGTTTTGATGCCTTCTTGATGTCTTTGTTGCCACCTTCGGTTGTTAAAATCCTGTTAAGATTCCTCAGATGCCACAGACTGAAGACAGAGAGGTGATCTTTATCTGACCTCTGTTTGTCTGTGTGTGTGCGTGTGCGTGTGCGTGTGTGTGCGTGTGTGTGTGTCCTTTGAAGAGAAACAGATGTTTAATTGATTCTTGTGGAGAAAATGGAAACACTCTCAAACAGGTGAGTAGAGTGGACTGCTTTTGTTACTGTTGAATCAGAGGTCCAGTTTAAGGTCATCCAGGAAGTGAGGCCTGTTTAAGATGGCTTTTACTGGTGATGGTTAATAAGACCACCTTGAGAGTCAGGACCCCTGTTGGCCTTCATTAGACCTGCAATGACGACTGGTCTCCCTTCACGCAGCCAGATGACGCACAGAGGTTTGCAGAGTCTTCTCTCCTTCTATGTTTGAAATGCCTCATCAGGGGAGTGATTGTTTTCTTACAAGACAACTGACCAAACATCAGGGACGAGCCGTTAGGATAGGCGGGGCTGGACCTGCCAAGGCTCCCTTATAAACGACATATTCTAGAGCCTCTTAGTATTCCCAAACTTGAAACAAGCATTTATATAGCTCATATATAACTCCAAGTTGTTCAGATTTCTATGTTTCATTTGTGCAAAACGACAACAGATTGGACTTTATATCGACACATGAAGCATTTACAACACTGATTTGAAATTATCAGGAAAGCAAGCAGGGCTTTTACTGTCCATTCAATCTGTATGCAGTTTGCACAATTGCACATTTTACAATGATACTGTCAAGACAGCGCATCATCTGTGCCTTTCTGCATTAAGAAATACATACAAATTTATTAAAGATACATAAACAAGGAAATCAAAGTTTACACTTTTAAAAACAAACTGGTTGCAGAGTAAATAGTTGCAATGTCAACAAGCCTTTTCTGAGGATGAAGCTGCCCCCGAGTTCTGAACAACCTGTCCATGAGCTTCAGCTTTTTTTTTTACATCATTTAAGTCATTATCAGACACGCATCTGATGGTGCAACCAAGTTTGCAAGCAAAGCAAGAGAGTCAGATGCCAGGATGACAGGTTTTGCCTTTATGTCGATGCTTTGTGTATTTGGAAATTTCCACAGTAGCAACACAACTGGAGTTGAGAACATATAGTGAGCAGACAGAATGAAGCAGTTTCATAGATGTGCATGAAGATCACAGCAGTTTCGGATCAGTCCAGGATATCAACATCTCCCCCTGCACACTCGCTCAAAATTAGTTTTCTTGACAGTTCTCTGCCATATTCACACTTTGGCTCATCCTGACTCTTTTGTAATTTTTACTATGAGGCTGGCTCTCAAATTGGGGAATAATCTGATGTTTTTTTGTGTGCATCAGCTGTGGCTTATAGTGTGTCCTTCATCTGGAATGTCAGGGGTTTGATCCCCAGCTCCCGCAGCCACTTGTCCACAATGTGTCCTTGGGAACTGCTTGGTCACAGCTTCATTGGTGGCGTATGGATGTGTGTAAATGGGATTAGTTACTTCTGATGGTCACTTTAAATATCAGCTTCTGCCATCAGTGTGTGAATGGAGGTGAATGGGTGGGTGTGACCCGATCTGTTCAAGCGCTTTGAGTAGCCAGAAGGCAAAAGCACTTAGCAAGCATGATATTTTGTAATGCCAAATTACCAACACATAGATTGTGTAAGGTCAGGTTTTCACATCAAGTGTTGCTTGTTTGTCCTGTTTCAGCACCCATCCACAGCACATATCCTCCGCCTCTGCCTCATGCATACAATCAAAGAGTTATGATAATGATATCTGCACCACTGATGGAGAATTGAAAGAAAACTTTCAATTAAAGAAAAACATATTTTTCTCGTCTCAGGGCAAAATGAGGGCTGGACTCACAACCATTCAACACTACTACCATGTTTCTAACGATACACAGCTTCATGTAAATGGGTGGAGTATCCCTTTAACTGAAAATGGTACATTTTGCAGGTTGTTGGTTTAACACAATAACACACTTCATACTTAGTTTCTACAAGTTCCAGAAAAAAAGCAATGAATCATGACTCAAACAAAAAAGAAATAATCCTCCATGTCTCAAAGATGCAATTTTTTGAAGTTCTGCATGCTAATAAATCATCTAAAGTCTTGTAGCACCACTTCAAATGATTTCTCTTGTGTTGAATAATTCTTTAGGCTTTGAATAGTATGCCCTGTTGGTGAAGTGGATTTGTGTTTTGGATTTTTGTGTTGTGATGATGGACTTTCTACTTGGTTTGTTGGACAAGGACATGCAATTTTTGTATTGGCTTGCAATTTTATTAAGTTCTTCAGGTCTGAAGAGAAAACCTTCAACAAAATGGGGCTGTAATGATTCTGCAGATTAAATCAGTTTCTGCACTATAAACAGAAATGAAGGCCATTATAGAAATCACCCATAAACATCCAGAGATCACATCAATCCAAACTTCATTAGAAATCAAACCAATTTTAAGTTGTTTCTTGCATACATACCTGACATTTTTAAAAATAATTTTAAATCATGATGAAGATATTTCAGCATCTTTGTCACTTCTTTATTGTCATTAATTCTCAGTCAAATCTGTTTATTTTGGGTTCATAGTGCTGTAATAATACACATTTCAGCCGACTTTAGTAGGACTTGCAATATACAATGAAACTGTCACTCAGTAGAGACACATGGACAGGAGCTCCACTTCTGAATCAGAGAGCTGGTAGTTGATGTCCATCAGAGAAAATCCTGGTGCTTCTCGAACTGGTCTTAAAACTGGAACCTGGCTCAAGGGGCTGGAAGTAGCAGGAACAGTCATTCATACACAGTTCATGGAAGAGGAGGAGAAGGTTATGCTTCTTTTCTAGACAACCATTCCTGATGCGGTCTTTCTCAGAGTGTAGCGTGGGGGTCATGTTGTGCTTTAGTGAGGGCTCCCAGTGTGGTGCTATTTAGATTCACATCTGTCTGCAGCCTGCATTAACATCTCTGAATGCATGGACGCCTTAGAGCAACACCCACATAATGAATGAAGCAAGAACTGCTTTCATTTCAACTGAACGTTCGGTTAAAACTTTCGTAAACTTTGAATTTCTCTTTAATTAATTTTATATTAATTATATTCCCTAATCACGTGTGTTTTACTGTAGCTTCATGTTCTTAGTGAAAGCTGAGACATACAGTAATATAAGGGCAATTGGTTTTGCAGCAAAGGACAAACAAATACAAAATACATTTTAAAAGGCTAACAAGGTAAAAGGTAAGATGCACTGAATATAGCAGCCTTGGGAAAACAACAGTAATCTTTCACTGATGCTCTTAGCTGCTTCCTTTTTAATCGTTTTTTGAGGTCTTGTTTCCTCAGGATAACAATGCTGGCTTTCATCTGATAACAAGTTAATTTCCTCAAGATCTCAAGGAAAAGGCAGACATTACATTTTTATTACAATTGTTATACTGAGATAATGAGAGCAAAAATTGAGACAAATGTAAAAAACAAACATGCGCAATATTTCTACATTATGAACTAAAAACTTGATTGGTTAAGGACACATTACTTCATGAAAAAAAATTGGAAACTGTCAAATAATAAAACAAACTTCTATTTTTTTTTTTTTTTTAGCTTTTTCCCTGTGGATGATGGTTTTTAGTCTTAAGGGTTTAGAATTGTTTTTTTTATTCTGTTGAGCTGAACAAGCTGTCGCCATATTTTCTCACATACACATTTATTACCTGTCCATTCTTTGGACCTAAACTTGCTTTTACCCCAGCTGAACTTAGAAGGTTATTCATATGATGGATTGATATTTCTGTCTTGAATGTGTCCTGAGCACTTTTATCATTTTTCATCATGTTTCTAATCTGTTGTTTCATGTTACTTTACATCTATTTTGTAATTGTATGTTTTTAAAGTAGTTGTTATCTGGTCTAGCCTCAGGACCCACCATCAAGTCATTGATTAAAAATAGAATAGTAATTTTAAAAAAGAATAGAAACTTTTGACACAATTATGTTTCCGGGATCACTCATTACCCACTAAAAACAGCTCTGCGACCCATTTTTGGTTCCCGACCCACTTGTTGAGAACCACTGTCATAATGGATGTTATCATCTCACAGTTTGCAAAACACACCTACCTATAGGTACAAATAGGATAATCTGGACAAATGATACAGATGATGTGAAATGTAATAAATGGAGAGGAAATGTTGAGGATCAAGTCAAAAACCCTGAAGAAAAGTGAAATTGTTGTTATGGAGTCGAAATAGAGCATAATATTAAATTCCACAAAGATGGTCGTGGTGCGAGGTATACAGATGCAGATACAGTCAAAATGTTTAAAAGTGAAGTTGAAACTTTATTATCAACATTTTGACTTTATTTCTGAGTAAGAAATGAAAAAGAATGCCTTCTCTGGTTATTGTTCCTAACTGTCTGCTTCATTTTCCACACTCAAAGACTCTTTCCATTGAGTTCTGGACATATATGAGCTGGGATTTCTTCAGTTTTGGGGTAAATATCGCACTACAGGGTCTGCTTCAGACTCTAACCACACCCCCTCTTTATTCCCTCCTGCTGCAGAACCGAACACAAGATAACATTTTCAGATGTTTGCATTTAGTGAATGTGTAATTAAAGCATATTGTGTGGGGCAGTGGCCGCCTGTCCACTCGCATTAGGTTGACTTAATTGTGTGAACATCTCAAGACAGAAATGGCCTGATTTTGGCGGGGGTGTGTGTGTGGAATGTGTGTACGTGTGTGTGTGTTTCAATGCGTTTGTGTGTGATAGTTTAAAAGAGGGATAATTTGCCTTTATATTTAAGTTCTCTGTGTTTGTGTAGGATCTAGAGCATACATGGTTTTCTACGTGAGAGACAGCAGATGTGCCTTGAGCTGCAGTAGTTTTGTGTTTTTGTGCATTATTATACATCTTTGTATGTGTAGCTCTTCAACTTATAACATCTGTAAGTATTGCCATGAGGTGTGTGTGTGTGTGTGTTATGTGAGCTGGCTGGGGGGTTAAGCATGGTGCATGATCCCTGGTGAATTGAAGCCTTATCAAAGAGAAGCTAGAGGATTTATGTGTTGAGTTCCTCCCTCCGCTGAATGCGACCTTGTCCCTGCCTGTTCGTCGACACTCCTCCATTCAGTCCTCCCGATGCGTTTATGTAGAGCCTCTCTTGTAGGAAGACGACTAATATATGCACACACAAATTCAAAATGTCAATCTAAGAAGCAGATGTGGGTTAGTAAACATGTGAACACAAATTTTAATTCCAGGTGTGCAAAAGTTTTCATTTAGTGAATACTAAGAAACAAAGACTTCTGGGTAATGTAGTAAAAACTGCAGGCTGTCCAAGGATGTTTGTCAATGTTGAGGATGGATCATTATGCTGTTTGAAATGTTATAATTTCACATCCTCTAAACTTAGCAGGTCTGTTCTGGTATTAATGATCCTCTGAACACACAGGGGGAATTGACAAAAACAAGCCAAACACTGATTTGAAACTTTATTGTTTCAACATACATAATTTCAAAGTAATATTCATTAGGCTGAATTGTTTTCCTGTTAACTTTAAAGCTTGCACATGCCATGACCTTGGTGCATTTACTGCCAACTCTCAGCAATGACTTTTTTTTCACTTGTTTGTTAAATATATTTGTATTATATGTTGTTTTTGCAATAAGGCACTGGTGCATGATAGACATGTTCTGCTCTGCAGCCCAGTAAGAGTTTACTTGATGCCTGATTTATACTTGAGTTGGATCCACACTGTTGCATATGTTGTTATTTTCTCAGAGCAAGCAGTCGCAAAAGCAAAATGTTGAGAGAAGTTTAAAGGATGCCTTTTGTGTACCCTCACTCATTAAAGCATCCTCCTATTCCCCCAATGTGTAACGGGTATGGAGTGAACCCAATTGCAGCACAAATGAACCAGTGTTTTCGTCTTTATTTATCAGGTTCACTTATGTAGACAACAGACCAGAAGAAGTGAGCTGGAGAGGCGAAGCTGATCTGTTGAGTCGTTCTGGTTGAGCAGGAACAGTCCAAACGCCAACCAGCCACAGGCAGACAAGGAACAGGGAACAGGCAGGCAATACTCGTGGTCATTAACAGAAGGCTAGTAGGTTTACGGGCTGAGACAACAGACGATGGTCGGAGGCAGGTCGGGTCGATAACAGGTAGGCAATCCGGGAATAAGTGCTGGAGAGTTAGGCATGGGAGCTAAAACAATCTGGCAAAAAGTGAGTGAAGTGAAGCTGCATATATACTGGCTTGATTGGAGATGACGAGCAGGTGAGAGCAGTTTGACTGTTGAGGTGTGCGGCTGAGCAGCAGAGCGGGGGAGGAGCAGAGCAGACTGTGACACAATGCACCATCCTGCCTCTTCTCACTCTTTACAAATCAAATACAGCAGCTTGTCAGTTGCCTATGCTTCAAAATATAAAGTTGTAGGTTCCTCTCCAATGTCATTTTATGATGTTGTTGTCTTCTTTATTTAGTGGCTGTGGGATCAGGTGGGGGTGTGAGGAGTGCAAAAAAATCTTTCATCTTTCATCCCATCCAGGACTTTGAAATTTTACCTGCAAAGTAACTCATTCCTGCAGGTGTCAGTGATGTACACCTGCCTTTCAAAAGATAAATAAGTTACATATCCAACCAGATTAAAGGAAAGGGCCAGTGAGATAGCAGAATTCCAGGTGTGACAGTTGGCCAGAAAAGTTCCCCTTCATTTTTAAAACTCATTTGAAAAGCAGAACAAACTTCTGGAAGTGTTCCTCTCTCTCTTTGACTCACCCAGGTGGAGCTGAATGTAATGTATGCTGTTACTTATTTTAAATTCACAACAATCTGGATTAGATACATGATGGTTGGTGGTTCAGATTTTGACTGCAGATCCCTGCAAATGAAAACCTAATTTAACTGTAACTCAACTACTATTTGCACTAACTTCATCTCCATGAGATTAAAAGTTATTGACATAACTTACATAACTTTCAGTCACATGACAAGCACAGAGACTTGGAGTTAAACAGAAAAGTAGCCATACTTTTAAACACTATGGATCTGCAGCAGTGGCTTGTACATGGTAAAACAGGGTAAATATTTGAGATGCTTTTCAAAAATGGGGAAAGGTTAGATCAATTAAATACAGAAGCTGTTGTATCCTTGAAATAGCAATCTGCTTGCACATCGCCTCTAGGGAGAGGGGGGTGACAATGAAGTTTGCAGAAGAGATGAGGTTATGCTAAATTCACATCCTGGGAGAAGTCATGAACAACCGGACATGAAGTCAAACAAGAAAATGCACAGAGCATCCACTCAAGTTTAAAATGAAACACAATATACAGACTCATGATCTTATTTTCCGTCTCTTTATGAACAAAAACTCGAAACAGTCTCCAAACAAAGCAACCTGATAAAGACAAAGCAACTTGTTTGCATGCTTTTCTCTTTATTCCCGCTTGATCTTGTGGGCAGGGCTCATGCTGTTCGACAGAGCAAAACTGTGGCGCTGACAGACCACGGCGTACACGGACAATGTGGGAATTGGGGGTTAGAGAGCACACTGTTGGAAACACTGATGACCCTGGTGCAGTTCGCGTTCGTTTGGCAGAAACAAGATACTCTTTCCAAACAGACATTGCTTAACCATACTGATTGTATGGCGTGATGGTGATAACATGTGCTCTTTATCAACTGCTGAGTCTGTTGCCCTAAGAGACCAAATTGTTAAAATACCAACATATTGAAAATATACAGTACCTACAATGTTATGTGAAAAGAGTCGTTTCCTCTCAAACACTAAATAATTTGAACATTTAGAGTATCTCAATTCAAAACCTTTATTTTAAGAGGTTTTTCTCATTTAAAGTGACGTCGAGCTCATAGCAAACTGTAGATGAGTTTTAAAACCAAAGGAGGAAACACTATCGTCATGAATTTTCTCACTCAGTAGCTTATTGATATTAGTAACTCTAACAAATCCTGCTTGATAACAAAAATGTTCTACAATGCAGCAAGCTGAAGGAACTTGCTACAGGCACTTTATTGTATTAAGGGATTTAAGTCTCATTTTAGTTTTTGCTTTTTACATCTTGAAATAAAATGTTTTTTGTTACTGGTCAGGTGAACATGGTTGATAATAGAACACCTTTATTGTAATTATACTATTGTACAACAACATTTGAAATGTTTCACCTTAAAGACAGGGTATAGGTCATTTTCTCCAGATACACTTTGACATTTTGGTTGAAATAGTCTTTAGGTCTTGTCAGTAATTATTAATTAATGTGCTCTGAGAAATAAACAAAAAGAAAATCTCTCTCTACCCCATGCATGCAC
Source organism: Symphodus melops (assembly GCF_947650265.1). Classification (NCBI taxonomy): domain Eukaryota; kingdom Metazoa; phylum Chordata; class Actinopteri; order Labriformes; family Labridae; genus Symphodus; species Symphodus melops. Next base: position 24,161,881 of record NC_136693.1, read on the forward strand.
GAGTCGACACTCAAAGCATAAGCTGAAATCTGCTTCTCGACCAATGGTGCTAGTGCATGTAAATGAGGGGCGTGGCTTTTGTGGGAGCATGGGTGAAGACAGAGCAAGGAGAGAATGCCACTTTCAAAATCTTCTAGTTTTTAAAAATTACCAACCCTGCCTTTAAAGTACAAACATACAGACATCCAAAGGTACAATGAAAAAGCAAGCAGGCAAAACATAAATTTTTAAAAGTCCAACAAAAAAATCCCCAAAAAACACGGAGAATCACAAGTAGACGAGGAGTGACAATTAACATTCAATGTCCAACAAACAACAATTAGTAACACTGGGACTCAATAGACAAAGGAGTAATCAAACAAAGGTGGGACCAACTAGAGACAGGTGCGACAATCAGGGTAATCAGAACAGGAGGGAAATACAGATGCAGGAATGAACACAAGACGTTCAAAGTGATCGATCCAACCTTCATTCAACAATCAAACGTTTAATAAGTATTTTTCTTGTCTTCTGAGACTTGACAATGCTTGACGTTTTACTATTTACAAACTACATTATGATGTTGTTTAGAAAATTTTAATTTGGTTCCTATAGATAGAGCTGTGGTGGATTTCTAATGGTCTTGAGCTTAAAGAGCATTTTCTAGTCTTGGGGTTTACTGTCTTGCCAAAGGACACATCGACCTGTTACCGCAGGAGCTGGGGATTAAACCCCTATACCTCGGGTTGAGTGACACGGACCTAAGATACTGGTCAAACCAAAAGCACAATTAAAAAAAACACAAAACTCAAAACAAGCTAAAGTTGAGATCGATAAAATAAAAATGTGGGGCAAATCAAAAAACCTGTTGCAGAAGCCATAACAAATGCAGCAACAGCACAAATGCTGACATAAAGTTAAAAACAAAAATATACAAACTCTGAAAAAAAAGACGAAACATTCTACAAGGAAGATTCTTTTGCCATATTTGGCTGCTGACACTTTGGAATGACACCAACAAAAGCTACGCTCCAACCACCAGAGGTGGTTATGAAATGGTGCCAGAAGTGCTGACCCCAACTCCAGTCAGCACTGTGCCATCCCTGAAGTCTGAGTCCTGAACTGAGGTGCTTTAAACATTCTGAACTCTGTAAATACGTCTTGAAAATATCAGCTACCATTCCCAGATGAGATATTTGGCTTCCCAGAGCATTTTCATTTGTTATATTAGCTGTATAGTTTTCTCAGTTTTTCAATCTTTTTTTATCTAATCTGAATTATTTGATCAGTTTTCGATATTTACTTGAAACTTGTGGGTGCAGAGCAGAACGTAGTCATGCTGACAGAGCTCATGAATGCAGCATCAGAGCATCTGAGTGTGTGTGTGTGTATTCACTGCAACAGAGCCGCTCTGTGACTGTACTGCTGCTTGGACAGATGTACAACAAGTGTTTTAGTGTCGCTTCCGCTGCACACACACACACAAACACAGACAGCTTGACCTGTTGTTAATCAGGCACATGCCAACATGATGCCTCTCTGTTCTTCACAAATGGCTGGATGATCTCTGTGTCTTTGTGTGTGTGTGTGTGTGTGTGTATGTGTGTGTATGTGTGTGTCTGTAGCGCACAGCCACACGGCTGAACAGATGTAAATCCTACAAGCCTGACATTCCCGCCAAACTAACCCCCAACACACACACACACACACACACACACACACACACACACACACACCTCTCCCGCCAATATCTATAACACCCAAATACACACATGCACACACACAAACACACACACACACACACACACACACACACACACACACACAGGCACAGGCACAGCATGTGCCACATGTCCAGCCTCACATCACACTCCCCCTCCTCTGACTAATGGGAGGTTATGGACACACAGTGGCCTTGTGTCCGGCACATTGCAGAATGCTCTGTGTGTGTGTGTGTGTGTGTGTGTGTGTGTGTGTTTTGGATGATCAGGCAGGTGCTCCTTTTGTCTCACAGACAGTAGCGCTCCTACAGACAATAGTGCAGAATGGACAGTTGCCCTCTCAACAATGTTGTAGCCCATCAGCCTCGAGGCCTGCAGACTGCTGCACATCTCTCTCTCTCTCTCTCTCACACACGCACACACGGACACACACACACACACACACACACACACACACACACACACACACACACACACACACACACACACACACACACACACACACACACACACACACACACGCGCGCGAAAAGGGACAGACCAGTCCATACATGTAATATAATTTATGATCTGGCTCTTGGATTCTGCACCTGTTCATTTGTGAATGGCTTTAAGAAACAAGAAATAAATCAGCTGTATGAATATCCTTTACAGAAGTCAAAAGTAACTGTATCCGTTTTCTTGGATGGATTTAAAGACATTTCTTAAAGATAGATCCTTTTAAATTAAAATGAATCTAAAATGATAGTACAGAAGTTACAGAAACAGTCAGAGGTCTTTAGCTGTTCACACAGACTAGGGATCTAGTCAACCAGTCATTGGAACTAGGGATGTTCCAGTGACTGGTTTTGCCAGTCAGTTAAAGGGACATTTAGCTTTAGATTCACCGACTATTCTGAGTATGAAGACAATCAGAAAATAAGTAACATTTAGCACAATTTCTTTACATTTTTCTGCAGGTGCACTTAACAAGTTGTTTTGCAGAATGTGACTAATGTTAGTAGGGCTAAAACCTCTGACCCTCATTTCTCCCTCAAGGTCAACATCCATATTCCTGTTCTGCATGTGCTACACATGGCTAAAGCCCAGCTCCCCACTGTACAAATGACTTGTTTTTGACGCACGGCCAGACCTTAAGATTTACAATATATGCTCACACTGTACGACCTGGTTGTCGGGCATAACCTGAGAGTTCACACTGTATGAGTGAAATCAGAACAGAGCGTTGACAATTATTAATAAAGTTTCATTTTAAAACTTCAACAAACACATGTTGGCGACCTGTGTGACATGAACGTAGGTGCAGTGACTCAGGTTCATGCCAGCTGATCAAACCTATTCCATTGCTATAACGTTATTGTGAAGTGATAGCGCAAATATATTCCTCTGAGAACTGATGATGACTGATGACTTTGTGCACTTAAGTGTATAAGACAATGAAGTGGGGAATGAAAATATATTTATTGATTTATTTATTTTTAAATATTTATTTTAAATAGGCCTATGCTCATAGGTTTTTTTGTCCAAAAAAAATAAAAAATATTTTCACAGCACCCCCTGTTCAAAATGACTTCCAGTGGCCCTGGCAGGGGACAACGGCTGATGACAGAGAAAGAAGTGGAAGACATTTGGATACAACATTTTATAAAAGTGCTGTACAGATCATCTGTGCTGTCCTCTGAACCGAAACCTAAAGAAACATAAAAAAAGCCGGTGTGTATGGACTCGCAGGTGGCTGCAGAGACGAGGACCGAGGACTGTAGGGTTCTGCTTTTTGCAGAGAGAATCAGAGGTTATATAATCTGGTCACAATATTGTAGTCATGCGCGACTTCTGCCAGACGCTATTATAATGTAGTCCTCATAAACGTGCAACTCTCAAGCACATCCTAACCAGCTATAGACTAGCCTCACACCAGGCTGCTACACCTGGAGGCACAACCAGGTCCTCAAGGATCTGGCAGCAGCTCTTGAGAACAAGAGGATTACAACCAACTCCTTACCTGTGAGAGCAACCAATTCCATCACAGCCCGAACCTTCATCTGAGAGGGACAAAAAAAGCCCAACCATCCCCCTACAAAGCATTTTACATTCAAAGTTTCAAACAGGCTTTAAAATAAATAGGGGCATCCCCTTGAGCAAATCAGGAACATTAAGATTGGAACTTGTACCACTCGCACAACAAGATAATTGGGCCAGATAATAGGTTCCGAGCAGCATCGAGTCGGGCCTGCAATTGTCGGGAAGGAGGAATCGGACCTCAAATTGGACCGATTATCCTGCAGTGTGAGCCAGGCTTCAGGTTATGCCAGTTAAACCTGACAGCCTACATATAACCTTATCTACATTTTCTAGATCAAAATACTTCTAAATTATTTATTTTAAGTGTTTCATTTCTCTGAACAGAGATGTTTTTTAAGTCAATGTCAGGCTCAGCTGATTCTTTATGCAAAACTCAATGATAAAACAAAACTACCAAGCCAATGATATGGTTATGGATGCTATCAGTACCTCTATGTTGTGTATCTGCTTTAGCCAAAATATAAAGCAGATGGTGTGGATATGCATTAAGATATCACAGAACGAAATGCTGATGTCAGCTTTATCCGTCTGGAACTGGCCGCTTTAACTTCATAACAAAGCTTGATCGACTACATTGTGACCTTATCACAAAACAGAGAGGTGACAAAAGCTTTTTTGTGTAGACCTTTTTACAACAGCCCAGGGTTTGACTCCAAGCGTTGGTCCTTGGATTCATGTTATCCCAAAGTGTCCCCAACAAAAGGCTCTTTCTCTCTTTAGTAACAAATAAAGGCTAACAACCAGAAACCTTTTTCATCTTCTTTTAATATGCGTTACTCTTCACTTACACCTTATCAAATAAAAAGGCTTCACTAAACAAATGCAGCCTTTAGTGTATAATTTAACAACCATCACTGTACAGCCAGATGTTCTTTTTAACTGTCTCAAAAGACAGCAGACTCATTGAGAGACTCACCGCCAGCTTCAGCAGTCACTTATTGTCTTGTATTAAGGAGTCTTCCTCTAAAACCAGAAACCAAAGGGTTTATTTACTTAACAAAGTATCACTGGATTCTTTAATTGCATAATTTTAACATAACTAGGGAAAAAAGCTTTAAGAAATGTGGTGGTACTAGCAGCCTTGTTTGCCCTGCCAGCTATACCAGAATTCTTTGTTGATAGCTGACGGCACATAGCCGGTTGGTTTTACTGTACAGTCGTTCTCCCTAATTGTGTCAAAAATCCTTACACATAAAAATAACAATGGTATACCTTTTTAAAAAAATCCTTGAAAATCTCTATTAGACTTATGACGTGTTGATTCATTCAATAGCACCGGCCTAACATGTATACTATAGTGTTGTTGGTGGATCCATGTGCAAGGCGCTTGTTATCCAAAAGTGGCCTTACTGACACACTCAGCATACCCACAGCGCAAAAGGACATAGGATAAGGGGGCAGAAATGGATGGATGGATTTTTTAAACTGCTTCTTTGCAACAATGGAGAAGAGACAAAGCATTACCTTTACAAAAAAACGTGCTCATACTTATAATTGATTTGTTTTATTTTTCCATTTACTTTGACAGAAAGTGAACCTAGTAGTCTGGAGCACCTGAACACCTGCCTTATTTGACTGTAAAAAAGTGATTGAAATGTGGCAATTGGAGACGCACTTACTGTAAATGAGTGACATGCAGGCAGTCAGTAGACCTGTAGCTCATTCAAATCCTACACTTCTATTAAGTCTAGTCAAACATCAGATCCAATTTTCAATTCTCTGTTCATCACGGTGGCAGCAGGTCAGCTGACCACAGCAAACTGTGCCTGACCACCTGTTGTCCAAATGGCCGGCATGTGTCCAGCCTGCGGTCACTACTGCAGAACAATATGGATCCATGAAAAAAGTAAGAGGGCTTCTTCCCCCTCGTCGCCTCGTGTTCTCACGCCATCCTTCTCTTCCCACACACCTCCCTGACCTCATTGCATACACTTGATCAACTTCCTTGTTTGTGTGTGTGTGTGTGTGTGTGTGTCCTGAAGCGTGGCCACTACCAAGTGATGACCACTGCTCACCAGGAGGCCACCGTCTTCCTGCAGTGCTGACCTGCTTCTCAACTCATTATGACATCCTCACGCACACTCACACACTTACAGCTGCACGATGCTGCAGCTCATTACTAAAGAAGACTTTTGGTCCTACCCTTGGCTAACTGAAAGAAGTTGATTTGACTCTATTGGTTGTCAAAATCCCTGAATTTGGAAAAGATTGATTCCACACGTTTTCACTGCCTGGAGAGAAAGGGACAGTAACAATGTTTGCGACCTCCTTTAAACTGTTTTGAAATGAGTCCCGACTCTAGATGGACGATACCCTTTTTAGCTCAAGATATTACACACCCAGGATGATAACAGATAAACTGCTGTATTCAAATGTTTGAAAAGTGCCATTGTCCTGTACAAATTGTATACAACAGTTGGACAAACTTTACAACTTTAGCACATAACAGATGCAACTTTTTCTCTTTTTAAACATTAATTTTAAGGGACTGCTAAATTTGTTGTCATAAGATGTGCTGCTAGATCTTTATTATCACTGCTGCTAGATTGGACTTTGTATTTTCACATTGAGCTCTTTTACTATTATCTTTTAGTGAACAAAGAAGCCTCAGACCCGACTGTTTTCACTCCTGCCCATTGTTTTTTAGACCTTACATTTGCTCTCCCTACTCGTACAAATACTTCATTGTTTCTCTTGCAATCAGCTCTGATCTTGACACTTTATGGATGCACTCAGGATTTTCATGGTAGGATACAGGTCACTGACCAGTCCTAAAAGAATGGGAACACATTGAAGTGGACACAAACTCGTGCAGGCAAGTCGGGTCACGAATGCTCGAAACTCTGCAGACTTCAGCTGCTCATCTATTGTGTTTATTGGCCAGGTATACTTGTCCTTTTGAACTTGATTTTAACTTTTTTGAACAAAGACCTGACAGCTCCACAGGATAAAATGCTTGTTAAAAAAATAATAAATAAATGTAGTAATGAGGAGGTTTCAAATTTTGGTTCCGAAACATCCACTGTATGCATGGTTGTCCTGAAAAAAATATTCCCCAAAACTGTCACATTAAGTGATGTACCTCTGTACACACAGTGGTGGGGAAGACACAGCACTGGGCAGATGCCTCTTAGACCACCTGATTGACAGATTGAGGACACTCTCACACACACACATAGATACTCTTTTTATGTGGAAACAATATCACAGGGTTAATTGGAGTACTGGTCAGGCAGATTTTGGGCCCTCTGCAGCGAGGGGATAAGAGCGGGTGTCATGAGTGTGTGTTGAGTTGTGAGAAGGGTAAAGTCAGAGCCTTCGCCTGTGTTTGTTCGGTTGTGTGTTAATGCATGTTCATAACGGCCCATGCATGTCTTGAGACCTGCAGCAGGTGGTAGACAGGCGGTACATTGTAAGCGTGCACATTCTGACAAGCGAGTGATTCTGCAGCCTAACACTGCTCAGTCAACCACACCCAACGAGACGCTGCTCAATTAGCTAAACAGAGTATGAAACCAGCCGGAAAACGTGATCAGGGTATCATCCGAGTCATCAGCCGTGTATTCAGAGGGTCGGCATAACATTCTTATGTTCACGTGTGCACGCTTTTGAAAGTGATTGTGTCCTCCTCTATGAGCTTTGTGTTCATATCAAGACATTCAATTCAAAATGGGCAAATCAGTTTCAACATTTGTACCATGTTGTCTTTGAGATATTTTCAATCAAATATGTGGTTTGAAGGTTTTGCAAATCATCACATTCTGGGCCGGATCTCTAAGAATAGATTGTAAGTTCCTCTTCCTGAAACCCTTACCTTGGACCAGAAACGTGGAAAGCGAGGGTGCTGCAACACCCCCTAAAATCAGTGACTTAAAACTATCAGATTGCAAAAATCATGTTAACGTATCTTTACCTTGTTTTCTAGGATATATAAATGTTGAAAACTGAAATTTGCGATAACTTTTTATGTCTTGATGTGACATTCCTCCTCTTGATGTCTTGATTTGCTCCCCATCGTTACCTTTAGGTAGAGAAGGGCAAAGAAGAATGTGAGGTTTCCCTCGGGATCAATAAAGTATCTATCTATCTGTCTGTCTGTCTGTCTGTCTGTCTGTCTGTCTGTCTGTCTGTCTGTCTGTCTGTCTGTCTGTCTGTCTGTCTGTCTGTCTGTCTGTCTGTCTGTCTGTCTGTCTGTCTGTCTGTCTGTCTGTCTGTCTGTCTGTCTGTCTAGGTCTTGGACTTGGGCTGGCTGGCTTTTTTAAACTAACATCTTAGTCTCTCTCTCTCTCTCTCTCTCTCTCTCTCTCTCATTTTCATTCTCTCTCTCTTTCTTACTCTCTCCTGCCATCACCAACGTTGGTTTCTTGCCTTTGTTTTGCATTGCATCAGCACAAATTCACAGACAGAATATATTTTATTTAGTTATTTTCTGTTATTTTTCAATACATTAATTTAACTTGATAGTAAGATAAAGTGTATAAGACACTTTTAATACCAAAATGTTGTCTACATCCTATATATTGGTGTGACAGATATGACCAATATGCTGAAGAAGAGAAGAAGATTCTTTATTTGTCATTGATACAGTACAGGTACAAGTACAACGAAATGGCTTTTTGGTCAAGGACCGGTCTGCAGCGATACTTCGCGCTGACCTTCATACGCCCCAGACGCAGCAGGGGGGAGCACTTTGGGGTTAAGTGTCTTGCCCAAGGACACAACGGACATGTTGCTCGCAGGAGCTGGGGATCGCACCCTCGACCTTCCGATTGAGGGACGACGACTCTACCAACTGAGCCACAGCCGCACCTGCCGCACCTGAACTATGCAGCGTCATGACTAAGTGCAGATGCCACCATCACACTGCACGCCGGCTGATGTCATTGAAATGTACCACCATTCCTTGGGTATTACAACCTGTGCAGGGATACACATGAAAAAGTAATGCAGTTAAACAGAAAGGTGAAGCACTTGTAAGTAAATAAAGCTTAGGGAGTGCTCTTTTGATCTAAAAACTCTACTATTAAAGACACTATGTGACCAGTGGAAGTGGGCAGCACGGCTCAGGAGCTGTGTCTGTACTTTACAACCTTCACCAAAGGCTGAGAGCTTAACTATCATACTGTAGATAGAGGTAAAAGAACACATTAGTTTATTAAGTATGAAGAGAAAATACTACTTTTTTATTGTTGTTTTTGGAACCCATATAATGAGTTCTGAGTGAAACAATTAAAACGACAATCAAAAAGTTGTGCTCTAGATATGAAGTTAAATTTCAGTTGAGGCACGTGGATTGTGTTTGCCTCCTTTGTTTCTCTGTTTGCTCTGCAGCCTGCACTCACCTGCTGGTTTTTCCCCTCACACGGCGCAGATGTTGGGGAAGTTAAACCACCTTGACACAACAGAAACAACGCCTTTACCTCCTATCACTGCTGAGTGACAGAGGAAGTTTGCTCAGGGCGATGGCTGCATCCTCATCTGATGGTTGAACAGGACCAGAGAGACAGAGCGGCGTTACATAACACCTGTCCATCAAGACGAAGACGCTCTGCTGTTCAAACAATGAACCAGCATCCCTCACCGGCAGTCACTGCTCAGTGCCTCTCCTGCTGTAATACCAAGTAAGGGACATGGTCCTTAAGAGGGCACTCTACATTACATCTGCTGGTAAACCTGTTCTATACCAAACAATAATGTCTGAAAGATGAAATCTTTTTTTTTTTTTTAAAGTTAGGCTAGCATTCATCTCAAATTAAATGTGATATGTCGGCTGACTTAAAATCTTTGAACAAGTTCTGATTTCCTTCAGTTGAATGTTGTTTGTTGAAGAAGTGTTCAGATTAAATTAAGCTGGGTTTAATAGAATCAGTAGAGGCTCATTCATAGTTCATGTTTCAGCCACTTTTCACCTGATATAAATATGGCTGTTCCCAGCAGAACATTTGTATGAAACATTGTATCATCTGATGATGCATCATAATGGCATGTCTGAAGCTGTCAAAGGTAAGGCTCCTTTAAATGCAGCCCAAAAATGTGCCCTTTCCGTGTCCATCAAAGGATTCATCCAGAGCATCATTTGTGACCCAACATATTCATCAATCAATCAATCAATCATTATTTTTATAGTGCCAATTCATAACATATACATAAAGCCTGATGTGCACTGTATGATTGCATAACTGTTCATTTCCACATACTCTGTGCCTTGGTCTATATATGATAAGCTCATGATTTCTTTTAATCACACTGTATAACCTGATTATCAAACACGACATGAGAGCTCACAGAGTCTTTAGCTAATGGTACCTTACTTCCTTTTTAAATACAAAGTAGCTTTTGATATTGGAAGAAAATAAGGAACTACCATTAGAGGTTATGACATTAAGTTAAACATGGCAAGGAGCTTGATGCATGGGAGTTTTTTTTAAAGGCGCAGTGGTGTCATTCTTTTCTGTCACTGTGATGTTTGTTACTCAGTATTAGAGCATCAGCTTCACAGAGTAGCCTCTGCCACCACTGTGTTAATGGGGTGTGCATGGGTAACTGTGACCTGCAGTCTAAAAAGCTCTTTGAGTTAGTGATGTGCCGGTCGCGAACGTAACGGCTTTAAGACTCGGCTCTTTGAAGTGAACGACAGGAGCCGGCTTGTCATTGGGAGCCAGATGGGAGCCGATTTCTTTTTTTTTTTTTTTTTGTCTTTTTTCTGTTAAAGCCGGATATCATTGGTGAAGATGTGCGGTTGCGTCTGTGTCCTCACTGAGCAGAGGAAAAGGAGGGGTTATACACGCAGCAGACGAACAGGAGAGAGAGACAGAGACAGAGGTTGACACCTCTGTTATGTCCTCCTCGTATTTTTCTTTAAGTTTTGTTTCATTAAAACCGAGCCGCGAGTCTCGCAACGTGACAGCAGGTCTATTTTTTAGAACGGCATTTAAATGAATCGGAGCAACAATGTAACGTAGTTTTAAGAGGCAGCATCAATCAAGTTATCATTTGTTGCAGCAAGAAAGGCAGGGGATGATCAGGCAAAGAGGAGAGGAGAACTTTTTATTTTTAACTTGATTTTTTAGAAAGAGCTAAGAGGATGAAAACAGTGAATGAGCCTATAGATGCAACAGATAGACAATAAAGATGTAAATGTAGCCTGGGCTGAAAAAGGAAAGGACATGAATCAGAATATTTGAAGTTCATGTTCAAGGCTGAACAGCATTTTCTAATATTATTTGGATGTTTGGATGGATAAGTAATACTGCACTAAACATGGCATTACAATTGTAATAATCATGACTCAGTATACTGAGGCTTTTCATTTAAAAAATTTAACAGAGATTGAGACAGGAGGAGAGGAGAGAGAAAGGAACCAGTGAGATGAATGTGGAGTCAGGTCCAGGAAGCCCATTATCAGCCCAGGACCATACATACATACAAAGACCAGGACCCAGCTTCATATAAAGACCAGGACCCAGTTTCATACAAAGACCAGAGTCTCTCTATATCACTTAGTCAATCACCATATCCTATACCAAACACTTAATAAACAGAGATCAGATTAGTTGTTATTAATTGTGAGGCAGCAACACCACACACACAAATACTTCAGTTATAGTTTTATATATTTTATGATTGCAGCAACACACTCATACAAAGACACAAAACAGTTTTGCCTCAAATAAATGTTTTTCGAATGTTGACCTCGATATTTCAAAAATCCTGGCCAAGGCCGCTTATTTATTTGGGTTTTTTCCTCTCTCTCTCTCTCTCTCTTCTTTTTCCTCTTCAAGCTGCAACTCTGCAGAGTGTATAAATAAGTGTGTTTATATCATAAACATTTGATATAATGCATATTTATACAAAAAATCTGAAGAGCCACTTGGGAGCCAAAAGAGCCAGCTCTTTTTGGTGAGCCGAGCCAAAAGAGCCGGTTCTCTAAAAAGAGCCCAAATTCCCATCACTACTTTGAGTAATCAAAAGACTAGAAAGTGCTCGACAAATTCAAGTTCATCAAACCTTTATAAGGAAATACTGCACTCAATATGGTGGCTTAGCTAGGGTGCGCCTAAAGGGCCAAGATAGGACAAGATGAATATGATTTTTTTAAACAAAACATTAAATCTCTTGTCCATTATCCATCTGCGTTTTGTGTGTGTGTGTGTGTGTGTGTGTGTGTTTGTGTGAGTGCGTGTGTGCGTGTGTGTGAGTGCGTGTGTGTGCAGATGCTGGTTGCCATACAGTTATCGTACAAAGGCAGCAGCAGGACAGATTCAGGGAACAATGGACTGGAGTCTGGTGGACGTGGACACACACTCTGACATGTAATTGAAATTTAAACAGTTTCAAACCCTAGATAATAATTTCTGTTGTGACAGGTGGTGAGGTCAGAGTGTTTGGTGAATTTAAACATGAAAACGTTTCATGTCAGTGTGCATAGTTTACAGTATGCTACACTGTAAAATTTCACATTTCTGGGGGGTTTTTATGATGATGTGGCCAAAGTTATTGTTGCACATATGACAAAAGAATCCCTGTTTAGAAGAATGAACAGAGGTTCAGTGAGCTAAGCTTCATGGTTCATGTGTGGATAGGTGAAACAAGGAACATGCAACAGCATGCAAATGAAATACCTTCATTTTTTTTTTTTTTTTTTTACAGAGCAGGATCTTTTTTATTTTAGCTGTTCAGTAACATTTTTAGAGATCAAATTTGGGAAACAATAGGCATCATTTACCAAAAGGCACCCCTGCTAGGCCTTAATTTAACCCCTTTAGAATAGAATAGAATGCCTTTTATTGTCATTATAGAAATTGTACAACGAGACTACTTGGCTTCACCTTAAAGTGCACACAGCTAAGAACAAAAAAACAACAACAACAAGAAGCGTATGGGTCAAAAAGAAAAAAGAGTGACCCTAGTTAACGGAAGGTGGGATATGTGTGGATATGTGTGGTAGGACTCCTGTTTGAACGAGAACGTTTATTTGACAGTACCACATATAATCGATATTACATAAAAATATACATAAATAGCACATCAAACAGATGTTGTTCTGTCTCCGACTGCATGCAAAAGGTTCCTAGGTATGTATTGAAAGTGCATCAACTGGCAGTGGAGGAATATGGAGGCTATTTTGGCTGCATTTGGAGCGGAAACATTTTGATGCAAATTCACAACAATTGGCGTTAAGGGGTTAAGCGAATATGTTTTTTGTGATGTATTTGAGATGGTCTTGACTCTAAGGTTTCTGTTGGGTAGCTCATTTGGAAATATGACATAGAAACCTTAGCTAGCTTACAGCTAGCCTCCAGTAATACAGACTTTCTGATATTTTTTTGATGAGCTCCATGTGTGAAGGCAAACATCTGCATTTCTCACTGTGAGTTATCCCAGAGTATTCCCATTCAGCCCACTGGTGAATATTCCACGGGAAGTCATGTTGAGATAACAAAATATTCAAGGGACCCCCCCAAAGGTTTTAAAATTTTAAGTAAAAGTATTTCCGACAAAAAAAGTCTTTAAAATGTCAATTAAAGTTAGTTTGAGCAATTTGTGAATATATTGATACACAGCAGGAGTGTTGCTTGCCCTGCATTTACTGCGACGGTCAAGCATCACGCTTTGAAAAAGCATATGAGTTGTCAGCAATTTATGAGGAAGTCAGTTTCCAGCTATCAGAATGGCAAACAACCAGTGCAGCTGATATTAAAATTAAGCTTCACTCTTACAGACAAAAGCCTGTACTGTAACTCATATAAACATTTATGTAAATATTGTGGATAAAGTTGACTGAAAAAAAAAAATCAGATTTGTTCACATAATGCAGCACAATTTTAAATTTCTGGTTCTATTCAGGAGTTTTGTGCATGTGTGCAAACAGCATTTGTGGTTAGAACTGACAGTTTCTTTGATTGCTGTCACTCATTTGAACTAGTTTGATTCAGGTGTTAGACTAGTAGACAATGTTTTTTTAAGTAGTAGGCGTATAGTATAACTTTCCAGGTAAACATTAATTACCAGCCCATCAATATTTAGCAGGTTATTTCAGGACACACAGAGGCCAGGTCAGGTTGCAGTTATTCATATTTATTTTTTTATTTTTTTTGCTGCATTCTTGATGATTTTGAAGCATAGCATAACTGCATAAAAAGCTTCTGAATAGGGAAGAAGTGGAATGCAGATATTTTCTTGACGAAGAAAAATGTCCCAAACTTTGTGTCATCTGACAAAATGCATTATTCCATTATGTCTGTATTGTTCTTAGCTATTAAAATTACAATCTGAACCTGGGGGTAACACTTCTCTTAAAGCTTATTTAGCAAAGTAATCATTTTCTATTTTGAAGCTTCATGGTGAGCAGGAATACTGTGCATATCTGCTGTTCTATCCAGTCTGTTAGCATATTTTCAGGACCTGAAAAAAACAAGCTTAAACCTCGATCCATTAACATTGCACAACCCAGATTCCTAAAACTTTTGGATTCTATGTAAAACGTAAATACCGTATTATAAAAAAAAGTTGGTACAATGGCAACAAAATACTGGAAAACATGTGTAATGCTAAAAAAAACAAACCCTGAGGGAACATCTCACAGTTAACTGAGTTTAGTGTCAATAGGCAAGTAACATTATAGGATATAAAAAGAGCATCCCAAAAAGGCTGAGACAGCCATGATTGTGTAGAGAACGTCATTTATATCAGCTATGATTCCATTCAACCATTCATTCATTCATTCAGCCATGAACCATTCAACTTGTAATAAGCACTCAGAGCACCCATCAAAAAGAGCAGCCATGATAGTATGGGGTTGCATTTACAGTGAACATGACAGTATGCATTAATGTCTGCGAAGTATGTATCTATGGCTCCAGGTAATGAGGAGCAACATGTCCATCTGAGATGATGATGGACTCAGTCAAAGATCTTGCCCCTGGATATTCCATGTATTGCCAATCAATGACACAGCACCATCACACTATGTAATTTCTTATAAGTTTATATTTTATCATAAAAAAAGAAAACACGATTTTAGGTTGCGATTTTAAGTGTCTGTTTCTTTCCAAGTCATTATCTTGAAAAAGAAAAAACGAGCCTGAATGGTCTTTAACCTGAAGGATTTCTACTACTGTGCAGGTAGCTGCTCTCTCACATATAAGGAAACATCTCAATCGGCCGAGCAGACTTTTCTGTGAATGCAGGTGTTGTGTGTTAGCAGAGTGACATAGCATGTTAGCTAGCAGACGGACTGGGTGGCCTTCAGCCCAGAGACAGACCAGCAGCCCCCACGAGGAGATGGAGGGGGGAGCTATGTGTGTGTGCATGACTCCTTTTGTGCATGTGAGTTCCTGTGTGTATGTGTGTGTGTGTGTGTGTGTGTGTGTGTGTGTGTGTGTGTGTGTGTGTGTGTGTGTGTGTGTATAGAAGATCAAGGGTAACCCTGGCCATAGAGGGGGTCAGTGGTGTGACAGCAAGGCTCTCCTAGCGACGCGGTGCAGGAATGTTCTCAGGCCTGGGCCGGGGGAAGTCGGCTGCCCGCGAACAATCACACAAGAGTTAATATTGGCCCTGCAGGTCAGGGGTTAAATGCCTAGAGGTCACAGGACGGAGGAGGGCTGCAACCAGACACGGAGGGGGGGCAGAGACTGCTGTGTGTGAGTGTGTGTGTTCTACCATTACTTGCTGTGCGTTCTCCATAGTAAAACACAGTGCTTTTCCATTCTTCCTTTTCCTCTGACAGCACATTCAGAATCTTTTTTGATGTAGAAGAGTGCTCAGCTGTTGTTGTTTATCCTCTACAAAAACCAACATGGCTTCCTACCTCCTCAGGTGACAGAATGAGAACATTCTGAGTGAATTGTCCCCAATCTGAAGTAGTTTCATGATCAAAGAAGTTGAAAATAAGTGCAACAAACAATACAACTGAAGTTGCTCCAATTACCATAACCAGTATTAATATTATTATTAATGATAAATAATTATAACCCTCGGAACCCTCCGTCAACATTCTGAACAACAGGTAGGCTAATGTACAATGTGACCAGGGGACCACAGTGGCATATTGCACAGCTATATATTAATTTATCCAAACACATTCTCTTCCCCAGATCTGAATCACCTGCCTTGACTACGTTCACATCGGAGTTTGTTTTCATCGTCATGCGGATGGAGTAGCCCAAATAATCGCTGCCATGATTCCTGCCAGCCTCAACATCATCTATCGTCAATGTTGTGATTGAGATCTCCCTGGAGCCAGAATGTACAGTACACACTGTGTGTGTTTAATGATATAGGTTGGAGAATAAGCGCCTTAGCACACAGTTTTATTTGATTTTTGTTAGGAATTAAAAGCAACTCCAAGGAGTATCAAAGTAAAATATACACACACAATACATGTGTGTGTTTGTGTGTGTGTGTGTTGACTCTGCATAATGTTGAGTTGAGTCATGCATCTGGATGATTTATTTCATACATGTGGTGAGAGAGAGAGAGCTGCCACAGTGGAAGTGAATGAGACTCCACCTTCTCTCAGTGCCCTCCTGCTCCCAGCCCTCCCCCCAGGCTCAGGTTACTGTGGGAGGAAGGAATGTATGAATGGACGGCCCTCCAAACGCATGCACGGGTCTGCACGCACACAGGCACGCAAGCACACACACACACACACGCACACACACACACACGCCCTGAGCTCCCCGCTCGTTCATTCACAAATATCTGGTGGAGCCTGTCACCTCACCTTGTCCAAACAGAGGAAACCAACCAACATAGAGCTGTTGACTCGTTACGGAAGCACCTTTAAAAGCTACTGCAGATATGAAACGTTTGCAACAGTGATCCTGTGGTGGAGCTGAAAAAAAGAACAAGTGATTGTTTTGCAACTTTCATGGTAACACTGCAAAGCCTTCTGCTCCAGCACAACTGAAAGAAGCGATACAGCAAAACTGGATGAAGTAATTCCACTGGTTGATTTAATCATCAGTAAAAACAAAAACCCAAATAATTACATTCTAAAGAGGATGATAATTATTTTAACAAGAACAGTTGTTACATTGCTGTACATCCTGTTTATAATCCTGACCTATGTGTAGCATACTCGGAAACAGAATGTAAAATCCGACTTTCCCCTCTGTGATGAAGTTCGTCCAACCTCCCATATGTCAAAAGATGAGACATGGGTCCAACTATGAAGTCAAAAAGCCTGTCAGATTAATATTTAGTTGTTTGATGCTTTAAATTGGTAAAAAAAAAAAAAAAACAGCTCTTTTTTACAAATAAGGCTCCTGTGGCGCTGTGTGCGCCTGATAATCACAGAGGAGAGACCACTAACACAAGGGTCATTGAACTTTCTATCGTGGGGATCTGCTTCAAACCACCAAAAGAATCTGTTCCACTGTGGACTGTACACAGGGAGCTTTCATGTTTTATTGGTAAGGTAAATATGTGTTCTTGTTTGCAAAGCGGTCCTTTGGCAATACCTTGTCTATTCTAGTCAATCTCTACTGCGCAGACTCACACTGGTTGCAAATTCAAGGTCTGTCACAGGGCAATTTTGGCTTCATCCGTACACAACAAGAGGAGGCAAAAGCCTGATTTATACTTCAGCATCGAATCTACATAATAGCTAGGGCTTAGTGGCCTACACCGTTACGCTATATGTAATTACTTGATTGTTGGTGTGTCTGTGTGGCTCTGCAATACTCCACCTACAAATGCAAGTTGGCAGTGTGTTTATTTGTGTACTGAAAACCATAGCAACTATAAACTAGTGCCTAATGGTAGAGAGGGGCAGCAGTTGATTATAATGCAATTATTGCAGAAAAGAGAAGAGATATCGGAGGACTTTGAATGGATCAGTTGAGGCAGAGGACGGGGGAATTTTTTGTGCTTGTTGGACCACTGAGAGACTTGTATGAGGAAAATCTTTTGCTGTCCGTATCTCAAACTAGAGTACACGCAACATGTCTGTAGCCAATCACATGTTTTGTATTGTTTCATAGTTTGACATATTCATGGTATGAAAAAAAAAAAGAGAGCCGAGAACAACATACTGGAAAACAGAAAACATGAGGCGGTTTCATTATGTGCAACCAAATCACACTGTTTGCAACCTATACAGACTGTGTGCTAGTTGCACGTCACACATGTCATCACTCCATGTTCAGATGAACTACATAGATTTTCAGTAGTTTTGTTAAAAAGCACTCTTATAATCACAATCTGAGCCTGTTGGTGACAAAATCCAGAACTTTTAGTGGACAGACTTCGATAGGTGAAACTCACAAAATGTAAATAATTGTTTCAAAAAGGCTCCAAGTTTAAAAAACAAACCTAAATTTAAGTTACTCGAGAGGCCACAGAAGGATCCAGCACTCTGCTTGTTGAACAATGGTGGATCTCATCAGTGCTGGATGTTTGGTTAAAGGGAGTGAGGGTTTTCCACCATTATGTCTCCAACTGAAGCAGAAAGCACATGAGCCTGAGCACACTACCGTAGTACTGGCTGATGAATGAAACACATGAGAGTCCTGTCAACACGCAGGCTGCAGGGGAGATGAACGACGAGGCCAGGTGTGATAACTATTTAAGAGGGAACAAGGATAGAAGTTCATCTGCATCCTTCCTTATATCAAAACAGGAATATCATCATCTAAGTATGACATCATTGAATCAAAGATAAACCTTAGCTGAAAGATGTGTTCAACAGACATTTAATGTGACATCCTCCCAGCATAGGTGTTTTGATTACTTATCATTGTGATTGTTTTTCCTGTCCTTTTTTTGACCCCTTTCTTTGACCCTGTGTTTTTTTCATCAATATCAGGGAAAAGTGGTTGGGAAAGGTTTGTTTTTGGAAATTCTTCAAAGCATCACAAGACCTTGCAGACTTAAAAGAGGAAACAATACATGAAAAGGCTAACCTTTTGTTGCGTTTTTGAAAACGGGATCAGACTTTCTGCACATGCACATAACTGCCCTAGTCAATAGCAAAATTCTCGAGGATGTGGATTCCCCTTGTTCTGCTTGTAAACTCATGAATGGCATGGCTGGCATGAGTCCCAGTTGTTATTTCCTTGAAATGCTGTATAGGTTAGTATCACTTGAAGCAGCAACCCCATCTCATCATCCGTATTGCCACACAAACTTTTTTTTTTTTAGCCATTTCAATTTATACCTCACCGCTCTGTGAAAAGTCACACTGACAACTACTGGCCGGGCATGAATACAACAGTGTTTTTTGTCATGGGTCTGTGTGCATGGCAGTTGTGAACAGGATGTTGATGTCTGAATACTGAACTACTGAATACGGAATGAAAAACGATTCTGTTGATCATTTTTGTGTAAATGTGGCCACAAACAGAAACCTGAATGACAACTCCTCACACCTGTAGGGCCTTAAATATTGATCACTCATATCATTTAGTTTAGTTTATTAGTTTAGTTGTCAGGGACCATGAACAAAAATAACATTAATCTCATAGAGAAAAGATGCTTTGTACCAGATTATAGCTATAGTTTGCTCATTTCCATCTGCATTCCACAACATTCACCACGTTGTCACTACAGTAATGATCTGTATGTTGTTAAATGTCTTATCAGAGCAATATCAGTAAGTGAGGTCTCAAGAGAGCAGCAACCTCCAGTGTTGAAAAATAAAGTGTGCGTAAATTAAAGTGCACAATTCTGCCATTTAATCAAGGGTCTGCTGGAAGGTTTTGGGAACTCCTGCACTATAAATACTGTAGCTGTAGCTTTTAGTTCTCCAGACCTGCGACATACATGACCTTTTTTTTTTTAAATCTCTTGAATTGTCATAAACATAAAGCTCAAGCATTCTCACACCCACTCAGTTCTGAAATCTCCCACCACCTGCTCACCATGGGAGTGTCAGTTATCTGCCCACACCTTCGCTCTAATCATAGCTGGGATTGCTTCCCATTGCCCTCGTTTGATAAGCTCTTCTTTCATACTGCAGCAGAGTGGACTGTAAACGTTTTTATCAACGCTGGCAGCCTCATGTGACATTCCAGCAGGCGGTACATCAAACGCAGTGCGGGGGTGAGGCCTCACTCAGGTCTTTACCTCCATATCTATATCCGGAGACTAAGTGAATCAGGTTTAATGTCTAACCAGCATGAAAAGCTCTGCATTTACAGGAACACAAAAGTGAAAGCTGTTTGAAACTCTGAAGGTTATTTATTAAAGAACCCATTTTATAAGTTACATGTTGTTAGATACCAGGAATTCCATCAGATGTTAAACTGATGACTTCCTATGCTGTGCCTAAAAGTAGTTTTGTATCTGAAAGTCACCATCATTGCATGGAAATATATTATAATTATTTTCTTAAGAGGCAGGACATGACCTAAAAAAGGATGCTGTTCAAAATGTTTACAAGATATCAATTGTTCAATCTTTATATGTATAGCACCAATCATGTTATTTGTAACAAGTGTTATACAAAAAAAAAGACCATATTTATTGTTATGTTAGAAAAAGCAAGTAAAAGAACTTACTCATTGCTATATTCCAAAGATCCAGTGTTAATCCATTATGAGCGTAGCACAAGGAACATCCTTTGCGGAGGCAGAAATCTTGGGCAAACCCAGGCTCATGACGAACAGCCATCTACCGAAACTGTGCTGGGCTCAAAAATGGGATGGGGAGATTGGATAAGATGCAAGAAGAAGGATAGGGACAGGGTCAAGTGTGTGGGAAATGCAAAGTCTGAGCAAAGTTATATTTTGGGGCTTTTTATTCCTTTATTTAGAGATTTAAGAGGGGATAGATTCAGAGGTTGGGTAGAGAGAGACAGAGAGAGAGATAAAAATGACACATTGGAAGGAGCCACAGGTCAGATTTGAACCCTGGTCGCCAGCTTGGAGGACTAAAGCCTCTGTACATGGGCTGCCTACTCGAACCACGAGGCTCCTTTATGACCGGTTTTGACTTTGTATCTGTGCTAAATTTTATCTGAAATATTCACAGCCTCAGCAAATGAGTAGAACTGTTCATACTGGTGAGCAGAAAGGAGTATGACAAGTCTTCATCACATAGACGACCATCACACTTGTTGCTCATTGTCATCGTGTGATATTTAAAAACAGCTCAAAACGATGATGAGCACTCACAAGTGAGTGATATCATGTAAAAACTGTGACTTGAAGACATCAATGTTAAATGTTATATTGCTACCATTTTCCAAAACTGTTACATTGATAATGTGACGTTGTGCATTAATGTGTGATTCACTCTTAAAATGTTTACACCTTAATCAGACCCAAAGTGGCGTAATCATTCAGAGCATGCTCTACAGTTCCTGTCCGGGCTTTAACCGGGAGGTTGAACAGAATAAATCCGTCGAAGAAAGTCGAGAAGAAAACAGGTTGACGGTATCATCAGGGAGAAAGTGAGAACAACGCATGAGTGGACCGCCGAGGAGACACAGGACATGTTGTGTCAGCTGCAGGAATTAAACATATGGAAGTACATAAATGGAAGGAGAACAGTTTACTTCTAACTTATTTGTGGATTGTTAGGTGATAGGTCAACAGGATGAAGGTCCCATATTTACAAGCTGAAAATGGGCATATTTCCACCTACTGTACTGGAGTCAGACCTTACCCTTTCGAAAAAATCCATTCTCCCTTGGTGCTTGTATACTGGAACAAGGGCAATCGTCCAATGAAAATGTCTAATTGTGCTATAAAAGTAGCTCATTAACTGTGTATGAAAACCTACTGACAGATTCATCTGAGATATGTAGGTTGGATTATACATTTTTAACCATTAAAGAGTCTGAAAAGAACTCTTTTTTTTGGCCACGTTGAGTCTCCATTTTCAGAATTAAAGTGCCCTGTGGAAAAGAAAGAACAAACTCAAACCAGAAGCTCAGGGCAGTGAGGAAACGCATCTCCCCCACCCACTCCAAGCTTAATTTGATTTGGAGTTGGAAATCAAGCACCTACCATATCGCTTTTGGGTGAGCTGTGCCTCAGGAAACAGTGGAAGGGGATAAATTGGAGTGCAGGAGGGATCAGATTGGTATCAGAGCTCTTCCTGCCTGCTGCGGCCCGGTATTAGACATCAAAGAGGCCTCGGCCCAAAGGGCTGCTGGGTGAACTGGCGGGTCAGTGTGTGTGGTTCTCAGGGTCTGCTGGTCTAATACATTCACCCAAGCAGAAGTTTACACTCCTTCAGAAACTAGTGTTTTAAAGCGTCTCAAACAGCAGAGCACAGAGCTGGAGACATCTTTAATTCAAGATTTTCTTGCCAGTTTTTTTTCTTTTTTTTTAAATGTAAGTGCTGATTTGTAAAGACAAAGTGGCTTCCAGTTGGCTGAGGAGTCTGTGAGCATTTTCATCTGTTATGTCAGGAGGAGGGTGGGCCGACTTTATCCAGAACTGCTGCGTGGTGGGAGTGGGATGTCCTGTTGTCTGTGGAGGCACATCTCAAACATTTGCGACAATTTCTTCTCTTTGTGTTTGTTTTTTTTTCTCCATTCTTTCGTCTTGGATTTAAAGTTTGAAGATCACTCAGCTCTCAGTGCTCGAATGAGATTTCCTCTTTTATTCCAATATTATTAATGAATTAATTAACTTATCTTCATCAAACTTTACACAGTTACAGAACACTGGTGGATCCTTAATGGTCTTTCCTATACATTAATGTTGTTCTAACTCTACATTGAATACTTTACTAATAAAAGTATCAGTCCCTCTCCAACCCGTACCCTTCTGACTCCTCCACCCCTGATTACACTGTTATCTGTGAGCAGATGGAGGTGGTGGCTGAAACTTAAAACGCCCTCCAACCAGACCAGAATGATCCTGATCTATGAAGGTGATCCATTTGATAGAAGCAGAAGAACTGTGAGTTGAACAAACTAGGCTGTGCACTTTTTAAAGACTTTAACAACAAGTTGGGGCTGATATGCCCATAGAGAGAATAAATGGGAACCAGAACTGCTATCCACAGGAGGTTATGGGATTTCTCAAGTTTCTGAGGGATTGTTGATTTTGAAAAAGGCAAGAAGAGGATAGAAAGAACCAGGTCTACCTAACATCTTCTGTTCAAAGGAATGCCAGCTTTTTTTATTTAACGTACTACAAGAGGACCGCAAAGAACTTGTGAAATGTGAGAGTAATGGAGAAGCAAACTTACCTGGATGCTACTTCACTTGTATAGATTAATTAGACACTCTGACACTCTGTGATGAGGCTTTCAGTATGTAGAAGTCTATGCTGAACTCTACTGTTATGTTCTGATCAAGAGTAAACAACTAAAGGGATAGTTCTGTATCTTATTATTTGGGTAGTGAATGAGCCACAGGAGATGTCGCTCAGCATGGTGCCTTCGGATGGAGTGCCAACACAGAAGCTGGCTATACATTGTGCTGTGTGTAAAAATAGGAATACATGCTTTGTGCCAGGCGTCATTATTGGGTCTTTTTTTCAGATCAGTAAGTAAACGCCATGCAGACCATGGGTTGTAACATTATACACTAAATTACTTTGTTGACAAACTTGGCTCTTCTAGATTTTCAATTCAACGTATAAAAGTGTAAAAAAAAAAAAAAAAAACGCACCAGTGTTCAGTCCTGGTATCCCTTTCATCTAGAAAGGTCAGGAAGATATATTTTTAACCAAGTTCCACACATGGCTCCCCACGTTGATGGATATGGACTCACAGGTAACATGGGATCTCTCCTGTCCTCTAGTTTCAGCAGAAGTTTCTATCTCTTTTTCAGACCTGTTGAGTCTGTATCTGTTTTAAAAAAAAAACAAAAGAAACATAATTCTGTTTTCAGAAGCTCTGGACACAGCATCAATACAAAATCATCAGGCAGGATGTGTGTTAAGGATTGTCTTGATTGAAACATTGCACTGATTTGCAGGACAAGCTGAGTAATGTACACGATTTAAGGTTTTTGTCCGTGCACACACGTTATTATTGTTTACATAAAGTGTAGTAGGGCATGCTGTTAATTTTCATCATGTTGGTGAAACAGGGACTTGAGTTGGAAGACAGAAGAAGCCGAACAACAAACATTCCAGGTCCTCCCTGCTACTCGGACTCAAATATCAACGTCCTGTGTTCTTCCTCCTACGAACAGTAGAGGCAGTGTAAAGGCAGACGGGATGTGATCGCAATGGGAGAAATGATTGAGACTAAGTCTGAAAAATTTGTCATGCATCCAAGGGGTCTTTCCACCTTTGGTTCAATGCAAGTGACAACTTTCACTTGAATATGTCATTTGTTTTGTTTTTCAAATTCATACCTGATTAATATATTTTGACATTTTCAGGAGACACTAAAGAGAGTTTTCAACAACTGACAAAACAACAAAATGGACGCATTCGACACTGGCGCCGGTGTGTTAAGCCCCGTTTCCACCGAGCGGTCCAGCTCGGTTAGTCTTGGTGTGGCGCGCATTTTGCGGCGTTTCCATAGACTAATCCCGGGAAAGATTCCCAAATAACCAATCGGTACCTTCCCACTTTTTGGGTCCCTTCCGTTGGGGTAGAATGTCGAGCCGACCCGAAAAAGAGGAGCTAAACACTTCAGGCCGTTGATTGGTTGAAAGAAATGTCACCTCCGGTGTTACGTCGGCAAACAAAACTCTGCCATGTTTGAACCATTGACTGTAATACACAGCTGATTGTTTATGTCTGTATTTCTCCTTGCGGCACACAGCCTTCTCTGAAACAAAGCTTGATTGAGTTTTTGTAATAAAGAGTCACATGCCAACGACAGAGTAGATGAACTGCTTGGATGTCTTCCAGCATTGGTTTTCTTTGTGTAGCGTTTTTCTCCTTTGTTGACTTTATTAGTTAGCGGTTAACTCCTATCATATGATGCTATTTACATAGCGGCTATCGTCATCCGGCTTACCTACCAAAATAGGACACGGGTGGCTGTGGAAAAGCAAACGGGATTAATCGAACCAAACCGTACCAAACTGTGCCGATCTGTACCAGACTGCTGTGTGGAAGCAGGGCTTTAGAAGCTCAGGGGGTCATGTCCCAGCAGTAGACGGAGCTCCCCCAACCTTCAGCGAGGTGATCAGGGACTAATACCACCTGACACCAATGATGCCCAGCCACAACCAGCGGACTGTGTCATCACCACAACCAAAGCTTTCCTCATTCACGCATGGCCTGCTACAACCTCCACCTCAAGGAAGTGTGGAAAACAGGAGCACGAGGAATACAAAGGATTCCTGCATCTTATACCATCTCCCCCTTCCCCATTTTTCTTTTGCAACACATCAATAAGTAAGGTCTTTTACCTGCTCTTTTACAATATTTAAGAACAAAGAGAAAGGTGTCTCAAGATAACACTTGTTCTGAATTGGAGAGATAAAGCTGTCAGGTAAGATGGCCGATCAATACAGGCCGTTACAGCCATGCTCAAAGAGTGCAGACACAGTAGACTGTATGTTCTGTCCACTGATCATCAGTCACCTGAGTTAATCTGATGAAATTATTGACATTAATATTTAATTTGGATCAAATCATTTTCAAAATAGAAAACTCTTTGGGTGTCGCCATGTCTGATGTTTACATCCTGCACATCAGGTGGTTGCATATAGCCTGTGCCTACTAGAGTTATCCTTCAATAACATGTATACATTCATACAGTAAACACAATGACGTTCATGACACAGCTGGTTATAAACACAAAAAGGCTTAAACAGAAAATATATTTCCGGACTTGCTAGAGACAAAGCAACTCTGGCTGAAAAATTTAAGATCACAAACCGAGTGTGATCTTTAACCTGATTCACACAGGCCTCCGTAGAGTCCTCAGGTTTGCCGGGGATCCCCCTGTTCATGAAGACATGTGTGGTCCCTCCTTCATCCATCCCTCCCTCCCCCTTCCACAGCACTGTTCCACTGGCTGAGGCTCCCCTCCAACAATCAGTGCCTTCATGGGGGCTATAATGACAAAATGAAAGCCAGTTGTGTGTCTGCAGAGGTTTTAATGACTTTCAGAGCCGCTGTGGAAAAGCTGGGCTCAGTCCAAACACAGACTGCTGCAGACACACAAAGAAACTCATGGGAGCCGTTCTGCAGACCTGTTCATGTTTTAGTCAAGGTTGTCACTGATAATGACTTTGGATCATTAGAAGTAGAATGCAGACAGTTCTTACATAGCATGTACGAGAAATTCAGGCGCGTCAAACGGTGAGTTCTCCTTATGTTTAATTTCTGTTAAAATACTTTGATGACTAATTCCTTCAGCACTGAAAGAAGCATTTCTTCAGACAAAACATAGATTAAACTACCCTCATACAGGGTTCTGTATGAGAACCCTTTTCAGTGCACACATGAAACTAGAGCCTTTAAAATGAAACTGAGCATAAAGAACCATACCAAGAACCATCTGTGAAAACTCTGATCAGAGTCCTTAAACAGGTTTTACAGAAGGTCTTTAAGATGGTATTTACTTTGAGTTCTGCGGATAGGACCCATAAACAGGGTTCTAACAAGAACCAACATGCTTATTCTCAACACTTGTCCAAAATGGTAACTCCTGGTTCTTTCCTTGAACTAAATATTTTCTCAAACGTATTATTGTGGCGTGTATAACAGTTTTCAGCTGCAGCCCGATTTATACAGAACAGAGCAGTATGTGGCTTATAAAGTGGATATGAAAACATAACTGAAAGATGTATGTTTGCGAAGTATTGTACCTTTCTTATACATACAAAACAGGATGCTTCAGAGTTTAATTCAGTCTCTTTATATGTTTTATAGACAAAGTTAATGAGCCTTTAAAAAGATCAGACTGTAAACCTGCAGGTAAAAGTACAAAGTCGCATAGAGCAAGAAAAAGGTGTGATTTCTCAGTAAAGGTTAGTGAGCAATAAACCAATCCAAATGAGAATGTTGCATCTGAATGTGCAACAACACTTCACCACAGACTGTGTATGATGCTTTAATGCAAACAAGCGACAGAGGTTGAGTTTCTCACATTGGAGGGGGCTGAATTCCTGCGTGCAGATATATATCTAAACATAAATCTAAAATCTGCACTGACTGTGACACCAAGACCCGCCCCTCCTCCACAGACCTATCATTAACACACATACACACCCTCCAATCGCACAAAAACACACACTACATGCATGACTTTTTGATTCAAACTAAAGCCAGTATCCTGTGTACCTGCAGGCTAGAGCTGTTATATTTATTGTTCTGACACATTGTTCTACACATGTTCTTTCTCTCTGTGGACTGAGTGGAACCTTCTGTGTGTGATCTCTTTTTACAGATTCTAAATGGAAATGTAGACTGGGTTGAAACAATTTACAATTAAGATTGCCCGACTGACCTTGATCAATCAATAGTTTTTTGTTAAGGATAGACCTGACAAAGATTGGCCTTTTACTTTTTATAAATCTATATCATGTTGTTAGTGCAGCAAAGTAAAGACTTGTTAAAGTGAGTAAATCAATTAATAATCTTTTCTCTCTCCAGGTTATATAATCCAGAGTGAAGCCTCTGTGTAATTTACTATTTACAGATAAAGTGAGAGTCACCAGAAACAGATAAACCTCACTCCAACACTTGATTGTAAAAGTTGCAGCTTTTAGTTTGTAGACATTTCTAGAGGTGTACATTTTGTTTCTCTTTTGATTTTGAGTTCTTAATCAGATTACACATAGGTCTAAAACATTTTCAAGGCAAAACATCATGAAGAATGATTGAAGAAAGAGCTCTTAAAACCAAATGTAGCTTTTGCCACCATGCTTAATAAACAAAACCCGCTCAGCACTTTAGCATGCTGTGACATCTTAAGTAATAATAATATTTAATACATTTTATTTATGGGCACCTTTCAAAAAAACCCAAAGACAGCCTACAAGAAGAGTTAAAAAAGATAATCTAAAACTTAGAATTAAAAAGCAGCCACAAGCAGGGTTAAAAAAAAAACCCCAAACCCCCAACAACAATATAAAACAAAAAAATATAAACTTAAAAGGAGGTAATAATCAATCAATCAATCTTTATTTCTATAGCGTCAATTCATAACAGGTGTTATCTCGAGACACTTTACAAAAAGCAGGTAAAGGACCTTACTTATGGCTATATTACAACAGTTATAACAGTTTTACATAACAAATTTAAAACAGAAGATTTTCAGTGAAATGGATGGAAATTAGAGTGAGTAGGCTTGTTTGAACAGGTGGGTTTGAGACTTGATTTGAAAATGGTTCGTGTCAATGTTTTGCACGTCAGGTGAGTTCCAGAGGTGGGTGTCATCTACATAGCAGTGAAATTGTTTTTCTGGAATATATGACCGAGGGCGAGAAGATGGATGATGAAGAGGAATGGAACAAGGACAGAGCCTTGGCAAACACCGGAGGAGAGTGGAGAAGGCTGGGATGTGAATGTTTGAATGAACTGAGAGGGGCCAGAGAGAGATACGAAGAAAACCAGTCCAGGGGTGTGCCTGATAAACCAATGGATGTCTATGGAGGAGGTTGGAATGGGAGATGGCGTCAAAAGCTGCACGGAGGATGAGGATGGAGAGGGGTCTAGAGTCTGCTGACATCAGGAGGTTGTTGGTTATTTTGAGAAGGGCAGTTTCAGTGCTGTGTTGGTGGCGGAAACTGGGTTGGAACTGCTCATAAAGGTTGTTACTGGAGAGGTGGGAGTGGATTTGTGATGTAACTAACTTCTTAACGCTGAATATTAAAAACAATATCGCACTATTTCTTAAGATGTTGGAAAGTGGTATTTTTTAAATCATTCTAATAAGTATCATGATGTGCAGAAGCTACTCTGGATCCAGACTGATTGCAGCATGTGTCCTCCATGAACCTGCAGACCTCGACTAACTTAAGTGTGCATGAGGTGAGTGCTTCATTGTCAACATAAAGAGAAGAAGAAAGGAGGCATCACTTTCAGGTTTCTTCACTTTGCCTTTTAGAGGTTTGAAGTGTATTGAAGGGAGTGATGCTGTTGAAATGTGTATGAAAAGCATTCCTGCACTGACAGTGAGCTATGCTGTCTGAGCTTTAAACTCTCTGAGGAGTGCCTTATCACTCTGTTAAAAGTGCCTTTGTTTAGAAAAACTTGTCTTGTAAATCCAGCCTGCATTTGTCATCCAAAACTGTCCTGAACCTGTTTGACTGACGCCGTGTTTGGCCCGGCAGTTTTTTAAGCTAACCTTTCCCACATGCTGGAGGTGAAGTTTAGTAGGCTGAGCCCTCTAATGTGCCTGTATGGGCAGGAATAAAGCAGCTAACAAGCTGTGGCGGTGACAGAAGGCTCTGTGAGAAATGCTAGCACATTCCTTGTAGTTTTTTTTTCCCACACTGCATAGCCGAAGAAAAATGAATGCTATCTTATCACACGCAGAGATGCATGTGTTACACCATGTGTGTCTGCATTGTCTCCCTTTTGCTTTTATCTGCTTCAGTTTGGGTCATCAGGTTAATGCTGGAGTTTAGACTTTACTGTTTGTCTGGATTTGTTCACATCCTGAAGCTGCAGCTGATAGGATCACATTCTTTGTGACATGACATAGTTAGCATGCTACATCAATACTGTGTCTGTGTACACAACAACAGAAACCAGAGCAGCTATCTTATAATCTCAACTGATATAAATATGAGGTATAGCAGATTTTTGGGATATGTTGCATTTGAAGCTATAGCCTGGGCATTAATCAAGAATATGCATAAGCTCCAATATATGTTTGCAGATGAGACTATCAATACACCTTCACACTTTGCTCATAAATATGAGAGTTTCACAAAACTAAGCAACAGTATTTGTTTGTTTCTTCACGAGGGAAGACATGACATTACAAGAACATAGAGGCCGCTATGCAGCACAAGAATGACAATTGTTGCCTTTATAGTAATTGCCACAATCACAATATAAGCTCAAGACCAGACAAATTATCTTTTGGTGAACAAAAAACATCATGAAGCAACTTCTGACTTCATGCAGAAAAGTCACTTAGTAGGGGCTGACAGGAAAAAGTCTGAGTTTTTTATATTCCTCGGAAAATGTCTATTCTGGTAGTCACATGAAGGTTTATTAAAATCCTTTTACCTCTGTTGTAGAGATTTAAGGAGGGATTACATTAAAAACAAGTAAAAATGTTGTCAGCCTATTTCTATTTTAGTGTTCTTGGGGTTCAGATCACTTCTATTATGAGGGAAACAATATTTCTTCCGAAATCATTGCAACATTGACTGTCCAACAATTGACCTTTTAATCTGAACACATCACATATAGGAAACTTGAGTCTGTTACGTCTTTTCTCCAGATCAGATGAAACACTGTATGAAGTGTTTCAGCTGGAGGAGGATTCTCCAGCTGTCGGTTTCAGTTGAGCTGCCTGCTGATAAACCTCTGTGCTTTGGTTTCCCTCCCTGTAGCTGAAGGCTCTCGTCCAGCTGCTGCTGCTGCTTCCTGGTTGTGTAATGACTAACAGCCAGTGGGCTTTCCCCACGCACAACTGTAGCATGCAGCCGGGGCCAGCTGAGGGTCACTATGCAAATATTATGCAAATCATGCAAAGTGATGGAAATATGAGAAACAAAGCAGCCTGGGGTTATGCAACTCATTATATTTATCTGTGCTGTCTAACCACAGAATCAACAGAAAAGTTTGAGGTGCTGAAAAGTTTATAATGTTTTGAAAACGTTAACCCTTTAGTGCTTCCATAAGCATTTCCCTAGTGATCTGGATTGTAATTTATATTTGTTGGGTCCAAGCATCACCAACCACCTCCAATAAGTGAGTGATAGAGAAACATGTGCTTTCTAGTCCTCTGACTAGAACTGACACTGACTCACTGTGACAGATCAGTAGGCTGCCGTAATACATGCACAGAGAACAGCTGGATGGTGCCTGCAGTCCTGTTGCACAATGACCAGGATAACGCAGTACAGTCTAAACCACTGATGGACAACTGGCAACCCAGGGGCCACATGTGGCTGTCTCCATGCTCATTGTGAATTTCACATATCCATAAAGCTTACCATGAAGGATTTTAACCTCTGAGATTTTCATTGTGAAAACCATACAGACCAAACGCATTACAACCTGCCAGGGACTGCAGATGAAAATTAGCCTGCAAATGAAGTAATCAAAAATCATATATGTATATAGATGTTAAGGTCAATAAATGAAGCATTGCAATTTGCATTTGATTTAGAAAAACAAATGATATAATTAATTCTAATTAAAGGCTACTGCATATATTTGCTCTTTTCATTATTTTTTCATATTTGTAATGGTCTTACAATTTTAACTTGTCATTATATTCTTTTACCTTTGTCATCAAATCTCTTATACTGTTTTGCGGATCATATGCGCTATGGTTAACATGCAATGTGTGTTTTGTATTTTTCTTAATTGGTTAGTGCCTTTCTGTTTACACGTTTTTCTCTTGTTTTTATTTATTCATTTCAGTGGAAGCAGATCATAATATTTGGCAGGACTTTAGTAAATGGCGAGTGGACTTAAGTAGAGCTTTTTTAGTCTTCTGACTTTGCAAAGCTCTTTTACACCACATGTCACACCTACCTGACTGATGGCAGTGGTTTCTATGTGTCCATCAGAAGTAACTTTTAACTTATCCCATGCATACACCGCCAATAAAGCAGCAGAAGCAGTTTGGGGTTAAATGTCTTGCCCAAGGACACGTCAAACGTGTTGCTGAAGGAGCTGGAGATCAAAACGGAACTTGAACTTTCCAGTTAAGAGACGACCAACTCTACCAACTGAGCCACAGCTGCCTAATTTTGTGTCCAAGGCAAATGTACCCACGTGGACAATAAGGTGCAATCTAATAAAGTATTGTATGGTGACCAATTTGTCCCTCTGCCAGTGAGAATGAAATGTATGTGGCATTAGTGGACACTCTAATCAATAAAAGATTATGTTGCTGCCATTACAGCCTGTTTCACCAATGCTGTCACAACTATCACTATCACTAGGAGGCGCTGTCACCTGAACGTACACATGTTGTTTTTGGTCTGAAATGACTTGCGCTGCCTCTCCACAGTTTCCTTTTCTCCCCAAATGTAGCTTCTGTTTCTTCCCCTCTCGTCCTCTACAAACCCACCACAAATTGCTCTGTGTGTGAGTTCAGACATTTTCTCAGTCAACATCAAGGCATGCCCACACACACACACACACCACACACACTCCACCCTCAGAAAGAAGGCACGCTGCTGCTTTGTGTTTTGCCACTTTTGGTTTTTCCACTCCTATTCCTTGAGGGCCTGAGGTGACATATGGGTAAATATTTGGATGATGGAAGCTGGCAGATGTTTGCCTCTGTGACCAACTTTTCTTGTGACAGTTGAGCCTTTAAATCTGTGCAGATACGTCCATATAGCATAATAGGAGCCTATAAAGCGAGATGAATAACAGTCAGCACAAGTTATCAATGATTTTATCTGCATCTTTCGGGATATTCTTTTTGAAGTTATAAACAATGCATCTAGCTTTTGACCAATGCTCAAAGTTTATATTAAATAATGAATATGACACATTGGCATTTGGTTCCTGATGTTCCCCATAATCTCTTAAAATGCTTTATATATTTTTGGATCTGTACAACCAGCTAAATAGTTTTATGGAGTCCCGACGATGTTTGGTGCATATCATCTCCCGGTACTCTTTGCATTGACTTAAGCTAAGGGCAATTCACTTTCTGTTTGGATACAAACCTCTTTCTATTTTAGCGGAAGACCAGAGGTTCCAACATGAACTAAACCACAGAAAAAAGGAACTTCTTGTGAAAGAAAACAAAGAAAAAGAGGACAAAAGAGGAAATGTTTGAAGTCATGAGGTGGATATCACTTTTGACTCGTCAAAGGAGCTTTCCAGGAGTTTTTATAAAGTAAAGTGAGACATATAAAGGCACAAGGTGTTGATCTTTAATACTGCTAATTGCTTATTTTAGTTTATTGTGAGCTGGCCTGTCTATAAATATTTCTTATCCCTAAACACAAACATTTTGTAAGAAATACTTTTGTAGTTTTACTTTGAGATTAATTCAAAGATGATTCTAAAGACATTGATGACCTGCGACTATATTATTAACATGTTCTTAACAGCAGATAATGAAGATAATGAAGTCTTCATCAACCTAATCAAAAATACATAATATTACCGGAGTGTTAGAAGACTTAGCCCTTCATGTAAACTATTTTTAAATTTCTTTTATGATGCATTTAAAAGGTTCATGCAGACATCAAGGTCCATTTTTAGGGGGTTTATTTTGTGTTGAAAGGTGTTTGCTCAGTCAGTAGAGATTGAGGTTAGAAGCCTGATGTTCAATTTCCATTGTAAGCCATAATGGGACATGAACACTGAGACTGACTTCTTGAGGTACCAGTTCACTTTCCCTGAGGTGTACTTGGGCAAGGCAATAAACCCCCATCTATGTCATTTTCTTCTTAAAATATGAGATTTAAGAACAGAAAAAAAGATGATTATCTACCAAAATGTTTTTTTTTTTTTTTTGGTGTTTCACTTATTCATCGCAGTTCTGCAGTATGAAAAGTCATTTTGTATTTAAATTGTAAAAGACATTATTGAAAAGTATGACCTCTGTTTTGAACGTGGAGGTTTCAAAGTGATTCCTGCAGGAACATGATCTGAGGGAGCAGACAGAGGAGAGCAAAGAGCACAGACTGAGAGAAAGACTCTGTTGACATTCCAGTCGTATTAGTGTGGGAAGGATGTGGAAATTAGGTCTCTGTTTATTTAGACACAGATGTACAAGCATGAAGTTATAGAGCTGTAATGACACACCTGATGGCCTTTCAATTAGGTTTATTTACAGCATGAGGGAGCTCTAAGGAGGCAGGACAAACACAAACCTCCACCTCTCTTTGTTAACCATGACATGACTTGATCAGGGGCATGTCCAAACTTTTTAGAGTTTGTTGGAAACATAAGATAAGTGGGATGGTATCTTTTGCAAAGTTTGCACACACAAAAAAATACATTTCATTTCATTTGCACATTATCTCCACTATAGAGAATGGAAACATGCTCATGAATCATTTTGGATTAATTGTTTTAATACCAGTTCTGCATCAACACCTAAATACTTAGTCAAGATATATATATATATATTTTTTCAAACTTAAGGAAACTATGACCAGTTGTGTTCTAACACTGCCTAAATACATCATTTGAACATTAGCCCCACCTCTGACAAGGCAAAAACCCAATAATAGTTAATGATTTTGGGGCGGCACCTGGGGTGGCCAATCAAATTTCAAGGAGGCCCATGCCACTGATCTGGACACATCGCAGAGGCCTGTGATCAAGCAAAATCCTCTAGCCAATGTGGCAGTGCAAAACACTGCAGTTTGTTTGTCAAGTATTTGCTTAAGGCTGGCTCATAAAGCTCATTAAAGGAAAAAACCATTAAAACACCCATTAAAATGTCAATTACAGCAGAAATTTACATGTTTGTAGCAAAACAACTTTTTCTATTTCGATATTATCTTCACATTTTAAAATGGTTAAATACTAAGTGATCATATAAATATTGTTTTCCTGTACCTAGGTCTTTAGTGTCTGCAGCGCCATGCTCTCTGACAGCTCGTAGAAGGCTGTTTTGAACATAGACTATATCTCACCACCATATTCTTGGCCTGTATCTCAAACAGGGAAAATAATGTTGTTATTTTAAATTCCATATGTAGTGTTTCCAAGACAGAAACTGTAAGCCTCTATGCTCATCAGCCTGAGTTTACTAGTGTGTGACATTCTTACTTTCAGGATGCTAACTGTGCTCACGTTCGAATCAATATCAATGAACCTTAATCTTATGTAAATGAAGGCTGCTTCCCTTCAAGTGAACCAGCCGTTTACGTTTTTGAAATTGTAACAGTGTTATTGAATTTGAAAAGGAACTTGATTCACAACAGGTTGCATTATAGTAATAATATAAAAATAGTAATGTAGTATAAAAGGCTGTAGTAAGACAGATTTCAGCCCACTTTAGTTTGACTTGTTAGAGGAAACTGTCGTTCAGTGGAGACACATGGACAAGAATTCCACAGCTGAATCCAAGCACTGGTTGGTGTCCATCAGAGAAATACTGGTACCAGTGACCTAACAGGTCATTAAACTGAGACCTGGTCAGCCTTAAGCAACAGGAAAGTTCATAGAGGAGGAGAGAAAACAGGTCATGTGATGAGAAGGATACATCATCAACTGAGCTCAAGAGACTATATTTAACCATTTAGCCGCAGTTTGAACTGTACATGGTTCAGTGTCCTGGAACGTCCTATACCTCAGCCTATACTGACATAAATATGAATAAGATCAATAAAAACGGTCTTATTCACTTAGAGCACAAAGCCAGAATTATACTGTAAGCATCTGCACTGCCGCAAGGGTTCCCCTGCATCAAATCTCATCATCCACTCATTTCCTCCTCAGCCCCTATGTGGATGTCCATGCAAAATGTATGACTGTGGGGGCTATACCCTCACATACACTGTCAAGTCAAACTAGGGTTTGAAATATAAAAATAGATTAATTTAGGGATTTAGGGAAGTTCAATTAGAGAATTTGAAAGAAGTAGAAAAATAACATAGATAGGCAAAGACATGCAGGTTAAAAAAGTTTAAATTGGAAATATTTGAAATAAAACAACTAAACTGATCATATTAAATCAGCATATAGAGTTAAATCTGCTGTTAAAGTTATTTCTACTGTTTGCTTGAATAAGTAGATAAATAGGGGTGCTGGAGGAACAGTGGTTCGTGTGCAGGCCCCATGTATGGAGGCTGTACTGCCACAAAGCAAAAAGGCAGTAACTACGCAGAGTGCAGAACTGAGAAAAATGACTCTAAAGTTATCTCCTCGTCCAGCCTAAGTAGTTGTAGGTATATTATTGGACATGTGGCATTTTTGTTACTTTATAAGAGCTTATTCTTTGTACATATCAATCATCATATTTTATTTGATATTTTACCCCATTTTACAGTTACTGTGTTCTTGCTTTGTATTGCTTACCAAAAATGTGCCACAATACCAAGGGAAAAGGCAGTAACTACATATTCTTCAAAAAACATTTCATCACAGCTTGTGTTAGATTTGCTGCATTTAGAATAATTGGAATCATTTGTTTTCCTGAACATGGATATACTAAGCCCAAAGCCATTTGACTTGTTTAGGTCAGTGTTTCACCCAGAATCTGTTTTGGTGCTGACATGGCTGCTTAAAAAGTATTTTACATTTCAAGTTCCATGAAGGCCCAAATGGGGACAGTTCATTTGGAATAGACCACAGCATTGTGTGACTCAATTAAAGTTGTGTGACATTACTGCTCAGTAACATGGTTGTGATGTAGGCTAGTAATACAAAGCATGAGTAACTGGTATGAAACAAAGCAAGAAAACAGTAATGGCTTTTAATGTGTTTTCACTTTGTTTCACTAGAGCTTTTTGCAGTTACTGTCAAAAAAAATAAATATTTTTCTCCAAAACGATACACATTTAAGACAAGACATTTTGTTACATAATAAAGGATGCAATGAATGTCACGAAAATGATAATAACTCATTTTTGACCAAAATTGCAGTTACTGCCTTTTTGCTTTGTAGGGCAGTGTAGTTCTCTAAGTGGGTGACCCAGGTTCAAATCTGACCTGTGACTCCTTTCTAGTACGTCATTCCCCTGTCTGTCTCTCTCCCTGATTTCTAACTCTATCCACTGTCACAAAAATGCCCCCCAAAAAGGAAATAAACAGATGAAGCAACGCAAGTTAATTTCTATATAAAAACACAGTGTAGAATATAGAAACAAATCAAAAGCTAACAAAACTCACAGTGCGAGTTCACCTGCGTCATTTAACCCTCAAACACTATCGCTAAAAATAGTAACACCGTCACTAAAGCCAGGTGATTTTTAGCCAATATAATAACATAATAATAACCCAATAAAAGTACTATTCATCAAAATATGACAATATAGGACAAGAATAGTGTGGTTTTTTTATTTTCAACTGTGCCATGTCTAACAATATGAAAAAAAAGTATCATAGGGGACCCAATAAAATTCTCCAAAGTTACAGAAAAATAAGGAATTTGAGGGGAAAAAAAATCCTAAAAAAATATACACTGTATATATGTGAAACTGGAAACTTGGTCTTTGGTCCACCCATTCATGAAACATGTGAGACTTCCCTGGTGAAGGCACAGTTTCCTTGAAACATGAACAGCTGCAGCAGAGAGAAACTATTGCTGGGTGAAAATCACCCGAACACCTGCCACCTTCATCTTGTGGAAAAGAGAAGGGAGAAGGGAAACACTCATGCCTTCAAAGACGTCAAAGACAATGCTGAGGACCCATGACACTCAGACAAATGCAACATAAATGAAAATGATATAAAAAAGTTTGCTTAGGTTAAAATCACCTAGCGACAGTGTTCAAGGCACACACACAGAGCATTAGAGAGGAGAGGTAGTACAGCAGGGAACTCACTAAAACAAAAAACAGAAACAGAAATCTGTGAATTGTGCAACATTAGATAATCTACAAATCCAAAGAGGCAGGCTGCAAGATGCTGAACTTTAATAACCTTAAAAGACCATTTGACTATGTGGTGGTACCGGCTGCTGACTTTGTTTGTTTAGGCTTCAATCTGCATCTTTGTGTTCATGTGTTCAAGTGTTTTGACTGTTTGTTTATGCCCCACTGTGAGATTAATTTGATTTATCTCATGAGATAACGTTGTCTTCTTGTGGAAAAAAGTTGTTGTGAATTTTGTGCAAGTGTGTTTTTTCCTGATTTCCACATTTAAATGTGTGTTAAAGCTCCAGATGATTATTTGAACCAGAAACGGCTGTTACTCACCATCCTGCAGAGACTCAAGACTCAATAAATAAAGCACATTTAAATGTGTCAATAGAACAGGACAAGTTAAACTATAAAGGTTTTAATTCCACCTGAAGAGTACACATTCCTTACCTTGGGGCTGTTTATCAAACATACAGAGGTTGTGGTTTGTTTGTCCACAGGGGACTGCAGTTAACCTTCCCTCTTCCTTCTGACCACCTTCAGCACACACCACATCCCTCTGAAGGTGAACCAAGATGGCCTCCAGCTAGTTGCTGTACCAGCAACGCCACACTTCCTGGCTCAACTGTCCTGCTTTATCCCTGATTACTTAATTATCTGTTTCTCATCGTGTGATGATGTAAATCTACTCCAACTACACTCTGTACAAATTGTGTGACCTGCACTAATGGTGACAAATACGAGGCCCCAGAATTCTAAGTTAGCTAAAACATATCCAAGTTTTAAGCTCTAATATTGTTTTCGTAACATGTATGTTTGTTACCTCCATAAAAGACAAACCTGTATCCCCCATTGAAACATCAGGACAAAGATAAACCTAATATTTGGCTTTATTCTTTGACCATAATTATTTCTGACCTTACTCTGTACTCTTGGTACATTGTTATAACGTAAGTATTTTGCTGACATCTCATTGAGTCATTATATGTTTCTATGTGAGGACGGTGAAAATATCACCTGCAGGGACATGCTTTGCATCGATGATAAGGAGAGTTTCACGAGACTATAGACATGAGGAGAGAGAAATGGCAAAACCATGAAAAAGAATCTGCTCTGCACTTTGATGACGTTGATTTTGTTTTAGTTTAAATTGACTTCATCGACATATCTCTGTTTTCCAACTTTAAAATAACCCTTTTAGGATTACCTAATAAAGGTAGAGAGACGAGCTGTATTAGTTAGTTCCCACATAGTCAGTGGCTGACTACACTGTTCCCTCTGTCTCCAGTCAAAGTGTTTTCACATCAGCCGCCGTGGTCTGAGCAGCACTCGTCTTTGCGTTTCAAATATGCACCAAGTCCACTTTTTTACCGAATCCACTTCAAGCACTTGTCAAGCTAAACAGAACAGATTAACCTGAACAAGAAGTCAAACAAGGAAAAGCACAGAGCCTCGCATCAATTTCAAAATAAAAGATTCACCTGTCTCACTGACATGCCATAAAAGATGATTAACATACTCCTAATCGTATCATCCTATCAGTTTTTAAACATTTTGAACAGTCACAAAATGTTTAAAAACTGATAGATGATACGATTGGGAGTATGTTAATCATCTTTTATGGCATGTCAGTGAGACAGGTGATATAAAGTGGGATATTCTCCTGACATGGCTGTTCACATATGCATCTCAAGTTGGGAGACAGGATGGGTGGGGGGGTCTTCTGGCTCAGGGTGAATTCTTAATGATATCCTGTTGTGTTCTCACATAGAGGACTTGCTGTGGAAAAAAATACTAGAGGTGGCAGGAGGAAGTACAGGTAAAGTCAGAGTAAAAAATGTAGCTGTCTGCATTCACACATAACATCTTTTCCTTGATTTTTTTAGGATTTTTCCTAAAAAAAATAGGAAGTGTGAAAGACCTACAAGTAAATGAAGGCTATTAGGTAGGGATAAAAAATGAACGAAAGAAGGTGAGACGGGCAGTATTTTTGACTGATGCAGTGAGACAAACACAATTCCTTTCTAAAGGCAGTGAGACAGGTGATCAGTGAGTATAGGAAGTGAGACAGTCAGAGGATTGTGAGACGGATAGTTTCAGTGACTGATGCAGTGAGACAGGCAGTGTAAATGAGTGACAGCAGCAGACAGTCAATCCAGCTTGTCAGACAGACAGGTCTTGTGGCTAGCGGCTTTACATGCCACTCTTCCGCCACTTCCTTGGACTTTTTGTGTTTCACAGACACACACACACACTTACACACACACACACACACACACACACACTCACCATCTGCTGTGGCATTCTCCTGCTGCATGCCGCAGCAGCACACTGCCTCTTCTCTTACTTTCGCTCTTCTTTTCAGACCTCCTCTCGCTCGTTCGCTTGTTGTCTTTTCTTTGGAGGGAGAAAGCCTTTTTTTTAACCCCCCCCCCCCCCCCCCCCCCCCCCCCCCCCCCCCCCCCCCCACACACACACACACACACACACACACACACACGCACACAGACCACAGTTTCAAAGCAATCATTCCCCTCCACTTGTTAGAGGATGTTCTTGCAGTGATCTGACCTCTCTTCATATTTTCTTTTCAGGATATCCTTTGATTCATGTTTAAAAAAAAACATATTTACTGTGGCAAAGGTATGGCATGATCAAGATTCTGAAAGAAAGGTAAGATGGAGTGTTGTCAACCTGAAGTCATCAATAAAACAATGCCTATAAGACATCAGTGGTAAGAAACATCAACATTGCATTAATCAATGAATTTTAAATGAAATTAAATTATACTACTGTTAACCTCTGGATTTATGGTGCATGATTATGTTTACTGAGATTGTTTTTAAACAGTTGCTTCATTTTTGGTGTAAACAAAGGTTTAGATTCAATTAGGGATATCACCTCACATAAGTTTGAGCCAAGGTCGTCTGTGTTCAGATACATTGTAAAAAACTAAAAACTTGATGATTTGGCCTCAAAAAAGGACAACTTTAATTTAAAAAAATAACTTTGATATACTTGTTTTATTGACTTCAATCTCATCAAACAAAAAACCCAACTTTAATCATGTTCATTTATGACTATTGTCTCTTATGAAATTCTTCTTATAAATTTACAATGTTATTCTGATTAAATAAGGATTTTAATCTTGAAATCTTCAACAATCTTTTTCTTTTATGTGGCCCTAATATCCCATCGTAGATATCTGATATGATCAAGGTTCATCATTCCTGCCTAGAGCTCCAAGTCTACAGGAAGTGCTCATCTGTCAGTGACTGTTGGAGTTTAACCTGCAGAAATAGGTCAGACATTGTAGGTGTGAGAGGCATGCAAGGCTTACTCTGTAAAATCCTCCAAGCATGCATTGTTAGCTAGTTTGAAGACACACACACAGAAGCTACCTGATCGTTCTCACCGTGTTGGTATGTGTGAGCATTTTACTCCCACGCAAGTCCCACAATCCGTTCCATGCACTGCACAACAAACACAAAGGTGTGTCAGAGTCAGGATTGGCTGACAGAGCCAACAAAGAGTGTAACTGCTGTGTTTCAGATTAAAAGACACAGACACATCCACAATTTTACATTTAGAAGGTTTATTTCTCTCATTCAGCTTCAACTTGTCTTTGCTTAAACCTTTGATGCTTCTCATGTGTGCAACCTTTAATTACAATTTAAATTACTCATTTGCATGTTAGAATAAAATCATCAATGTGTAAGTAGTTCAATAATACCAAGGATGGATAAATAAGTCACAGCACAATGGGCAGTCATGATGAGTATCATGACATGGGAGGTAGTGCATACAGGGGTTGAACTGCTGTGTTGCTTTGGATGCTTCACCGGTTGAAACATGACTCTGTGGTGAAGTTGGGTCATGTGTGTCTACATTTGTAGACATGTGACATACATTTTGAAGTTGGTGTCTTCTTGACCAAGAAAAGGCAAAAAGTATCTTTGGCTCATGTGGATGAAAGACAACAGCCCCCAGAATGCACAGCACCACAGGCCACTTCCACCGAAGTTACGGTGCTCTAACTACAGTCTGTCTACAACACACACAGCTGTTTTCTCAATTGATTCTGAGATTTCTTCCAGAAGGAATTAGAATCTTGAAATTCCCAGCAGCAGCATCGTTTCCTCAAAGCAGTTCAGTTTGGTTTGTCTCGGTATGGCACACATTTTGTGGCATTTCCATAGGCTAAAGCCGGGAAAGATCCCCAAATAACCGACCCGTACCGTCATACTTATATCTCGATTGTTTGTTGGCTGTATTTCTCCTCGCAGCACACAGCCTTCTCTAAAACAAATCTGGATTGTTTTTTTGTAACAAAGAGTCATGCAGCTATTGGCATCCTACATGCCGCCCACCAAATATGGCTTGGTGGCTATGGAAATGCAAACAGGATCAGGCTTTACTGAACAAAACCAAACTGTACTGATCCATATCGGACCGCTGGTGGAAACAGGGCTTATGCCTGTGTCCATTGGTAAACTGTGAAAGCACCAACACCTCCAGTCCACCCCAGCTCAAGCCAGTCCAGGCTCTTCATCCTCACCACTGCCGACAGGCAGGTCTTGTACCTCAGCAGCCAAGGCACGTTTCGTGACTCTTGGCAGCAGCCACCTCCTGTTCCTCTGTCAGCCTCAACTACCTACCTATACCTACCCACCCACCCACCCATTCTCTTATGGTGTTTGGTAGTATCAAATAAATACTGTCATGTCATAAGTGACTGTCAGAAGTGTTATGTTTCTGTGTAAGTGCTGCTGCAATCAGCTGTACGGAAGCAAAACTAAACATCCTTGCAGCTCATAAGCTTACATAAGCGTTCATATTGTTCACTGCTTACATCATTTACTAAAATCTCCTGGAACTCTGATGTGGATTCATGTGGATATATTTTTTGTAATCAGCACAGAGTAGACTCTGAGGCCCCGTTTACACGGAGACGCTGTGACAGAAACGCATCGAAACGACCCCACTCTGGATTCAAAGTACAGACCGTCTACACGGCAGGTCTTGCCTGAGCGAAAATGATGTAGTTTACAGCGCGACACTCACCAGTACAACCACTTCCTCCACAACATCCTCTTTAGCGGCTAGTTCTCCAAGTCTTACCTAAATGCTGCGTATGGTCGCCCTGTGCTTGGGTAAAGGTTGAACAATTTGCCGCAAGTGTTCGATGCTCTTTCGGCGGCGACACACACAATGTATCATATCAAGGTTCTGTTTATACAACGCGAATAGCTGCTGAAGCACATAGCACAAGTGAATCCGCCGCCATTGTTGTTTATGTTTGTTCTCGACTACTGCGCATGTCCAAATGTATGGGGGGAGGTGTGGTGAGGTCATCGCAGCCAGAGAGTTCGATCCGTTTCGTTCACATGGCTGCGATACGACCCCGTATCAGTTTCGTTCCACCCTGGAGGTCGAATTCAAAAGCTTGCGTTTTCACCCCCGTGAAACACCGACGCCATGTGAACGAAAGGCCAATCCGATACTCAACTGTTTCGTTTTACTGTCACAGCGTCTCCGTGTAAACGGGGCCTGAATCTGTCCCTTATCAGGTGGACGTGTGAGATGGAGCTCATGTAAACGGCTCCAGTCTGTCTGCCATTTGAACTCAGCATGGAGTCATTTAGGAGCAGGTGTTGGATTCAGTACCTGAAGACTAACTCTCACACCTCAGCCTCAGACACACAGTGAGCCTGATGTTTGACAGACGCTTGTCAGCCTCATTAAGGAGCAGCAGGGATCTGAGAAGTAAAGCTCAATGTAAAGCTCCCTGACTCAGGTGTCACTAACTCACACCTCCACAATATGCGGCCACAACAAGGCTTTTTCACATGAAAGAGGTGTCTCCTTATCTGAATAAATCAGCACATGCTGCTGTGCTGAGGTGCCTTAAAAGGGACAGTCTGGTATTTTAACATGTAGTTCCTATTTTGATGTTTACATAAGAACACGTTTGACGTAAACTGTCATTTGGCATTTTGCAACAACAAAAGAAGCTAACAGATCAAAGTAAAAACTTCTGAAACCACTGCTCACAGCTGCTTTATTGTAATGAGAACAGAAATACACACATGTATCACTCACTTTCCTCCCTTCCTTTCCTCGCTGTGTCTCATCCTGTCAGAGACGAGGAGAAGACAGACAAATATGAACATGTCCTCTGTGTCTGACTGTATGATCACAATGCTCGGGGTCTCTGGTGTCACAGGAAAAGCATTGTTCCTCACTTCCCTCCCCTCTGTTTTGAGCCTGTGATGAAGAATAGCAGGGGATGTTGAGGAATACAGGCCTCCCTGTATTTATTGGAACAGACGGCACTGGTCTTACTTCCCCCCACACATCCTTGTCTGCTCGCCACGCGTCTCTTACTGTACGTGCGTCCAGCAGGAACCCTCAGTGGTGAAATAAACCAGGAAGTGGGGGGTTCATGCCCATGTTTCTGTCTCCATC
Source organism: Symphodus melops (assembly GCF_947650265.1). NCBI lineage: Eukaryota > Metazoa > Chordata > Actinopteri > Labriformes > Labridae > Symphodus > Symphodus melops. Next base: position 24,205,645 of record NC_136693.1, read on the forward strand.
AAGGCAAGCTTCAAAAAGCAACGTCTGGATTCAGGCACAGAAGATATGGGTGGGTCAACCCATCCCAGGACTTGCTTGGAGTATAGGCTGGAGTTCAAATCCTGTCTTTTTACAAATAAAAAATCAAGGACCTCTTTGTCAGAAATGAATTATCAAATGGTCCAAAAGGCTGACTGGAGAGTGAGAGTTTAACTGAGACTAGCTGTACAGCACAGAGCTGCAAAATGACAGAACCTTTTGCACTGAGACACACAGCTGCAGCGTTTACAACCAATTGAGACAAAAATAACTTTGTTCCAGCAGCCTTCAGGAAGATCAACAATCATAGCCAGTCGACAAAAAGGGGGACTTGTTGCTCATTGTGGTCAGAGCAGAGAAAAAATTGAACAGGAATAATAGGAGTGGAAAACTGGAAAGAGGAGAAAAGGTTATTAAAAGCAAGACAAATTAATAAAACAAAAACATTATTTGTTGATTAATAAGCCTTGCTAAAGACTCCCTTTTCATTTATTCATGTGACTGCCTATAGTTGACATGTAGTGTAGATGTATCCACACCACTAATGTTTGTCAACCCTAAAGACCCAACCTCTCATAAGCAGCCAATGTTCACATCAAATGTAACGAGAAGTTTGCAGCCACATCAATGCTTTCTTGAATCAGTGCTATTTGTAGTTTAGCAGAATCACAATATCAAAGAGTGGAGGACAACATACTGGCCAAGAGAAAACATAATGAAGTAGTTTAATGTAGCGCACAGAGATACCAGTTACATATTACGTCTGTGGGTCGTGCACTGATCTCATGGGAATAAACGTTCTCCTTTTCTCTCGAGGTTAGTTTTCCTCAATATTACCTCCTGCATTGTCACATTAGCTCATTTTGACATTATGGGCCAGATTTACTAAGATCTCAATTAAAGAGTACTAAATTGCGTGTTCACCGCAAAAGTTTGCACGTTTGGCTTGTGGGCGTTTTGCGGGTGATTTACTAAGAACATTTGCGTAAATGACGTCAGGTGCAAAGCTTGTGGAGGTGGTAGTGTTTCTGTCAGTCTTTTGTGCGTTCTACTGGTTTACGTCACAGAGAGTTTGGACGGAAAGCTGGACGACTGCAAGCGCAAAATAGATATTAGTTAGAGGCAAAGGAACGTCCAGTATTTTCAAGTAATAGCATATAAATGTGAATCTAACAAAAGGAAAAAGTGGCTTATAAGAAAACCTTTTTAAATTAAACACGGTCCTCTCTGGCACTGGTGCGCAGTGTGTGTGCCACTCGTGCCATCGTTGCGCACCAGAAGCTGGTCAGCTCTGTGTCTGATCGGACATAAATCTCATGGCAACAGGTACTGAAGTTGTTCAAGTGTCCCACAGCGCAGTGAGGAGACGAGCGCGCTCTGGAGAAGCGCTCCGGAGCACACCAGAGACGCGTAACCCGAGAAAATGAAATGCCTAGTTTAAAATGTAATGTTGGCGAGAAGAGGGAAATAGGACGACATTAGTGTCAATGTTGAAATTCTTTAGAATGCAGACACTGTGAATGTTCAGTTACAGTTTAATCATGGCGTTTCTTTTTAACTATTATTGAAGCAAGATACAAAATAAATGCATACCATTCATTTTTCTGTCATTTAAACATGTTAACACGTCTTTTATTGATCCTATGTCTCCTCTTAACTGCAGCCTGCAGTGTGTAACACTGGGGCTCTTGGATAAGCACGTTCTTTTCAAAGGTGTTAAATTCAGACACCGTCACAACCACCGCAATTTTTGCCTGGCTTGGTTAATCACATTGCGTGTACTAACTTAACTTCTTTGCATGTTCTCCTCCCAGTATTTTGCACACTGACGCAGAAACGCCTCGTTTTGCATATTCATTAAGGCAAACGTACTAAATGAACAGTACGTGTTGTTTTGCTTATATGAAAGACGCAATCCTCACTGCACGCTGTTTGTAGATCAGATAACACATTTTTTGCTGGTGGTATCAAGTTTTCACACGTTTTAATACACGCAAACCTTTAGTAAATCTGGCCCTATGTGTAGAATTTACAAGGGAGCTGGCATTAAAATTGCTAGTAAAGTTGGAATAAAAACAGTGGTTGTTTATCTTCAAATTTGCAGGCCACATGGAATATTTAAAGAAGATCTCAGTGAAAGCATCATAGTACAGTTTTTGAAACTCCATACTATAGATTGCAAGCTATGTGTTAAATGCAAATGAGTATTTGTTAAAGATCCAGTTAATAGACAACTATTGTGTGCTGTGTTAGAATATTTGGGTAATGGATGAATATTATGGTTGTATCATGCCTTTATTTATGTATTATTTGCCATTGGTTTAGACCTACATTTTAAAAACTGAATGGATATGTGAAAACCCCCCTTCCCCTTGATGCCCCGGCCCCCCACACACTGGAGCCGGGTCGTTGTGAATGGAACAAGTTTATTCAGCGAGGGAGCCTATTACCCGCTGCACGCTGAAGGTCTCTGAAAGGCCGCCCAACAACCCATGTCAGCACATGAAAGTGATGACTGGACACTGGGAGCAAAATGTGTGTGTGTCCATGTGAATGTGTGTGAGTGTGTGTGCCCTATTGGGAAAGGGTGCCTACACTTGAACCGGGTCCATTCACTCGGGTTAGGGGGTCTTGTGGTCTTTAATGTGACCATAGCTTGGCAGAATGACCTCTGCGGGGCTGGCGGCCACCACAGCCTTAATCCTCCTCCTCCTCGTCTTTTTTTTCTCTTCTCTCCCTCTTCATTGTCAATAGAGAGCTCTGACTTTTTTCTCTCTCTCCCTTTCTTCTCTCCCCCCTGCCCCCCGTATCGTTAAACAGGCTTCTCACTGGTCAAGGAATGTCTTGAAGGTCTTTGAATTTTGTGGGGTGGCATTCAACTCAGAGAAAAGTCAGGGACTGTGGGAGGTCAGTCGACAAGAGGACGTTCTTAAATGTGTAATTTTTCAGAATTTAACATTGATTTAAGTTGAAACTGTTTCCTCGTCCGTGAATGTGACAATTTTTGGAGTATAGGAAAATAAAACAGGAGAACACCCAGTTAAAGGGATACTTCACCCATTTGCATGAAGCTTTGTATCATTAGAAACATGGTAGTAGTGTTGAATGGTCGTGAGTCCAGCCCTCATTTTGCCCTGAGACGAGAAAAATATGTTTTTCTTTGCTTGAAAGTTTTCTTCATGTGATGCAATATGACTTTGCTTTAGTCATTACCAGTCAAAGTTTCAAACAAAAAACTAAATGTACTGTGGCCCTGAGAGACATTGACAATGCAAACCACAAAACGCTGCAGTATAAAAGTAGACATAATTAAAGTCAGAAAATATCTTAAGTAAAGCCAACAGATGTACTGTATTTAGAAGCATACTAAAAATACAGACACAAACACAATCAACAAAATCATGACAGAGGAGCTCAAACACTAGCCGATAATATAAAGTTATAAGCATGCAATCATAAAACAGGCTTAAGCCTATAGCAGTATAACAAGAGATGGTACAAGCCTGAGCCAGCCTTAAATATAAACTTGATCAAAAAGGACATTTTAAAGCATACACTTAAAAATTCAATTTTGTCTGACTCGAAGACCCTGACTGGAGATGATTTCAAAAGAGAGGGGCCCAATATCTAAAGGCTCTTCCTCCCATAGTATAAAAGCCCGGTTTTCACGAAGCAGTCCGGTTTGGTTCAGTTTGATATGGTAAACTCTGATCTTGCTTGTGTTTCCACAGCCAACAAGCCGTGTATAGCCATAAGCCGTGTTTTCACCAAGCGGTTCAATTCAGCCCACATTTTGTGGCATTTCCACAGACTAAAGCCAGGAAAGATCCCCAAATAACTGATCCGTACCATTCTACTTTTGGCTACTTTTCGCTAAAAGGTGGAGCTAAACACTGCAGTCTGTTTATTGGTCGAAAGAATCGTCACTTCCCGTGTGACAGCAAACACAACCCCGCCATGTTTAAATATCCAGTTGATTGATAATTCGTCTGTATATCTCCTCGCAGCACACAGCCTTCTCTGAAACAAAGCTTGACTGAGTTTTGTAATAAAGAGCCACATGTCAGTGACAAAGTAGATGAACATCGTTGTTTTTGTTCGTGTCGCATTTTTCTCCGGAATTTATTAACGGGTTAGCTGTGAGTGATTAGCTGCTATCATGTGACGCTATTACGTAGCCGATGCAGATATCAGTATCCGACTTACTCACCACCTATTCCATTCAGGAATATTATTCAAATATTTGACTGTTGTTTTTTTTTTTGCAAAAATGCATTTAACCGAGGAGAGGTTACCAGTATAAAGTGATTAAGTTGTGATGGTAGTAGTACAGGGAAGATTCTAACAAAATATAAAAAAGACCCTCACTCTTGGATTTGAAACAGTAACATTTGCTTGTGAGTGGCTCTGAAAGGTCAGCTGCAGTGTGTCAGTTCAGAGTCCCTCTGAAGTCTTTGGCAGAGAGCTTAGGCCTTTCTGGAAATGACCACAGAGAAGGACAAAGAAAAACCTTTTACACAGCTCACAACCACCTGGCACAAGGTGCTTTCTGGTGGCTTTAGAGAACAACTCTGAACAAAAAAAAACAATAAGACACAACAAGGAATGTGATGTTGTGTGTTGCTACAGCATTGTGGGATTTGTGGCCAGAAAGAAGGCAGGTTTCAGTGTCAGGTTGTAACTCTGACTCCACTGGCACTTATAGGGTAGAGAAAGTTTCTGTCTTTTTTTCCTCCTTATGTTTCAGCTGTAGTCTACCTGACACACAAATTACATACTATATGTAATAATCCCAATACTAATTTATCTGATCCATCAGAATATGACTGAGTCACATCTGCAGAGTTATGTGAGAGCAGCTGTCTGCTGAGTGGATGTGGACTGTTTACTTAAGCCAACATGTCAGTTAGAGCTGGAGAGCGTTACACCTTCCAGCTAAAACATCACTTCCCTAAATGCAAATTCTCACATTGTTGTGTTTGTGTGTGTTTAGCACTGTTTGAAGAGAGTGTGTCTGTGTGGACAGTGATATAAATCCACTCACAACATCCATCGCTTGTTCAGATGAAGGCCAGAACTTAAATCAAGGATCTGTAACTTTACCACCTTAAAATAGTAGTTTCGAAGGATGATCTAATCGCATAGCTATTGAACACATGAACAGCGGCAGCTCTCCCATGTTTCCCTGAAAGCTCTGTTCACCAGTTCTCTGCAATATGTCACTTTGGCAGCTGGCTGCAGTCCTCTCACAAGAATTGCATACAGCTTTATGGCACTAACTGTGTTAATCATACTTGGCCAATAAAACTGATTGATTCTGACTCTGTCCTTAAACTACGAAGCCGCAAGTTAACCTGTCTCTGTATTGTTGGTTACAATGGCTGCATGTTCGGGCATCTTTGCTGCGCACAGAGAACGCAGGTGTTGGCGGACCAGGGTGCATGGAGCCATAACTGGCCAGACACACACTGCACACATGTCTGGTAAAAGTTCTGGGTAAGAGAAAGAAGAGGATGGAGACGGATAAAGCCAAGAAGAGAATAAAGGAGAGTACCCAAGCAAGATGTCGGACTAGAGTAAATATTGGACAGGCTTTGACACATTGGCGTCGACTGCAAGCCAGAGGCAAAACTGGCTACGTTTCCATTGGAGAGGTTGCAGATTTTTAACAGTATTGCCCAGCAAGTAGGAGTTATAATAGCCTGACATCTTTCTAACAATATGAGGGCAGAAACTCATTTTTAGCAAACACTATAATAAGTGTTGGAACGGGGGCCTGTTACGTCCAAAAAGGCGTGTGATTTTTAGAACTGGGTTGGACTGAGGTCTGATCGCTTTCTCATTTAAATTGAACCGTACCAAACAAATATGATAAAGGAGACACCAGACAAAGAGTCTTAAAGCGTCAGAGGAACTTTTGGCAAGTCAATAATGTGACTGTTGAAACGCTTTCCTGTAATGCATACAATTTACCTAGTATTTCACCTGTGTGATTAAAAACACTAAGATGAATAGAGGAGTAAATGTAAGTTGAAGATGAGGGAGGAGGATGATACACTGCCCGTTTGGTGCGCACCCGAGTTTGATAGTTGGTATTCACACTTGCCAAAAAGATCTGCACCAGGTCTTTACTTTGTTTCAAGCAAAGTAGGTTTGAATACAACCTAATACACTCCTAAAATGTACATTTTGATGAAATGTTTTTTTGAAATTTGACGAGACCAGAGTTACTTGAAATAAGTCAACTTTGTTTGCTGCATTGGCAGTTATTTTTGTACTTAAGTTTCTTGAATTAAGATAATGATAATTACAAACGATTAAGACCACATTTTCAGCTTGTTATATCTTGAAATAAGATGGGGGGGTTTTTCACCTGTGGTTTTTATGAAAAGAAATTAGATATCTTTGACTCGCATAAATATGCTTGACAAGATGTTAGACTAATAAATATTCAGATATTCTCAATCATTTTTTAAATCCCTAACCTGGAACCTCAATAAAAAAATAAATAATTTCAAAAATGTTTGGAATTTTTTTATTTAACAAGAATTAGTAGCGTATAGAAAGTGCAAGAAAGAGACTAAACACAAAGGTGTTCATCTGGTTGTGCTTGTATGTCTGTGGCCCCGTTTACACAGAGACGCTGTGACAGTAAAACGAAACAGTTGAGTATCGGATTGGCCTTTCGTTCGCACAGCGTCTGTTTCACGGGGGTGAAAACACAAGCTTTTGAATTCGACCTCCAGGGTGGAGCGAAACTGATACGGGGGCGTATCGCAGCCATGTGAACGAAACGGAGCGAACTCTCTGGCTGCGATGACCTCACCACACCTCCCCCCATAGATTTGGACATGCGCAGTAGTCGAGAACAAACATAAACAACAATGGCGGCGGATTCACTTGTGCTATGGGCTTCAGCAGCTAGTCACGTTGTATAAACAGAACCTTGATATGATACATTGTGTATGTCGCCGCCGAAAGAGCATCAAATACTTGCAGTAAATAGTTCAACCTTTACCCAATCGCAGGGCGACCATACGCAGCATTTAGGTAAGACTTGGGATAACTAATATATATAGAGAATAGAGAATGTTGTGGAGGAAGTGGTTATACTGGTGAGTGTTGCGCGTGTTGCGTTGTAAACTACATCATTTTCACTCAGTCAAGACCTGCCGTGCAGACGGTCTGTACTTCGAATTCGGATTGGGGTCGTTTGTTTGTTCCTTCGCTTCTAAGAAACCTCAGCGTGTGTGTTTCTCCCGGTTCACCTGCTCATCTGTCCTAATAATCAGCTCCAAAGACTTCAGATAAAGTTTTGTTTTAGTTCACCTAGTTTTAGCTCAGTAGGTTGCAGAGGATAGATCCTCCACAGGGAAGCCACACTCAGACCAAACACTTTAATCTGCCAAACAACTTAGGACCAGTGGTGTTTAAGAGTAAACTACAGGGGGCGAGGTTGGAGCAGGGGGTGAGGGGAAGCTTTTGCCATGTGGCTGTGATTTGCTTCCACAGGAGGTTGAACAAGAGGACAGAAAAAGCCTCAAGGCTGACAGAAGAACATACAAAAAACATACAGACAACTGGTTTGTTCAGACTGAATACTTTGGCATTGTCAGCCCCTTAAAAACCTCCTCTAAATTTCTAAAAGTCAAAGGCATGTGTCAGACTCTGAGGCTTCAGCCGCCATGTTGGATATGTTGCAAACAATACTGGGCTACCCCACAAGTTGTGTGTGCACTGTGTTAAGCACTTCAGAGCTGATCACGACCTCTCTAGTCTATGCACCAAATGAACAGGAAAACAAAACTCTTGTAAAGTAAAGTATCTTTTCCGTGTGATCTTTTAGTTCTCATGTGATCTTTTAAACCTGTGAATCCTGCTGCTTGGGTCTGTGCTGCAATGCACTGTGCTTCAGAAATGGCTCCAGTGGGCTAAGGAGCACTGTGATTGGGTCTCACTGTAATATCTGCAGTGTTTTCAGGTCATCTCTTGCCTCCTGAGAAATGATTTCTAGTGTTTAACACACAAAGGCATAATGGTGAAGGGAAGTTTAGCAGATGGCTGTTCCGTCATGTCTGCTGAAGATTTCTGCCTGTTAAAAGGAAGTTTTTTCTTGCCACGCTATGACGGATTAAGCTGGGCTCTTGTAATATAGCCATAAGTAAGGTCCTTTACCTGCTTTTTGTAAACATAACAATGAGCATGGTCTTGTTACCTGCTCTTTTGTTAATGTTAACAGACAAACAGTAAGGTCCTTTACCTGCTTTTGTAAAGTGTCTTGAGATAACGGCTGTTATGAATTGACGCTATATAAATAAAGATTGATTGAAATAAAGATTGATTGATTGTTCCGCACTTGACTGATGAATCACCGGTGGTGATGTGTAATGTTGGCGCTGGAAGGCTGAACTTCGATGTGTGAGTGGGAAGCTTCCACTTTTTGCTAAAATGCTGTGCCTACGCTCTTCTGCAATGCTGTAATGAAATATGCCATAACACATTGGTATCAGTCACATCAGTATGTATCAGTATGCTCAAGGATGCAATGTGTAAATACTAAGGCGAAATGATGGCAGAACTTCAACATGATGTTGCTGTTAAAGGGATACTTCACCCATTTACATGAAGCTGTGTATCATTAGAAACATGGTAGTAGTGTTGAATGGTCGTGAATCCAACCCTCATTTTGCCCTGAGACGAGAAAAATGTGTCTTTCTTTGCTTGAAAGTTTTCTTCATGTGATGCAAAAAGGGTCATATTGCACAAGCTGTATAAGTGGTCTATGAGAGGATGGTTATCAGGTTATTTATTTCTTGAGTCAGTTTTGCTCAGTTTTATGGTCTCAATCTCTAGTTTCAAGTCCTTCATAAAAGCATTATGTTCCTTTAGTAAATGATGGTCTCATTTAAGTAAAAAAGCTCATAATGCAGCAGGGTGAGTTACTCACTACCATCAGGACTAGGACAGATGCTTTGAAATATGTGTCCATTCTCTTATCCCAATTAGTTTGTCTTTGTCTCCACAAAGTTGACGTCTCCACTTCTTGTCGAAACAGAAAACCAAGTGAAATGCATGTCGTTGGTCACGTGGTGACAGTTAAGCTTGAGTCAGCACTTTTAGGGAAAAATCCATTTGAAAAGGGTTCATTAGTCAGTTTCTCAATGTTTATATGACGTACAATCCAGCCCTTTTGGGCAACTGTAGCTCAGTCTGTCGGGACATGGGCTAGGAATCCGAGGGTCGCTGGTTCAAGTCCAGATGTTGACCATCATATGGAAGTTGGTCTGGAAGCTGGATAGGTGCGCACGAGCAAGAATAGCAAATTAAATCTTTTTTTTTATTGGCAAGTACATTTGCGTATACAAGGAATTTTCCTTGGTGTACTGGTGCAAAAACACTCAACAAGCAAGGCACCTTACTGAACCCCCAACTGCCCTGTTGCGGTCCCTGTGTAGCAGTGTGTAGCAGTGTGTCATTTCTCCACTAATGCATATCCACAGGTCCTGTTTGTGCATGTGTGTGAGAAGCACGTCTCTGAAATAATGAGTGTAAACCAGAATTTCCCTAAGGAATTAATAAAGTCTTCATGAAAGTCTTAAATGATTAATATAGTCATTGAATGAATCACAAATCAAATGTCTTAGAAAAGATTGTTTTTTGTTTTTTGCCCCAAACAGTCAAGTGGACTTGATGTCTTCATATGGAACCATCTGATTTCAGCCACAGTGCACATCTGCATCCATGGACAACTGTTAGAAATGTCATGAAATGTTAGAAATGTCACAAGAACTGCTGTATGATATGTTTAGGCTGAGAACAGGCTGGTGTCAGACTCCCTGCTCACAGTTTCAGCTGTTGATGTTTGATAAGAGGAGTCAGCAAATTCTCACATAACCCAGGCATGTCTGTTAACGTCTCACCCAGGCTCTGCTCCCATGATGAAATGCTCAGCCACAACCTCTGACACACACAGACACACTGACAGAACACACACAATCTGACTGCAGATAACCTCTGACACATCCGTCTTCTAGAGACTCTTTACTCAGGTCAGTTCTGGTTCCACTGAAGCTGCACATTACTCACACTACGCGTTTAAACCGAGCAGACAGATCAATACAGAGAACAATGCTGTTCATGAGAAAAAGGTGGTATAAAAAAACACTTTCACACCTGCAGAAAATATGCCTGAAAAACTCTTGTTTTTTTCTGGAAATATGGGAATTTTTCATTCGGACTTCACCCAGAATTTCTCCACTAGCCTCCTACTGTTTTTTCTGCAGCAAGTCAGAGTAAGCTGATGTGAGAATGCAGCAGGGTGATCTCAGCAGAATTCCCCTTGAGTCAATGGAAGGGGAACTGATTAAACATATGCATGATGTTTTCATGTTCCTCAGTATGTTCATTTCAGCTCTTTTGTTGATAGTGTGACTCTGTTGAACTACACATAGTACCTACTGGTATCTGGGGCTGCAGTTGGACGGTAGATTGGTCATCAAACACAGACACTGTCTGCAAGAAGAGTTAGAGATACTTCAGAGAGGTGTGCTTCTGCACGCTCCAGTTCATGCACTGAGCTGTACTTCCTGAGAAGGCTGGGGCTCTTGAACATCTGTAAAAAGTTGCTGCAGATGTTTAACCAGTCTTGGGTGGCCAGTGTCCTCTTCTATGGTGGTGTGGTATGCTGGGGAGGAAGTAACGAGAAGAAGGATGCAGCACGGCTGGACAGACTGGTGATGAAGGCTGGCTCTGTGATAGGCGCAGAGCTGGACTCTCTAGTCTGACTGCAGTCACGATCGTGCTCCAGACAGACTTAAGAACTCTTTTGTCCCCCTGGCCATACAGCTTTACAACACCTCACTGTTATGGCAGGCAAATAGCACACTGTGACTCTTGGACTATTTTCTCATCTGCACAGCTGTCCTATGAGTCAGCTCCTATTTGGAGACTGTAATACCTACCTCACTATCATTTTATTTGCACCTTAATGCTTTGCACTAACTGTTGTTTAAAGTCTGTTTTCTTACATTTTGCACCACCTTCATTTAAGACCCTGCTGTATATACATGAACAAGACAAACTTCAGAAGGTCGAGACTTTTTATTCTCTTGTACAAGTCTTTATTTACAGGTGGTCCTTAATGGATTATTTTTATAGGCATTAGTGAACAGCCAGGTCAGGGGAAGCTGTCCTCTGAAATCATCTCGATATTTTCAGGAGTGAATATGTGAAAATGGCTTTGGTTTCTCATGGTAGGATCCCCCCATCCCCACCCACTAACCCCCTGCAGCAGAAGACAGACCGCTGAGTCTGTAGACGTCCTAATGCTGCATTCAAATGTGCAGTTAACCTCTAAATAGGTGGTGAATAGAATGCATGCATTGAGCTTTAAGGACCCCTGGAGGGTGGTCCTCACCTGTCTGCATTTACATCAACTGTCCACACACAGAGTGGGGAGGGCTGGTGCTGGGAAGAAGGGTTGAACAAGCTGCTGTCTTTTTTTAATCGAGAGAGAGAATTTGAAACATACATACTGTAGTCTTTGTAAGACTTAACATTTTCCATCTGTGTTCTGTAATAAGATAGGTGCCCTAAACTTACACCTAAATGCCGCTCCATAAGGGTCTGTGTCTATTATTGTGATTATTGTTGATGTATGTTACAAAAGTTGGCTTATCACTCTTCCGCATCCCTGATGTAGTGAACCTTTAGGGTGCCATCACAATGACAATCCATAGCAGGCCTCAACACGCTTCACCTCCAAAGTCCACTTCGTTTGACCAGTGTGAATGCGCCGTCCCGTGCTCAAACACAGTACACTTCCTTGGCCCTGGCATGCTTCGTATAGGTGTGCTGCTGTACAGTCCAGTTGAGCCTCAAAGTCAGTAAAGTAGCTGTCATGTTCTCCATGTTGTGGTTTTTTATTCATAGTTTTTTATCTGCCTGTTTGTAAACTGAGCATATATATACAACGTTGTACAAGAGGTGTAACTTAGGCTGATTTGGCCTGGTGCAGTGCGTGTGCGTTTAGGTGGTGGTGGGGGTTAACAGTAGGAAGAGATTGCCGTTTTGTCAGTGCTGTTCAGAAAAGATCCAAATGAAACTGAAATGAAATTCAAATTGACTGAACATGGAACTCTCACGTCACCTCGATAACTGCATCATTGCTGCGGTGTGATGTGCAGTGAGTGTACAGTCTCTTTCCTGGGACACCACGCCTTGTGTCTAACTGTAGAAGCTGTGTTATCTGCGGCGGCTCCCACACACTCCCTGCCCTGCTGGATAAGCTCGTCTTGATAAAGAATTTCTGAATAACTGAGGCGGGACTGCAGCTACAACTCGATAACAGCAACACGCCTGTTGAGGGCATCTTTGGGTCCTAACCTGTCACTGTTACAGTATGTCAAGCTTCTTTGCACTTTGATTTAAACAATTCACGGCTTACTGTTCTGTCTCCTTAGCATTTAAAAGAAAGCTGCATCAATGTTCTCATCAACATCTCCTGATGGTAGCCACGCTTTATTTGAATCTTCATCTTTCAGCAATGGTTGTCAGAGGCACGACATGACAGAAAAAAGAAGTGGGAGGCGAAGCAACAATGTCCCAAGCTATGTTGTTTAGTAAGGCATATATTTACAATATCATCAAAAAAGTAGAAACATAAAGAAGACATAAAACATAATCAGATTTATTGTCAGATATACTTTATTAATCCCAGGGGGACTTTTGGATGTTACCATTGCTCTAACACACAATACAGCAGTAGGAAATATATAGATCATTTAAGAACCAACAGGAGTCGCAGTAGCAGGCAGCTTGCTCACGACATGCACAGAGATCACTCCAGTTATTGGCTAAACAATCAATTGTGCACTGGTGGCTGGATATAAACATCATCGAGCTGGTGTGAATTTTCCTAAATATTTTTGACTGCGTTCTTACATAATCTCATCCTGACTTCACACTAAAAACATATTCAGTGACTGGCAGGAAAAAGTTCCAGGCAAAGTCCAAGTAAAAAAAATCAGACTGTTTGAGTTTACACATTTATTTATTATTTCATGTTGAGGGACAGCTACAGAGCAAGTTAACTGATGCCACAAACTCTAGCATTTATAGCCAAAAAGCTAATTTACTAAAATATATAGTTTAAAAATAGATAATTGCATATAACAGAACCAATAAGCACAACAATAAAAGATAGTACACTTTCATACAAAAAAGAGCCGGATCATGACCACAAAACTGATTCCTCTTTCGAACTGTTTTTAAATGCACACCTTTGTAATAAAATAAACGTTTTTTACTGCGAGGTCAGAAACGAAAATAAAACAGGACAAGTGTGGAGCAATAAGTCTTGAGTCTGTGTCCATAGTTACTTTTTTTAAATAGTTCCTGCGAGTCTGAGCTTCTGTTATTTTATTTTTATTACATTTATAAGGAGACACTTTGACAGGCTCATTGATAAGTTTTACACATGCAGAAAAGTAAAGGCTTTCTTTATATCTTAGAGAGAATGAGATGAAGGACTTTTGTGAATGGCCTGCAGAGCCAGCCCATGCTCTGCTCTGATTGGTTGGTCACTCAGCCAACCACAGGCCTCCAAGCAGCAGCTCCATTCATGAAAAAGGCAGCATGCAGCCGAATGTAGTCTTAGGCATATATATGGGTGTGTGAGTGTGTGTGGCTGAGCGGGGGTTTCTTTGTGTGTCACTTCCTCATTTCTTCACCACAGAGGAGTGTTTTGTTTCTCGGTCTGAAGTGTTTTTCCTCTGAAAGCTGATTGGTCGATAAAAAGGAGAGACCTTCACTGCATTCAGCTCAAAGGTGTTCTGTTGTTTTTTTATGGTCTGTGAAGAGGAAAACTAAAATCAAATCCCATGTAATAAAATCTAATTCTCAAGTATATATGTTTTAGAGTTAGTCGTCACTCTTCTCAGATAAACCTACACATTTTTTAACCAGATAGATAGATAGATAGATAGATAGATACTTTATTGATCCCGAGGGAAATTCAAGTGGTGAATAAACAAATTGTCTACTGAGGATTCAGCTTTTGGAGGATTCTCGGAGTCACAGGTCACAAATGCATGTTATAGCTCATAAACTTCGATAGTTCACGTTTTAATTTGCAGGTTGTGCAAGTGGTTGAAGCACATTACAGAACAATCTATGAACAGTTAATGTAAAGGCAATTTCAGCAATGCATAACGGGGCGACTTTAGCTCAGAGGTATAATTGTCATCTTTCAACCGGAAGGTTCCCAGCTGCTGTGGCAACATATCCGATGTGTCTCTGGGCAAGACACTTAACCCTGAATTGCTCCCACTGCTTTGGGTCGGCACATGAACATGTATGAATGGGATTAGTTACTTTTGATGGTCTGGAACTATTGGCCTCTGCCATCAGTGTGTGAATGGATAGGTGTGACCAGCATTGTAAAAAAAGCTTTTTTCTTATCAATCTGCGTACAAATAACACAACATTACGCTTTCTTTGCGTGCCATGCATGCATACGCCAAATTGCTATTTTGCGTGCATATGATACGCCTTGCAACACATTCCGACTGGTTAAGATTAGCAAAAGGGATTGGGAGAAGTTAGAATAGTTGTCTTTGGCCCCTCCCAGACCTTTGTCCTAAGCCTAACCAGAAGACTGACTTGCAACACATCCCGACTGGTTAAGGAATGGAATCTGGGATGGGTAACCCTTGGACTCCTGGCGAAAGTTATGTACATTCTTGTACTATCACACTACTTCCCTGGTGACATCATGACGTTAAAAGGTAAAGCGTGCGCTTCTGCTCACAATAGAAGTTAGTGGCAGGGATTGGTGTATCATATGCAGGCAAAATTGCAACTTGGTGTATGCATGGCACGTAATTTGAAAGTGTAATGTCGTGTTATTTGTACTGTGAGACTGGATTGCTTTTGGTAGTCAGAAGACTAAGAAAGTGCTATATAAGCGCAAGTCCATTTAACATAAAAAACAAATACTTACGGTACTCGAGCAACATTCATCCTCTTGAACATGTGAACAAATAAAGACACTTAGCGTTGAATAAAAGAGAAATCTGGAACAGCTGTCAATGTGGACGAGAACATGATGGAGCCTTTTTCAGAGATTTTTAGAGATGGACGCAGCCTGAGAAAGAAAGAGCAAAATGATCAATTCTGATAAAGAAGAAGTGCAGAGTTGAAAAAGCATTGATAATTTTTGATTTTTAAAAAAATGTATGATATTAACAATGCTTCTCCAGTAAAACTATAGATTTACTACACCCTTACCTAAATCAGTGGACACGCATTACTTAGATGCATATAAGCCATTTTTGCAGGCTCTGTAGAAGGAAGAGCATTTTGGTATGCGTGTTGTTTCATTATAAAGTCACACCGCCAAATAATGACCGGGCATGCAGACCACAGCATGGTGAGTCATATTCATAGCTATTAGCTACATGTGCACAGTGGTTGTAATCAAAATGTTAAATGCAAAACATTCCAAAAAACAATTGGAGCAGTTCAGTAATTCATTGTATAATATTTGCATCTGAAAACACCACCACACACCTTGATGGCTGAAGGACAGTTAATCTTTAGTCTAGGCTGAACAAAAATCAGTTTTATAATTTCAAGTAAGATATGGTACTTTCCAAAGTTCACTGAGGAATGTGAGAATTCTACCAATGCTTATCAACACACACATGAAAGAATTTACTGAAGACATGTTTATCATTTGATCTTAGTTTGTGTGTTTGAATCAGGGCCATTATCCTGAAGATGTGGGTGTCTTTTTCCACATTTGTTTGCCATCCAAATCAAAATAACAAGTAATAAGCTTATCTCTGCGGCACAATCCCTTTTCACTGATTAGGTGTTTATTATTGCCTGTGGTTGTTTTGTCTGTTTTTACTCTTCTACACAGCTTCAGATGCTTTTCTATGCTTGTTTTCCCTTTTCTCCTTCTGTGCTGTTTCCATTCTTATGCAGGGCGTCGCTTCTGACCATCCGGTAAAAAAGTGTCCCCCTTAGGCATCCCGTGTGTTTGCGTTTGTGTGTCAATTCCTACCACTTCAGGATGCTTTGGTCTCTACAGTGTGTCGCTGGGCCAGAGTGTGATTCATTGTGTCTGTAATAGAGGCAGAGAACAGAGACTGTTTTTAGGCCATTTCCTGCTGATATACAGTCGAGGATGTGGCTTCTGTAAGTTACCCAGATAATGGGAAAGGACAGCCTCACTGTATCGGGACCTCCTGAATGTTTTCATGTCACATACCAACAAAGAAACATACAGGAGGAGCACTCCTATATTTATTCCAAAGAAACAAAGTTAAGGATCCATAAATTAACCATGAAGCACAAGCCGTGAGTTTCTTCTGCAGGATGTCTGGGCGCAGGGTGTAAGGAGCTTAAGCCTCGCCCACACTTAACGATTTATTAAAATCTCAACAGAAAACCACCACACATGGTGACAAATAATATTAGATTAAACACTCATATTCTGAAAGTGCATGTAGAGAAATGATAAGACCAAAACAGTCACCAACAACCAAAGTCCTGTCACTCAAAACTGGAAATGTCAGTCAAATGTGATTTAGAGTGTTTAGAGTAAAGAAAAAGGACGGACAACGAGGAGGAAGAATTTGCACTCATCTGGACAGTTGATCGACTGAGTTTCTGGACTACTTTTTACTGACAATGAGTGACGCACAGAGAAAATTAAGTATGAAGTTGAGAAGGAACACAGTCTATACAAATGTATTGCTGTTCATGTGCTTCTTTCTTCAACCAGTTCCTTTTCTTGGCTATAGTTAGAATTTAGCTGCCTAGTAAATTTTCTGCACGCAAAACAGTAGGCTGACGTGAGAATGCAGCTAGCAACATTCAGGAAAATTCAACACAAGCAGGTAGGAGGGGGTGATTATAGACTACGAGCGGCACATGACCATAGACCGTATGGCTTGATCTCATTTCGCTTGATGAAGCGGCTTCATTTTGATTTCCATTTGTCAGTGAGTGCGTTTACATGGACTTGAGTATCCCGGTTATGAGCCTTATCCCGGTTTTGATCATATTCTGGATATGACGTTTACATGCACACAGAGAAACCTGGTTATTTATATTACTGTATACATGATCAAAAATAGTATCCCGGTTTCTGACGACTGCATCTTATTTGCGCAGGCGCACATGATGTTTATTTTTTACAAGACAACACTGCAGACTTAGATTTAGAAATATTAAAGACATGAAAACACAGTGGCTTGTAGCAAAAATATCACTTTAATTCATCTCTTTATGAATCCAAACTAAACTAAAAGTCCCAAACAAACGTTAAATGATCTTGAAAGTTTAAATTGTCTTTTTAGTCCACAGAAAAAGAAAGAAGACATCCGCCAACGCCGCCGTTTGCTCATCCAAAACAAACTCAGTCCATCCACA
Organism: Symphodus melops; assembly: GCF_947650265.1. Taxonomy (NCBI): domain Eukaryota; kingdom Metazoa; phylum Chordata; class Actinopteri; order Labriformes; family Labridae; genus Symphodus; species Symphodus melops. The sequence goes on from NC_136693.1 coordinate 24,223,105, forward strand.
GAGTAAAACAAAGCAATCCAACAAATGTCGATCACTGCTTTACCAGAATAAAAACGACGATGCGTGCCGGATCGGGCCGGATTTATTTTGCCCATGTGCTCTATATTATAGCCCAGCTTCAATCATATTTTATGTTTTTATTAATGAAACATAAAAATTATTCCTCTCTCCATAATAAGACGCTCTCGTTGGCGTCGTCATGTTTGTTTTACGTGTACGTCACTTGGCTGAGTCTGCGCCTGCGCAGGTGTTGGCAGCTGTCAGAAAGCGGGGTAAGGCGTATACATGCCACAGTATCCCGTTTTCTATCGGAGTTCTCCAGGTAGTAAAACCGGGTTTCTTGGGATATGATGTTTACATGCACAAACACAAAAACGGGATACTTGAAATCCCAATCATAACCTGGATACTCAAGGCCATGTAAACGCACTCAGTGTATTCTTCACCGCTCTATATCTGATATTTTATATGTATCGAACTAGGTTGCATTGATATTGCAGCAAACACGTTGGTTACTGTTTTTCATGTCCCTTAGGTCCATAAGTAAAAAGACACTCCAGACAATTTCAGGAGCAGACCACCTCAGTTTAGGAGTGCTTGTGTCATATTTGTGTGTATGGGTAGTCTACAAGACTCGCTCTGGATTGACCTCAATGGAAACAAATGAGGGAACATGGGGAAAGAACCTTGTTTCAAACTTACTATCATGTTACCTAAGCCCAACATGGCCTTGTGGATGTAGACCCCCTTTGTCAAGAGCAGAGCATCTATAAGTGTGGATGAAGATTAAGAGTGTGAGATGTATTCCACCACCTACAGACTATTACTAGTGAGAAGAGACTGATCCCATCCCTAGTGAAAATGCAATTTGGAGGTTTTGAGTCATGGAAGATGAAGAGTAGTCGCATCGTGGGAACAAACAAATATTCCCATGCATGTAGAGACATGACAACGCCCCTTGAAGAAATCTATGGTCTTTATGGAGGTTAAACAAGACTGATGAAGACGTCTGAAGCTGTGTTGACTGTACAGGAGCAAAGGTGACGAGGCAGCTGGTGGAGCTCCACTGTGTCTGGACACTCCTGGGATCTGCTTGTTTTGACCATTCAGAGTCTTTGTCGCTTGGGGTCAAGAAGGATGATGGCGGGCTCCTGAAAGGATGAAGGGGTTAGGCTTCACCCCGCCCTCTTCCTTGCCCCGCTGTCCAAGCCCGGGTGACCTCCAAACCAAACTATCAGAATGTCCCAAGCAGCCGTGGGGGGCCATTGTTCTTAAAGTAGGTCAAAGTCGCAGCTATCACAATCAATTTAGAGTGATTGGAGAACAGTGGGGACAGAGACGAGGAGAAGCAGGCTGATCACACTTGTTGATAGCAACTGAAGGAGCACAAGCTGATGCTACTACTCTTTCTTTTTTTCTCTCTTCCTCATCTCCAAAAACTTGTCCAGTCTGCTCATAATTGTCCTTTGTCCTCCTTCACCTCCCCTTTCTCCTTACCCTGATGCTCCCTCCTCCATTTGTATGCTGTAATTAGTCATGTGGAACATATGGAGCATCGTATTACACAACCAACACTGGCTGCACGCAGGCTGGATCCAAGATAATGCAAATCAGGGGCCAGGTTTCTTTTGCACAGCAGATCTGAAGCTTTTAGCTGCGTCACAGCAAACTTTATGTATTCTATAGTTCATGTATAACAATGAGTCGCTGGGGCTGGCCTCCTCCCTTTTATCAAACTAACAATGAAACCATCATTGGATTCATACACTCAGTCTGAGGTACTCATGTCTCATTAGCGAAGAGAAGAAAGGAACTGCTTTGTTTTCATTTTCAAATTGAAAGCAATTTTTTTTTCAGTGGAAACATAAGCATACATCATTTGTTTACTATAGAGCTCCAGAAGTAGAACAAAAAAAAGAAAGAAAAGGAAAATGCAATATTATTATCTTGTGTGCAGAAGATTAGGGGCTCTGTAGTTTTGTTTCTGCTTTAAAAAACATTCTAGAAGGAACAAGATCTCAAATATTTGCCATCAGCAGGGAAAACTTTTAGTGGTTCAGAGAAACTGAATGAGGATTAATACAATTTTTTCCATTTATGCATTATTATAGCAGCACACTCAATCTATCTATCTATCTAGCATTACGTTTCCATTTAATCACCATATATGTTTGTTTCTGTTTCTTTTAAAAATGTATATATTTATTGAGTTTTACATTTTAAATGACATACAAAAACACTGACAATAACAGTAACACATAACAATTATTACTATCCATTACATATATACATATATATTTGTTAATGACAAATATTTTGCCCCAAAATGTATTTTTACAAGTACGACCACAATCACAGACTATCAACTCTTTACCAGCCTAACCCAAAATATGTGACAGATTTTTATCCCCAAGAAAATTAATATAGAGGCCTCAGATATTATCAAATATTTCTCTTTTATCTTTAAGTGAATATATTATTTTTTTCCAAAGCCACGTATGGAGACATTTCATTAACCAGCGTGTGATACTCGGACTACCACTGTTTTCTCATGTTAGTGCTTTAGTTCTCTCAGCACGAACGTGTTCTCTACGTTTCACATTATTTCCTTCAGGGTAGAGAGAAAGAAAAAACGTAGGTTCAATAACACACTGAAATAATAAAAACTCCTTTAGACAGCGCAACTTCTTAATTGAATTGCACATTTCACTCTTATCGTCACCTTTCTATCAGTATTGACCAAATAATGTATTCAACAACAGACTCAAAATAATCATTTTGAAAAAGTCATTGACAGTTCATGGTCTCATTTTGTCCTCCTATAATCCTTTCTGTCATGTGTGCCTCAATGTAGCCAGCTTTCATTTAGTTTCTTTAACAATGGCACAAAACTCCTGAAAACAGGGTGAGCTGAATGCATCAACATAAACAGCCACATTTTTTACCTCCCATTTCACCTGCCATCACCAAATTGATTAATTACAAATTCAAAGTGAGCTGATATGTGAACTCGGTAGAAAAAAATTGGGATAATTCACTGCCAGCCAGCACGACAGGGTGCTGACGATATCTTTATAATGGCGCACACCCATATAGAATGTATGGTGCGACCAAGTTTGATCTCCGTACATGTAACTGAACTGCTTCCTTATTCTGTGAAGCATATATAATAAACAGAGGTAGCACTAGAATTAGCTCTCTCACCTCTTTGTCCCTCACTGAGCTAAAACCATAATCAGCAGTGTGCTCATCAACCATGTATTATTCTAAGGGTTAATCCTGTCAGCCTGTTTCCTGGATCTTGCCACCATATGTGCCACATACTGGAATATTCCCGCACAATGACAGCGCTGAAGATACCGCTGGCTCAGGTTTTACATTTTGTTCTGTCTGCTGAACAAGTGGTAACAAGTTTTATGACAGTTAATGGCAGCCTGAGATTACATTCAGATAGTTTATTCTGAGATACGAGGTACGAGAAATAAGAGGTTTCACCTCTGATTGAAATTCACTTATTGAGCTAATAAAATAAATTTATTGTTGTTTAAACACCACATGGACCTCTGTTTTGTCTCCTATTTAAATTTTCGACGTCAATTTTCCAATCAAAACATGACCCATCAGTAACTAACCAGGTGTTTTAGCTTAGGAATTTGTTCTTAGTTCTGTTTTTAGATAATACTGAGACAGCTTTTAATGAATAATACATGTACAACCTCTTTTTAAAGGTTATTTAAGTTAAATATAATCACATTCATTGACTGTTTTGTTTTTAAAAAAAAGTTTTTTCCTCAATTATTAATAAAAACAATGGTGAAAATAAGCATGTGACCGACATTCCAGTAGTCATTTGAAGCCTTTTTTGTTGGGTCAGGGTTAATTATTTATGGTTAATGGTCATTTATACTGATGGTCTATGAATCCAGTGCTTTAATATTTTCATGGATTGGTCCTGCACGTCAGCGGCATAAAAAGACAAACACAAGCCTGCCTTGTTTTCATACACAGACGATTGTTTTTTTTTAGCTGTATTTCAGCACACAGCCCTCTCTGAAACAAAGCTTGATTGCATTTTGTAAAAAAATATTTGTAAAATGGCAATGCACATTGTCTCACTCAGAGGTAATTGTCCTGATATCAAGCGTCCGTAGCGCAAAATACGATAAATATTTATTATTAGTTATTTCTCCTCTCCTATTTTTTCCCGTTCCTCTCTCTTAAATAAACAAAAAAGTCAGCAGCAGTGGTCGCATTTGATCCCTTAGTGCAAATAATATCATGTTAGTTTCTAGAGAGATAAGCTGGAGCTCTGTCCTTTCTTTTCCTCCTATCTTTTCCTCTTCTCCTTTTCATCTCTCATATAATTATCAGAGGTGGTCATACTAAATGCATATAGGGGAAACACTGCAATGACAAAATAGATGAATTGCTGGATGTGGGTCTTTGTTTACTGTGTCGTGTTTTTCTTCTTTGTTTAATTTATTAACGGTGTAAACTGTGTCATGCTGCTATAATGTTACGCTACTATGTAGCTGACGCGGCTATCGACATTGGCTTACACGCTGCCTCCCAAATATAGCAAAATGGTTGGATGTGGAAACGCAAATAGGATCAGGCTTTATCGAACCAAGCCAAACCAAACTGTACCGATCCATACCGGACTGCTTGGCGGAAACGGGGCTTACTTCAATCTCCAGAAACAGCAAAGTCCAGTAAACTCTGGGGATGTTTACTTAAACCTAGTGGAGAATCCTTCACCTTAAACAGGAAGTCTGGTGCAATCCTGACCAAATAAGGGAAGTGAAACAAAATGCAGTGCATTGTGGGTTGAATTTGGTCATCTGTAAATGAAGTTGAAGTGTTTCCCCAGCCTCCAGTTCTCCTTGTAGGTTGAACATATGAACACAGGAAGATATGTTGAAAAAACAAAATGAGTTCTGAATTATGAGCCAGGATCTTTGATTCTTCGTCTTCATGAAAAATGTTCATGTCTGACCACACTTAACTCTGCTTTGAAGAATGATCTCAATTTATTTGTTGTGATCATGGATGATAAATGAATGTGGAAATCACATATAGCATATAAAGTCAGGTTTATTAACACTGAAAGATGTAGTTGAGTTACAGACACTTGTATTTATGTTCAGAGCAATGAGTAAAGTATTAGACTTAGACTTCCTTTATTGTCATTCAGATTTGAATTTTGCAGTACAGATGAGAACGAAATTTCGTTGCATTAGCCCAATGTAGTGCAGGATATCACTGGATTACCATGCAGAACGTCAACAGATGTTGTTTTTTTAGTTCAGAAGATGAAGAGAAAATGTAATTTGAAGCATCAATTTGAACAGACAACTTTAAAACAGATGCATATTTTTGTTGTAGGGATCAAATTCTGGAATTCTTTCAATTGTGATTTTAAGAGCTGTATGAAGTTATTGTTTAGTTCAAAAAAATGTACAACAAGAAAGTTATTAGACTGTATGAAATTGGGAGTTAGTGTGTTTTGTGTTTTCCTCCTTATTTATGTGAACGTGAAGTCAAAGAATTTAAATTGTCAGATTTGTAAGATGTGGCCATGGTCAAGTGATTGTTATAGGACTTACAAATCAAATCAAATCAAATCAAATGAACTTTATTTATCCGTTAGACCATCAAGATAGCTCTTGTTTTCCTTTTGAGCAAGGGGCTTCTCCTTTTTCTGAATTGTGAATCTTTTTTGTGTGATCGTTTGTGTGTTTTGACGTGTGGAACAATTTAAAAAAAAATGAAATGATAACTGTGTTTGGGGTTTTTTTTTCATTTGGGTAGATATTTTTAATTTTTGATCAACACACAAACAAAAAGTCATTTTTTTTTTTTTAATTTTCTGGAAGTGTGTACTGCTGCAATCTCACAGATTAAGCTAATGTTTAATGTTATTCTAGTCACATTTGATGGGATTTGAAAGGTGTAATGTTTACCTTTGTATAACCTCTATGTCTTTATGTCCTTGTAACATGTCCAGGTCAAACAAAGCTATAAGTGTGTGTCGGTGTGCATACTTAACTGCAATGAATTGATAGATGTGTGATAATCAATAGGTTCAGCATCTGTGCTCTCAGACTGTCTGTGGGGGGTTTATTTAATAATCACTCTGTTAGGACTAATTAAAGTCTCTGTGTGTCCTTTGATTCTCTCTGCAGCGTTAATCTGCCTGATGTAAGCTATTAATGTGATCTGTTAGATTTCTGCTTGTGTTTGTGATGATTTAAGCGTGTGAGCGCAGTGGATCAGTGTGTGTCAGCGGGGTGTGGATCACTTCTTCTATAGGAGCCTTTGTTTTAGAACCAAAACAAGCTCTTACAAGTCCGATCTGTGTCCATATGGTGATGTTTCTGAGGGCTATAGGCAGTGTAAAACCCTCATCAACCATTGAGCATGAAAGATTATTACCGAAGATGATCTGATCATCGAATAATCAAAACCCTGTATTGACATGTCAGGGTTGTTGGACTCGTGTCTGTGACTCTACTCAGACTCTGTGCACTGATGACTCGGAGGAGGCCTCTGACTTATTTACTGATCAAGACTGTGTTTATGTTGTCTGTTTTTTTAAATAGCTCTCTAACAATTTAATACGTTTCGATAAAAGGTGGTTGTTGTCTTCACCTGTTGATAATTTAATGATTATTTGGCTATGTGTTTTCTCTTCCCTCTTTGGTGTGATATGAAGGTACAGTATTAAGTACAGTATTGACATAAAGATTAGAAAAAAATATATTAAAAGGTTGGGGGGATGTCAGAAGCATAGTGGTTAGTGCAGTCCAAGCCCAGGTTGGAACCTGCCCTGTGGCCACGTTCCCACATATCATTCCCCTATATAGAATATATATAGAATACATTAATAAATCTAAAAATAAAATACAATAGAGATAATAAAGTAAGGAATAAAATAACCAATGCAATAAGTACCAATAAATATGCATGATATGTGTTAAACAGTGTAGATATTGACAACTTAGTTATTTTGATGATCAATACTGTTGTAATATACTGAACCCTTCAGTCTATTTTTAACCAAAGAGGTTGGAAAGAGAATAAATCCATAACACTTAATTTTAGGTCTCCTAGTTTTGAAGCTGTGATTTTGATATTGTTTGAACTCCTGTATCTAAGTCTAAAATTTTGATATTGTGACAATGTTTTTTTCCCTGTATGATCATAAATGACGAAACTTCACAGGCTGACAGTTTGTGTTTGAATCAAATAGAAAGTGGTGTGTATTGTGTATTGTTTCATCACAATATGTGGTCGTTATTATAGGAGTTTCCTCCAAACAGCGCACACAGTGTTTCCTGTGGCCATTGTCTAACTGATAGTGATATGAGATCTGAATCATTCGTGAACTTAGAATCAATACATGGATAAAAATATCTGAACAATGAAAATGAAACGAGCAACAAACTGTCACTTCCCCTCTGCAGCACAGAGTGTAGATCACATGAGAGCATTACTGGAAGACTTAAATCTAGACCTTAAGTCGGATCCAGGGGGATTTTTTTTTTAAATTATTTTAACCACAAAGTTATCTGTTACACTCAAACATGCACTCATTTAAATAATTTATTGACTGTATTCTCTTCTTAAAGAAGATATTTACCAAGAGGTTCCACATTAGCACTTGTAATTTTAATGCAATGTTTTCAATCCATGACAAAAAATCATCTTCTCCCTATAGCCATCTATTATGAGCTGAGAACTGAAAACAAGCTGTTTTCTCACATGCACTCCTAAAAAAGGTTTGAGAATTTCAGACAGGCTGCCCTTATGTGCTGACGTGATGTGACAAGAAAGAAGAAACAACAGAGTCAGTCACAATCATGACTGTTTTTGCCTTATCAATGCTACATGTAGTTTGACACGCTCACGATATCAACAACTGAGAGGAGAAGAAAATACAAGGGAATAGAAAACATATTGGAGAAGTGTCATTACATGCAAGGAGATTTCACCAGTGCCACAGGTCAGGATAAAAGGGTTCTCAGACCCTCTCTCTTGCTCGTTTTGAATTTTCCTGAATATTTCACGCTGCTTGCTCATCTCAGCCTGACAAGAACAAATCCAGTAAAAAAAGTGTCTGTTTTCGTTCACACAAGAAGCTCACCCTGAAAATGTCATTTTTTACGGACATACCCAGGGAATCTTTTGGTTAATCTGGCTTTACGAACCAAAGGAGCCTGTTCATACAAAAAGGGGCGAGGTCATCACCATATGACTAAATTTCCATATAAACATGTCCACCATGAGCAGATGGTCATAATTTGTAAACATAGAGAAAACTAACAATTTTAACAAAAATAAATCAGTGTGACACAATATTCAGACTAAAACCACAAAACTGCTGCGAAAAATACAGGAAGAAGTTGCACAAAAAGAGAGTGTGAAAGCACAAATTCAGGCTTTAAAAATCACAAAATCATCAATAGAGCACAAATTAAATTTATTAATTCATCTCATATGTGGTTCTCAACACCTTAAGAGGTGACATTTCCATTGCTGCTTCCAAAACTAAGCAGTAATTTCCTCCTGAATCCTGAGTATGAAAACCATCTCTAAAAGCAGTGTGTATACTTATATACATATCTTATAAGCACAAAAAGTCTTCAGGCTTCAGTGCTTTATTTAGTCTCTGTAGGTGGATCTGGTAACTGTAACACTTCTTTCACGATCACATGAATAAGAAATCAAACGGAAAGCTTGCCGATCTCTCTCTCCTCTCTTCTAACAGTCAGCTTGCTGACTTCATCAGGCAAGAGATCCGATTGGTCAGTGCGGGTGGAGATTTTCCAGAACATAACTGGCTCTGGAGCAAGTTATGGCAATCTTCCCGACTATAAAGTGAACCACTTCCATAGTGAAATCCAGACTTAACCTTAAAGTTACTTTCATAACTGAAAAACCTGCTTTGCAGCAATTAGAGACACATTTTGACAAGATTTTTGGAATTATAAAGTACTGACATTACTGTCTGAGCATGCTTAAGGGGCCACACGATTAGGATTTCAATGATGAAAAAACTGTCCTTACTCCTTAAACTACAACAGTTCTTTGACTTTTGTTAGAATCCATCATTGACCTTAGTGAAAAAAAGGAGAATAAATAAATACTTCTTTCGCTCTAATGTTTGTTTGATTGTTGTCAATCAAATTATGTTGGTAGGATGAGGTGTAAAAAGAATTACAGATAAATCCACTGAATGACACTAAGAAGTAAAGAAAAACATGAACTTTTGAACTTTAAAAATAATCTCATGAGCAGGTTTCGGTGTAATGTGTAACATAAACTTTAGATAAGATTAAAAAAAAGGCCCTGAGGCTTCTGCTGTGATGGACATCCGCCTCTGTGGACACCAGATTATTTGGTATGAGGGGGATAATCCACGTAGATGTGTCATCTCGAAAGTCGAGAGCTAACAATGGAAAACTTACCAGAGATTGGGTAATTACACAATCACACGTTCCTAATCCCCGGGGACGGGTTCGGAGGAGCATCTGGGGCAGATGGACGAGGACGGCGCGCGTTCGGCATTAGCCTACGCCCCGCTGGTCGCCCTGCCACGACCCTATTGCTTTTGATCCTATTAGCAGGTGAATGAAGAGATGGACATTGGACTGACAGTCCCGGACCGGCCTCCGGTTGGCCACCTGACCCGAACACTCATTAGCCCACACATATGCTGCTCCAAAAACTGGCATATTGCACATGGCTTCAGCTAATTCCCCTCAATACTTTATATGGAAGTGTGTGTCATCAGCGGAGGGGAGAGAGAGGATGAAGAGGGTCAGACTGTGCAGCTGAATCCATAACAAGCTGAAGTGTCAGTGAGTATCAGCACAAAGTTTGATTGCATTCAGACATTATAGCGCTGTCTGATATGTGCAAAAACAGTTCTCTAACAGGTTTGAGCACCACAAAGAGTCTTACAAACACATCTTTGAAACTCAAATCCCAGACTCTGGAGGACTAACTGTCATCATATCAGTCTGCAGAAAGAAGTCTGGTGATTTGATGCCAGGGAGTTCACTGTGGGGATGAGGAAAAAGGAGACAAGAAAGAGGAGAGGTTACAATACCTTAAAAAAATGCAGACTATGACAAAGGAATATAAAACTAAGATGTTAAGATGTAACACAACGTGCGGCAGTGTTAAAAGCTGCTGAATGGAAAAGAAAATGTGATCCAACTCTGACACAACAGAAAATAACACTGGCCTTGTGTCCCTTCACTGTCAGTGCAAATGTGAGTAGGCCTAATGAAAGCTAATTTTACAAGAGACGATTGTCATTACTCACATGATAGCAGCTAACCGCTAACAAATAAATTCAACAAACGCAACACAAACAAAACCAACGATGAAGACATCCAGCAATTTATCTACTTTGTCATTGACATGTGGCTCCTCATTACAAAACTTAATCAAGCTTTGTTTCAGAGAAGGCTGTGTGCCGCGAGGAGAAATAAACATAAACAATCAACTGTGTGTTTAAACATGATGGGGTTGTGTTTGCCGCTTTCGAACGGGAAGTGATGATTCTTTCAACCAATAAACAGACTGCAGTGTTTAGCTCCACCTTTTAGGGTCGGCTTGATATTCTGGGCACCCCAACTGGAGGGTCCCAACAAGTAGGACGTTACGGATCGGTCTTTGCCGGGATTAGTCGATGGAAACGCCACAAATGCGTACCGTACCAAGACGAACTGAACCGATCCGCTCGAAGGAAATAGGGCTTAAATATCTCTGTTGTGGGATAAATAAAGGTCTATTTTATGTTATTTCACCTCCAGAATCAGTTGAGTCCAGCTGCTACAGGCTCGACAAGCTTCAGAATCAAATTCTGAGCCTTTCAATTACAAAACAAATTTGAATAGACACACTGTTAAAAGATTATGTTTCAGCCATTACAAACCATCTCACCACTCCATGCAACTGGGAGCTAAATATTGTTAATGTGTTCATATATACATAATTTAGAGCCTTAAATATGTTTTATGGAGCCAAGGTTAAATGAACAGCAGAATTCCCCTTTATAGCTCTGTTATATTCAAGTGTCTCGGTAAACCAGCATAAACAGCACCTTTCCCAGCTTGGGATCAATAAAGTACATCTATCTACCTTTAATCGAAAGTATAGTGAACTAGTTTTGTCTGAGATTATTTTAAATTAAAGCCATAGTAACTTCTTCTCCACAAAGCAGTCCATCATCTAAACACACCACAAAGAGCCACACAGCTCTCAGTGACATATGGAGCTAATGCACAGCTTGTAGACATTTTGATTTGTTTCTTCTTTCCAAGCAGACGTTCGTCTCTCTATGCATCACTGCTGCTAGTTGATGAGTCCCAGGAAATTATCGCCCTCTAGGCCAAAAAAAATCCAAGTCACTGTGATCCTGAAGCTGCTACTATTTAACTTAAAAAAGGCTTCAAAAAATGTTTGAAGTTATCAAACTTTAAATTTCACATCATATTCAAAAGGTGGGGACATTTGTAAACCTTGAATTCAGGTGACAAACATTCAGAAAACATGTTTGTTATTGTCAAAGAACACAGTTTAATTCTGCAGCTCGTACACACACACATACACTGCACATATTCAAACACACACGTCCACCAAAAAACCTATTGGAGAACAAACCACACACACACATGCACGCTCTGTGATTAAGGCCTGGGCTGAGATGAAAGGCAGCAGGGCCAATCACACATGAGTTAGGGGCACCATGGGAGGAAGTGGGCGCGCCAGAGGCATTTTGGGTCGTCTCGCTGCGACTGTGGAAACATGAGGCTCCCAGAAACAGAAACAAACCGTAAAAAAGATGTAAAAGGAGAGACTGATATGAACAATGCGGGAGCAAGTGCTATCACAACCAGGGTTTTACCCTGCTGCTGCAACAACAAGCTGCAGAGAGTGAGAGAGCATCTGATCCTTTGTTGTTCCAACTGTCAGTCATTTTTCAAAAAGGTGCTATACATTGTTTACCTGACCAATTATCTCATGAGTGGACTTTAAAGTACAAGAACAGTCACTGAAACGTCCACACACATGCATGCTTGAGGAGGGAGGCACCATCAAAATTTCCCAACTCAAGGTTCATAATGGTACGAAGATTATTGGAGAAAGTACTCGGATATTGTATATATATATATATTCATTCATCCTGCTCTGACTCAGGATCGGATGGATGAGCGTTGTTCGGCATCAAGGACTCCCAGGAAGCGAACACTGGATCACTTCCTGAGGACCCCTCCACTGTTCACACTTAAATAAATAAATAAATAAAAATCATCATAATAATCATCTTTATAACGATCAAGCAATATAGCAGTAACAATAATTATTTTAAACCATTATACACAGAAAAATAAATGAAAAAAAACTAATCAAAATAAATACAAAAAATTACAAAAATATATGTAGAAAGAATTTAGAAAAATTGCCTATAAGTTATGACTCAATATATTTCAGTAAAGGATTCCAGGTTATTTCCCATTTGAGTTCACAAGTTCATTTAGCCAGTTCCTGAAGTTCGGTGCAGATGAGGTTTTCCACTCTTTCAGAATGAAACTTCAAACAGTCCCGAGAAGCAATGCAACCCTAATATGCTGTGGAAGATTTTGTGTTTCTGAAGACCACCCAAACAAGATCATATCCCTGTCAGAGACAAGGTTTCTCTGATAGTCCCTAAAGAAGAAGATGCTGGACAAAAAATTGTTGAATAACAGGACATTCCCAAAACGAAGAATGTTCAGAATGTTCTTAAAAACTGCTGAAGTTGGTTTTAAAAACACATTTGTTCTGAAGAAGGTCTTTGAAATACAGCAACTTCATCCCTCAACAGACAGAGGATGTCTGGTCAGGTGAGATGCGATGTTGCATGTTTGTCATCTTCATCCGGCTCTCTACGACAACAAGTCTTCCTCAGTAAAGAGAAGAAACTATGGTGTATGAGGAAAGTGAATGTGTGCTTCAGCATTTACCCAACGTAGACAAAAAAGTCCTCTCAGTGACTGTTGTTCAATGCCGTGCTATTTCAGCTGGGTGTAAGATCAAATCAATATAGAGTTTTTAAAAAAAAAACACCTTAAGATTTCAAAGATTTTGCTTTAACATATATGATGGTGTCCTATTGTTTTATTGCCCAGCTGTATATGTCGGGATAGACATCTCTTTTACGAGTATATTAAATTGTGTGACATACGTGGAAGGCGGGAGCATGAGGACGGATCAATGGACAGTCTTTGTTTTTCTGTCAGACGTCCTTGTGTGAACGCTGATAATTCCGCTTCGTGATCAATAGCTCGCATTATTCTTCTTCTGATGAGGACTTAAGCATCAGAGCATGTTTAGTCGATGAGCGAGCAGCTGCTGGGATCAATAAGAAGGGTTGCACTGCAAAGGTCGTCCCTAAAAAACACACACACAAGGACAGAGTTTTTTTGTCAGGACAGGACACGCGTGGATATTTGTATCTAATTAGGAGTCTGCTGACCTTTTTGTCATCATTGTCGCTTCCTCTGAACACTGGAGGCTCCACCCTTTGAGTGATGCAGATAATGGTTGACTTTAAACAGCGAACAGAAGTTTAGAAGCCCTTCAGTCTGAGATTTGTGACCCAGGACATGCTAATATGTGAACTGAAAGACATGTTTTACTTTTGGTAAAAAGGTATATTGAACTGAACACTATGTAATCCAAACTTAAAGTTGTTAACTCCTTTGATTGATTGCTAGCAGCGATCTCTCTCTTTCTCCCTCACACGCTCAATCACCAGAGCATGTATGTGGATGCGTAGGAATGGATAATAAAGGTGATCTATACACATAGTCAATAGTTCTTGTGTAAACTATAAAATATGTTCCTGCTGGCAACACGGTGTGTGAAGATAAATGTCACCCCATGAAGGAACACCTCTAGCCTCAACGCCACGTCAGACTAAAGAGTTAAATTCTCATCATCAAACTTTAGACTCCAGGGGTTTTCCATGTTTCTGACCTCAGATGGCTCCAGGCCATTCCATGTAGACTTATCTTCAGGGATGTTTTACATACTTTTGAAAGTCAAATGCAAAATCTAGGAAAATTTATGCAAATGACTTCTGCAGAGTCCAGCTCAACAATTCGGGGAGAAGATCCTTCCTGTCAGCGCAGAGCGAGCATGTTTGGAGCTGTGACAGAGCTGTGCGCCTGTCAGAACAGGAGACAGATTCCTCTTCCTTCCTTCTGCTCCTGTTTGCCCTCTGAGCTCATTTTCTTCCACTGGTCGATCGAACAAGAGAACATGTAAAACATTTCCTTCTTGTTTTTGTGATATCTCCTACTTTTTTGAGGCGTTTATTGCGTCCCAACAGAATCAAATCAGGGTGTCTGAAAATGTTAAAGGCATGTTAATAGATGTAATTTAGCCACATTAGCACAACAATGATGAGTCATGCTGTTCTCTTATTGGTCAGATCACCAAGGCCCTTCTACCTCATGTTTACGGGAAGTCCTGGACCGGTTCAAGGCTCTGTAGAGCTAAAGAAAATGTATCATGAAATGTTGCTGAAGCTGATTTCCATTAAGAGAAACAGTCTTCAAACTTGGAAATATCATACATTTTAAAAAATGCATTAAAAAAATAAATAAAAACAGAAATATAACACCTTAACAGATCTGCACAATGCCAAAATGGAATCATTAAAAGCAAGCACACTACAGATACATCAACACAAAGTAAAAACACACACACGACGAACAACTGCATATCCTCATACTGAGAAGTGTATGCAGCACATTCCTGTTGTGTATGAGGTGTATTTACGTGGAGTTACTTGGGGGGTTGTTTTTTTTTAGATTAACATTATTCCTGAATTAGTTACTTAACAATAGTAGAGCCATTTTAGCCTTTTTTAAACAAGCACTTTCAAAAAGCCTTAACTTAAAATAGATAGATACACTAAATAACAGACTAAAGACACAGTTACAGTTTAATGTTTGTAACATCACAGATGGCGAATCTGGAAATAGAGTCTAAAGTCCTGTTTCCACACAGCAGTCCAGTACGGATCGGTACAGTTTGGTATGGTTTGGTTCGATAAAGCCCGATCCTGTTTGCATTTCTGGGAATCTTTCCCGGGATTAGTCTATGGAAACGTCGCAAAATGTGCTCCGTATCAAGACGAACTGAGCCCGACCGCTCGGTGGAAATGGGGCTTTAGACTGTAATATATATTTGTTGCCCTTACATCAGTTCTAGGTATTATTGGACATATTACAGTTTCAACAAAAGAGTGGAAGAGATCAAGCTGGTGAGCAGAAATATGAAGCAGTTTTATTACGTGCACGAATCCACCAGTCTCGCTCAAGTCTTTCCATATAAAACCATCACCCCGTCCTCAGCGCTTTCTGTGAATTTTCCTGAATATTTCCTGCTGCGTTTACACTAGTAGGAGGAAAAAATCTGGAGCAAATTGGGGTGAAAAATGTGGCCACGTGCGTTCACACATGAAGTTGATCCTGAATAATTCAGCAACGGATAAAAAACCTTTTTTTTGTTTAATTTTAATCAACACTCACCTTTCATAAAAAAAATGACCATTGTTCAGATTTACAACATTGGCACCGACATAATTTGTTACCCCATCTTGTTCCTGCCAGCCACCTGGTAAATATTTAGCCTAAAGTTTGGCTGAGTCAATGTGTGAACGCAGAAAAAACAATATTCAGGGGAATTTAGTAAGAGTAAGCTGACTCTAGTGGTGAGCAACATGTGCATGCACAAAGTGAAACTGCTTCCTACTTTCTTTTTTGCTCCCCTGTAGGTCCTTTTCCACTAATTCTTTTAAAAATGTTGTATTTTGGGGCATTGTGTGACTATATTTAGACACAGTAGTGGATAGAGACAGAAATCACAGAGAAAGAGAGAGAGAGGATTACAGCCTCTGAACATGAGCTACAGACTATCAGTACCCTGCTATTCCACTCATTTGTTAACCCTCGTCTTGTGTTAGCTTTCTGTTACCATCTCTTATGTTAACGGGTCGGTTTTGACCCATGTCTTAAATCAGCTGTAAAATACACTGAAAACAATTATCTAACATCCAATTTGTTTCTCATCTCTTGGTTACCTTGTTAGGCTTCCTTATCCATGAAAATATTGGTTTTAATATTTTTGGTGTGGGCCATTGGGCCTTTTTTTTGTCAGTATACCCCTCGATTTCAATTTAAAAAAATGGTAAAATGAACCTCAAGAGAATTGTATAAATAAATAAAAGGTTGTTGTGTTACCTGACTATTACTGAGGGGTATTAGAACACATCTCTTAAATAAATGTGTTTTATTTATTTTTTCATTTTAATAATTTTAACTATAGTAACATCTATGGTGTTACGGGTCAATTTCGACCCATGTATATTTACTATTATTTTTCCATTACTTGGTGGATGTGGGTCCACAACACAAATGCATTATATGCAGATACATCGAGGATGTTGTAAAACACAACACCTATGGCCCTGGGTTGAACATCAGTGGAAGAAGCTGCACTCATGTGTCCCAGACATCCCTGATGGGGGCAAGCTTGTCAGATCTTGCTCTGGTTGTCAAATCTGAGGACTCTTGATATCATATGAAAGGTCTGAAGTGACATTGTTGACTGGAAAATATTTCTACCTGTCGATGCATCCCAGAGACTATCAGTGGCCTTATTGCAGGATCTGTACACTCCAGCAAAAAAAAGAACACCAATATAAGCATCCAGGTATTCCTCATCCATGTTTTTCCACATGTCGCCATGGACTTGTTTTCCTTCAAGGTTTGTCATAGCAATGATGACTCTTTTTAGTGACAATGGCATAAATAGCTCAAAACATGTCTTGATGTCAGTGACTCTCGTCACAGCAAACCTTGAGATTCCAGGGGTCATTTTGATGACATTTGCAGCAGCTACCCTGCCATGTAAATCATGATGTAATGAGCTCCAACAGATCTCACCACTTTTGGACTTGAATCTTTCAGCGGGAGTCGCTTCACCACCGGTGACCTCCTCATCAGACTCATCAGATGTGTCTGTGTCTTCTGGATGATACTCCACATTGTCTTTCTCCTCAGAAACCTGTTCATCCGTATCACTATGCTGCTCTGTGTCCACTCCCTCATTTTCAGCAAAAATATTATCCAGAACTTCTTTCACTGTAAATCTTTTTTTCATTTTTGCATGCTGCAAATTGGAGATGTGCACTCTGCAAGTCACCAACTCTATACTGAATTGACCTCACATGTCTGGAAATGCCTGTCGTTGTTTGTTTTGTTTTTGTACTGGATAACAAGGTAAAATGAGAATCCCCTAAAGCTCACATGATTGGGAGAGGAGCTGGCTGTCAATGTGTGTTCAATTTTGGCTCTAATTATTGCTTTATAATCTTATTTTTATAACTGGGTCAAAACCGACCCTAACAACACCAAGGTCATAATTTTAACCAGAGCATTTTACAATTTAGTGAAAACCAAAAAAAATGTTTGATTTTGTTGAAATAGAGATTCCTGACAAAGTCAAAAAGCCTTGATGCAAAAAAAAAAAGTTACGTGGTTCTTTTATGCATTTAAAAACTAAAACGGGTCGGTGCCGACCCTAACACAAGACGAAGGTTAATACTGTGAATACGTTCAATTACAATGAGTTTTACTTTTCAAGATAAGCTTTGATATTGAGGCAAAACATCATAGCGTCAGACTTCACCCACCATCTTGCATACCATTTCAGTCACAGCCTCTTTTACATGTCCTGACCTGCCTTCTTAGGACCCCCCTCAGACAGGGAACACGTTTCTGTTTTGAGGATATTTACCATTTAACACCTTCAGGTGTAGGTTTACTTGAAGTTTTTTTGAGAAATTTGCTGGAGTGCATGTGTGAAATAAGCTTCAGTTTGAAAATGAGTATCGTTTCAAACTCTCGATACAATTATTAATTAAGACAGAGATGAAAACATGGAAACAATGAAAATGAATGTTGTAGTTCTTACATTGTATCCTCCTGCTTGAAAAAAGTATCTCCAAAAATAATATGTGAGCAGGTTTCCTTTTGTGAAAGTTCATTTGCATAGTTGAGGACAGTTGCATGGATTAACATCAGCACAGACAGCAGAGCCACTAATTGTCACGTTATCATTTAAATGAGCTGAGCGCAGTGATTGGGCTGTGAGCCTTTGTCTGCTTAAAGAGAGACGTTCTCTTTCATGTGCGCTCAGAGGCTTTGTGTTTCCTGTGCTGCATCTGTTCTGCTCAGCCGCGATGACTGCTGATGTAAATGCTTGTAAAGTTTACCTTTGGTTCAACTTACACATGAAGAAAACACACACATGGTGTGGTGTATTGCAGTTAGCTTAGCACGATGTGTCACACTGAGACACATTTAAAGTATTTACGACTTTTTAAAGCGTCCCTGCAGCTCATGTATGAGGTACATTTAACCCCTGGCTGTTCTCAAATATTAGCAGGGATAGCAGTTAGCCTCATTCACAGATACTTATCACAACAGCACCCTGTGGACTCTGGTTGTTTGAGTGTGATATGCGATGCATACATTCCAACCTCCCCCTGACTCCCCCTGCCCCCCACCTACATTCCCACTCACCCATTGTGCTGCTTTTTTCTCCTTCCTCTTTTCCTTGCCCTTGGCCCTACACGGCCCCCAAGCACCCACCCATCCAGCCAGACCAGAGGTGCTGTTAGGTCAGATGTGGTGCAGGACACACACTAACACACAGAGTGACCCCCGCCTATCTGTCTTCGTGGATCACTTCACAGGACAATCTCTCGATCCATCTCTGCCCTCTTCGTATTCACCTCCTTTTCTGCTCCACTCTTACATTCAGACACTCCTAGTGTGTGTGTGTGTGTGTGTGTGTGTGTGAAGAGGCATCTTAACTTGAGGCCAACTTTGCTTTCAGGGACAGTTGGACAGCACAAACATTTGAGAATATTTGTGTTGCAATCAACTGAATTTTCACTCCAACGTTACCCAGAATCTTTTCCCAGCAGCCCCCAAATCAGGATGAGTTGATATGATGCTGCAGGAATTATTCATGTTTATATTCCGGGACCAGTTCACTACCACCGAATGTATGCATTTAATCTGTGCAATCTCCAAGCATATAATAAAACTGCTTCTTTATGTTAATTATTTAGTTTCTGTTGGCAATTATTTCTTCCTTGCTCTTTTGCTCATATTGTGATCATGTCAAACTACTGGTAGCATTAATATAAATTGCATCATCGAGTCAAATTCAATTAAAAAAAATTATTTGTCCCAGAGGGGCAATACAGGTTATGTAATTTATGTTCTGTCCTCCTTCCAAAGATCTCCCACACCGACAGGTATTGTCTCTCTCTGAGTTGAATGTAAAACTGCAGCCTGAGACTAAACAGTAAACTAAAATATAGAAAGTATATATACTCATTCATGTATCTCAATGGCCGAAGAACTCCTTTGATGTCTTCTTTTTTTCTACAATTATTGAATTGCAGTATAATCAACTCCTGCTCAAATTTTTCATCTCCAAGTCCAAAATAATTTGATAAATTTCAGTTGCCATGGTTTCCTGTGCACAGAAAATAGAGAACTGGAAAATCGTAGATTTAGGCAGACATTAAATTAGGCAGGACTTACTTATAGGGCTGCCTCTTCCTACTTTTCTTTGCATACATTGCATTCAAAAAATCATCACAATCATGCAACTAATCAATAACCAACAGTCACTGGTGAGTATTTCTGCTTTTGTGGGCTCATGCAGTAATGAAAGGCATGCTGCAGTCGGATGCCTTCGACGGCCGGGGGTACATTAAGATGAATGAGTAAAAGTGTGTGTGCTGGTGTGTCTGTGATGTGTAAACATAAAGGTTAAAACTGCTATTGACAAAAACATTTGAAAATCCGTGGTATGTGCTAGAGAAGGCATGGGGGAGGGTCCTAGGATCACACACAAAGACATACACTCAGTGAATGAATGAAAGGTAGAGCTGTGGATGAATGAATGTCAACACAGAAAGACTGAATGAATTTGATGGAAGTTATGAATCAGGCAAACAAACTGCAGAAGTCGAGCTGATAATGAATCAGAGGAAACACCTTTGTCTGAACAGTCAAAGTGAAACTGGTCATACCTGCTGCTGTGCACAGGACAACTCCTGGTGTGTTTCTTACTATTTGGAGTACAACATTTTTTATTACCTTCACTGAACCACCTTCTTCTTACTGTGTGGCTATATTGCTCTCTTTCTTTAACTAATTTCCCTCGGGATCAATAAAGTATCTATCTATCTATCTATCTATCTATCTATCTATCTATCTATCTATCTATCTATCTATCTATCTATCTATCTATCTATCTATCTATCTATCTATCTATCTATCTATCTATCTATCTATCTATCTATCTAATTTAAGTGGAATTGTACAACCAAAGTGAACAAGGAAAATGTAAATATGTCTGATCCTGAATGTCAGCTTAAGCAATCTACCTCTGAAATTATGTTTACATATTTTCTATGGAGTTTGGATTGAACATTTTATTGAAACCTTGGAACGTCAGGAGAGTCTTGACACTGTCTGACAAAAAAGACACATCTTACAAGTTGCTCATAAAGTTTGAAAAACTTCAACTCAAATGTCATGATTTTGTGTTTTGATTTTGCATTTCCTTTTTGTCTTAACACTACATTAGCTAACGACTGACCTACGATAACCAAACAACCTACATCCCAACCTCCTGACAGTCCAAAGCCTAAATGACTGCATGTTGAGTGGTGTGGGTTATCAACAGAGCTCAGTTATACCTGCAGCTATAGCTCCAGACACCTGGGGCTGTCCTGACAGATCCTCACTTTGCTTCAATATACTAGCTGCTTTAATTTTAACGTTTATCTCTGGGGTCAATCTATGCAGCCTTAACAAAAGATACACTTCCCGATCTCCCAGAACAACATACTGGCGAACAGCAAACATCTTGCAGTCGTCATTTACCCAAAAATATTCTGCCTGAGTTCTCACATCTCGACTTTCTGCACAAAAAAATACTAGCGGTCCGGCCGCAGAAATGTTGGCTGTTTGTATTCACACATACGGCTCCTCCCAGAAATATCAGGAGTTTTCGGAACGTGTGAAGGTGTTTTTGCTTTCTTTTTTCCTCCTGTAAGTTTATTCAACTGTTGGAGGTTGTGACAAACCTTTAGACAGCATACAGAATCTGCTAAATAGCATATTGAACTTGTCTCTGTGAATTGATGCTAGCATTTAGCCTCATGTTGCATCAAGCATGAATGACTTTGATTCCTATGCCCTCTCTTTATTGCTTCATCACCTGCGATGGAATTATTCAGATATCTATCATTGACATAGAGAACATTAATATGATATTCTGTCATCTGCATTAACTTGGAAATCAACAGGTTCACATCAGCTGTTCACAACAGTTTGAACGTGTTAAAAAGCAGTCGTGAGTGTGAGTGTCTCGTGAGCTGCAGTGATCAGGACTCTATCTAGCTCCCCCGTCCCTTTAAACACTTCCTGCCTGTTACCATAAAGCTGCTAGAAGAGTCTCACTGCAAAAGTCACATGCTCCTGCTCCCTTTGTTTCCCACAGAAAGACTGTGTGTGTGTGTGTGTGTGTGTGTGTGTGTGTGTGTGTGTGTGTGTGTGTGTGTGTGTACACGTGTACAGGAGAAGACGGCTTAAAACACAATCACTTTGCAGAGAACTGAACAGGATAAAGAAACTTAAAGACAGAAATGTAAAATATTAAAGTTAAGTTAAAAAAGTAAGTTTTTTAATGTGTTTACTAGTTATAATTCATCTAAAAAAGTTTCTGAAGTGATTAATGGGTGTTTATGGTCACCACATCTTTAATAAATTTGAACTATGTATAACTTTTCATTACTTTTGGGTTGTTTAAGTCGTATAAATGGCAGTCACACAGATAAATACTTAATCTAAATAAAAAAACAATGAACCACCTTAATGCCTCTTTTTAACTCAAGTGGAAAATGAAGGTTAATAATTTGTATATTAATGCGGAAGTGCATGATGAATACATGTTTATAGAGTCATAGTGAGTACAAGAGAGTTGATGTGTGTTAGCTCTGTACCTCTGCAGACATTACGGTAGTCGACTCAACAGCCCAGAGAGGAATTCAAGGAATGTGGAAAGCTCTGATTCACAGAGAAACTAGACTAAAATGTGTTAAACTTCACACTAAATGTTGCTTTTAACAGACGTTCATAAAATGAATCCCTACTGCAGGGACTGACCAATTAACTGTGAATCAAGCGGTCCTGATGAAGGTATCGATAGCTCCTCTTCTTGGTCCCTTTTTCTTTCCATATGAAACAAAACATCTGTGTTGTTTTGTTTAAATGGTGTCTTTGATTGGACTATAGTTGGGTTATCAAATGTGAACTTTTACACATTGATGAACTTTTCCCCACATGAAAAGATTCACCGACATCTGCCTAGTAACAGCAAATCCTCCCATTGGTGCAGCTGCAGTCTCCTCCCGTCTGTGTGTGTGTGTGTGTGTGTGTGTGTGTGTGTATATTAGAAAACTCTCTCTTATACACACTGTGTGGAACTTGTTTAAAACTTTTATTTTAAAGATCTAAGATGATGATGGACTCAAAAAAGTGACCATGAATGTCATCATGTTTTCTGTTTATGTGTATTAAGTAGTAGGTTCTTTAACCCTCTATTTCCCCAGCTCAGACTTCTAGAGTTGAGACAATATTGCAAAGTTACAAAAGTAATCAAGCAATTGCCAACTACATACAGAGAAAGTGAAGGAGTGACACAAACAACAGTCACACTTTTCATTCATAGTTTTCGTCAACTTTGACCTCACAGGGACACATATCCTGTGTTGCAGTCTGTTATAAAGGTTACTGATTATTAAAGTGATTATATTTCTTGCCTCACTATTATGTTTATATCTGATGTAACAACCATGCAAGGTTGACTGTAACAAGGTGGGAAAAACTTTTAGTAACTCGCAAAGTGAGTGAGTAACTAGCCCAGTGTTTTTCAGTGTTACTTTTCAGTAGTATAGCTCCCTTTTTTAACAGGGCTGTTGTTACATTAGTACATTACATTAGTAGATGTCATAGGTCTCAGTAATGATTAGCTTCTATATGTTATTGTTTTTGAAAAAATAAATAAAAATTATATATATATATATATATATATATATATATATATATATATATATATATATATATACATATATATATATATATAATGTGTTATTGTGAGCAGCTTGTTGTCCATGTGCATGTGCTCCCCTCATGCTTTTCTTATTCACGCTTACAGAAGCAAGAGGAGGAGGTGAGTCCACACCGCCCCCTACAGGCCGCACCGCGCTCCTCCCACCCTCCCCCCAGTACAGACAGAAGTCTCCCAGCCGCAGCCCCGGACCTCCCATCTCAGCTACCCCCTCCTCCTCCTCAGAAGCTCGGCGGCTATAGGAGGTGGGGCCCACGGGCTGAACTTATAGATGTGTATATAATAGAATCCCTTCCTCGCGCGCTCCCTCGCAGACTGCCTGTCTCTTTGATCCCCCACTCCCTCCTCCTTCTTAACAACAGCTGACGTCATTGCGCGCACCCTCCTTAGTCAGCGCGCACGCAGATGGACCCAGTGTGTGTTACGTGTACGCGCTAGCCAAGCGCGAGGCAGGGGTTTTTGTCTCGCAGGGGGAAGCGCTCTGAGCTTCAGAGGGCTCGCGCACACCGGAGGAGCAACAGCACGCAGCAGCAGCCCCGAAACAAGAGCGTGATTTAACCCGCAGAGGAGCCACAGCCTGCCCCGCACAGACCCCTTGTGACAGGCTCATCATTTATATCGAACACATTATTATTTATATTCATAATTTCCTTATTATGGAGGACCAGCTGCTGTGTTGTGAGGTGGACTCAATCCGGAGAGCTTACCAGGACGTGAACCTGCTCACGGACCGGGTCCTGCACACCCTGCTGCGCGCGGAGGAGAACTACCTGCCGTCTCCAAACTACTTCAAGTGCGTGCAGAAGGAAATAGTTCCAAAAATGAGGAAGATCGTCGCCACCTGGATGTTAGAGGTACTCCACTGAACTTTGTGTGTGTGAGCTGACCTGCTGTGTGTGAGTGAGTGTGCGTATGTGTAGGCCTATGTGCATGTGTGTGAACCGAGCTGATCTAACACATTAGAGATGAATGTGAGTGTGTTTGAGGCTCAGTGTGTGTTATGTTACATAAACACTGTGAAAAGTATGTCCTGGTGAGTTCTGGGTGGTCCTCCGGCCGTCAGAGGAGATCTTGGCTGCAGACTGCTCTCTTCATCAAAACCCTCAGTGACACTTTATTTCTTATCATCTTTATTTTCTAGAAGCCTCTGATTTGAGTAAACCTTGAGAAAATATTCCCAAATAAAAGCAATGTACACGTATGCAGTCCGGCCCGTGCCAGTAGGCTATTACGCGCCATCTTTGTTGTCGCGCATGATGAGGATTTTAATCTTACAAAAAATCTAAAACAGCCCCATCAATGACAGTGACTGTGTTCAAAGTGGCAGAAATGCTTCTTTATAATCGGTCTGTTTGGGTGTTTGGGCTGCGGCCGGTTCGGCTGCTTTCCTCGGAGAAACGCACTTTGTGTCCACGCGAGGCTCGCAGCCCGCGGGGCTCGCGACGGAAAAAGGGCAATTTTATAAAAATGTAAAATTGTAATATCCATTTTAACTGTCGGGTTTGATCATGTAGATAATTCTCGACATTTACATGTACTTTTAAGTTGATTTCTTCGAATCTTTATATTTTTTATTAATTTTTAAACTCGTGTATCGGAGAGCTGAGGAAAGCACGTGAAAAACACCTCCGTGTGAGAAATGATTTTTATAAAATCCAAACGCGTCGCAATTCGACACATTTGACACTCATCCGATCAGGGAATCGACGAGGATCATTTTCATGCTGATTTCAAGCACGCTGATAATTTTTTTATATTTTTAAATATTTTTTGAAAAGATGACGAAGTTGAAATTAGAGAGTGAAACTTGCATGGACGCCACCTTTGTGTCTCCGTCAGAACTGACTGCAAACTCATTACGCTGTTTTCTCATCTCCTCCAGTATGATGAAAAGATGTATTTGTTTTCGGTTCATATTAAATGTGCTTTTCATCGTTTGTTTTGTAGATCATTTTAATTTGAACAGAACATGATGCTCAGTGTGTTAGGAGGAGTGTATTTTGCGTTCAGTGGGTTGAGATTGCGCTGAATTTTATGTGTTTTCTCAACTTTCAGGTGTGCGAGGAGCAGAAGTGTGAGGAGGAGGTGTTTCCACTGGCTATGAACTATTTGGACAGATTTTTATCGGTGGAGGCCACCAGGAAAACGAGGCTGCAGCTGCTGGGAGCCACGTGCATGTTTCTTGCATCCAAGATGAAGGAGACTGTTCCTTTGACCGCAGAGAAACTCTGCATCTACACCGACAACTCGGTGCATCCCGGAGAGCTGCTGGTAATTCACTTCTGCACACATCATGTTATATAACACACGTACAGTAATGGAGCAGCTGCACAGAGAGCGCGTGAGCAGAATGGGGAGAGTTAGCAGCTCACTTTTATTAGCAAAATAAAATACATTTATAATTGTTATAGATTAAGCAAATCAATTAATTCAATCAGTAGATCAACCAGCGTGATCGGAGGTGTAAACAAACGAGAAGAGCAGGTCTGAGGCTGAATGGCTGCCCGTGACTCTCTCAGGGTGACTGCAGGCCTCTCTCATTTCATGAATGGTCTCAGTGACTGCCAAGAAGGAATCGAGTCACAGCGACACCCAGCGGCCACAGAGCCTATCTGCAGGAAAGACAAAACCGAGACAGGCACACAATTCTGTCATGACAGGTCTGCATGATCAGAAAAACAAATGAATGCTATGATCAGATAAAAAGAAATAACTGATGCGATTGGAATAGGTTCTTTTAAAATGCATTGAACACTTAAAAACATGTCAATTAGCAATTAATGGTTGTATTTTATCTTAAGAAGAAAAACTATAAAACAGAACATCTCCTCAGTGCTGTGGTATTTCATCAAGATGTAAGAAGAATTTAAAAATCTTGATAAAAATCTTCTGTGATCATAATGATGCAACGTAAGTTTTGGTTGTATTTTGTGAAAATGCAGGATTAAAAAAACAAACAATTTAGTCACTTGGTGCAGTTGTTTACCAATATCTTCCTTAAATGAAAGTTTTCATTGTTAAAATCAAAATTGACTTTTAATGTGTTAGTGTTCAATCATGATTTCAGTTTATATGAGCAAATTCCGACAACCCCCCTTCTCCAGGATTTCTGGCGCCCCCTACGGAGGCCCGAACCCCAAGCTGAGAACCAATAATTGAGTGTATTCATAGGTTGATAAGCAAGCAGAAAATCCAACTGTATCCTAATCCTCTTCAGGAAATGATAATGATATAAGATAGGAATAATTAAATAGAGATGTCTAGTACTGTATAAAGGAGTAGAGTGAACTACAGGACATCTCCTGCAGTAAATGACAAGCAAGGATATATAATGGATGTTAAAATAAGGGTAGTAAGAACAACCCATGAAAGAGTGATATTGTATTTTAAAACAGTAGTAGTAAAATGCAGTGTTCAGGAGGACGCGTTTCTCTGCATCACTCTGACTGACCACTCTGCTTCTGCTCCCTCTTCAGCAAATGGAGCTGCTGGTTCTCAACAAACTCAAGTGGGATCTGGCTTCAGTCACGCCTCACGACTTCATCGAGCACTTCCTGTCCAAGCTGGAAATCCACCCGTCCACCAAGCAGATCCTCCGGAAACACGCGCAGACTTTCGTGGCTCTATGTGCGACAGGTGAGATGCTTCTCCTCTCTGCTGCTTTCTGCTGATTATTGCAAAACTGACGGATGTTTCCGTCAGAATCCAGGGCTTTCAGCTGACACTCAGACAGAACAAGAGTTTAGAAGTAATGTTTTGGATATATGAACTTTGTGAAACTGATTCTGTTTTTGGCTCCATCCTGTTTCTATAGTTAAACCCTTCATTCTTGCATGATGTTAACATTTTTTCAATAGTCGAAGAATAGCACAATAGGCAATGTGGACAAGAAAGGTTTAAAGGTTGTATTTGTGCTGTAAATATCATGTATGTAACTCATCGTTGGTTGTTCCCACAGACGTTAACTTCATTGCCAGTCCCCCGTCCATGGTGGCGGCAGGCAGCGTGGTGGCAGCGGTTCAGGGACTCTACCTAAAGAGCCAGAACGCCTCCCTGTCCTCCCAGAACCTCACCAACTTCCTGTCACAGGTCATCCGCAGTGACCCGGTAAGAAACACTCTAAGTTCAGCTCCAACTCACTTTAAGTTCTGTCCACATGTGGGCGGAGGGATGTCTCGCTCAGTGTTGCTCATTGTTGCTCTGTCTCTCACAGGACTGCCTGCGAGCCTGTCAGGAGCAGATCGAGTCTCTGCTGGAGTCCAGCCTGCGGCAGGCTCAACAGCATGCCGGCGGCACAGAGAGCAAGCGAGTGGACGAGGACGTGGACCTGTCCTGCACACCAACAGACGTCAGAGACATCAACATCTGAACGATGGAGCACCCTGTCGCTCTGTGACCTGATGATTGAGGGAACGCTGTCCACTGAGGGAGTTTTAGGGAAGGGGGTGCCTCATATGAACTCAGCCTCCTCCTCCTACCATCATGGCTGGCATGTCACTCACATGTCAGCTACCGCCAACCAGATGGGACATAGCGCCCCCTGCCTCTTGCTCGCCCTGCATCTAAACCCAAAGTTCTGATTCCTGCCAGCGCCCCCTCCAATTGCGGGAAAAGAAAATACAGAAATGTATAAGAGAGAGAGAGAGAGTCCATGAGCGGTGTGGGCTGGAGCCACACAGCAGACTTCTCCTCCGACATTTTTAAAGTGGAAATCTTTAAATTCTCAGACTCTACTGGCCTTCACTCACACACTGAATGAGTGTGTGCAGTATGTCTCTGCAGTCTGTCCATGTCTGACTCTTATTACAGAAAAAGAGCTTTTTACTCTTGTTTCTCTTCTGTTGTGTTTCCACTGCCTGTCCAAGCTCCCACGTTTGACACACTCGTGTACCCCAGCTTTGCTTCTGTTTAGTCACTTTATTATCTCTCATGTTAGACCTTCCGTTCTGTTAGTCTGAGACCTCTCTGTCTGCATAAAGTGTTTGACGCCATGTAAAAGCTGCTCTGGACGACATGTTGCCTTGTTTCATGTGATCAAATCATTGCACAAACAAGCAGAGTGCTCCGCTGGCTGTCAGAGGGCTGGGCGATGTGTGGTATTCATCCACTTTTATGATGATCTCTGAAGAGTCTCCTGATAGCAATGAAGGACCCAAGCCTCGAGTAAACAAGTGTACATCAGTATGATTTTTTTAAATCAGCTCAATCACATCCAAACCCTGTAGAAGCCCTAAGTGGACCTATATCCATCCATTTTATTTGACACCCTCTTCCTGTGATTTGGGTTGTTTTCTCGAGGCCTGAACTTATTAGTTACTTATCTCGTTATAATGGAGATAATTTTATCGCCAAGCCCTACACTTTAATGATTTCCTTCTCTTCCTAGTTTAACCATTCCAACATGTTTTCTAGAAAAAAAAAGCACTTTTGGTCAGCACTGCTGGTCGTCTTAAAGAAAAATCACAGTTTTTAAAAACAACGTGTAAAAGGAGTGGTTGTGGGCGGGGCCTTGGGCAGGAGTGTTTTCCGGTGGAGAGGTGCATCTGGCTATGAGCTGATCCTCTGATGGGACTGAAGAGGTGAACAGAATGACAAAAAGAAACACACATTCAGACTGAATGCTGCTCGACGTGCTCGCAGAGCCGCTTTTCTGCTGATGATGCCTCACAGATCCAGTTTTAGTTCAACAGATGTTTCACACAGGCAGAGCTGCTCGTACATCCCTGTAGTGTGCAGATCCAAAAGTAAAAAGAAGTATTACTTTCTTAGCTCAAATAATACTTTATTTTTTACATAGTATTATTTATTTTTCTAGCGTCTTTTTCTCTTTCCCTGTTGTTCAGAAATATATGTCAAACTAAAGCCGGTCTGAATCAGCAGTACAGCTCCTCTCCATCGGAAACACTCGGGCTCACGGAGGAAAGAGAAGTGTGTTGAGACTATTGAAATGATTTTTGCACAAAAGGGGGGGCTGCATTTCATGGGGGAAAGTGACTAAAGAAAAGAGGAGAGCAAAGCTGAAAAGACAGCAAACGAGGCAAAAAAGGGTGAAGGCTCAACAGGGAGGTGTCTTAATGCTGTAGAGTTGAAGTCAGGGTTCCTGTGCGGGGAAGAGAAGATGGATAGATGACTGTCTGAATCCAAATCCTTCATTGTGTCCGGCTGTGCAGGAACCCTGTGACATAGGTTTCTGATTGTACATTAAGGATAGAGAGTAGGAGATAAAAACACTCCTTGTATTCCGCTGCTATAGAAATAAATCCCAGCTACGTGTTTTTAAAAAAAAAAAAAAGACAAAAATGAGACAGAAAGGATTAAAACAATGCTTTTCTCTTGTTGTTTGCTGCTACTTTTTTTTATACGTGTCAATATACTGCCATGTTAGGGTTGAATTTTCTCATAGAAAATTGTGTTATTGACATCCTCATTTATATGTAGACTCTATTTGTTTTTTGGTTATTAATTACATTTAATGATTTTCAGAATTATTCCAAAAAAAAAAGGAAAAAGAGACAATGTACAGAAATGCTTTTGATCCACAATACCTCATGTGACAGTCCAGATCGATCTCTGATTTGTAGTCTTTACTTGTGGAGTTCTTGTTTGATTCTACGTGGTGGCTCTGTTATGAGGCGGACGATGTGATAAAGGTGCCATAACAGAAAATGGGATCTGTATAACTCTGTTGAGTGTTAAACTGTCTCGCTGAAAGAGACTTTATCCCCCCTTTAGGCTCATAGTGGCCTTTTCTCCTCCCCCTTTTTATATTTATAAAAGACAAAAACGCTTTTTGCTCCATTTATCAAACTGTCAGTGAGTTGAGTTGTACATAGATTCAGTGTTCAGTAAGCCATAGAATCTTCTTGTTTTGTTTTTACGAATCATTCCACACACACTAAGTGTCGACTGGGACAAACGGTGTGTTCATATGTGTGTCGACTACACAATAAAAACATGAATTAGATGAAAACTGTGTGTCCTTTCAATGACTTCAACTTTATTGTTTTCCTGCTGTTGGAAATGAGCAGAACGTTATGGGGGAAATAATGGAAATAGTCAGTGGGCTAATTTTAAGATGAGTACCGTGATACAGACTCTTGACAAATCAGCATGAGTCATTTGCAATCAAATAGAGAAAGACAATGAAAATAGACAAAACATACTGAAGAATTAGCTATTTTAGTTCAAACTGGTCATAATTGAAATAAATAATGAACACGACTCTGCCCGATGCAGCAGCGTTTAGCTTTTTAAAAAATTGCTCATTATGTCTAATGCCGCTCTGTGATGTTTGGATGTACTTATTGTAATTTGAATTAGTGATTTTGATCTTATCAATCACACACACACAAACAGAAGACAACATAGAGACAAATAGATTATTACATTGTTTTTATTGAATTCTTATTTTGGGTTTCCACACAGGCCTGAATCACACACATTCACAAACTGGGATATGGACATGCATTAATAGAGCGATGTCAGACACAGGGAGCGCGCCGGGGCTGTTGGGGGTTCGGTGCCTTGCTCAAGGACACCTCGGTATTTCTTGGGAAGTGACATGCAAGCAGACCAACATCCATATGCTGTGAGGCTACTGTGGTTCAGTTGGTAGAGTCGGTCAACTCTCAATCAGAAGTTGGGGGTTCGATCCCCAGCTCCTGCAGCAATATATCCGATGTGTCCTTGGGCAAGACACCTAACCCGGAGGACTGGACCCTGCTTGCTCCTGCTGGTATATGAATGTGTAATGGGATTAGTTCGGTGCATTTGGAAAGCTATACAAGCTCAAGTCCATTTACCATATTTTGGTCTACACCAGGACTTTGTTGGTGGTTTATTTGATAGGGAGTGGTTCCACTAATTAAAGAGTGGTTTTGTCTTACTTTCACTTTGTAAGTATGAGTATAAGCATGCTCCAAATACACTTTATTGATCCCCTAATGGTGGAAATTTGGTTAGTTAGATAGATAGATAGATAGATAGATAGATAGATAGATAGATAGATAGATAGATAGATAGATAGATAGATAGATAGATAGATAGATAGATAGATAGATAGATAGATAGATAGATAGATAGATAGATAGATAGATTCTATTCTAAGTGTTTGACAACATTACAGAAATAAGGGGCATCACTTCAGGCGAGCCAGATTTTAACTCAAAGAGTGCTGGGTGTACACTTTGAGATTGCAGGCCAATTCTGTAAAGATTTTTTTGTCCCAAGATTAGTTGTAAAGTTGGGCTTGATTTCAGCCTGACTGATTGTCGTTTGCTGCGCAGTGTACAGGGAGGCATCGAGATCAAGGCACGATTGCGCTGCTCCCAACCAGTCTGGTGAATTTTTTGCATGTTTTTATCATTTTTGTCCTACCATGAGCCACAAGCTGTGTCCTCACCGTCAGGGCTTTCCTTTCCTGTGTGCACAGTGCACACAGCCTCTGAGTGATGCAAGTGATGGGTTGTGATGGGTTATAGTAGTATGACGACCCCTGCTTAGTGTATGTCTGTGCTCATGTGCTTGTTTTTTCTTTAAGGTGGTGATGATGTGACCTGCTTCATCTGGAGCCCCTGGGCCCCTTCGCTCCATCCGGGATATAAAAGCACAGCTTCCTGTGCATCGGCCTCTCTCTGTCTCTCGCTCCTGCCTGACGCCAATATCATTTTTGTTTTAGTTCCTCTGTCAGGGCACTTTTCAACACCACACATTACAATACTGTTACACCCATCCACATGTTCACCAATGACTATACTAATTTAACAAACCTCATATTTTTCGTTTTGGATTGATTTAATCCTACTTTTCTACAATTAATAATTGATCATTATAATTTTTTCTTATTAAGAATTGACTCCGTCCATGTTTGTGATTTCCCACAAGCCGGGTTGTGACAGTGGATAATATAACAATGATTAAATAATTTTCCCTGTTCTTTTGTAACAGAATATAGCAATGTAATATGCTGCATTCAATTTACCTTGGAACAAGGAACTCGGGAATGACGTCACAGAGTTAAGCGTGTTCCCATTGCAATTTAGAAAAGTAACCTCCTGTAGTAACTTTGTTTTGTTAGTTAATACCAGACAATAAAAACACACACTGTGAGAAAGTTTGTGCACAAAAATAACATGACAACAAATCCACAGAGAGACCTTGCACGATACTAACAGTGTGATTGATTTAATCACGTGAAAAAAGGAACACGCGGCGAATAAACACTACAGCTTTAACGTAAGGTTGATTCACGTTTTGTTAAGTGTGATATACATGTAAAGATTGATTGATTGAAATCGCTATGCTAACAGCAGGTATGCCTGTTATGCCTTTGAATGAGCTGCAAACCTCCCGAGGCCACAGGGAATATTTAGTTATGATTCAGCTCACATGCTACGGCTGTATGTTTTTACCTGTGCTGTTTGTCTCTTCTGCACCTCTGCCCAGGCAAAAGCTACTGATCGCACTATGAGGTGTGCATGGCCACAGTGCTTAAAAGCCAGTGCAGAGCTCAGGAGGAGAGAGGCTTTCAGAGTTGGGATTGCTGCGTGGGGGACTCTCAGTTGAGGAGCGTGTGTAGTCGTGATACAGTTTTGAGTTGATCTTTGTTATTTGATTTAGTTATTTGGTGTTCACATTATTGAGGTGTTTTATTGAGTGTTTTGGAAAGTTTATTATCATTGGGTCAAATTTTTGGGTTGTTGTTAGCCCCTCAGGGCCCCCTTTAGTGGGCTGTAACAGCTTGGTGTGTGTTTGTGTGTATGTTTTTAGCAGAGACTTTTTGACTGTTTGTGTTTCAGCCGTGTATACGGGTCAACTGAAATACACAAAGATCTGCCTTCACTTTTTGTTTCTGGGAGTGTTCAAAGGAAACCCTTAACAGGTATCAATGCTCTGTCCTGATTTTACACGTGCAGCGTGAGAACTCAGGTTGTGCATGACATCTGGTGATATAATGTGAGCACATAAATCATGAGCTTTGGCTGTGCGTTGTCAACGAATCCCTCGTACAGTGTGAGATGCCATTCCACCAACATATTTCTTCAACTGACAGTGTGCTTTCATAATCATAAGACTTTTATTGTTTCCCTCCCTCCCACAGATAACTTTAACTGCCTGAACAACATTACCATCATCACTTCCAGTATTTGTCTGAAATGGTCAAAGAGAGGGAACAAAGCTTTATAAATGTTAACCAGTGGCAAAAATAATGAAGTACATTAACATTGTAACAGCTACATAATCAATACATGCACACACACACACACACACACACACACAAAGCACTCAGTGGTTTTAACTGCAACAAGTGTTTCAACCTGTACCTTCAGCTAATTTCCTGCAGCAGAGAGAACAACTAAGTTCTGCCTGAATCCCCAAAGTTATTGTCTAGCTAATGATTAACATGAGTAATTGTGTACTTGTGTGTGTCTGTGTGTGTCTGTGTGTGTGTGTGACAGTCCTCAATGATTTGTTATGCAAGGAATGTCTTTGATGGGGCTTCAGTGTGGAGGAAAAGGCGTGAAAAGTCTAATCCTTTCCCACAGGCCTGCCAGCGCCAGCTCAACCAGCAGCAGACAAAGACCCTCCACACACACACACACACACACACACACACACAAACACACACACACACACACACCCAACACTTACACAAGCATTCTGATATGCTGTCAAATCCAGTTTGTGTATACAGTACATAATAAAAAAAAAACTGTTAGTTGGACTATCTTGTGTATAGAATTAAAGTTTATTTGTGTTATAAGAGTTAAAAAAAAATTTTAAACAGAAGAACATTTGAAATGTAAAACAAAAGTTTCATTATGTGAAGTAAAAGTAATACAGAAAGTAAAACAGTAAAACAGATATTTAAAGGGGCTATATGTAACTTTCAAAAATATTGTGTGTATAGTGACACCTTAGGCTGCTTGACTAACTGTACCAGCATCCTGTTGAGATAAGATGAGATGAGATTCAACTTTATTGTCATTACACATATACAAGTATAGTGCAACGAAATGAGGTTTGGCATCTCACCAGAAGTGCAAATAAGCAGAAAGTGCAAGAGTTCGTGCAAAATATGTACAGTGATTACAAAATTTACAGATGTAGTTAAAGAAAAGTGAATTATTAAGTATATGTGGCTGGATGGATTATTGGGGTGCTATAAATATAAATAAATGCTATAAATATAAGTGTATACAGAGGATTAAATATACAGGTTAAGGTGCAGAGAAAATGAATATACTAGTGTACAGGTTATATACAGAATATGTACATATTATACAGATCAATAACTTACAGTGGTGATATGGACATACTATAATACAATAATGTGTGTGTGACCAGGAGGAGTGGTGGGGGATAATGGATGTGAGGTGATGTGCAGGGGAGGGGGAGGGGGGGGGGGGGTCAGGAGGGGGCAGAGTTCGAGAGAGGGGCGGAGTTTGAGAGAGAGACAGAGTTCAGAGTTTGGGGGGTAGAGTTCAGTAGGGAGACAGCTCTGGGGAAAAAGCTGTTCCTCAGTCTGCTGGTTCTGGTCCGGAGGCTTCTGAAGCGCCTACTGGAGGGCAGGAGGGTAAACAGTCTGTGGGCAGGGTGGGAGGAGTCTTTAAGGATGCCGTGAGCTCGCCGCAGACAGCGTTTCCTCTGGACATCCTCAATGGCAGGAAGTGGACACCTTGTGATGCGCTGTGCTGTTTTAACCACCCGCTGTAGCGCCTTACGGTCCGTGACAGAGCAGTTTCCGTACCAGACTGTGACACTGCTGGTTAGGATGCTCTCTACAGCGGTAGAAGTTCCTCAGTACAGCTGAAGACAGGTGGTGTCTCTTCAGTGTCCTCAGGAAAAAGAGGCGTTGATGAGCCTTCTTCACCAGACTGGAGGTGTTAGTGGACCAGGATAGGTCCTCTGTGATGTGGGTCCCCAGGAACTTGAAGCTGGAGACACGTTCAACAGCCATCCCGTTGATGTGAATGGGGTTGTACATGCTTCCCTTTTCTCTCCTGAAGTCCACGATGAGCTCCTTCGTCTTGCTGGTGTTGAGAAGCAGGTTGTTGTCAGCGCACCAGGTGGCCAGATGCTGTACCTCCTCCCTGTAGGCTGTGTCATCGTTGTTGCTGATGAGGCCAATCACCGCTGTATCGTCCGCAAACTTGATGATGGTGTTAGATCCATGTACAGGTCTGCAGTCGTGGGTGAAGAGGGAGTAGAGGAATGGGCTCAGCACACAGCCCTGTGGTACGCCTGTGTTGAGTGTGATGGTGGAGGAGCAGGTGGGTCCTGACCTAACATACTGGGGTCTGTTGGTCAGAAAGTCCATTATCCAGTGACGGAGGGAGGTGTTGAAGCCCAGGTCTCCAAGTTTAGTGTTCAACTTGGAGGGGATGACAGTGTTGAATGCTGAGCTGAAATCAACAAACAGCATTCGTGCGTATGTGTCGTTATTGTCCAGATGTGTGAGCACAGAGTGCAGCGCAGTGGAGACTGCATCCTCTGTACTCCTATTGCTGCGGTAGGCAAACTGGTATGGGTCCAGTGTGGGTGGGAGGCAGATTTTCAGGTGTGCTAGGACCAGTCGCTCAAAGCACTTCATAATGATGGGTGTGAGTGCTACAGGGCGGTAGTCATTCAGGCCTGTCGGGCTGGAGTGTTTCGGCACAGGGACAATGGAGGTGGCTTTGAAGCATGCTGGCACAGCTGCTTGGGCGAGGGACAGGTTGAAGATGTCCGTAAAAACCCCAGTGAGCTGCTCCGCACATGCTCTAAGCACGCGCCCAGGGGTGCCGTCTGGACCAGCAGCCTTTCGGACGTTGATCCGGCTCAGTGCAGCGTGGACGTCTGTGGTGGTGAATGAGAGGGGCTGGTTGTCTGCAGGAGGTCTGGTCGTGGTCTGCGTCTCCTTGTTGTCTCTATCGAAACGAGCATAAAAGTGATTTAGCTCGTTCAGGAAGGAGACATCTGTGGTCATCGGGGTGGAGTTGCTGGGTTTATAGTCACTGATGGCCTGGATGCCCTGCCACATGCGTCTGGGGTCGGAGTTGGAGAAGTGTTCCTCTACCTTCAGCTTGTAGCAGTGCTTGGCCTTGATGATGCCCCTCCTCAGGTTTGCCCTGGACACGCTGTAGGCCATTGCATCACCTGATCTAAAGGCGGTGTTGCGGGCCTTCAGCAGGAGACGCACCTCCTTGTTCATCCATGGCTTCTGGTTTGGGTACATGGTGATCTGCTTCCATGTTGTCACACTGTCGATGGTGGTGTTGATATAATCCAGCACAGAAGAAGTTGCTCGTGCAGCGTCTTTATTGGATGCGAAATTCACATTGTGTAAAGGAATTATCTTACCTTTTCAATAAAAGTGAAGCTATCTCTGTTTTTATCCTCGGTTTTTATCCTCAAAACCGATCGAAACTCCCCCATGAATAAAAAGCTCCCCCGTGTTCACGGCGGTCAGATTCTAATTTGGCTCGATTGGCTTCAGATAAAACATTTTTTGGTTTCTTTTGCTTACATGGAGTCTGTGAAGGAGTCTGTGTTCTGCTCGAGGCCTGTTGTTTCTTTGTAATAACAGATTCCATCTTTGTTTTATTCTCCATCCAGCCCATACAACCGTTGCTCTCTCCTTAAGTAGAGCTGTGTGAGGACGTAGAGAACACGCATAGAACATCACTTCCTGTCTCTTTCGCTAAAAATCGAACCTGGGTTCATCAAAAAATAAAAAGTTATACAAGCAACACAGCTTTTCAGTGAATGTCTCATTTTTCAACATCAGCCAACAGTTCTCTCACTAATGAGCAATGTAACACCATTTAATTATGTGACAAAGTTAAATATAGCCCCTTTTAAATGTGCACTGTGATCGAGTCTTTAAATGTGTTTATAACTTCACACACAAACGGTCCTCACAGGAACATTTGATCCCTGTAACATTGTTTGAGGATAGACTCTTACGTGAGAGGCTCCTGGCTCTTTAGCTCCAAACAGTGTACAGGGACTCATGTTTTTCCTTTGAATAAAATGTGTGTATTTAGATCAGAAAATACAGAATAGAATTGTTTTTATTTTCTCCAGCTTTCACATTTCACAACCAAATATACATAGTGCACCTTTAAAGAATCAGAATGTAAGTTTGTAGAAAAAAATATGCAATTATTGTACAGGCTTTTAAATTTAATGCAAGCAGAAACTTGGTGGCAATGGAGGGGGATGAACAGTGGAGTGACACGTGCTCGTTGAGGAAGGTTGAAGACCAGTCGTGCTGATGCGTCTGGCCCTGCCAGTAAAGAGCTGCAGTCAATGTGCGATATCACAAGGACCTGCACCAGGAGCTGTGTAGCATACTTTGACATGTAGGATCTGATCTTCCTGATGATTTCCATGTGGAGCGTAGATTTATGATTCCACATTACATTCAGCATCTGTTGTTGCCATACAGTTTATGTAATACGTTTATGTAAAGGTGTGAATTTAAAGGTGATAACTTGTAATCAAACCATTAAAATGCATACCCTCTTATCTTTTTGTACTTTACGTAAAGGAGCGATCCTTATCTTGTTGATGTTGTCATTCCATTGGACTACAACTACAAAATACAAAGCACTGCATTGACATACTGTAAAGGCAATATTGTCGTTGCTTCGTCCGTCTTTTTTTTTCATCAGGTTTTACTTCAGGAGAATACTTGCTCACAAAAGACAGGCAGTATAAAACTGAATGTATTCATGACAGCAGCTCTCCACTGCTCACCTTTTTTCAAAGACAGGTGGCTATTTTCCCCATTCAAACAGTCTTTCTTTCTTAATTAGCCGCTTTAGAGAGGGATCACACAGAGTTAGCTGTATTAATAACCTGAAATTAAACAACGTATCGGCTGCTATTTTTTTCTGTCGGATGCTCTCAGCTCAAGCCTGCTGTTTCTCTGTAAACGGTAATGATGTCATGATTGTGTGAGAAGGTGATCACAGAAGTCCTCAGATGAGAGAATCGATCATTTTCCCACCCCTACTGCATGTTTGCAGGAGGAGTTGTATGTTCAGAAGAGTATTGACTATGAAGAGCATTGACTCACTTAATCTGACACCTACATGCACTAAAGCTAGCTGTATACAGTTGGCATCACATCAGACTTAAGGGCAATGCGTCCAGTGGTGGAAGAGAATCCTTCCCCATCGCTACCAATAATGCAAAAGCTCAGATTGGAAACTCTGATGCTGACGCTTGTATTGATTCATTACTGTCACTTGACAAAGAAACATATATATTAATAATCTGAACAGAACAGGATTGGTTTGTTGTCCATACATTGACTGGACAAATTATCCAACTAGAAGGCCAAAAGTCTCATAATCAGATATATTTTGGTTGAATCACACAAAAGAGACAATGTCATACGTTAAAGATACGATAAATTAAACTTGAAATAATATCATTGCCTCTGTAACTGGACAATAGTTGCAGGTTTTAGACCATTCCATGCAACTGCTTAGTATTATGATTATTCCATTTTATGTTCTTTAACTGTTGAAGAGTGTGTTGCTGAGAAAGCTCAGTTTACAAATTGGTCGACGTATTTCACTTGCCTCTGAACAATAGAGTGTTGAAGTCCCGCCCCCTTCCGCTCAACTCCCATGGAGCCTCTGAGATTGTAAAAAGTGTATGGGTCTCAATGCAGATATTATTATTATTATTATTATTTGCTTGTCCCAGTTGTTATATACCCCAAATTATCAATATGTTGTTTGTGGATTTAAATGATAACTTTTCATGTCAAGAGTGTGACCGTTTATGTGCAACTGTTCTACAAGGCTGTAGAAAAAATGAGATGAGATAGACTAAATGTGATGTCATGTCATGTCATGGCCGTTTCTCACCGTCTCTCACAGCGATTCACAGTGCCAATCAAACTGAGAAGCCAGTGTGTTCCACGTGCCCTGAC
Source organism: Symphodus melops (assembly GCF_947650265.1). Lineage (NCBI taxonomy): Eukaryota > Metazoa > Chordata > Actinopteri > Labriformes > Labridae > Symphodus > Symphodus melops. The sequence goes on from NC_136693.1 coordinate 24,262,325, forward strand.
TCGTAATGGTTTTCATCTCTCTCGATGCTATGATCCTTCCCTTGGAAGAAAGCGATGAAGTGAAGCAGAGAAATCGGCATTCCAAGTGTGGTCGGAGACATATGTCATTCGCGTCGAGAGCAGCGAAGAGCTTTGGTTCACAAAGCGGCCTCACACAAAACCTACCATTATCAAAGTTACTCGCGATAAATCATAGGGGGGTTTTTTTGCATGAAAATGTATCTTTAAAAACCACTCACAAAGTGTGAAATTCATGGCACAATTCAAATGGGACTAGCAGACGATTTCAATCTAGCCCTAGGAATACATGCATTAGAAATTCATAGGTTCATAGGTTCATAGGTTCATACGTTCATAGGTTAAGGTCCCATGTGAGGTGGGACTTCGCCAATCTATTAATCCAACATTAAGGATAAAAACCACCAGGGGAGACTGTATCGGACTCAGGTGTAGAACTGGATGTAGTCTGAGGCACACATTCACGGAACAAATTACCAGCACATATCAGGGATTGTGAGATCGACTGAACTTTTTTTTTTTTTTTTTTTTAAAGATTTATTTTTGGCCTTTTTGCCTTTATTGAGAGGACAGAGGATAGAGTCGGAAAGGGGGAGAGAGTGGGGAGAGACATGCGGGAAAGTGGCCACAGGCCGGACGCGAACCCGGGCCGCCCGCGCGAGGAGCAAAGCCTCACAACATGGTACGCGCGCTGTCGCTGCCGCTGAGCTATCGGCGCCCCCAGATCGACTGAACTTTTTAATGAAATCTTAAACACCAGTCATGTTCTCATCTTTTATGGTGCCCGCTTGCGGGGTTTCTGCTTTATCCATCACTTTGAATTAGGTCCTTGTGTTATGATTCTGTTCTGTATAGTGCCCTCCCACTTGTGTGTTGTCTGTTTTCCCTGTCTGTCTTGCTCCTCCTGTTTCTCACCCCATGTGTCTGTTTGCAATCAGTGGGGGTTTGGCAGCCAGCTGTATGTCATCTTCTCATCAACCTCGTTCGTGAAAAGGGGCTGGATCTCACGTCCCAACATCCTGGCTCAGCTTCCTCCACGCAGTCAACCGCTGGTTGGTCAGGGGAAAACAGGAACCCCAGTGGCGAACCCATGTACTCTGTAACTCCACCAGAGGTACCCATGCAACTGGGACGTAATCGACTCACCCCTGCAGAAAGGAACAGGCGCTTTCAAAGGAGGCTATGCATCTACTGCGGAGAGGACGGACATCAGCTAGCAAAGTGCCCTAACCGTTTAAACAACAAGCCTCACCAGTCTCACCTGGGGTTCTGGTGAGTTGAGCTGCTGTCCTCAGTTCTCCCCGAAGACGTCTCAACTTGGAAGCTAGCATCTTTGTTGAAGGTAAACCCATTACTATGCTAGCCCTTGTTGACCCAGGCGCAGACTCAAACTTTCTAGATGTCGAGCTCGTTAAACAGGCGCGCATCAACACGTTTCCTATTGCCCCTTGTTGTTGATGCTTTAAATGGCAAGGAGCTTGCCCGTGTTACACATGAGACAGGGAACTTACCCTTGCTCCTAGCAGGTAATCACCAGGAGCAGTTAGCTCAAGCAAAGGTTTTCATCCGCACCCATCCTGATCCAACCTGACCCCACCCTCCAATTCCTTGTTGAAGTGGATGCCTCGGATGTTGGGGTTGGTGCCGTTCTCTCACAAAGATCATCAGGTGACCAGAAATTGCATCCATGTGCCTTTTTTTCCCGCAAACTTTCCCCCGCAGAGAGAAATTACGACGTGGGTAATTGAGAACTTCTAGCAGTGAAGTTGGCTCTGGAAGAATGGAGACACTGGTTGGAGGGAGTGGAAGTGCCTTTTTTTGTTTGGTCCGACCACAAAAATCTGTCTAACATTCAAAATGCCAAGAGACTCAACTCCAGACAAGCCCGGTGGGCTTTGTTTTTTGATCGTTTCAAGTTTAATGTAACTTATAGACCAGGTAGCAAAAACATCAAGCCTGATGCCCTCTCCAGACAGTTCGCCACATCAGATGAGACGCCAAACCACCCTGACACGATCCTCACTTCATCGTGCCTGGTGGCAGCTGTCACGTGGGAGATCTGTGGTGAGATCTGCACAGAACACAAATCCTGATCCGGGTGGGGGTCCTCTAAACTGTCTCTTTGTTCCAGAACCTGTCCGTTCTCAAGTCCTCCAGTGGGGTCACTCTTCAAGGATTGCCTGCCATAAAGGGGTTTCTCGTACCTTGGATCTGCTACGATGGCACTTCTGGTGGCCCACTATGAATGCAGATACTAAGGAGTTTGTTCTGGCCTGTTCAGTTTGCTCTCGTGGGAAAGCATCCCATCGTCTTCCTGTGGGTCTCCTCCGTCCGCTCCCCGTGCCTGGCTGTCCTTGGTCTCACATTGCCCTGGACTTCATTACTGGATTACCACCTTCAGAAGGTAACACTACAGTACTCACCATTGTTGACCGATTCTCCAAAGCGGCACACTTTGTTGCTCTCCCAAAACTACCATCTGCCACAGAAACTGCTGAACTCCTGACTCTGCATGTTTTCCGTCTCCATGGGATTCCGGTGGACATTGTCTCGGATCGAGGACCGCAATTCACCTCTCAGGTTTGGAAGGCATTCTGTCGGGCACTGGGGGCTACAGTTAGTTTGTCATCGGGGCACTATCCGCAGACCAACGGACAGACTGAAAGGACAAACCAAGATCTTGAGGCTGCAATCAGATGTGCATGTGCACAAAAACCTTCTTCATGGTTTCAACACCTGGCATGGGTGGAGTATGCACACAACTCCCTCACCTCCTCGGCCATAGGTATGGCACCTTTTGAAGTTACCTTGGGTTACTTACCACCTCTCTTTCCTGCTCAGGAAGTTGATATTGCTGTCCCGTCGGTTCAAGCTCACCTTCGTCGGATTCGCAGATTTTGGAAAGTGGCTAGAGCAGCTCTTCTTAGGACCAGGGAGCGCAATCAGAGACTGGCGGACCGCCACAGAGTTCCTGCGCCCAACTACGCTCCTGGTCAAAAGGTGTGGTTGAGCTCCAAAGACAATCCCCTCTGTGTAGTTTCTAAGAAGTTGGCTCCCCGTTATATCGGTCCTTATGAAATCAAAAAAATCATTAACCCCTCTGCTGTCCGCCTCAAACTTCCTGCAGCTTTAAATATTCATCCCACGTTTCATGTGTCTCAAATCAAGCCAGTCTCCTCCAGCGTTCTTAGCCCTCCTGCCGTCACCCCTCCACCCCCGCGGCTCATCAACGATCACCCTGCCTTTACAGTCAACAAAATCTTGGACGTCCGTTGCAGGGGGCGCGGCTTCCAGTTTTTGGTAGACTGGGTAGGGTACGGCCCGGAGGAGAGGAGTTGGATCTCCTGGGCCCTCATCCTGGATGCTTCTCTTATCAGGGACTTCTATAGTGCTAATCCGGGTAAACCAGATGGATCATGATTCTGTTCTGTATAGTGCCCTCCCACTTGTGTGTTGTCTGTTTTCCCTGTCTGTCTTGCTCCTCCTGTTTCTCACCCCATGTGTCTGTTTGCAATCAGCGGGGGTTTGGCAGCCAGCTGTATGTCATCTTCTCATCAACCTCCTGTGTATATATACCTGGTCTCGTCAACCACTCCCTGCCGGATTATTGTCTACTCAAAGCAGTAACTAGTATCTTGGCTCTCATACGTTGTCAGACTAAACTTATTTTTTGGATGGTTCCTGTTTGTAACCCCTCGTGTTTTTTTTCCTTCCCCTGCGTCATCAGTGCGACAACTGGAACCACCTGCTGCCTGCCTGCCTGCTCTTCTTCGAACCCACACTCCCTTCACGCGTGTTTTTTTTTCTTATTTTTTGACCGCAAGATATTCATCTCCCCTGTTACTCACTGAACATTAAAGTGAAAACCTGTCTCTGAGTCGTGCACCTGGGTCCAAATATTCCTCACCTTTGTGCAAGCGTAACACCTTGTCTGCTTTATTTATTTTTTATGAAATTGCCTGAGAGTTCTTTTGTGTGCAGTCCTGTGGACTGTCCTGGGAAGTGTCCTGTCATTTTAAATTTGTTTTGTGTGTTTTATTAGCACCTGCCTTAGGACAAGGGATTAGATTGAGCTTCAAATTGTGTTATTTCCATATTATTAAAATAGATGTGTATTGCTGATATGATAAATAATGTGCACTGTCAGAATTAACTAAATAGATACATTTGTTGGCCTTTAATACACATAGATCATCTGACAAATGTCAGTATTTAATGTTCTGGAAATGACCACAAAGAAGTGAAGTTTTCTAGTGAGTTTCTCAACAGCAAAGGAACATGTGTGTTTTACCTGTTGTTACCTTGGCAGATGTTCAGCAGGAGTGGCTTTTGAGGCCTCCAGTTTTTCGTATTATTAATCCCATAACTCCACATAGTGATGGTATGTAGACCTTCATGTCACACCTCATGTCTCAAGTTAACACAGGGAGCAAGTCTTTAACTCTATTGTAAAGAAGTTTGATCACAACTCCATGTGTCTGTCTTAGACTGTATGTAAGTACAAAGATAACTTGTTTATTATGTTTTACTTAACATTATAAGACGTCTTCTGCTCAATAATTAAAATATTATGAATAAAGCATCCCAAAATTTCTGATATGGCTGATTATGTCTACAGGAGTTGTTAATTAAGTAGGGGAGAAGTTTAAATAAACTTGTGCTTCATCCTAATCCTTTTTGGACATGTTTAATATTGTTGATTTGACTATTCTTGTTGATCTTTTGTTTGTTTACTTTATTGTGCTATTTGCACAATATTGTGAGAATTGAGAATTGTGACGGAAACGGAAAGCCTGAGTGAATTTAAAGAATGATTTAAAGGAGCTGAGTGTGCCAGCAGTCCTCAGGTGTTCAGGGAGTTTGTTCCACAGGTGAGGAGCGTAGTAACTAAAAGCGGCTTCACCTTCACCATCTGACTCTGGGAACACTGAGTAAACCTCCTCCTGACGACCTGAGCGGTCTGGATGTTTTATATTCTACAAGTACATTTGACATGTATTTAGGGCCAAGACCATTAAATGCTTTATAGACCAGTAATACGATTTTGAAGTTGATCCTCTGACACACATGGCAGTGATTGAAGCACAGGTGTAATGTGCTCGACCCTCTTTGTGTTGGTGAGGACTCTGGCTGCTGCATTCTGGATAAGCTGCAGCTGTTGGACTGATTTTTTACTGAGGCCTGTAAACACACCATTTATCAGATGCTAGAAAGATGATTTTGTTACCATCTTAATGCGGTTGTTGAGTCCATAATCACACCCAGATTTCGGCCTTGATTTGTTGTTGGACATGGAGTCAAGACGAACGCTGACCTCTGACCTCTCCTCTTTGGGGCTAAAAACAATCACTTCAGTCTTTTCTGGATTCAGTTATAAAAAGTTCGGACTAATCCACTCAGTAATTTCGTTGATGCACTTGCTTAGTGAATACATCTGCATAATTATGATAGGAGACGTTGTAATATTTCATGATCTGAACAAGAGGGAGCATGTAGATGGCAAATAAAAGCGGCCCAAGGATGGAACCTTGAGGAACTCCACAGGTGATCTTCACATGCTCAGATTTATAATTACCAACAGACACAGTCCTGCAAGTAAGATTCAAACCAATTTAAGGCTGTCTAGAAACTCCAAGCAAGTTTTTAAGTCTGTCCAGCAGTGTGTTATGGTCCACCGTGTCAGCACTTAGATCCAGTAGCACTAAAACTGAGACTTTAGATGCATCACTGTTCACATAGATTGTTCATTTAGCACTTTCATAAGAGGAGTCTCAGTGCTGAGCTTTGACCTGAATCCAGACTGGAAAACACTGAAGTTTTTATTTTGTACCATAAAAGTGTTAAGTTGGACAAAAAACGCCTTTTCGGTTATCTTGCCTAAGTACTTATTAATTGATAAAGCATCCATATTATTCTATTTCAGGATACGTTTGATCACTGCTTGTGATCAAACGCAGCAACTTAGGAAAAGTGCCTGTCTGAAGAGAGCTGTTAACCATCTGCCATACATGCAACACAGTTAAAAACTTTTTTTCAAAAGCTTGTGGGCAGAATGTCAAGACTGCATGTCAGGACCTGAGGTGTTGAACTATGTCTGTTAATGCTACAGGATCTAGAAGATGAAAATGTACCAGGTGAGCGAAAGTGTTTTCAATACGAGATACAGGAGTCAGGTTGCCTGACTGTCTGTCTAATCTGTTACATTTTTTGGGTGAAGTGTGATGCAAAATCATTTACAGATAACAGTTCAGCAGGACAGTCAGTCCACAACAGTAAACAATGTCTGTGCGTTGTTGTGCTTGTAGATTATCTCAAAGAAGGACTGTCTGGCCCTCTTTAGTTTGAAGTTAAGATGCCATAAGGGTCCTGAAGTTTACTTTTTTGCCTCCTGCGCTCAGCTTGCCAAAAATCTTTTTTCTTCGTTGTTACAACTATCCCATTCCTCCAATGGGGCTTTCTCTTTACACAGATAACTTTGGCCTTGACAGGGGCAACGGCATCAATAATATTTAGAACTTTAGGGCTGAAAATATTTACAAGTTCTTTGACAGGAGTGTAGAGCTGGTGTCACCCCTCTTTTCTCCCCCCCTGTGCCCCTCTTTCTTTTTTCTCTCTTTTTTTGTGGCATTAAAAGTGTGTGTGCTTATCTTACTTTTCTGGCTATTGATATAACCAACCCAACACAATATCATATAAATGTGAACAAATATATACATGAGTACTGTCTAATTTGTGTGGGTTCAGTTGTTGTCACAGAGGCTCCTCCCCCTCCCTCTCCTCCTCCTCCTGCTGTAATCTGATGCCACCGTTTCATTCAGAGCTCTTCTGTGCTGCGGCCGGCTGGACGGCTGCATTTGTCACCACAGCTTTTCATGTCACCACTCACCACCTGCTCCCCACATTCCTCTACATTCTCTCAAAGACTTCGCTCCCTCCTCCTTCTCCTCCTCTCCCTCCTGCTCTTCCTCCTCATCTGTCCCTTCTCTGATTATCATTCTTCTAACTCCTCACCCTCTCTCTCCTCCTCATCCTTCTCTCCACTTCTCGATCGATTCATTCCTTTTTGCCTTTCTTTGGATTTCTTCATTTGATAATTGTTCTCTCTGTCTGGACTTTGGTTTCTTTCTCTGACTTTAAGAGGGTACAAGTCGTGCTGAAAAACTCGTCTGAATGCAGGCTGGCTCTGTCACCCCTCAACCCCCCCCCCCCCCCCCCCTCCCGCGCGCCACTCTTTCTCTTTTCTCTCCTTGCCTTCAGAAGCTGCCGACTACAAGACAGCGTTCACCTGCTGCCTGACACTGCATAAACCAGCTGCTACTGTACCCCCCCCCCCCCCCCCCCCCCCCCCCCCCCCCCCCCCCACACACACACACACACACACACACACACACACACACACACACTCTCACACTCCGGAGTTTGGATCCAGAATAGAAAGCAGGCCGGCTGACAAAAGCTGGAAAAGTCCCTCCAGTCCTCCTGATGCTTTTGTTGTTGTTTCGGTGTGTGTGTGTGTGTGTGTGTGTGTGTGTGTGTGTGTGTGTGTGTGTGTGTGGACTGGGGAGATGCATGTACACAGACTTTACACACACTGTTTACAGCAGCAGAGTTTAGATTTTGTTTTAAAGACGATCTATTTATGACAATCTACATGTTTTCGTGTCCTTAACCTCATGAGATTTTAAAACTTCTCTTCTGTTTATATCACATGAAAACTAAAAGCCGTATCAATTTGTGTTGTGATAATAAAAATACAAAATATTTGAAAATCTCATTTTAACTTTCAGTATTTCAACAAACACTGACATTAAATCCCTTCTTGAATATTGACTGGATGCTTTTCAAGAAACAACATCCCGAGGTGAGAGGACTCAAGAGGTAAGACATGACTCCAAAGTGGCAGATGAAGAACCCAAGTATTCTATGTAGTTAGACGTATTCACTGTATCAACAAGAGAGAACATGCTGGGGAACAGAAAACAGGATTAGTAGATTAATAAACACTGATACACACACAGTCCACAGACATGTGCCAGTCACATGAAGTAAACATAATCCTTTTTAAACATGTCCTGCTGCATTCACTCATCAGCTCACCCCAACTGCACACAGAACATTTACGAAAAGGCTGGATGGAAAATTCTGGATAAAATCAGAGTGATTGGTAATGATGATTTAAAGATGGTTTCTATGCGGATTAGAACTCTCAAGAACAGCAGTTAATGTTGTGCTTTGACTCTCTGCTCTGCCTGTGTCCCATCAGACTTAAAGCTGTTTGTTTGCACTTACTGACATTGTTTCCTCTTTCTCTAGAGTCTTGCTCGTGTTGCACCTTCTCTCTGTAACGCAGCTGTACGTCGCTTTAGATAAAAAGTGTCTGCTAAATGAAAAGTGGAACAGGAGAAAAGTGTGGTTCTGGTGTACATGCATGCATTCTCAGCCTGAAAATTTAAGGAAGATTGTGTGTAAAAATGTTTTTATGACTTTTGGGTTGGTCTAAAGAAACTCACACTTATGGAAACTCTTTGTATGTTCATGTCTTCTCACCGTTCCTCCTTTACTCTGCTGCACAGAGCTGCAGGAGCCTCATTTGTCAATAGAGCTGTCAATCATTTACCATCAGTTACCTCTGCTCTTTTTTGCATCAAAATACAGAAAACTTCTTCTTCTCAATGATCATGATTAACTATTTGAGTCTTGGTTTGACAAACATGCATAATATGATGTATATTGTAACACAAAGTTTCCTATGTCCCATCTGTGCAGGCTGGTTTGACCTATACTGCAGTCAGTCAGCAGGGGGAGCTCTAGGTGTGTTCACTTCACTTCCACATGGCCCTTGCTTTGTCCATCTTTGATAACAAATCAAAGTTTCTTTTTTACAGTTGGGAGAAGAACAACATGAATCAGCAGAATAATGTAAAGAAAAGTCACTGTAAAAGAAATAAAGGCTACTTTATGTTTAATCCAAATATAGCTTTTTATTAAAACCCATATTATTCAAACGTTCTGGAAAAAAACGGCACAGGTTTTAAAGGTCATATCATTATTAGTTTGTTTTCACCTCAAACTTTTGGCAGAACATTTCATTTTATTTTATAACAGGTAGATTAAGGAAAGAGAAGAAATCAGTTTGTTTTTAAGGTCACACTCTTCTAAACTTTAACTTTTGGCAGACCTGACTGCAGTCAGTGTGTTGCTGCTGCCTCCTGCTGTTAGACTTGAGTACTGCTAACCAGAGAAAAGGCAAACCAGCTGTTATGTTCAAGTTGGCAGGTCAGGCTTTAGACACTCATTTTTGTTCTGTTCATCCTTTAAAAAACGTTTTTCTCCTCCTCCAGGTGTGTGGAGTGTGGTGCAGCCCAGGTCCAGACCCTGCAGGTCCTGCGGTCCTCAAACTGATCCAGTGGACTGAGGTTCTGCTGTCACTTGGAAAGTCACTCTTGAACCCCGACAACAAATCCACTGCAGATCAACCACTCGCTGTGGCCTCACAGCCAGCAGATGCAGAGGTCGGCTCCGATCCTCTCCTTCGTCTTCATCATGAGCAGGAGGGATTCAGAAAGACGTCCCCTCAGTGGTTTTGATGTAGTTCTTGAAGTCAGCGGGGACGTTCAGCATGGAGCACACCTGGAGGACAGTAGAGGTCAGAACACCTGCTGTATGTTTCTGTTCTGATATAACATGCGTCTTCAGATAAAGCAGTACATGCAGCGAGGATTAAACATTGTTCAAGGTCATTTTCAACAGAGTTCCTGTTAGCACGATGTCTCATAACATAAACAAGAAACCCCCTTGCGACATAAACGTTACATTTTTTTGACCCCACAAATGTTACGTAATGACATCATCAGAGCCGTAATGCGACGTAAAAACAATACACTATGATACCAGTATTATGTTACTGTGGGTGCAATGTGTCAAGTACAAAGGCACAACCTTAGTTATGGCGGCGTTGCAGAATTGGCTTCTGTTCGTGAAATATGACATCAGAGAAACGGTTTGTATCTATTTGAACTTGGTGCGGCGTCATTTCAAGGTGCTGTATGTAACTTAACTCCTCTGGAAACATTATGCTGGTAAGTATCTAGTGTTTCAGCGGCGATGTTGATGCTTGTTTGTGTACGTACGAGCACGTATGACGAGCACGCCAGGGAGCGCGAGCGACAAGTTACTGGTGCAGTTCACCTGATGGCCATGCAGTGTCGCTACAAACGCAGTATTTTTCAAAGTTATACATAGCAAAGATCAAAAGTATATGTTGAATATACAGATCACAGACTGTTTTAAACAAATAAAGGTAAACTGCACAAATATGTCAACAAACACAAAATATGACGGTGCTGAAGACAGAGCTGTTAGCTTTCTGTTGCAAAAAGAAATGGATGCGCCATGCTATCATGGTTGGGTTTTTTTAATTGGTAAAACAGCATTACCCAAACAGTGATGGGGGACACGGGGAGCATCAGTATACAAAGATTAGCTGTACCTGTCTGAACTTGGCCCGCAGTCGCTCCACGTCCTCCTGTATCTTCTCAGACGCAGGGTCATCATGAGGGGAGTCTTGGATCAGACCCAGCAGAGTCTGCAGAGCCTTCAGGCGCTTCCTGAGACACACACACACACACACACACACACACACGATAGATAATAACAAACTCAGTGTGGGCTGTTGGAAGAAAAATGAAAACATTTCATTGAGGTAGACAGCGATCATACCTGGATTTCACATCTGTATTATGCTGGAGGAGACATTTCCATGTGATAGAGAACCCATAGTAGAAGGAAATCTGCAGGTGGATAGAGACCAGCGAAGACGAACGTTCAACACACCTGAAAACCTTTTTATTCCAGTCGGAAACATTTTGCTAAAAAGAAGATAAACTCATAAGCCCTGCATACGAACAATCAAAGAGAAGGTTCTGTTATCACAGTGAGTCTCTTCAGTAATTTTTACACTCTGAAATGTCTTTCACACTCACGATTAATGATTGTTTCCTAAAAAGTTGTGACATCGTGCAGAATGTGAATAAACACAGAAAGTCATCATTTGGAAAACCGCTGCGCTTTTCATCCAGGCTTTCTGCTGAAAACGCCCTCTACCCATTAAAAACAACTGGGAGAAGACGCTGGCGCTGAGAAAAAAAAAAGCTAGGTGAACAAGGGGCCTAACATGAGCCTGTCCTACATGTTTTGAGTTAGCTGCTGGCACCCAATCAAAAATGGGCTCATAAATATTAAAAAAAGGACAATTCTCATTTTCAACATTGGTTATGTTTTCTTTGTTTCAGTTTATATTTTAATTTCAAACGCTGTCTCAACTTGTTAGGAATGCACTATGATGCATACTCAGTAGGTCTGTAATTTACTAATATATATGGTTTGTTGTTTTTGCCTCTCTCTCTCTGTTCTCTGCATGTTTAAATAACCTACAGTCTCAATGTGTTCATTTGATCAAGTCAAAATTGATCAAGTTTTCTTACTTACTTTGATAAAACTGCTTGTTTCTGCCAACTGATCTGGCAACCCAGCCACTGTTCCATGATCCCAGCACTGACTTACCTCAGAGGACAGTTTGGCACCATGAGAGGCTCCATGTCTGCGGCCGTCCTGCAGTCCTCTGCGGCTCCCCCTCTCGAAGCCCTCCCGGTACCCCTCACCACGGAACCTGAAACACACACATTTTATCTGTACACTGGATTTTAAATTATTGCATTTACAAATGTGAAAGAATCAATCGTTAACGTTTGTTCCTTCAAGCTTAGTTGTCCTAATAGTTTTCCTGGGTACATGATGAGCTACGGTAAACCCAGACTGTACTTAGGTGAAAGTCGTGGTTAAAAAGTGTTACGGTTATAAATCTGACCGTGTCATCTGGTGACTTTTAGCCTCATGCGTCTAGTTGTTATAACAAATGTATAAGACGGAAAGTGTCTGTTTATGTATTTATTACTGTCAATAAGAAATATCAATAATACTCCCTCTTCAAACCAGACATGTCGATAGATTTCACCACTAAACATATATAATATAAACCTACAGAGAATTACAGGTATATGGTAAATTCACCTTTCATCTGCCATAACAATACTGTCGAACAGATCTTCATTTCCGGAGCTACTGGCCATCTCCTCCTCACTAACAAATATTTGTTTCTGAAAGAAAAAAAAGACACTTTCTACTCTCATTGAAAGTTACACAGGCTGCTTATCAAAGCTAGAGGCTAAATGAGACCGTTTCCATCAGCTTCCAGCAGAGTCTTTTTTCTGGTTTCCAGCAGGTTCACTTGCCGACGCTGCTTCCTTTCTTTTCTCAGCAGTGCTGCCCCCTACAGCTGTGGAGGTACATTTGCAGCAATTATGCGAGCGTTTACATTTTTGTTACTTGTAGAAAAACATTGTGGTCATCAGTGTGTGAAATATACTCACAGAAACGTTTAATGAAGATTATTTCAGAGGAGCCTTATTATTGAGAATGATGATGATGAAGGCTGTAATGATAACAAAAAATAAATATGATTGTATAAAGATAACTAATTAAAATAAATGGAAAGTTGAAAGCTACATTGGGTAACAAAAGTAAATTTCTATACCAAAAGTATTTTGTGCACTGCAGTTGTGAAAAAATATAGGGTTTAAAAGGCTACTGTGAAAATTATGAATCCTCCTAAATATTCAAAAGGTTACTCACAAATATTTAAATAAGTTGTAAAAAAAAAAAAAAATAGAAAAACTATTGCTATCAAATAATATTTTAAGTGTGTTTCATTGGTTTTCTATTTTAATTATTTTGTGTTAATTTCTCAATATTCTCATTCCTACAATCTGTTACATTCCCAATGTATTTTATGGAAGTCCTAAGCAGATATACAGGTTTAATCTATCTATCTATCTATCTATCTATCTATCTATCTATCTATCTATCTATCTATCTATCTATCTATCTATCTATCTATCTATCTATCTATCTATCCATCTATCTATCCATCCATCTATCCATCTATCCATCTATCTATCTATCTATCTATCTATCTATCTATCTACAGCCATACTGTGATGGAACCTATCAGTAAATTCTGATCATTTTCTATAGAATGACGTCTCGTCATGAAAACAACAGTAAATGTGTTGAGATCTTGATAAAAATGGCTGAAAGTACCTAATTATCACAAAAAACAAAATGGTTATATTATATAAGTCAAGATATTAAGAAAACAACCAAAATGTACTCTTTATCACGAGAAGACAGAGTTAAATTAAATGTTTTTATGAATGTTTGCTTTGGACTTTTGTCACTTTATTTCTGCCATAATTGTGCATTTGTCATAGTATTTTGTATATCAAAATATTTTTTTTCGATATCTAAACTTTTTTACTATGTCCATTCATTTCTAGTTTAGTTAAACAAAATTGATATATGTATTTGTTTTTATTCAGTTAATTTAATTATTATATCTATAACGTTTTTTTTTTGTCTAATTATTTATAGCTTTTGTAAAATCCATTCATTGTGTTTTCACAACCCGTAATCAAGACCAAAAGGAGATCACTGTTAATCATGTGTCCTGGTATCTTCATTAAAATACAGTAACATGTGTTTTGTTTCTCTTCTGTTACATGAAGTTCTCCCTCTGCACATTTGCAGAGAAGACACAAATCACTGCGTGTAACAAGGGAATGTTTTTCATGCGTATTTTCAGTGGAACTCCAAAACAGTAGTTATTCATTAGTCATGCTATTTCACTGTTTACTCTAGATCAACTTTGTCTCAGCACCTTATCATGATTTAATGTGGAAAACTGGATTGCATAATCAAATCTATCATATTTATACAAAGATCCCTATTTTGTTTAAAACTTGAAATCCATTCAGTTTTGGATAAAGGCCTTTCAAGGTTGTTTATCATCTGAAATGTGTGACACAGCAGGGGGTGATGTAGGACAGATGTAGAGATACAAGGTGTTCTGCTCACAACATGCAGAAGGTTGCAAAAAGCAAAACAGAAGTGGCTTTTTATGTTTATCTCAGGTGTCAGACACAAACAATCCTAAACAGATCTAAGTCCAGTGATGCTGCTTCCTGGAAAGAGGAGGTGTGATGACACTGAAGAGTTTTTTTTATTTTTTATTTCCATTGCCCAAGTTATTTATTTGTATATTTTGTGCACCAAATTTAAAAATATTGTGTGCTTTGGTCACGTGCACAATCATTTGAGAATCAGGCCCTCAGTGTTAACGTTGATCATTGCAAACTGCGTTTAAATCGAAGCAAAGATCTGTATTGCAGGAAAATCAAAACATTCAGAATCGTATCACTATCTAAAATCAGCTTCTGAAGTAATATTACAGTTACCTTGAAATATGAACCTTATAGCAAGCTCAAACTTAATATGAGTGATAACAATTCAACCCTGCATTAGAATTTCAGAAATAAAAAGAGTGACCTCCTTAATGAAGGCTCTCACTGTGTATGTGCTGAATGTGTTGTGTTGCTGCAGAGCATAGGTGGAATCACAACTCCTGGCAGGACTCCAGAGAAACACAGCTGTGCAAATGGCAGCTGCACTGTTTGTATCAGGTTTGTATGCACGCGAGTTTCAGCAGAAGTCTTTTGTTTTGGTTTTAAAAAAACCAGGAGAACCTGATCTTCACATCAAAGGCGAACTTTTGCAGACTTGACAGAGTAGAATCAGTTATGTACGAGGATCCATTGACCTGAATGATTGTTTATAAGACTCTGTGAAAGTACAGTACACATCATGCAAAGGTCAGAGATCTTTAAAAAACATGTTTATGAAGAGCTTTCACTTTCAAGAGACATGCTGGCCAGACTCCAACAGATAAGAGAATCCAACCTCCAGGGTTCTCTATCTCAGTTGATAGATTCAAGGTTCATGTATTGAGCGTTCAACAGCACAGGGTTACTGCAGTTTGTATTGTCTTTATGCATCCCCGGATATCACTGGTGACCCGTACAAAAAAATCCAATAATATCTTGGGTACTGCAGCACCCTCCTCTAGCTTATTCTGTGTTTTCTAAACCACAATAGAGGCGTGTTAAGACAAGTAAACTTTCAATTCCCACTAATCAAACACTCTTTTAAACTGCAGCAGCCATCCAAACTCTTGTAGCAAGTTTTTGTGTCTTCCTGTTTTTTCTTGTTTTTTTTTTAAAGAAACCAACAATCAGCCTTATGCGGTGTTGTCACACATGCAAAACTCTGGCCAATGTTCTTCACAAAAGCTTTTCG
Organism: Symphodus melops; assembly: GCF_947650265.1. NCBI lineage: Eukaryota > Metazoa > Chordata > Actinopteri > Labriformes > Labridae > Symphodus > Symphodus melops. Next base: position 24,277,592 of record NC_136693.1, read on the forward strand.
AGGAAACCCTCCTCTGCCGGTAGAGATGTTTATAATCTAAACTGGCTCTTCTTGTAAATTATCATTAACCTCTGAGCGCTTTAGACGGTAGATATTAGGAGACTCTGTAAAGCTTTAGTAATGAGAGGTTTTATCTAGATGCAGCAGACACTTGAAATATTAAAGCTGTTGAGCTTTATGATTTTCATGTGGTTTGATTGTATGCTTCTTTAGGTCTTACATGTAACTGAGCCAGGTGTCCTCACATGACCACAGTGAACCTAAGGAACCTCTGCCCGTGTGTCATGAAGGTTATCTGAGAGACAAAGCAAGTGGACAACTTCAAAAGAAGGGTTTCTGCCTGCGTCATCAGGAGGCCCAGAGAGCATGCTGGGCCCAGAGAGCATGCTGCTCTGGTCATTAGAAATATGATGTGACACCTCCTCACCTCCACCCATCTGCAGCCTAAGGTGAAGGACAGCGCTGTGATAGGCCGAGTAAACACAAACAAGAAGAGATGACATAAATGTCTTCACAGGTTACTGAGTGCACACACACACACACACACACACACACAACTAAAGGTGCTACACAAACATACCCACACAGTCGATCTGTGGCACACAGCTGCAGGGACGTATGTGTGCAGCTGTGTTTATCATTCAGGAGAGTGTTACTGACCTGTAGCAGGCCTTGGTCATATTTAAAACAAGACATGTATTTTGAAAGTCAAGCTTTCCAGTCTTTACCTTACTGCTAAACCACTGATTCAAAGACTGATTCAAACATGATCGTACATCATAGAAGAAGATTTCATTTATTGATCCCCAAAGTTCTATTTTTACACTCTGTGAAATCATGCATGTGTGTGTGTGTGTGTGTGTGTGTGTGTGTGTGTGGGGGGGGGGGGGGGGGGGGGGGGGGGCTACCAGACCAATTTCCAGATTTTTGGTCTGCAACCAGCGACTCTGGTTCCCAATAGGTCACCACAGACTGAGCTACTGCCGCCCCATAGGGTGACAGAGGCTGTCATCCTTAAAGATACATGAATAGATAGATTAACTTAATTGTCTGTCCCAACAGCATCAGAAATCTCCTTTGAAGTAGACGGCCTGGGTCAGTATCCAATATATGACTTCTCTCCTGCATGTCATTCCCCTCTCACTCTCCATGATGTCCCACTCTATCCCCCGACCTCTCACATAAAGTCATAACATCTAAAAGAACAACCATTATTGTGCATCCCAAATTACTGTGGGTCATCATCTGTGAAGCTCACAGAATTAGTTGTATGTGGGCAACTGATATTTTTATATCCTGACAGCAAGCCTGTTAAAGGCTCTGACAATAAATGTGATCCTGCGTGGGACTGTAACAGGCGTGTCATTTGTCTGATATAGCATGTCACCGAGGTTAAATAGCAAGTTTGGAGGACTTACCTGTGCCATAAACAGAAACTGTCTTGGTTTTAAAAGTAAAGCAGAATGCTAACGTTCCCTTAACATATGCTGTTAGTAATGGCCAGCAGAGGTCACCGTAAGTCTATCATTATATGTTCGTCCTTGTCAATCTCTTTTTAGTTGTCTCTTACTTTACATTTTTGTAATGAGTTTATTGTTTCAAGCTCAAGGTTTGACGTCATCCTTAATCCAGCATGATGTTGCTTTTTTAAACACACTTTATTAATCCCTGAGGGAAATTCCAGAGTACAATCTGTAATTGAGAGACATGCTTCTCACACACAAGTATAGGAAATAAATGAAATACACACGCGCACAAATAGGATCTATGGACAAGCATTAGTGGAGAGATGTCAGAACTCTTAGCGTAGCACACTGCTACGCAGAGAGCAAGCCAGAGCACCTCTCCAGCTCCAGACCAACCTCGATGTGAGCGACCCTCTGGTGCAACCCCAAGTCCCTACAGACTGAACTACAGCTGCCCCCACAAAAAAAGTAGTAACTCACAGTCAAATACATGTATTTTTTCCAGACTTGGCTATTGTAATGTATGCGACTGTGATCCAGTTGGTAGGGTCCTCATCTCTTAACCGGAAAGTCGAGGGTTTGATCTATAGCTCCCACAATGTCCAAAGTGTCCTTGGGCAAGACACTTAACCTTGAATTATTCTCCTGCTGCGCCAGTGGCGTATGAATGTGTATGAATGGGATTAGTTACTTCTGATGGTCAATATAGTGTGAATGGGTAGGTGTGACATATGGTGTAAAAGCGCTTTGAGCAGTCAGAAGACCAGAACAGTGATACAAGCTCAAATCCATTTACTATTTACATTACACCTGTCCTGACTTTACTTCACTGGCTACCTGAGACTTTTATAATTTTAAGATTATCATTTTTTGAGTATAGTCACGTTAGAGCCCGAAATGTAACAACCACCTGAAATTTTATAAATCATATAAAACTGGTCGATAATGTTACAAAATACAGAATGCTAACTTTTTTGTTACATTATCAGGCAAAATATGTTTCTCCTAATAATGTAACAACTTGTGACATGGCAAAATGTTACTACGTTTTGGGCTCAACATTTTGTTACATTATTGACCAGTTATTATATTTCAGGGTGTTGTTACATTTTGGGTAGTTGTTGCATTTCTGGCTCTAACATGCTTTCAATAGCCAGGCCCTATCTGGCCTATTAGCAAGACCACTGCCTGTGAAACTGAATGCCCCGTACCTCGATGGAGGAAAGGGCCTTATAAACCGTATCCCGTATCTTTAACATTTATATTAAAGCTGAGCACTCACATTAAGCGCGCAGGTCTATCTTCAAGCTCCAATATTTCCACATGACTTACTGGATCATCTATGCAGCCATGTATCAAACAATAATACAGGCTTTTAAAGATTGCACCAGCTTACATTTATACCGTTACAGTTTAAAAAGTGACAATGTCACTCTTTGAAAAAGAGTCATCACCGTCAGAGTAAAGTTCCAATGCCTCATAATGTAGCTGCTCGATTTAGACATTTTTAAAGGACTCTGGATATCTGACGATTCTCTTACTCTCCTTCTCATGAAATAGGTGTTGCATTTTAAAGATTCAGCACTTTTTTCTAGAGTTGCTTTTTTAGAATAATCATGCGTGGGTTTTATAGGAGGGAATCGTAGTTTAAATCTTTTTAAAGGAGGTAATGTAGCTGAAGCTGTGGGGGATTGTCTGTCTTTTTGTATTGTATTGTCTTTCCACTAGATGGCAGCACTTGACTTAAATAAATATTAAACCATTGGACCATCAGTCCCATGCAGGATGACCTAAACATTCAGGGTCTGATGAAACACAATTCACACTCCATTTCCATCCTCACCTGGGATTCAATAAGTGTACCATTGATTTTTTGTCTTCCACTGTTCATTGGTTAACGTAACGAAATTTAAACCAAATATACAAATTTACAATCTATTTTTAGTGCCCTCACATGTTGAGAAGAGATCACTGAAGTCATCCCAGTCAGTGTGTTGTCGTGTCCCGTGTCACCACAGCATGTCAGACGTGAACACACTCGCTCTCCTCTCGCTCCGTTTCAGGGCTGAGAGGAGCAGCAGGGTCTCACCGCTGAGGGTTTCTTGGGAGGTCTCTTCAGATTCCTGTCTGACAGCGAGGGTCCTCCACTCAGTGGAGAGCCCCTTCACCTCAGGCCCGCACAGAGCCAGCAGAGAGCCACACTCAATTATTCCAGACAAATTATGGACACTGGGGGGATGCTGCGGCCTCTGCCCGGTCTGAAGAGGGAACATTTAACTCATTGTTGCCCCCTAATCCTCACCTCCACCCTTCCTGTGACCCCCACTGCCAGCCTCCCCCTCGAAACCCCCCCACTAGAAATATGAGGCTTAATTTCACTCCCCCGTGATACAGAAACCCTAAACAGACAAGCATCCATACATTTATTACTTGGTAAATTGTGTTTTGTTTTTTGAGATATTTGTTAGTTCTCAGCTATCCTGAGTTATCTCGAGACAACCAGATAAAAAAAAGTAAAAATAAAATCTATAATAAAATCAATACTTTCAGTTCCGCCAGGGCTTTCATAGGTAAAGGCTCATAACTTTTTGCAAACTTTTAATAGAATACTGCCCCGAATACAATACACCCTGATTCGAGAAAACAAAAAGTTCATCATTGAGAGTGTAATATTTGTGTTTTCTCCAAAGAAAGGAGTGGCTAAAATCACATTAAAAATCTAATTTTGGACTCTTTGCGGTCAAATTTATACCAGCTCGTTCTTTTCTCGCACACATTTTGTCGACGTGATTTCTAAACAGAAGGCCAACAGAATCAGAGGGAGCAGGGAGGCAGAGGTCAGAGGTCACCCTGGCCTGAGATGAGACAGGCGGTAATGAGACGCTGACCCTCATTAGATCTTCGCTCTGATGAGACCACAATGAGAGCTGATGAGGACAGTCAGGTGTAACGAGCAGCAGCACACAAACAGCAGGCGGGAAGGAGAGACAGCTGCAGAAAATGCACCAAAACAACATTTACTCCACAGTGTAGAAATTAAAGTGTATTTAAAGATAAAGAGTGGGAGTTATGGAGGACAAGCCCGGTGTAAGGGATCATTCTGGTATTCTTAAGCTTTGTCGCACTTTTGTTGACAGCATATGTTGCCATCTTTAAGAGAAATTACAGTGGAATTACTGTCCATTAAAAGTTGTTGATGTTCTTGTCCCTGAGAGGCTATTTTAAGTGTCTAACAACATATAGAAAGGATCCCTACAAAGATAGCTCATTTTTACCAGAGGAAGATGATTGTTTAATCCACAAACAGCTGTTGCATCACTCTCTAAGACACCCCACTACATTGATGAAAACAATTATTTTACAAACACAGGAGTTGCTGGTTAACCACAGCTTCGATCTATTACGTTGTTTGTGTGTCATTGTGTGTTACAAAAACACTTGGTTTAAATCACACCTGCCAACACTCACAATTTGAATCGGAGTCTCCCAAACTCTTTCCCCAAATAATATGAATTTCTATTTCACAATGATACCAATCTAAATGATTATTTTCAGATTATATGTGGGATATGAGTCATTAGACCTGGCAAAACAAGTGGAGGCAGTGGTAAGCATGTGAATTCCACCCTACCCTGCATGCTTGACTCCAAACTGTGGCTGCTCTACCACTCTGATTCGCCCGCTTAGCTTGTTGACAAAAATGTCTGAAACAGGTTCAAAGAGGAAATAATAGGCATTGAAAGTTCACTCCACTAGGTGCGAGACACGTCTTTATTTTTCCACTAGTCACGTTGGTAAATCAATCAGTCCATCTTTCTTTTGTATAGTGATGACTCATAACAAATGTCATATTGAGACACTTTAGAAAAGGCAGGTAAAAGACGTGAGTCATCGTTATGTTAGGTATATTGGTCTGAAATAAAAAAGTCAAACCATAGCTATAATCTGAGCTAAAGACCAGCATCTCCCTTTTTCTGCTTGTTAAGATCAGTCTTCCCGCTGAAGCAATGCACTGGAGGACCTTTTATTTATTCTTGTGATGCAGAAAATGTTGATGTTTATAATACAATGGTATGTACTGTAAGATGCCATTTAATGTCATTTAATTTAATAATTCAATAAGACTGACCTTCTCATCATTTAAGTTCTTTCTCTACCGCCAAAAAATATCAACCACATATCCTGCTTTGATTTGGTGTCATCGACAGCACTGTGCTCCTGTTCTCTGTGACAGTGTTGAACATTCAGACGAGAAGGAGAGAAAAATCACTGAAGCAACCCTGAGTGAAGCCACTGTGTAAGTTATTATGTACATCTGGAGAAAAAAAAATACTTTATTTTCTCCTGTGTAAAATTGAAATTATTTTTAATAATGAAAAGCAAAAAAAATCAGAAATTTCTGAAAAAGTAAAAAAGATTCAGATAAAGATTAAAATTAATTTCATCTGGCCATTTTTACTTTTTTATAAAAAGGGTGCTGGCTTAAACACACTAGGTTGCTGTTGATGGTTAACATGACTTAAAAAACAATATCCAGAATTCAAAGTTTGATGTTGGTTTGTCCAATATGACCCTCCATGATGCACAGAGCTGAAACATTGAGGTTCGATGTCAGGGTTTGAAGGATGGGATAGTTAATACAGCAAACCATGTTCCATGTCATTTACATGCACCTTCCCTTTACCTGTAATTTTAATTATCCCCAACCCATTTTACCTGTCTTCAATCATGACCAAACCCTGAGCTGAACCACATTGACCTTTCAAAGCACAGAAAAGTAGAAGACTTTCAGAATAGAAAACATTTTATTATAAAGTTGAGGTCTGCTGAATTATACAAGGCTGGCAATGACCTGGTTGTTGTTTTGACAGACACAGGTTTTACAGGAGCATGACATGAGTCATGGGAAAATAAGGGGAGGCAAAGTGGACATGTTTCAGGAGGTACATGAGACTGTTTTAGGGGGCAGATAAGAAGGAGATGCAGATTAAAGATTTCAGAAAGAGCAGAGGTGTCCTTGATGAGAGAGCGTCTGGTGGTCAATGATGTCTGCTCATGCAAGGACAGGAAGATTTCAAATCTCTGTGAAGCATGTACTTATCTTAAATGCAAATCTGGAGAAAAAAAGAAACATATTTGAGGTCAGAAGCAAATTTGGCCAAATAGATAAACAGAGATACCTGGAAGTTTATCACCACAGAAGAGAACAGAGCTTCAATGTTGACATTGTAACATTGATATAAACAAATGTGAATTCCGTACTAAGGGTTGAATATGACTGCAGTAGGACATCACATTTAAGGATGAGATGACAAAACAAGTGGTGGTGTTGTTGGAGGAAAGAGAAGTGGCTCCAGCCTCAAGCCATGAGGGACTCCAACATCAATTGCTCTTTTTAAGTGTCTTCAAGAATCACGGACCTGAGTGGTGATCATATTTGACCAAAGACTGTTAAGTAGTGAACGCTGCTCTAACGGTGTGATTTACAGCAGCTACTCTTGTGACCCTGCTTCCTGCCTCCGACAGCTCACTCACTGTGAGTGACAGCGCTGCATGCTTGGCTGATACAGTTTTAAGGTGCACTTGATGGATGAGCCGACATGCAAAAGATCTGTTTGCCTTGTTGCTTTCAAAGGCCGAGCGTGACCCGCCGGCACGGATCAAGATGTGAGCCTGAGCGTGGCCACACCGGAACACAAACAGGTTGTGACCCCTGACGACAAGAGCCAACATCATGTGGAGAGTGCACATCAATAAACACTTTGAAACTGCTCCATGGCCTCACAAAGCCTTGCTGTGACACAAAGACAACACAATTGGAAAACAGGAATGCATGAGCTGAGAAAAGGAAGGGCAGTGTGGGAGAGAGGGGTGAGGTTCTGGAGGAAGGGGGGGGGATTTAGAAACATTTTATGCAGAAGAAGAGCAGTTCGAAGGATTGTACGGACTGAGACTCTCAGTGTTTTCGCTCTGAAGTGATGCAGAGTTTGAAAGACCTGTGAAGTGACAGCTTTTTCTCTCCCTCTGTCCCCGCATGGTGCAAGGAACGGCCGGGGCCCCGAGACACTTATATCACTGGGCCGTGACAGCTACGCACATACACGCACACACAAACACACACAGAGCGCTGGCTCCAGTCTTTTGTTGCCAGGTCCTGGTCCACTGATCTTCCTGGATGCTGAAGGACAATGAGGGGCAGCCAGTCAAACAGGCAGGCAGTCAGCTACTGTCTGATTCCCAATAACATAGCAGGCAGTCGCACGGGCAGAACTAATCTGGGAATGTCTCTGCAGCTTCTCCAAAAAACTCATCTTTGAAGAGAAGTAAAACAAAGACAAACACGGTGCCAGCACTACAATCCTGCTCACATCCAGACGTTAGAATCAGGACTGGATGTAACCATTAATCCCTCATAAATAACCTGAGGTCAATACATTAAGAATACAAAGCAAAGCTGTGCAAAGCAAAACTCAAAGTGGGACATGAAAACAAATTTGAATTGTTTCTTTTCAGATCTGCAGCCAGTATTTTCATTCAGTTAGTAAATGTAGAAGTGATCAATCATGCACTCAACATTGACTTAAATTAAGAGGAAAAAGTACAATCTAAGCGGTTCTTTACGGCAGACGTGGGTCCAACATCTGAAATTGTTTCCATGATTTTGTTATACAGCTAAATGTTAAGGTTTTTATGTAAAATCTCAGACTTCACTCAGTAGCTGTCAGTTAATTCATAAATGTAGGATGTATTATCATAACCTGTTGCTCACCATGGACCAATAGATCATTAGCTAGTTAGTTACTGGCCTAAAAAATCATACCCAGACATGTCACAAAAAAAGCTAATGCTATTCTTGAACTGTCTTTTGAGGGCTAACTTTAGTTTCAGAATGTGTTGATAAAATATAGTATTCGAAATACTGGATAGGATAGCTGCGCAAACATAAAGGACCAATATGGATATAATGTTCTTGATTCAATATGTCAGTGGACTTTGATCGCGGGGACTCTCGCTGATGCAGCAGGATTATTTCTTTTGGAGTATTATGTCCAGAAAAGTACAGTCAACTTTAAATGGTGTGTCAATATACAGTTATTATTTATTCCTTTCATTTTGGTTGGTCTGGCAGATGGATAGATTGTGGCTGATGTGTTGGTGGACCTTGATATAGTTAACTTAGTTATTGTCATAATTGGCATAAATTCCAGACAATGCTTGAGATGATCGTTCGTATAAAAAATACAACTTGTGCATGGATGTCTTTATTAAATAATAAATAAAATGGTTACTTGCTTCACTGTGGCTGGTTCTTTCAAGGGAAAAAATTAATGTGTATGTTACGGATTACATCATTGGCTTAAATGTTAAACTTCTGCATATTGAGGTAGGGATGAACTAGCCCCGCACCCCAAATACAAAGGCTTTAGACATCCAAGCAGGAGGCTCTGGTTTGAGTCCAGGCCATGGCTTGTATTCCCGCATGCCGTTCGCCACTCTTTCTCGCTGGTTTTCTACTCTATCCACTGTCCTGTCCAAGAAAAACAAAAAGCCTACCAAAAATCCTGCACACTCAGGATAACTTGAAGTAAACAGCAGCCCTGACAAGCTGTTGTGAGACCCTTAAGTAATGGGTCTGCCCCTCTCCATCAGTCTGAGGCTCCTCTTTGGGATGTCCCTCTTCATTTGATGTGCCAGCAATTAGCAAGGGGACTTTTGTCCCTTTGGGCAGACGGGCGGTCCACTCCACTGATCCCCGTCCATACGGGGCTGAAAAGAGTAAACTGAAGATAGCACGGCACGGGGATCAAACAGACCTGCCCCGCACCGTTACGGCCCCTCAGCCCTCTCTCCTTTATTGGAGAAGAAGTAAGAGGGGGAGAAGAAGGGAGAGAGGGAGGAGAGAAGAAGTGAGGTGTTAGTTTTCCCATGAGAATGCTCACTGGGAGGTCAAGGCTACTTCAGGGGACAAATAAAACGTGTTTTTACACATTTCTTGATGCTATATTATTTTTAAATTCTTTAACACAGATTAAGCTGTGAATGTTGTTGTAAGAGGCAGAAGAGGTCAACTATCATTTAAAACAGAGGGCACATTTTATATTTATTTAATGACTAAACTGCAGTTATGATTGTGCTGTCATGTGAGGCTCTGATCCACCGGCAGCTATGACGTCACATTCAGAGTATTTACACCTGTAAAAATATGCTTGATAAAACATATCATATTAATGATGATGAAAATATTCAAGAGAAATGACAGTGTTTAACAAATGGATGTGAACCTTTATTTCAATGAACGCTAAAGTTAATTTTTCTATGCAGTAACTCTGTTAGTAACTCAGTAACTTTCTGACGCTTAGTGTAACTAGTAACTCAACTAATGCCCAGTTCACACTACAGGATAATTAGGTCGATTTTGGCACCAATTCTCCCCCTTCCGATAAACTTAAAATAATCTCATAAAATAATCCTGCCGTGTGTGGTGTGTTAAGACTGCTCTCGTCTGCTCGGAAGGATGTCAGGACCGCTCTGATATTAAATCAGGGATATTCAACACGTTGGATAGTTTTTGCTTGATTTCTCATCGTGTGTGGTGTCCCCCGAAGGGAAAACAAGCACAAGCCTGTTGACTGTGACGCGTAGCCAATCAGAAAGCGAGGTGACGTAGTGGCATGGAAACGCCGGGAGCACGCGGTTTTATGCTCCTGTTGTCTCCTATCCTTTGACCAAGGCCCCTTCTTTTTAAAACGTGTTTTTCCAGATAAAAACACAGCACAAACAATCACCATTGCATCCTCTTCGTCCTCCATGTTTGTTGAATCAGGAATCATGTTTAATCTCGAGAGGTTTCGTGAGATTTCCCATCTGATCGGGGGATGTTCGCGAGTGAAATCGGTTTGTGTGGTGTGTTGATATCGCCGTGTGGCCGCACACCACACACTGTCCGACCAAAACTGTAAAACCTCAGATTATTTATCGCTGTGTGTGTGGTCTTCAAGGTTTTCTCGAGGTATTCTCCCATTTATCTCTTTTTGTTGGAACAATGCTCGTTTGCATTGAACTTTGTCTTGAAAACAACTGGAATTTACTCGCTATCATGCGGAAAGAGAGTCGAATAAAATGAATGGATGCATGCCCTCTTACGGCTTCTGCAATACTGTGTTTTATTGTTTATATAAGTTTATTCACATCATAACACATATCTACAGAACTATATTCTGAATCTAATAATCAAATTTGTTATCTAAAATAATCAAGTGTTGAATTCTCCAGCAGTGTAACTTATTGCACCTATAAAAAAGCTTTAATTGCTGGCATTGTATGGTAACTTGTATATGTTAGCTATCACCAACCTGGTAACACACTTAGCTTCATCGACCGTGTAAAACATGCACATATTTCTCAATGAAGTCATCCATTTGTTTCATGGGTTACGTTGTTTGAAACCAAACAGTGATCGTCACTGTTTCAAAGCAACTTTCGGTCAACCTATGGCAAAGAGATGGAGCTAAGCCTTAAGCCATGTCCCTTATTGTGCACACCTGTGTGTGTGTGTGTTTGTGTGTAAAAATGGACATTTAATATGGGTGTTTGACTTCCAGACATTCTGAAGGCAGTCTGAAGTGGACACTCAGGGTATTGCACTGTTTTACACCTCCTTAATGGATTCATTTTTCAACATTGCAGGTTGTTAGCTTGGCTTTGCATCTCATGCTTTATATCGTGTGACGTACACAGACAATAAAACTGAATTCCTTTCTAAGTGAACAAAGACTCAAACTAAATGGATCAATATAAAATGGTGTGACAAATAAGAACAATTAAGACTCAGTGTGTGCAGCAACCCAAACTGACTAAAACAAACATTGCCAGATATAGCTCATGGGACAGGACATTTCAAGACAAAATGGATGGAAAGGTTTTTTTTTTTTACTTTTTTACTCAACTAACCAACCCTTGATTGGCAAATAAACATTTTTTTCTGGTTGCAAAGCACTCTCTTTCCCCCTGGATTTATTGATAACTTCATTAGCCAGGTGACTATTATTACATGACCGTTAACTTGAAAAAATTCTGACGCTGTAAAACTCCAACTTGAAAGTGAAAGTTGGGTTGCAGACAATGGCGTTCTCAAACTTAAACATAGAGCAGGTGTTCTTGAGTTTGTTATCTGAAGTACAGTTTTTGCGACTTTTAAACCACTTGTGCAAAAAGTGACGTCATTCTTTGAGAGCACATACAAGAGTCAACATGTTCTTCCATAAACATGTCCAAGAGTAAACAGAGAAACCATTTCACAGTCAAGGATATACATCCCAGTATTAAATTTAACCTGTTTTTTTTGGACTGTATTATCTGCATTATGTTGTGGTATGATCAAATAGAAGAAAGGCCTAATGGTTTGGGTGGCTCTTATATATATATATATATATACACAGCCGGTAAAGATTGCTCACCTGTTGACTTTGTCTTGTCAGTGCAGATCTGATGAAAGAAATAGTGAGGATCGGTGAACCACATTAAAATAGTTTGATCAAAATTAAAACAACAGCGGACCCTCACATTTTGGGCAGCTCATGTATCAGCACATATCCACGCTGTTTGTGTTAACAAAAGAAGGTGAAACTGATTGATTAATGCCTCTCCTCCTTCTCCTAACGTCCTCCTTTTTTTTCTTATTCTGGTTTTGAAAGCAGGTTTTAAGCTCCTGCGCCGGTGTCAATCAGTTGTCGTGTGAAAACGGAGAAGAACAATTCTTCAAACGGCTGGAGGGAAATCACAGCTCAGTGAAAACCACTGCTGTCTCATCAATAAAGAGTTTAGAGCATTGTTGTTTTACAGTTGGCAGGGGGTCGAGGACAGCCCTGAGGGGACGCTGTGTGTGTGTGTGTGTGTGTGTGTGTGTGTGTGTGTGTGTGTGTGTGTGTGTGTGTGAGTGAGTGTGTGTCTCAGGATGTCAGCAGGGGACCTCTCCATCAAACTTTAAGACAGTAATTTGCCACCTCATTACTAACATTCAGCCCACAGGGCCTGGGAGAGAGACCCTAGGTGGTCAAGAGAGAGAGAAAGAAAGAGTGCGATAGAGTCATGATGAGATCTACAAATCTTCATCATGTGTTGATGGAATGTTACACAGAGTGAAGGTGACACTCCACTATATTTGAAAGACAAATGTAGTGGAGACACTTTTGACTCCACAACATTTCTATGACCGTTCTTGTTTCTGGAGACTTTTGCTCCAGAGCTGATGAATTTCCTTCCCTTTTCTAAAATCAAATCCGATCTGTTCAAACGTGTTTGTGTTACCGTACCTATAGGTACGTGAAGCAAACACAGAGCAAACACCACTCAGATCATTTCGTGGAATAGAGAAGATGTCACTGAGGCCTTTTTTTTTTCAAGGTTTTCATATGTTGGGCGGTAACCTGCTGTCAAAGTGAGACAGTGCTGAAAACCATTCTCCCTCTTAAAAGTTCATGTACTATTGGATCGACCTTTGGAATTACTGTTATAAGGTGGAAAGGTAACACATTGTTGCTTTAATGTGATGCACATATACAATTCTTGCTTTCCCAATGTGACTAAATCTAACCTCTAACTGTGTTTTATCAATGTTGTAATGTCATGCTGTTCCTTCTGGAAATGTTTCGCCTGATTGAAAATGGTGTTATTGTTCTACATGACAACAATCTAAGGCACATTGCCAGCGTAATAAAATAATAACATTCAGAGAAGAACTGGGAAATGCTTTAAAAAGTAACAGAAGGTCACTGCAGTCTCCCCAAAAGAGTTCAACAATACTGTAAGTCACACAGGATCCTGACTTTTGCAAAGCCCCTTTGTTAAAACAAATAAGTGTATTACATTCATATGTACAGAGACAGAGAGTTGTCATGATGGAAGGACATACAAACTTTGCTAAAACAACAAAGCCATTTATCGGCTGAAACAGAGTGAGAGGATATTCTCTCTTCCAAGAAACTAAAATTACAAACTAAAACTCAAAAAGTCTGTGACTAGGGGTCAGTTGCGAACTGATCACTTTGATCAGTTCTTTGCTAGCTTTGCTTTGTAATTGCTCGCTTATAGACCCACATTGTAGTGTTTGTTTATGTCTGTTCATTGGAGATTTAAAACCCTTTTGTCTTCTTTCCAACACCTGGTCTGTTTAGCTTTTTTCAGGACACTAAAAACAACCAGGATGGATCAAAAGGCCTTGACTAAAACCGTTGCGCTGTTTTCACACTTGCACAAAACTCCTGAAGATTTGCAGAGATTTTTTTTAAGTGAGCTGAATGTGTATGAATGCACACAATGGAATATGTAACTCAAATAACCCAGTCAGTTCCTGCTAACCTCCTTGAAGTCTAGGTTAGCTAACATGTGATGTAACCATTTTAATCTCTTTTTCCGCTTGCAAGTTTGTACTTGTGTCGTTTAGGATGTGATTATATAAGTAGCATTGACATAACGGCAGAAAAACTGTCCTCAAAGTGTCCGATTCTATCGCCTTTTCTATTTTGGATTTCCACAGTTTCTTGTTGACATATGGTCTTGCCTACTGAGATGCGCTATGAGCGATACGTGTAGAAAAGCAACTCTGTAAGATATCAGGGGCAGGTACACAGAAAATGTATAGATTTTTTAGGAGTTCATGTGTGAAAATAGTAAAAGTGGATATCACAGCAGTTCCATATTTTTCACCAGACATTCCTTCTTTGTGGTTGCCGGAGCAGAGACTGATTGTCTAATATCATCATAATTTCCAGAGTTAGACAGGAAAAACAGCGAATTACTCTTCATTGATTTAAACAGTGACTGAGTCCAGGGTGCATTGTATATTGTGTCAAAGGGAGAGAACTCCCTGTTTCATCTACTCATGTTGTCCCACTGTGTGTGTGTGTGTGTGTGTGTGTGTGTGTGTTTGTGTGTGTGCGTGTGTGTGTGTGTGAGAGAGTGTGTTAAAGGAAGGACAAAGGAGAGAAAACGTTGCATCCAGTTACAGGTGGTGGCATCTCAATAGACCCAAAGAGGAGCGAGCAGCCTTTGAATGCCACATGAAAGGAAGAGAGGGATGGATACGTGGGGATACCTTCGTTTCTGTGACGGCAGCCGTGCATACAAATGTGAAGCTATGTAAGGAATCTCCTCTCTCTCCTCTCTCTCTCTCTCTCTCTCTCTCTCTCTCTCTCTCTCTCTCTCTCTCTCTCTCTCGTCTTTGTGTGTCTCTCTGTCTCAGTCAAGCGAGGAAGGCTCTTCTTCTTCTGTGGTTTGAGGCGCTCACTCTCCCATGCCACTGGGGTGTTAGGAGTCTTGTAGGACAAGACTGATGACACAGAGAGGGGCGCCGCTGTGTGTATGTGTACCTGCATGTGTGTGTGTTTAGAGTGTGAGGGGGTGTACCATGTCCAACCTATTCATCATTTGTCAATGCCATCTGCTGATCAATTAGAGGAGAACAAGAGAGCCACAGAGTCAATGCTGCAATGGGACTGGGCCACACATACACACACAGACACACATACACACACATTCATAGAGAGACATGTTTTAGAGCCATCCATTTCCTCACTTGTGATCTCAAATCAAACAGCTCACTTGTGGTTTCGTCAGTGTGTGTGCTTCCACTGGCTGCGCTGCATCTCAGCTCCTTCCCAGCTCGGACAGTCTGGAGTTCTCTGCCGACAGTCTGGAGTTCTCTGCAGCGGATACGTAAGGCTTCTATTTTTGCTAAATGACAGAGAACAGATTGAGTGGGATGGGAAGTGAGACACCGAAACAACATTAAACCATCTGGTTAATTTTCAGAATAAAACACCCAGTTGTCAGATGGGAAGCATAACCTTTGTAGATTGCTTGTTATTGAGTTTTTAAGGTTTTATTCTACTCTATGCACATACGTAGTACTATTATTATTATTATTATTATTATTATTATTATAGTACTGCTACATGCTGCGATCTGAAAACACAGCCAGTCGATGTTCAGTCCGGCCATCCACCAACAATCCAGAGGAAGCTAACAAAGCTCAGGAGGTCCCAGGAAAAAATGTGCATGCTTACATGCGTGGATACATGTACAGTATAGCTCCAACAGGCAATATAAACTACTGTCCTCTTCCCCGTGATGCGATGAGGACAATTGCTACAGTAGGTGGCAATATTCCCCCTTTCAGCTATAGTTACTATTTAACAAACTATTAACTATTATGTCACAGACCAAAGATTGACAAACAAGTAAGCGAGAGTAAATCTATTTTCTCTAAAGAGCGCTGTAGATGGTGTCTCTCTGTGAAATCCTGGAACTGATCACACCGAAGAGGTCATCAAACTGGGTACTGGTCACACACAATTCACGGAGGTGGGAGTTTAATTCAGCTTCATATCTCAAATTCATTCATGATTTTGGGATTTCAATACAGAACTTTTTGATGGAACTGATATTTGAATAATAATGTAGATGTTTCTTTGCCAGTGAACCACAAGACTATGGTTTGTGTGTTTGTCCAAGTATAGCTTAAGCATCAAAGCCCCTTCAAACCCCAAACACACACACACACACACACACACACACACACACACACACACATCCATCTGCTGCAGCGTCACACCCGCCTGCGGTTTGGCATCAGTCCCGGCCTCAACATTTCTTACAGAAGGATCAGCGGCAGGTGGAGAGCTTTGAACTGTTTGCAGGTGGAACATCTTTGAACCCTCACACAGTGTCATATCTGACTACACAACCCCCACCTCATCAACATGTAACACATGTATCTGGAGCTATTCTACTTTCTCAATGCTCCATAGAGCAAGTCGTTTTTGTTCTACACCCAGCAGGTGTCGATTAACTGTGATACAGAAACCATGTTGGAGAATTTGACGTGTACTTTGATGTCACACTTTGACCCATGTCCTATCTGTTAATATGGAAGAGGCGGAGCTTATGTCCTACTGCAGCCAGACAACAGAGAGAGTGCTTTTTTTTTAACTTCAGGTCACGATAGGTCTTGAGCTGTCCATTTTTATACAGTTAGAATAACATTAAACTGTTTTTTTTTTTTTTTTTAACAACAGCGGTGACATTCCTTTCTTCAAAGCCACCTGACTCCAGTAACAAACACTGTAACACAGGAGTTGCTGGATCTACTTCATGTTTCTGCATATTTCCCACAGTGACATAACTTCTCCCCCTGGGACTGTTACAGTTAATCTGATCTGTGTGAAATCTACTGTTTGTCAGCGCACAGAAAGAAATACTGCTGTACGTAATCAGTTCAATCAGTTTGTCTGTTCAAAAACATGTCACTATTGTGTTTATTTAAACTAAGAAAGACATCAGCCCATATAAGTCTCATGTCTCTCTCTTAAATATATATCAAATAACAAAATAAAAATTTAATTCAAGTGTAACGTTGTTGCCACAGGCCAGATCAGAACCAACCAAGACGTGACTAAACAGTACTGAAGACGATGAGATGAAGAGACAATGATTTTTTTTAAAGGACGAAACATCTTTATAAAGTGTTTTTTTCCCCCTCCAAGAGCAAAGGTCTCATTTGTAAACATTTGGTTTGCTCAAAATGTGGCCTGCAATTGCTGTACTCCACTTCCCGCCTAGGATGTGATCTAAAAATAAACAAATAAATGCTTGATGGTAAAATGAGCACTAGTAAGAACATTTTGACCCATACATAAACATTTTGGAGACAGGAGAAATAACTCACGCAGATGGTGAGGAGGTGAATTGAAGCAAGATCATATATCGATGACCATAACACATTTAATTTCACTCAAAAAATAAATTGCTGCTGACTGATCGATGTCATCATAATCATTCACACTGTCAGTCGGGATCTATCAGTGAATTTCAATATAAAAGGCAAAAAAAACAGTCTGTCTTATATTTCATCAGTTATCAGTTTCATCAACTTATTCGTCAGAGATGGAAATCTAAAATACCGGTAACTTAAAAAAGCATGAAACTTGAACATATCAAGTGTAATTCTTAGCTCTAATAAAGATGAGAAACCACAGTGGCTGCTTCAGACACTCATTTATTTTGTGCGCTCCCTAACCTCTACCTCATTCACAAGCGCCCTCGTTTCTGTCTCTTCTGATTAATGAATGGATTCACAGCTGGCATGTAAATGTGTGTTAACTGTCACTAAACCTGATAAATACTTGGCACACAGCATTTTTGGGTTAGGTTCACTTTAATTATTGATTCTACACACTGTTTTAGAAATGAGACCTCATGTCAGTTTGAGTTGGAGAGTGTCGAAGAAATGATCAAGACATGACACAATAAGACTCCTTAGACTCAGATGGCTCACGTTGATAAAAGTTTATACATCACACGAATACTCAAGGAGACATGATTCAACATCTGGTTCAGTGTCATGCTCAAACATAACTGTTGGACACTTTCAAAGACTTTGCATATATTCCAGGAGATAATATCATAATATAGATATATCAAGGTAGCGTCACATTGACCCACCTACACTAATCTTCTGACGTTTCGGAGCTTGAAGTGAACAACAAGTATTCCCAAACATCTGTAAAAACTGCAGCGACTCTTCAAGCTGTCCTTGGTTTCCAGACAAAGCTGAACTGTATCAGGTCTGACTGACATCAGCAACAATGAATTAACATAATGATTTTTACACTTTTTATTAAGTAATTACAGAAATTCCACAAAAGAGAGGAACCTTCTTTTCTGGATTTTGCCTGCAACCAGAGACTTGACTTAATTGTAGGGGCGGCTGTGGCTCAGTTGGTAAAGTTGGTTCTCTAACCAAAAGTTTGGTGGTTTGATGTCCGATGTTGGTCAAGACAAGTAACCCCTAAAACTTCCACTGCTTTATCAGTGGCGTAAGGATGTGTGTCAATGGGATTAGTTGCCTCTGATAGTCACTTTACAAACAAACCTCTGCCATCAGTGTGTGAATGGGTAGGTGTGACATGCAGTGTCAAATTGCCCCTATTAGTCAGAAGACTAGTTCAAGATCGTCCTTTTACCTTTTACCAGAGACATTTGGGATGCAGCCCAAGTAAAAAGATGAAGTGGTAAGATATTTAAGTAGCGTTATGTTAGACCACTTAAACCTTATATAAGTGCTATTTAGAGTATATCTTAGAAATATGGGCATTCATGGCGAGTTCACAAACTCATTTCTGGTGATGCATTGGCTGTGGTCGTATCCTACAGAGTCTGCCACCAGGAGGATGGTTCAGAGCAGTCAGGGTGGTTTGAAGGGTTTCAACTAGTGAAGCAGTAGGGAGGGCTTGAAACCATTTTACCATCAAACACCTCTTAACATGTGCTGCTTACATTTGACACATGCTTTGTCCCTCTGTGTTTGAACACCAGGATAGATATAGGACATACAGGACAGATATTTGATTGAAGAGTTTAGTTTTTTATTGGATGAGGCCATACTGACTTCTGTCATCTCCTGACTTAATTTCGTAAGTACAGAAAGCCATGTGTTGTCTTGAAAATGTATTACTCGAGGTAATCGTGCTCCGGCCCGGTTAGTCCCGGAGCACTGTGAGTGCAGGCCAGCAGGGGAATGAGGACGGGGGGGACAATTGTGCTAAAGCACTGCATGTGACAACTAGGCCTAGTGTGAGGGCACCATTAATTTCCCAAAAGATCAACAATAACAGTAAATAACCCCATGAATTTTAACAATAAGTAATACCATACTGAGCATGTTCACAAAACAATTATATGTCTTAAATTAAAATATATTGTCACACCAAAAATCCAAATTTACAGACTCTAGTCTCATGCCTGCCCTCCTCATTAGGAAAAATTAGCTTTAGCCCTTTGAAAAGTCTTTACTCTTTATTAAAGCAGCTTCTCGATTTCAGTCAAAATGCTCCCAAATATTAATTCTGTAGTTTTTCTTTGTTCTCACTCCTCGTGTGTTTGAGAGCCATCAACTTTACATTTTTAAAATGTTTCAAAGCACAATCCATGATGATTTATATTGCTGATGATTTAATAGACTGGCACAGGAATGAGTCCTAAAACCCAGAAGCGAGTTAGCATTTAAGCTCTGAAAAAGCTTACTAAGAATTTAGACACCACTACATTCACAACAGTAAATACCAGCTGTGATTCAACAGTTAACGACAAAGAATCCTGTGGGAATCCTCAGAATCGTAATAGCAATTATTAATATTGCTATTGTTCTAAATATATTTCAATTATAATAATTTGAATCCTAAATGTTGTGTATTTGTCATATGTGTATAGTGTGCGTGTATAGTGTGTGGGTGTGTGTGTGTGTGTGTTTGTGTGGGCTCTCTGTCACTATCTGTGGAGCGAACAGTTTGTGATTATTTGATGCTCTCGAGAGATGTTGACATATTTAGTGTTTGGTTCTTCAGATGTGAGCTGGAGCACTGTGAACCTCACGCTGCAGCTATTCATTTCTCTGCTTACATACTGCGTGTGTATCTGTGTGTGTGTGTGTGTGTGTGTGTGTGTGTGTGTTTCGATGGGTGTGGTGGTTTGTTTGAAGTCCTCACTTGTTGCGTCTGTGTGTGGTGAGACAGAATGACAGACAGACAGACACACAGGGACGGATGGATAGACGGCGACAGGCCAAACAACAGGTGTGTCTTTTGAACGTAGCCCGCTGCCATGCGAACGCCCTCTTTACCTTCAACCCTGCTGATTCTTGTTTTCATCAGCAGAAGAAAAGAGTTCTCCTCCTCCGTGAGGCCGACTGTCTTTCATCTGTGGGAGAGACAGACAGCCCTGCTCTTCTCGCCTTTATGTCTCTGCACTGTTTCTCTTCATTCATGCCCTGGTTTCTTTAGTTATGAATGGGTCTGAACTGTGTATCACTTTGCCCTGTTACTCAAAATCAGTTATCAGCCTTCCCTCTCAGCTATCATACAGTGTGATGGAGTTGGAACCTTCCGAAAGACATACATGATGTATTGTAAAATATATTATATATTATATCAAATAGATATAATATAAATAAAATATATGAAATAAAGTGTTTACAACGCTTTATTTAAAGTCACCAGACTTCAGTACGAGAAATGAGGTAATTTTACCTCGCAAAACAGGAGTTGTTTGTCTACCACTGTCTCAAGAGAAGAAGGAGATCTACCCACACACTTGCTTGAATGCCACAAAAAGTCTTTATTTAATATCAACGTTTTGAAATTAATTCTTGAAAAATGAGGGCAATGCCAATAAATGTATATTTCTACACTAATAGGCTGACAGGCAATACTATGGCAGGTGCGGTAAAATGTTCACAATGTCCCTGGTCTCTCTACTGAAATGTATAAGGCGTCACACCGGTGGTTGCAGCGATCAATCGCCGCCTCGTATTTCGGAGGGATTCATTATTGGTTCATCAGTAAAAACGTTTTTGTCCGGCAGGTGGATTTCTTTATAAACCATGCAAACCATACATCAGAGTTAAGCTTAGAACTGTTCGTTTTTAACTGACCTAGTCCTAGTTTAGTTTAAACTTGGTCTTCATCACTCAGCAAAACTAGTAGTTACTGGATGTAACTCTAGATCCATGAGTAATTGCCATTGAAAGGCAAACGATAGGAGGAGCTACTGTTAGCAGTCATTCACAAATGAAAGTCTGCTGTGGTAACTGTTACTACCTACAAACTCTAAACAGCATTATATTATAGCGTTATATAAATGTCTGTACAAGTAAGCCATGTATCTTAGTCAATTTCCACTGAGGATGCAAGGCCATCATTTTCATTTTGACTTAGTGTTCATCTAATAAGGTGAATCACACCTTGACCTCAAGAATCAAAATTAAAATGAAATGTTCAAACATTTTCTGTTGAAATGCATAACCTCATTTCTAAAACGCGTCTAACATATCCTACAATTAAAAAAATGCTTTTACTTGTTTATCGATGCTGACTCATTAAACCACACAGAACCTGAGATATGAGTGATTAAAACCAAGTCTACTTTTGATTTAAAACTTACTGGAGTTTATTCACTACAGTTTACAGACTGGGAAAAGTGGGCTGGAGCTGGGGGTTTACTGTGCCACCTCTGTAGGCCACACACACTTTACAGGTGAGTCAGAGTGTTTCCACTGGAGCTGCTCACGCTGCTGTCTGAGCCTGCTGTGTGCTCTTGAATGTCTCCCTGTTTTACTGCTCTTTTCTGGGTGGGATTCCTGCAGACTGACAGACACCGAGGTTACAGTAGGGCAACGAAAACCACTGTGGGAAATATCTTAGTGGTGTCAAGCATTGTTCGATATGATATCTTTAAATCTCTTATACTGACATATAGGAGATGTTTAATGCAAACATATTTCTTGTTTTAAAAGATGGCCACTTGCTTTTAAAAGGAATAATGCATCAGGCTGGACAATAGGGAAGATACCTGCACGCCAAGACGCTTTGCTCTGTGGTGGTCAGTGGTGCTTGCTGGTCAGTGCTGATGTCAAGTATGTAATTATTTCGACAAACTAATAATAAAAACAACACTCGCTGGGTTCTTCCCAGGTCCCGTGTCCTGGGAATAACCCTATCATTAAAATCCAACCCCTGTACTGTACAGCGTGTACACGAGACATGAGCTATTCGGACCTATATAATTTTTTTAACCAGGCTGTAAACGTTATTTTTTGTGAAAGCTGGCTTTTTGGAATGAGATGTGTATGTGTGACTTCCTAGCTTCAGCAGCCAGTCTCAGAGCTTTGGATGACAGAACTAGCAGAAAGGAATATTTCTCTTTGGGCTCAGCCTGAGAGCTCTTTGTAAAGACAAATAATCAGACATGTTGCTAATGTTACTGTGTCAGATATGACATTGGTTGCAAAAAGTTTAAGTTCTTTCTTTCAAACAGCAAAATTGTCAAAAGTTGCCATTTCCCCTTGTGTTTCTCACACAATCAGATTCCTGTTTTATGAATCAGTGCCTGTTTACTCTCTCACGTTGACTGCAGACGAAGAAGCGCCCTGTTTTTTTTTTGTTTTTGTTTTTTTGGGGGGGGGTTTATCAGCCCTCTTAAATCTTTTGTTGTCAAAAAACTTCTAAACATTCATTCACCAACACAGAGGAAGGTGGTGTTGCAGACATCAGAAACACGTTCCAATAGAGCAAAAGCTACCACATCACAGGCAGGCGGACACACAAAGCCAGGATAACACAGAGGGATTAGCAGTGAACACGGCGGGTGAATACCTTGATGCGGGCTCTTCATCCTCGTAGATCAAATGGAGATCTATAGATTCATGTTAAATCCCTGAGATGTAATCAAAGCTTTATACACACACTTCACACTAAATCTTCCTTTAACAGTAAATAAACAGGCTGGCTTTTTTTCAAGGGAAATCACTCACTAATTGTTCCTCTGAAGCAGAAACTATTTGTTGATTTAGGTATCACTTCAGCAGGTGGAAACAATTAATCAGCTTTATTGGCCAGTTATGTTTAACACACAAGGAATTTAACTTCAGTAGACTGTGCACTCTTTGTACAACTATAACACTATAAACTATGACATTAAATATGAACAAAAGTCAAAAATAAACAACTAATTAAAGACTAATATATACAAGACTAAATAAGATGCAGCGGTGAGAAGTGCAAAAGTATGATGAAGTAAACATGAAGTCGTTATCTTTACAGTATTTACATTATAGAGTGTGTGTCGATGATTATTTAAATTAAACAGTATACGTATATATGTAAATTCACAGAGACAGTTTCGTTCCAGGGTGACCCTCTTTGACTGTTTAGTGTTCATCAGAGTGACAGTCAGGGGGAAGAAACTGTTTTTATGACGGCTTGTTTTGGTGTACAGTGATCTGTAACGCCTGCCAGAGAGGAGGAGCATGAACAGTTTGTGTCCAGGGTGTGAGGGTTCTGCAGTGATGCTACCTGCCCGTTTAATGACCCTTGACCAGTATAAGTCGTGGAAGGGGGAGGTCGACACAGATGATCTTTTCGGCACTCCTGATTGTCCATTGCAGTCTGTGTCTGTCCAGTTTGGTTGCAGATCCAAACCAGATAATGGCGGAGGTGCACAGAACAAACTGAATGATGGAGATGTAGAACATGATCAGCAGCTCCTGGGGCAGGTTGAACTTCCTGAGCTGGCGCAGGAAGTACATCCTCTGCTGTGCCTTCTTACTGATTGTGTCTATGTGGGAGGTCCACTTTACGTCCCATGAGATTATGTGTCCCAGGAACCTGAAAAACTACATACTGTGCCAAAGAGAGACAGCCAACATGGTTACATAGTTTAACTTGATGATAGATAGATAGATAGATAGATAGATAGATAGATAGATAGATAGATAGATAGATAGATAGATAGATAGATAGATAGATAGATAGATAGATAGATAGATAGATAGATAGATAGATAGATAGATAGATAGATAGATAGATAGATAGATAGATAGATAGATAGATAGATAGATAGACCTCCTTCCACCACCTCCTTCAGTGTCTTCCACCACCTCCTTTAGTGAAGCAAGTGATCATGAATAGCAGCTGGCAGCATGAGCTAGGGACACTACTGACACACAGGAGATGGATGTGAAAAAACCCTGCAGAAAATCAAACCTGCTCTGAAAAAAAAAAAAAAAGTGTGCAAACATCATTGACATAACCCCCCGTCCCCAAACAGTTTCTTCAAAATGAACAGGCTAGTGGAGTTGTCAGTCAAACAAACTCGTCCGCTCCCATACTCCCGAGAAGAGGTCTAATTAAGGTCTAATCACTAACACCTGTGTGGGAGCACAAAGACTCGAAATTGTTTCTACAAAATTACATGTTGAAAAAAGTATCTGTTCACAGGTGAAAAGACTGAAAGTTTGGTTTGATTATTGATTACTAGAAGTATTGAAATTGAATCTCTTTGCTGTTTGGCCCTGTAGGAGAAGAAGAAGACAATTTTGCTGAGGCAAAAAAAGAGAAGAAAGGGACTGGAGGGGGACGCTGAGCAATCAAGCACATACACAAACACACACACGCACGCGTGTTGCACTTTGGGACTCATGTCAGCCTGGCTTGGCACTTTGAATAGCCTGAGGTCTTAAATAGTCTCTTTCCTAATCACACACACACACAAACAAGCGCGCACACAACATGAAGTTGAGGATGTGTGTCTGGTCAGTCTAATCACTGGAGGAAGTAGTCAGGAAGACCTGGTGCACATAAGCAATGATTGGCCTGACACACATGTTGCACACACACACACACACACACACACACACACACACACACACACACACACACACAGAATGAAGCACTAGTTGCGTAGCGGTGCCTTTGACCTGGTTCTCTGTATTTAGAGCCTTTGATTTCCTGACTCCACTTATTGTTCTGGTCCCAACCATGTCAACCATTCAAGTCCCACCCAAGCCTGCTTCACTCTCTCCCTTTTGCAACTGTGGATACCTGCACAGAGCAAGCGAGCTGGGATGAGAGAAAGAGAGAGAGAGATGGAGAGAGTATAGATGACATGCCGGACTGGGGTGGGGGTGTTGGATTGTGCTGCAATGACACATAAAACCAGTGTTTCTCAGTTTTCAGATGTGTCATTGAAGGTCCGCTTTGATATTTTAAGTAGGTATCACAACAAAAGGGCCAACAAATGGCAAGAACGGTGCTGGAGGACTATTGCTGCAGCTAATGGAGGAGCTAGTGTGTGGTGCATGGGCAAGGGAGGAGAGCTGCCTCCTTAGGGACAGGTAGGGTTACCTGGGGAGGGATACTCACATACTACCCTTCCTCCCATTCTTGCCAGGAAACAGGACAAATCACTGCACAGTTGAAGCTTCCCTTCTTTGCATCTTCCTACAGGTTTTAGACCCTAAAGGTTGTTTAGTTGTTTATAAATAGATGTTAAAGCAACAAAATCTAGTTTTCCAACAAAAAAAATTGAAGTTCCAATGTGGCTCTAAAGATCATTAACTTTCAAAAGGTGAATCTTCCACATCCATAGAGCAGTGCAATTGCCTGCTTTTCCACATTGGCAAGAGCTGCGCAAAACCAAAGGCTACAAGTTTGAGGCCAAGCTAGCTATACACTTTGGGCCTGATTGACTAAAGGTTTGCATGTCTTAAAACATGCAAACTTGATACTTGCAAAAAAAAAAAAAAGTGCTATCTGACGTACTAACAGCATACAATGCAGATTGCATCTTTCATATGACCAAAATAACACATATTGTCCATTTAGTATGTATACCTTGGTGAATAATGCAATATGGGGCATTTCTGCCCCAGCGTGCAAAATACTAGGAGGAGAAAATGCAAAGAAGTTAAGCTAGTACACGCATTGTAAATTTAACAAGCTAGCGAAAACCTGCTGTGATTGTGACAGTGTCTGACTTAGCCTAACTTAAATACTGCTGCCTATACAAAGTTTGCACCTGATATCATTCACACACAGGTTCTTCGTAGGTTACCCACAACATGCCCACAAACCAAACATGCAATGTTTTGGAGTGACAACACAATTTAGTACTCTTTAATTGGGATCTTAGTAAATCAGGCCCTTAATGTGTTATGAGGTGAGTCTCTGAGTGCAGTTTTATTGGTTGTGTTGTGTTTGCTGTGTTGAATTACTTGGTTTGTGTAGTAATGGGTTGTGTTGTGATACTTTGTGGTTGAGTATTCTGCTGTGCTGTGATTGGTTAATTTGTGGCTGTACTGCTGTAATCATATTTTTGGCGTTTTTTTGTTGTTCAGTGATGTTTGGTATAGTGTTAAATTCTGTTGGGTTGTGTTGAATTGGGCAGGTTGTCACAATATTTTGTGTTGTGGTCTTTTATTGTGTTCAATTTGATATTTGGGTGTATTGTATAATTATTATTATTTTTTATTTTTTTGGGGGGGGGTTGAGTTGTATTTAGTTGTGTTGTGGTATGTAATGTTGTTGTACACTGCTGGCCTACAAAAAGCCATTTTTTTCTGAGGATATACAGAATGAGTTATCTATGACTGAAAACTGAACCCTCTTCATGACAGTAGCTCCTCCTCTGAGCCTCCTGTCGCTACCAAGTCTGGAAACAGGAAGAGCTTTGTGTTTATTGGGGAATAATTAGCATTATAGTGTCACACCTCCTCACTGGTATGCAGCTCACCAAGCTAACACACACACCAAACACACACGCAGACACACTGGTCTGCTTCTCATTAGGCAGCCCACCATGCTGCACCATACAGACCTTGTTACCACGAGTGTGGCTTATGTCTGCTGACAAATACCTGTGATAATCTTAGAACAAAAGAAAACACTTATGAAGTCAGTTTCATCAAAGTTTTTTTTTGTTCATTGACAAAAATATACAAAAGTTATCTTATATTCAGCAGGCTGGTAGTGTGGGTATTTTTTTTTTCATTTTCATTTTTTACATCTATTGAAAATTAAGGTAACAGAGATCATATTAGACCACATACCAGCATGTACGAGTCTTTAAGCATGAAACAATTTTCATCAAGCCCGGGGAGCACTTGGCTTCTCAGTTTGTATCCCACTGAGAGAGTGGAGGCCAGTCAACTCTTCACTTTTTACGTTATTGTGATAACAGAAGAGAGAATGGGAGGTCCTGTGTCCCTGACTTTAGCCCACATTTTTTACTATATTTATAATCTCACACACACACACACACACACACACACACACACACACACACACACACACACACACACACACTATCACAACCTGTGGACATACATTATGGAGAGATGCCAGAGTGGGGACGCTACAAAGTGACACGCAGGGAGGCACCAGAGCTGTTTGGGGTTTGGTGCTCAAGGGCACCTTGGCAGTACTCGGGAGGTGACCTGGTACCTCTCCAGCTACCAGAACAAATTCAACATTTTGGTTTACACCAGATCGCAATCCAAGTCCATACAGACTGAGCTGCTGCCGCCCAAAAAGTATGTGTTATAAGTGGGAATGGGATTTGTTGGTAATATACGATCAGATCAATATCTAGGACATTCAGCAGCCATGAAACAAGAGTATTCCAAGTGTTGCAGTTAGTAAGCCACTTTAAATGTTCGCTCATAAAAGGGTTTTATCTTGACAATGTAAAGCATAATTTTATTTTGGGCGTGTTCAACTACGTTTTGCTTTTTATATAGCACAGGACTGGGCACTAAGCGAGGAGCAGGGCACAAAGAGGTTAGCAATGATTTTAGACAAGTGTGTTTTAGTCATAACATGAACCAAACCAATCAGAGAGTCAACTCTCTTTCCTTCTCAGAGTGCCTACAGGCTGGCACATATTTAGCCTGGCAATTTCCAAAGACTCCTTGCGTGCATTTGTCAATTTTTTGCTCTGTCAGACGGCACGCACCCTGCCCAGTTGGGTAGGTTTTTGAAAGAGAGCGCTGCTATAAGCAACCCTACACACATCACAGGAACTACAAGATCTCCTGGGAATAAAGAGAAAAACAACGTGTTTCTTTTTCTTTCTAAAGATGATCTGTTGTTCGTTTGGTGCCTATTTTGATGTAATGTTGATAAAGTGACGGAAAAGGCTTTCAAAAGCCTGTATACTGTTTTATTTTGAATGGACACTGAGTTTTCTTATTGGATTTTCTGACAGGGTTCTATTCTGTCCAGCTTGACAAATGCCTGCAGCGTCCTCCATTGAAAAATAGACTTTCAGATTTTCTGCATCCTCAAGATAGGAATATATCACCTGTGACCTGACTACATACACATTTTCAAGGGGGCATATTATGAAAAATCCACTTTTACAATGTTTTTGAACATATATTTGGTAACCTGAGTGTCTACAGACCCACAACATGTGAAACTTCCAGTCCTTTGTTTGTGCTCTGCATCCGTCTTACAACACAGAGAGAGCTCTGTTTCAAATATGCTCTCCTTGTGACGTCACAGTGGGATACTGTTAAAAAATACCCTCCTCTCCCCTGGAATCTCCACACATGGACTCCACCCCAAGTCTAGAGCAAAACGTTTGCCAGGTCCGCCATTTTTATTCTCGCTAGTGAAGGAGTGATGTCTACCGGGAAAACTCAAGGCTGGCTTGTTGCATTTAAAGAGACGCACACAACAAAATGGAGCATTGTGAGAGTGCTGGTTTCTGCAGGGTCACAGTCCTCCTCTGGTACTTGATTCATGTTGTATGTTGACCAAAGCAGAGCACAATAAGGCCCTTAGATTTATATTCTTTAGATTATTTCCCTGGTTTACGTTAGGACACCATAAAGTCAATCAACTCAGAAGAGCACCACGCACTGCACTGACAGCTGTAAGTTTGTTTCCACCAACACAGTACAATAGCTAGACTGGTGGAATTGCATCTGTGTGTTCTGCGATGTTTCCCCATGTTTATGCAGGGCCTGAACCCCTACATTTAAGTCCTGACTGAGTAATTTCCAAGAAAAACCTGAGGAATAAATCTGAAATTCTAAGGAGATGAATTGTAGGAGCATGTACTGTATGTGCATGTCACAAAAGAATGCTGAAAAAAACTGGCTTGCTGGCAATAAAATGAAGTACTGAATTAAAACTAAATGGGAATTAGAACTGACTACAAACTTGTCAAACAGTGACTGGTATTCTATCTGTGACACACAACAGTTGTCCACGAGCTCAAGAAGGTGGAGGGAAATTGGGGTGGAAAAATGTAATTCGCTTTTTTGTTACTCCACAATTTAAAAGTAAGCAACTCGGTACTCCTCAGCTCTGTTGGAGAGATTGTGGACAGATAAATGCCAATCACCCCCATATCTTTTGGCTGTGTGAGAAATTGCAGATATTCTGGGATAGGGTTATTCAGTCCTTTGAAGACATTCTAGGTTATATCCCAGAGACCCCCAGATTTTGTACCTCGGCCTGATCCCTAATGACCTAATGATCTTAAGAAAGATGTTTACCTCTTTAAAATTTTGATCCTTGCTTGTAAAAAGGCCATCACAAGGAACTGGCTGAAAAGCAACCCTCCAAGTCTGGAACAATGGTTGGCCACAGTGGAAGAGATTTTCTCTATGGAAAAACTGACTTATTATCTACGGACTAGAGCTTGGCTTCATGATCGACGCTGGAAAAAGTGGATGGACTACCGACATAAAAAGTCAGGTAGTGATCTCTGCTGTGCAGAAACATCTTGATAGGAAATACTGAGATGGACCCCCCTCATTCATGTGTTGTTGTGTGTGTGTTTGGCTGTGATTGTTTGTTTTGGAAAAACTAAATAAAGAGTTAAAGAAAAATAAAGTGCTGAGAAATTTCTTTATATGTATCGTACACTTACCTCAACATTTCATCAAAGGAGCTAAATGACATGATTCAAATGGCCTGTATGAAATAGCTTCTGTGCCGGCAGCCTGACTGGTTTCTCAAAAAAGGGGCTAAACTGGCCAACATCTCCTGTGGTTAATACATCTACTATTGGCAAGTTTCACATACAATGCCACTTCAAAAATACTGAACTATTAGTTTAAGTTTCAGAGCCGGACAACAAGATGCTAAAACTCTTTAAAGTTCTTTAAATTGGAGAGATGCTGCAGATTTATTGCAAGATGCATCTTGCAACATTGTCTCAGTGTCTCCTGGAGGATATGCTGCATGCAGGTAGAAAAAAGCTTTGACAAACTGCTGTTAGAGACAGCTGAGAGGCCAAAGAGAGGCATTAACATAGCTGCAGCTTGTCGGCTAAAAGACAAAAGCAAACAGATCGCACACTCAAGTACCTTCAAGACAGACGTCTGTCACCAGTCCAACAAGCTCACTGAGAGATGGCAGCCTCGCTCTAACAGGCACAGAGCCAGGGGTAGTCCTAAAAAAAACAAAAAAACGGGGGCATTGACGCTTATCGGAGGTGCTGCCTAAAATCTGACTTTTTACCAAGTTCTGGATTTGGAAATATTTAAACTTATGGATGTAGGATCGTTAAGTTTTACTTATCTTGCTGGTAGATGCCGGGTAATAGCATTGTTGCTAGAGCAACTCTGTTTGTTTTTAGCCTGAGCTAATCAGATGAAGCCAACCAAAGCAAACACCATCTAGATGCGATAGCTGTCTTCGTTTGACAAAAATAATGTTCGAACTGCAGGGGAGGATATTTATATTTTACAAGATCAAGGGACATCATAGGCTCCACAGTAACCATGGGCTCTGCTGCCACCACTTCTCAGGCCAGAGGAGAACTTGACTCAACTGTCCCATGTCTGTAGACTACTGGACCCAGCGAGGAGCAACACCTAAGGGACATATTAGCTCCACTCCTGGCCAAAAACTGAACTCCACAGTGACCTTTGAAGTCGCCCAAGGGTCCCACTTTTATTCTCCCTCTATATGCTCCCTCTCTGCCACATTATGCAAAGACACAACATTCAGTTTCACTGCTTTACTGATTACACACAGCTGTATCTCCCAATTGAACAAAGGGCTTCTCCAAACTTCACACACCTCATAAATTGTTCTACAATTTACAATTACAAAAACAAAGACGAGAGAACATATTATTCCTATTTTAATGACCCTACAGTGGATACAAATTTCTTTTGGAATTGAAATTTACTTCTTACTTTTAAAGCAGCTCACATTTTGGCCCTGGAATATATTGCTAAACTGTTGTCCCTTTACCAGGCAGAAACCTCCTAACCTCATATTAAAAAAAAATAATGGAGACAGATCATTTGAGCTGGGACACCTTGCTTATAAAATGATCTGCCTGAAGATCTCACATTTTTATCTGAAAGCCTTCTTATAATCATTGTTTTATCCGTGATGTTTTATTTGTTTTACTGTTGACTTTAGCCATTTTTTGTCTTCGTTGTTTTTCTTTTCTCTGTTAATTTGATGATTTATGCGTTGATGTTTTTTTTTATATGCCTTTGAAGAGGATTTTGTTGTTGTGTATTTGACTGTTGGGATTTTTAAATTCTATAAAGCACTTATGGCATTGGTTTATAGTGCTTGATAAATAAACCTTAATATTTTATTATTCAAACTCCAGGGTCAGGGGGACAACATTCAGTTTTAGATGACATTTAATCTCAGGATGCTGCAAGTCACAAACATCAATGGAGGAAATGCAACAGAGTCCAAAACTATAAATACAATTTTTGGCTTAATAGCAATATCATGTATAATTAAATGTATTGACAGTCATTGTTTTATCAAGTGGATCACACTATTCCACTCCTGTTTATATTGTTATATAAATCTTTCAATCTCTCCTTTTTAAACTTTTTATTTGTCTTTCATTGTCTTCTTAAACCTTGCATGTAAGGTGTCCTTGGGTTTTTTGACATGCGCCCTCAAATAAAGTGTACTATTATTATTATTACTCGTTCACTAGTCTAATGTGAATTTTCCTGAATATTTCCATGTGCACTTTCTCTGACTTCATGAAGATATTTTACCAGGTGAAGTTGGGGTGAAAAGTTCTGCTGTTTCCATTCCCTCTAATTTCTGTGAATTGAGTAGAGGTCATGTTTGAAAGTGGCTTTTGTCTTGGTTTACAGTTATTATAAGTGTTTAACAAGGTCAGATCAAAGTGTGAGAGGCGGAAGTTAGTTGTAGCAGTTAGCAGTAGCTAATAGAAAAGACTCACATTTTTAAAAATACCCACTGACTATGATGAAGTGTGTAAAACAGGTGTTGATTGTGTTATAATGGCCAGTTACCTGAATGATCCCTTGAATGTTTCACTTTAATTCTAACAAGTTTTATTTGTGTATTTGTCTTAATATGTTTGTCTAGGTGTGCGCCACTTCTATGTGAAAGTTCTGTATTTTTGTTTCAAGTCAAGGTGTGTTTGTGTGTGCATGTGTGTTTTTTGTGTGTATGTGAGTGTGTCTATCACAGCCATTGATGGCCTCTAGAGTTTCATGCTTCCACAATCATTCGCCTGTTAGAAGGTGCAGCGGCTCTGCAGGCATCTGAAACCTGCAGGTAACAATCAAAGAGCTGCAGGAGTATAGGACAGAGCTATCTGGTTACAGAGGGAGAGCGAGTGAATGAGAGACAAAGAGTGACAGTGCGAGAACCTGAGAGAGAGAGAGAGAGAGAGAGAGAGAGAGAGAGAGAGAGAGAGAGAGAGAGAGTATCAAGAAAGAGAAAGCATGGAAGAAAAAAGAAAGGGAGAAAAAAATAGTGTTTTTTTCTGTTAAATAAGGGGAAAAAGGCTTTTTCCAGTCTTCTTTTAGCTATTTTCTGCTCACTCAAATTTCCTTTATTCTGCACGAGAAACAATTCATGCCCCAATGAATACACTGGAGACACAGACAAGTCTCGCTATTTTTTCTTTCTTACATCATCATAAAAGGAATCCTTTAATTTTGATGTGCCAGGAGCAAGACAGGAAATCCAAGTCAGCGGCTTATTCAATGCTACTGTTTGAATATTTCAAAGAGTTCACATCAATATCACGCACAAAAGGTAGACATTTAGTGGATACAATTTCCACTCCAGTTATTTAGACTGATACCAAAACTAAATTACTATATGGCTTCATTGTAGCTAAAAGCAGGTGTGTGATCCAGTGCCATAAAGCCGTACACACTTCTTTGCTATTCAATAGTGTTGGAAAGAGGTGATCTGTGGACGTAGAAGAGATGTCAGCCTTCCTATTGAGAATTATTGAACTTTCGAAACCACTTTGAAACTTCTATTGCAAAATGGAAAACTTACCTATCTACCTATTGTTGCTCGTCACATACTTCGGCCCCACTGGATCCATATCTGTAATGTGAGCGCAGCCATGAGCAGCTCTACACACTACAAGATCTTGCCAGAATAAAGAGAACAATTTGCAAACAACTTGTTACTTTGGCTTTCCAAAAGTGAATTGTTGATTATGTGGTGCCTGAAATGTTATGGTAATGTTTAGACATTATGTTGATAAAGCAATGGAAAATATGACCGTGTGTCTGTATGTGTTTTATTTGGAGTTTGGCCATATGTGGACATAGCATGCAAGCTAAAATACCTATCAAAACCAAGCCAACATTAGTAGGCTAATTTTTATCAATGATCCCCTCATCAGCTCTGCTGCAAATGGATTTACTTACCTGAAACAAAAAACAATAGTTCATCGGATCCAAACACGAAGATCCACGAGTGGATGGAGGCCGATTATGTTGAACTTAACTTGAAGAAAATTCATGTTTTTGCGAACATATATGCTAATTAGCTAGATATCTTGTTTGCTCACAGTGGTGAGACAGTTGTTATGCAAAAGTTTTCTTTTTATGTCAGGATGGAACGACAAATGGATAATTACATAAACATTCTTTATTTATAAGCTGGTTCAGTCAGAGAGACTGGTGGAGGGCGATACAAAGTTATATCTTCATTGATAACCTGGAAGACGATGGGCTTTTGAGAAAACAATGCTTGCATTATCCAGTCCTTTTCACTATCTACCCTGCTCTTGGCTGTTTTGGGTTTTTTTAATCGTTAAATAGATAAGACTCGGAAGAATATCCATTTTTGAAATTGTCCTATGAAAAGTCCCTATCGTTTGGTTCCCAGCCCTGATTGTTACCCTGACCTTTCTGTTATCATGAGCTTTTTTGTTCCCCTTTCTAGGTTTCTTTGTTACATACAACAAATCGTATAAACAATATAAACTATTAAAAAAAAAAGCAATGTCTGGTATAAGTTTTCATTTCTCCAACAAAAACAAAGTCAAATCTACTACCAGTGAAAAGTTCAATAAATTGTAAGCTGTGAATTTCAGCTAACAATTTGAAACCCCATTAACCAAACCAACAGTGCAGACTAAACAGGGCTGAGCTGGGATAAAAGAGAGGCAGAGAGAGGGAGGCAGAATAAAATAGTTGCCAATTTGTTTGCTGTGTGCTGGAACTGTACTAGACTTCTTTCTGAAGCGGCTGACAAGCAGGTGAGATCAAAGTCATGGGGACAAAAGAGGCTCAGCAGCGATTTGTCAGGAGAAGAGAGGCAGCGGCCGGGTTCAGCCCTCTGATCAGCGCCTCACCAAAGAAAGCTGCCCATGAGAAAAAGTACAGCAGAAAGGGTTCAAAGGTCATTTTGATTTGCTCTGGATTACTGGTACCTCCTTTTTCCTCCTCTAAAGAAAAGGACCTGGCTAATAACCTTTGTATTATTGCAGAAAAGAAATCCTTTTGTGCTAAGAGGGTTTTTGGGGTGGTGGTGGTGGGGAGAATTTTGGGGAGGTCAATTAAAAAAGGAGCCCTGAAATTCTTGCTTTCATTCATGGCTGGAGGGGAGAAAAAGGGAAAGTTAAAATGTATGCTTTGGGTTTTGTGTCCAAGCACTTCACATGTGCAGGGTCTGGATTCATTTGTCAAGTGGATGATGATAAAGTGGGAGGTTTTAAATATTTGAGCTTGGTAAAATACTACAAAACAGCAAAGTCTTTCAGTTGAAGCAAAAGCGTTTCTTCTAAACCCAGGTGTGAATACGTGCAAAATGCAACGCTGGGATCTGATCACTCCAGCCACATTGGGAAGAGGTCAGGAATGCAAGTGTGCAGTGTAATGTGAACTAGAATGGCTCCCTGTCTACATTGAAGGACCAATTAGTCAACTTTGTATTGTGTGGTTTGCAGGACAAAGCTCCAAACACAGTGGATTTGCTTCTGCCGAACAACTGAGACGAGGTTCTGAAGTCTGTACCTGAGCTGAGGCATCAAACCCTACCCCGTCATTCAGATGGTTTTTATTTCTGTTTAGCTGCAGCTGAAGTTTTACTGCATTCAACAGTGGGTACAAATCCCAAACAAGAGATCACTGACGTTGCATTTTAGATTCATTCAGTAGCCTCGACCTTTACCTGGCCCCAGCATCACGCTGAGTCAATCTGAGTAAGTCATGGTCTTTCTTTTTGCCAAATCTGTGTGTCAGAAAAATCTGCTGCTTAAAGATAAAGCTTTAATCTTTCAGGTTATAAGTAAGTGACTTTTATCAATATTATTGTCGTCATATGTGGTGTAAAACCTAGGCATAGACATGTTGACATCAACCATTGTTTTTTGAAATGTTGTCATGAAGATACTGGAAAAGCTGACTCTTCCTCTTAGGTCAAAGTTAAAACAGACAAAGGTGGAGCCTTTAGCCTCCTGGTAAACAGATACAACAGGACTGTCAGTCAGTCCTTTCAGGCCTTATTTTGTAAGCCTTTATTTAATCGAAATGGATGAATTACTGTATAAAAAATGTGCCTTCTGTTCAGTGTTTATTCATGGAGATATAGGCTGTTTAAGTTAAATTCATTTTTTGCATCAGTCTTGTCCAATCTAAATGAGCCCCGTTTCCACTCGGTCCACTCTGGATCAGTATAGTTTGTTAAAGCCTGATCCTTTTTGCGTTTCCACAGCCAAGCTTGCCATATTTGGTAGGCTGCGTGCAAGCCGGATGCCAATAGCTGCGTCAGCAACTTAATAGCGTGACATCATGGCAGCGTGAATCAGTGTACACCACTAATAAATTTAACAACGAAGAAAAACACAGAACACAGTAAACAAAGACCAATGATGGAAGACATCCAGCGATTCATCTTCTTTGTCACTGGCATGTAGCTCTTTGTTACAAAAACTGAATCCAGCTTTGTTTCAGAAAAGGCTGTGAACTACGAGGAGAAATAAACAATCGACTGTATATTCAAACACAGCAGGGTTGTTTTTGCCGCTGTCGCACAGGAAGTGATGATCCTTCCGACCAATCAACAGACTGCAGTGTTTAGCTCCAACTTTTAGGGTTGGATCGATATTCTTGGCACCCCAACAGAAGGGTCCCAAAATGTAGGACGGTACAGTTCGTAGTTTAGGGATCTTCCCGGCTTTAGTCAATGGAAACACCGCAAAATGCGTGCCGTCACGAGACGAACCAAACTGAACTGCTTGGTTGGTAACGGGGCTATATAGGACGTAACAGGTATTTATTGGCTTTTACAGACAGCATCCAGTTTTCATTTTCATGGTATTCACTTCCAAAGCAGTCATGCGGTTGTACTGCATGAAGCCTTCATCACCATCCACAACTGAACTTTGGGTTTGAAGAAAAGAAGCTTGAAGAGAGAGAGCCGCAGCCAGAGGTTTCAACTACAATATTCCTCTGTTGCGTGTTATTAATCACAGAGATGTAGGTTGACTGGGCCCAACACTTTAGAATTATAACAACCTTTTCTGCAAGTCACTGCATGATTTTTCACATAATGTCCTTAATACCGCCCAAAGCCAAAATACATTTCACCAGTATTTACATACATTTTTTGTGATTCACATCGAACACACCCTACAAACATAATGTTGCAGATTTTTGTCAGCTGGATGATGAGCACAGTCTTAGAAACTTTTGTTTCATGGATGCGGATTTTATCGTCCAGTTCTGATGACAGGTCAGGACACCATGTGAATTTTAACGCAGACACATTTTAGCGACCCAGCATCTTTTCAATGCCCAGTTTTTGTTGAAACAACCAACTTGCATGATTACGTGACTTATATATATATATATATATATATATATATATATATATATATATATATAGTGTTCTATTTTCAAATTGACCTGATGCTCTGTGCATTTCCTCGTCTGATTTCCTCTCCCAGTTCTTTTATTCTGTCCAGCCTGACACATAGCTGCAGTCTACTCCGTAGAAATAGCAGCAGAGCGCTGATGGACCGCGGTGCGCCGGTTGTATGTTGAAATTGGGGGTGAACGTAATGTGTTTTTTTCATTGTTCAAATCGTTCAAACAACACATAGATATCTGATGCTGCCTAAACAGGACAGATGTAAAAAGGGAAACTTCAAAACAAAACTTCTCTAACTTACGGATGTAACTTTTGATAAGAATGATTAACATCACATCCATATAAAAAATTACGCTTTAGCATATAATTATTAAATGCAATACTTTATTATTTGTTCTTCTGTCTGCTGAGAGTTAGGGGTAACTTTGTTGCAATATTTACAAGAGATGTCACAACTCAATTTTTCAGTCATGACAACAATTCTTACTCTTTGTGACTCAATGATAAACAATCCATATATAAAGTTTGCCCATTTTACTCTGATATCACTATTAGTTAGTTAGTTAGTTACTTTATTGTCCCCGCAGGGAAATTCATTTTCACAGCTGTACAGGCAGGGAGACACCATACTCACACATATAACACATATAACACACATTTCTGAAAAAAGTACAAATGTTTATTTCCGTTCATGATTACATATTGTTCAGGGTGTTGATGGCTGTGGGGATTAGACTGTTTTTAATGATTATTGATATAACCAGGGCTTCACACGTCATCTACATGGATGGAAGTGTTTTAAAGGCCTCTAATGTAAAAT
Organism: Symphodus melops; assembly: GCF_947650265.1. Classification (NCBI taxonomy): domain Eukaryota; kingdom Metazoa; phylum Chordata; class Actinopteri; order Labriformes; family Labridae; genus Symphodus; species Symphodus melops. The sequence goes on from NC_136693.1 coordinate 24,315,367, forward strand.
ATACCGGCAGGGGCTCTCAAGCAAAACAATAACAAAAGTAAGTGTCAATGCCCCTTGAAAACGAAATCAGTGTTGAAGGTCGTCAACATGAGCGGGCGAAACCGAACTGAGAAAGACAATACGTTTTCCAACGATGTATCCAAGAATCATTTACATGAAGTTTTTATCAAAGCAGCACATACAGCTACAGTACAGCAGCTGTCCGTAGCAGCTTGCGCTATCCTATGCAGCTGTCTTTGATGTAACACCCGGTGTTTTCTTGGTAACGATCAACATTTCCTGTCTGTCATGGCGGCTCATCATGGCAGCTTCTGATAAGACACAGACCGTTACATCTTTAAAATTACGGATTTCTCTGGCTGTGATAATTGTTGGAAATATTTGACATAACGCAAGTACTCGATAAAGTATATATAACATGGGTTTAGTCCATTTTGTGTTAATGTACACGTTGTAACGTATACATTAGCAACCACATTTTACATATCGTAGCTTTAAAGTAGAAATGTTATTATATTTTTCACGTCTGGCTTAATAATAAACTGGAAACAAAGTTTCCCCTCCCCCCAGGATCGTCAATCCTTATGTGGACAGATCTGAGCTCCGTCAGCCTAAGAGTAAAGGTGCAGATAGCTTCCCCCCACATTCAGACACGTTCAAGAGCAAACTGCACATAGTAGGACGTCTACTTGGTGGTGTTCGAGCTCAAATATCAGCAGTGGTTTATGCTTTGTGTTTACAAGTTAATAGAATGAGAAAAAAGATGTTTAAATTATTTTCAAGCTATAGGCGGATGCAATCTATTGTTTGTGGATCGGGCCCTGAGTTTTGTCATTTTGGCAGAGAGATTAATTTCATTGAATATATTATTCTGTCATAAAAGGTGACTCGGAAACCTTCCATCACTGCTGCTTGTATTCTCTGGCTAGTCAACCATTCTGCTATGTTTAACATACATGACATCCGGTTTTCCATCTACCGTCTGTCTGAATCGGCAAGAATGCTCTTCACGTGATCAGTGAAACCTGACTCCTGTTCCTCTGAGCAGCACTGCTGCTGCTGTTACAGGGAAGACAGTTGTGTAGTAGTATAAGCCCAAACAGCGGGTGACACCGGTGACACAGACGACCATGCCAAGCCTTGCTCTTGTGAATTTTCCCAGCCGGGAACTCATTTTTCTCATTTTTCCGAGACCACATGAATGCAGGGTTATATACGCAGCTCTGAGGTCACAGATGGGGCTAACCCTAAACCCTGCTCAGATGCGGATCTGGATGAAGGATCCAGAATCAGATTTAGAAACTGTGAACGAGTTTAACTCTGGTTTTAACTTTCCTTTTCCCCTCCCCATGAAACACAGAGATAGACAACGAGAGGATGTCACAGTTTGAGGACTGAAATGTTGAGCTCAAAATGAAAAAGAACACACACATAATCCTGATGTGAAGACGTGAGTGTATGTGCATCACAAATTGGGAGCGTTTGCCTTGCTTATTGCTGAGATGCTTTGTGGGCGGTGTGGAGGGGAGCGTAATTAAAATAGTTTCTGAGAGAAACAGCACACCACATCTGAGGTTCCACCCTCTTCCAGCATCTAACCACATCAAGAGCGTCTCACTTAGAGAACAACCTCTGCTACACACGGCCAGCTCATGTTTTTGGTGTGCTGTCTGACCGGACAGGGGTCTCACAGGCATAAATGTGCACACATTTGTAATTAAAAGAGCTGATCACCGGGGTAAATAAAGTGACAGAGGCAGCTAGCAGGGTGATGTATGGGAGGGGAAGACAAATTAACCGTCAGCTCTCTGGGGGATTCTCAGCAGAAGCCTTCATAGCGGCGGTGGAGCAGCGCCAAAGGGCAGAGAGATTTGTAGATGATGGTGCTAATTACCAGAATGCAAACCATAATGCGACCAAGATGGAAGCAATTTAGGCAGTAGTCATTTAGCCTGCTGCTCTTCCGCCCACCGGCTGCTGCCTCGCCAGAGCCGGGGCATTAGGATGGGAAAAGTCTGGGAAGATCCATCGCTCAGGAGTAATGCACATGGAGGGAGCCTTGTGACCGACAATTCATTTTTCTCTTAATCTAAATTAGGATTTTACAGGTCAGGAAGGGGTATAAACACACGACGGCTGTGAAGGTTTTTGGGGGTTTTATTTCCAGGTTGAGTTGTCACAATTCTGAGGAGCACACAGGACAGCAAGCAGCTTTGATACAAGAAACTACAGACACTTGATTTTGACCTCAACCTGTGGTCAGAGCTTATGAATGATGAGTGTATGATTGTGTGTGTGGGTGGGTGGGTGTGTGTGTGTGTGTGTGTGTGTGTGTGTGTGTGTGTGACAAGCACCTGTTAAACTTGGATGTAGTTTATAGTTTGGGAAGAGGTGGACCATGCTGAACACAAAATTTTGCTTTTAAAAATAGAAAATATTGAAAGTTTGAGAGTGAGGCCTCTTGAGGTCTTATTTCAGCATGTAAAGGTGAAGGTGGGTGTTACTCCTCACCTGTTGCTGGCCCTGCCCGCCTTTATAATTTGGGATGTCTAATTGCTCTTTGAGGAGATTTCAGAGCTGTTCCGCGCTCAGCCACTGTGTAATTTTATCCACGCTGCAGTCTCTCACTTCACACAGGGCTGATACCTTTTGCCTCCCCCTTTCCTTTGTATCAATTGGTCGGAGTTCAGCCTATTGTCGCCACAAGCCTCTTTTATATGTGCGCTCAGTCTGAGCTCGGGCTCTCAGTCAGACCCACAGGAGGGATTTCAGGCAGCAGCAGCGGAGGCGCGGAGCGTATCCAGCTCGCTCGGGGGCGGCTGTCTCGGATGTTTTCAAGGCTGGGGCTCTGGAGCTTTGTGGCCCTGACTCTTTAATGGGACCCGCGGGCACGAGTTCCCTGATTTTTCGCCACAGTTGTCTCTCTACGGCCATGCCATAATGCTGATGATTCCTCTGCTGCTGTTTCTGCTCAGCCTGTCGGATCCCGTTAGTCCCCGGACCCGCTGCTCCCCGGGCCAGGCTCCCTGCGACCCCCGGCAGCGGAGGGACGCCGGGGGCCGCGGAGGAGTATACGAGCACCTCGGAGGAGCGCCGAGACGCAGGAAACTTTACTGTGCAACAAAATATCATTTACAGATCCACCAGAACGGAAAAATTGACGGATCACTGGAGGAGAACAACCCGTTTAGTGAGTACTCGGGCGCTTTTACGCACAGACACCAACACACGAGGGGGGTAAATTAGTAAATTGAGAAAGTGCAGATACTTTTTATTCAAGGATTGTCAAATAAAAACAGACTCTATTATATTACTTACTTCTATTATAATAATACATCTATTTTATATAAAAATAAATTAGCATTATTAAATGTATGTGGATGAAAAGTTTAAAGTTTGTTTCTGTCAATCGATGTCAGTGAATTGTGATTAATCTATCAGTTTCACTGTCAGTTACTTCGAGTGTGTGCGCGCGCGCGTGTAAATCTGCCGACATGCAGGTTAATCTCCGCTGGATGTTTTAACATCCCGATGGGACAAAGCCGCTGTCCTAACGGATGTATTTATCTAATCAGGGCCCATTAGAGGCTCTTCACCGCCTCAATGGTCCATTGACTAATCAAGCACTGATTAAAATAGCCAATAAACACACTGAACAGGGCGCAAGGCTGCAAACACAATTGGAAGTTTAGTTTGTTAACTTTCAATGACACACAAGTTTCTTTCTTCACATCTGTGGTGTCTGATCATACCTTAAAGTTTTATAACAGTATCACTGTAAAAATACCTTATTACATGTTATGTTCAACCATTTTAAGTGTTGTGTGTTTGTGTGTTGCAGGTATCATGGAGATCACAGCAGTGGATGTGGGTGTTGTAGCCATAAAGGGGCTTTTCTCTGGCAGATATTTGGCCATGAATGATAAAGGGCGGCTGTACGCCTCGGTGAGTCCACATTTCCCCTCTTACTGAGATTTTACACATGCACAAAACTACTGAGAACCGCCTGACTAATCAGGCTGAGCTTCACGTGTTGATGTAAACATCAACACATTTTGCACTTTGAATACTTCCTGACAGCACCCTCAAAAAAAATCTTTGTGAAGTTGTTTTGAGCTAATGTGGGAAGACAGCAGGAAATATTTCGTAAAATTCCCCACGAGAGAATGGGAAGGGTTGATGACATTTATGTCCTGTGACTGGCGCAATTGTCAAGGCAACATGAAGATTTCAGGGGCAACCTGTGTGTAAACAGTTTAAATGAATCAGACTCTTCACATGTTCAGGATTGACACTAGCACACCCAGAAGTGTAAGACCTGAAATGTGAAAGCCAGGAGACGTTTGTTAACCTCGTGTTAATCTGGTGTAAACAAGTTTATTTAGGTGCAGGTTTTGCTGTGATGTGGAGGCAGTAGTGTGCACAAGTGAATCAATGGGAATGAAATACTCATGTTCTCTGAGTATCAAAATCATCGCCCTCCTTGTCTGCTCCTTGTCTCCTGCAGGAAGTTTTCAACAGAGAGTGTGAGTTTGTGGAGCGGATTCACGAGTTGGGCTACAACACATATGCATCGCGACACCACTCCACCGAGCAGCCACTGCCACCAGGGGGCGGCGGTAGCAACAGCAAGCGGCGAGCCAGTGCCAAGCGCCAGTGGTACGTTTCGATCAACGGTAAAGGGCGGCCGCGGCGAGGCTTTAAAACCCGCAGTACAGATAAAGCCTCGCTCTTCCTGCCCCGCGTGCTGGGCAACAAGGACCACGAGATGGTGAGGCGGCTGAGAGACAGTCAGAGCGCACAGCACCACGCTCATCACCATGCCAACCGCAGAGACCGTCGGAGGCGTAGACATCGAGCCAGGAAAGGACGGCGGGGCGGAGATGACTGAGCAGACTTTTCGAGAACCTTGAACATGGAGCCCTGACCCCACACGGAGCTACACACAGCAAGAGGAAGAAACTGTTTGGATCCTTCTGGATTAGTGGACGTGTTTGTCGATGATGTTGGAGAAAAATCTCCATAGAAGATGAAGGACACACACTCACACACACAAAGCTGTTTTAATGTTCTACTTATAGAAGTCTTCATCATGCTACTGTCCTGTAAACACATGTTCTCATGTCGAAAGACTCCCGTCTCACTTTGTAAATGGTTCTCAGCTACATGAAGCAAAAACAGGTTATTGTAAATACAGTATGCACTATGCATGTACAGAGACTTTAAAGCTTTAGTTTGTCAGAAAATGACATGACAAACATTATAATATTCTGTTATGTTGAAGTGCTGACAGTGAGAGAAGAAAGGACTTCACACAGCGAAGCACTTTTTGTCTGATTTACGTTAAAGTTGTGTTCAAACCAGAAGATGAGCTCATTTTTTGCCTTTTATTTCCAAAAGAGTCAAAGCAAAGACTCGTGACTTGTGTTGCACAAATATGCATGAGCTGGAAAAAAAAAAAAGGGGCTCTTGTTCTTCAGAGAATCTTCCAGTATTGAGATTCTCCTATCATCCTGAAGGTGCAAAACAACTCCATTCAGAAAGGAAGCTTTTTAAAAATGGTTTCTTGTCACGTCTTGCAGACAAATCATGATTTTTTTATAAAACAGCATCCCGGCCAACTATTAGAACCAAATACTTCTCAGTAAGATCTGTTGATTTTGGGTTCGCTTAATAGCGCTTTAGTAAGCCAGATTTTAGCAGATTTCAGTGGGACTTGTTACATACAGTGAAACTGTTACTCAGTGGAAGCAAATGGACTGACGATCCACACCTTAAACATGACAGTTTTAGTTTGTGTCCATCAGAGAAATCCTGGCACTGAACCTACCTAACAAGTCATCAAACTGCGACCTGGTCAGCCTCAAGTAACCTTGGAGGCAGCAGGATAGGTCATCCAGACGCTGTTCACAGAGGAGGGGAGGTTATAAGGGATGTGAGGTTACACTGACAAGATGGAGTTTGATTTTCGGACATATTTGAACCAGGGCGAAAAGATTAGCGTAAGTTTTGGTCTGAACACAGCTGAGAAGCAAAGGGACACTGTGATAGTCTACTGCGTGTAAACTCAAAGATGTACTTTGTATATTGTACTAATGATATGAATATTTATTTGGTGCCTGTGTTGTAAGTTATTGATAAGACTGTTTCTGCATTTTGCTGTGGTTTCTATTTGTTTTCACTCAGCAGCTGATTCCAACATAAAACACAAAGGTACTGACCCGATGAACAAACACCTTTTCTCTCAGTTCTTCTTTTCTTTTTCAAGAGTTTCACCTCGATTAGTTTTTAATGAAAGTTTGAGGATTCCTTATAGAGCTGAATTCTATGAAAGCCCTAAAAGAACGGGCATTAACAGAATACACCTCACATTAAACAGTTAGGACTTGAAAACAAGCATTGTCATCCTGAGTTACCAAGATAATTAGGTTGTGATGAGAAATGGAATTGAGCTTGTAGCGCTTTTTCTAGTGTTCTGACTACTCAAAGCGCTTTTACACTGCAGGTCACACCTACCCATTCACACACTGATGGAAGAGGTTACTGTATAAAGTGACAATCAGAAGTAACTAATCCCATTCACATACATTCATACACCACCATACACCGAAGCAGTGGGAGCAACTCAGGGTTGTGTGACTTGCCCAAGGACACATCAGACATGTTGCTGCTGGATTTGGGAAATGTACTCATTATCACTTGTTATCATAATAATAAATAACTTTATTTACACAGCACCTTTACAAACAAACACTTGTTTCAAAAGTGCTTTGACTGATAAAGTAAAGGCAGGAACTCAGGAGGAACTCAGGACTGCAACAGAACAGACATCAACAATCAGGCCAAACAGATGCACTGAAAGAATGTATGTCCTTTTTTGGCTGCCATAGCATTCAGTTGCGTGAATCTCATTGTGTAGTTTTCATTGCATTATCGTTCACTGATAATGATTTCTGACTAATCAAACCTGACACAACATGATGAACTGGAAATATTAGCATACTTACATCTTAAATCCCAAAACAAATTGTCAGCAGCTGTTTGTAAAATTAACAGCAAAACATATCTTTTTGATTAGTTATTGAAAACACTTCATGCATATGATGTGAATAATATTTTTGTAGGCCATCCAACCTCTTCATAACGGCTCAAATATTTCAAGCAAAGAAGCTGCTTTATGCGAGTTACGATATAACTTAATAACTTTGCGCTCAAAAACCTTGTTCAAATAATCCTAAATTTATGATTTAACATTTAAAAGCTAAAGCACTATTTTTTAAGAGTATCAAACAGTAGAATTCAAAGCATTTAAAGCTCCTGTGAGAATTGTATAGCTGGCATGGAACAGACGGATGCCTCTTCAAGATCAGAACCTGAATCCTCAAACATCATCATCTCAGCCAGCTGTAAGCCTTTGGTTATAGTTTCTTAGCACAGATTTACAGTGAGTGTTAGGTTTGACTGATAGAAGACAAAAACAGTAAATACAACTTTAACATCTAAAGGACGACATTAGAAAAGAGATAACGAAGCTCGGTCCACGGGGGCGCCAATATCAACACAAACCTAATAGTTCCTGACAGGAGCTTTAAGTTTTGTGAAGTTTCACATCTTCATCACCAGATATTGAAGCCACGAAAGTCGCTAAGAATATCTTTTGATTGTAATGTTTCTGTCTCTTTTGTCATTTGATAAATTAGGACCTGTGTCCACAGATATTGCTTATTACACTGGCAGCACTTTTTTCATAAAACCAATGTATTAAAGTTTCTAAGCGCCCTCGCCGTCAGCTGATTTTGTTCGCTTCGCACACAGTGCTCTTAGTTGAAAACAGTTAAACTTGAACAGCACCACACTCGTCAATATCACTTCTCCCACAATCAATATAACCCAGTCATAAACAAGAAACTCTGAAGCAGAGGTTGTCAGCACTTGCAGCGCAAAAAGCGTCGTCTTTGGACCCGGGCCCTTGAAGTCCTCAAGTTGAAACAAGCAAAAGGGGAGAGAATAGCTACACATTTAAACGTTATAGTTATATTAAAGAAAAATATGAAGAGGTCTTTAATTTTTATTGATCACCATGGCAAATACAATACTTTAAAAAAAGTGCTTATCAGCCTAATTTTCCAACTTTTACGACAAGTTGAATAACTTGTGAATGAAAGTGTTGACAAGTGTTATCTCTTTTTTTTTCTTCTCCAAGTCTTACATGAAGGACATTAATGTTTTTTACTGCAGATGTAAGATAGTCACACACAGACTACACAAAGTATTTTAAAGTAGTCACAGAATGAGAGAGCAGCACAAACAGAACTCATGAGTCGAGCATTGTTGTTGTAGTCCACCAAGTGGCACATTTTCAAAATGTGGCGTTTTTAGGCAAGTGCTGTTGTGTAAACAAACTGCTGAATGCAACTAAAGTTGACCGTTTTCCGCTGGAAATCGTCACGTTAACAGCACTTCAGTGTGCAGGACTTTCCCTGCACACCTGACAGACTCATTCTCTTCTTGCACCTGTCACATAAAAATACTGTATTCTTTTTTATTTCTGAGATTTTGAGAAATTGAATTCTTTTAAAATTCATGGTGTAGTGAGGGTGAGGAACATTTTGATATCAATTTAAAAGTCTTTAAAGAGTCATAAGCATAAAGGAAGCGCTGCTATAGTAATATTTCAGGTTTGACTTAGGCTGTGGTAGTGGGGCCCAATGTGATACTTTCATATACATGGTGTGATACAGGTGTGCCTTTCATACCAAGCTACCTACTAATAATAAATTTGTGGTGGGAGGATGGGGGGTGTTTTTAAAGCAGCACCCCCCCCCCCCCCCCCCCCCCCCCCCCCCCCGCAGCTCATTTGTGAAAGTGTCCCACCTGTCGCAGCTACACGACCAAGCACAAACCACAAAGACGAATGTGAGTCTAAAATTCATCAGATCAACGTTCAAACTCCTCTGGACCTTCAGGTTTGCCTCGCCTCGCTCACATCTATAGGTCGCTGCATAGAAACCTGTGTCACCCTATACCTGCGGGCTGGGGAGGCTTCCTGGCCCCAGACAAAAGCTCCTCCCAAGGGGGGCCTGGGAAGCGATGCCGCCTGAGACTTTTAGGCTTTTTTTTGAAACACCGACCAAAGCGCAGAGCGGATAAACAAGGCAGGCCCCAGTGAAAGCAGAAACTGTGTCACACAGTATAACACCTCAAACTCTAATATTACCCAACGGGAATGCACGACTTGACACAGGTTCTAATTTACAAACATGTCGCTCCTTAATCTGATGAAAACAATTGTTCTTTTCATGGTATTATGTTTTGAAAATGTTCTATGAAATATTTCTCTTTCATCTACAGGGCTGATTGGAGCAAGGTAAGGGAAATTACATAACAGCTCAATCATTTAGAGATGGAAACACTCCGTGAACTTTGACCCCATCTCACAGTTTTTGTTTCCCTGAAGTGTAGAGCGCCTAAAAAAGATCATATAAGGCTCAATAATTATAATCATTCATTTTAACAGGTTTACTGTATTCAATATGTTCACACAATGAACCATGACATAATGTTTATTGTTGCCTTGGAAACACCGGATGTTACTTCAAAGGCCTCTACATAAGGAAGCGGGAACTGCTCCTGAAAGCTTCTGTACAGTTAATGTATGTGTGATAAAAACTTCATGTCAATGACATCATCAGTACACGTTCTCTTCCTCAGGTACGCCCAATCGCCTTCTCTACATTCAACACAGGGTTCGGTTTCTTTGGGAGTTTAGCAGAGAAAACTTCCATGATTCCCCAGCCTTAAAGTCATCTTTTGTTATTGTAGTATTGATTGAGACTGTGTCAAAACAGTATATACATTATACAAAACAGTATATACATTATACAAAACAGTATACAATTTAAAATAACAAGGCTGAGGTGGATATATTTATTTACAGTTAATACACTATACTCAGTGATGAGAACTTCAAATTCATTGTGGGTTTCATATGGTGAGTTTATTGTAAAAGATGTGACATGAAATAAACATGAAATTTGTTATCATCTCACAAAATGTTTCAATTGAAATGAAGAAAATTAGTAAAAGGATTTTAGTGAGCCAACCCAAATATAAATATATAAATACACAATGTTAAATAAAAAATATGAAATGGATTTCAGCTCATGTTACACTTTTTCTTGTCTTCTGACTACTCAAAGCCAATACATTCACACAGGCAGATGGCAGAGGCTGCTATCACAAGTTAGTCTGACTATAGAAACTTTTTTTTTAATAATTAGAAACTATTGTAGATGTATAATTTCAAATTAAATCCCTTCAGATTAGTGACTTTTTAAAGTTCAAACAACTATTTTTTTTTACAGTTATGAAAATATCAATGTCAACATGTTCAAGTTTTTCACACATTTATAATAGAAAAATATTCATCAGAAATGTTCTCCTTTAAATCTGTCTAAAGTACACAACAGGTTTAATGTGGAACTCTGAGGTGTTAAAGCAGCAGATATGTTTTGAACATGGCCTCTGAGCTCCAGCAGGTACCTGCAGCACAGGAGGGTTCTCTTGTAAGTGCTGCCCCCTACAGGCAGAAAGCCATCTGTGTCCACACTCTGAAGGACCTCGTGTTTGTTGGAGTTTGTTGGTATCTGTGCTTTATTTGTAGAAAAATATTGACCTAGAAAAAAGGAAAAGGAAGCCCTTAGCTGACACACCCTTAGACCCTTTCCATCTATGACTAATGTATTGCAGTTGTTTTGTCAAGAAAATGGCTGCATTGAGCTGTAAAACCAAATAAGTAAATAAGTGAAGTGCCCGCCAGGCCTTTAGTACACATCAAAATAATAAACCATTGGAGAATGTGATTTAGAATTGTTTAATGCACTATGCTGCCAACAGGGAATGTTTTAGTGCTTTGTTTTGTTTTTAGATTAGACTAGTATGATGAGTACTGCAGCATACGTACATGGCTCTCTCTCTCTCTCTCTCTCTCTCTCTCTCTCTCTCTCTCTCTCTCTCTCTCTCCTGTACTCTTCTCAGCCTCTGAGTGGCCCAGTTTGCAGGTTGGAAAATAAAGTCCTCATGATGTGTTTTTCTCTTTCTCTGCACCTCATCATTTCTTCTTTTTAAATACATTTTGCAAACTTGTGTTTAAACGTAAAGGACAGACTGGTCTGTCTTTTGATAGACGTTTTATTTAAGACTGTAGGTTTTAGTTGTTTGTTTTTTTTAATTGATAATTCACGTTTTTGGAAATTTGTGGTCTTTTCTTTACTTCACGGTTTTTCTTTTATTTATTGTCGCTTTGGTAATCACAGGGCACATAACAATGTGTACACCAGAAATATCCTTTGTGCCTCATTTCATCAGTTTATTGTCTACATTTGTTTTGGAAATTTTTGTTGATACATCTAATGTCAAATCAATTATTTATTTGTTATTTTATTCTGTTAAGTCTGACTGAGACAATATTAGCGAATTTGGCAAACATACAAATAAAATGTTTGTTCATCCATAGATTTTTATTGAACTGTAATTTGCAGCGATAACTCTAAAGATTGGTTGTTTTCTCCAGATCTCAACAGTCATTGTATGTCTTGTTACCTTGTGATGATAATGCTTGTTTTTTCTGTAGTGATGAGTACATTTCTCAAGATCCCAATAAAAGTCCTGAAATGAAGTCATAATCACAGATAAACCAACATTCTTAACCCATGAGAGTAACTCAAATGTTGTTCATATCCATATCTCAAAGTAATAATTGTGGTTTTCAGGGGATTACGTAATGTGGACAAAGTAACCCCTGTACTGTCAGTTTAGTGTGTTAGCATATCAGTGACAGCTGTGAGGCTGGCCAGCCTCCAGCTGATCTGTGCCAACACTATCAGAGGAAACATGGCTGCTCCTCTGTTTGGATACACAAGAACATGACACCGACACACAACACCTTCAGCCGTCAAGATGGGCGTCACAGTGAGTGAAAGGTGGGACTGTCTACTGAGGGCCCCAGTAAAGGAAGGGGCCCTTATTAGGCTTGAAATACATTAATATACATCTTGTAAATGTTACACTGTTTAACTTGTAGCTTTGTGTAACTTTTTTCATCTAAACTACAATTGGTTGTTTTGTAGTCCTAACACAATGTTATATTGTTTTGACTTAAGAAACCATAGGAAAAGCTTAAGCTTAGGTATGATTTTAGTAAAAATCAAACAATATCAATAGCTTACCTGTTAAATATCACAGGTACAAACATTTTTACGTTTTTAAACAAAACTGGCAGGCAAACTCCTGCATACTGTTCCATTTGGACCAAAACATTTAAGCACTGAATCACTTGTATGATTTAGACTGCAGGAGTTTGCTTTCAGTTTTTGATGGACTTATTCTTCTCCTATGTACAGAAACATAAGCAGACATATATGAATACCTTTCAATCAGGAGAGACTTAATTTGGATTGAACAAATATATATTTAACAATTTCGGAAATAAATGTGGGAAGTCTTTGGGGATTAGAGTCCATCATGACGACTTCGTGTACTCAGTGAGTAATGAGGCCGACAGCAGGATAGGATCCCCCTCCCCCTCGTGAGTATAGGCACTGGTGGTGGTGATTGAAGACTGTATTTGAACTGACTGTGGAAGAGAGATAACAGATTTAAAAAATTGACAGCAACAGAATGGTTGGTTGGGAAAGGTTTGATAATTACAATGCCCTAAATCAGCAGATCGCCAGAGCAGGGAGACGGAGAGAGTGGTAGAGAGGGAGCGGCTAAGTTGGATGAAGAAATTGAATTATGTGTGAGAGAATATAACAGTCTTTCTGCTTGAACTCATGTTGAGCTTCATTTGATTTTAACGTGTTCCGTTTTCTTCTGAAACAACTTAAATTTTTTTGTTCTCATTTATCTCATTATTAGAGATTGCAACGTTGGTTTTCCCAAGATAATGCCTACATTTTTGGCATTTTTTTCAGAGATCTCGAGAAATGTGCTTGATGGAAAACATATTTAACTCAAGAAAATTACAAGAATGCGCTCATTATCGCGTGGGAGCACAAAAACATGTATGCTTGGATACATGTCTGCTTAGGGTTCCATTTTTATGGACCTTTATATGAAACAGACCATTTTAAAGCGTCTGTACTTTTTTGATAGTTTTGATCATTTAAATAAAATAGAAAACGTTTTTAATTGGAAGACAATTTTGTCAGTGAGAGGAATCTCTCTGATTGGCTGTTCTGAGTTTTCATTTATCTCCAGCTCTCAACACAGGTTTAGGAAAGCTCCTTGAGTATGCCGCTGTAGTATCCATGCTTTCACCCATTTGTGCGGTTTCTCGTTTTTGTCACCTCCAACCCTTTTGTTCCACTAAAAGACGCCAATACCATTTTTCCACCTTTTACCAGACGGTACCAGACCAGTTCTCGATAAATAGGCTACATATAATACGAGTGGTGTGTGACAGCGGTGTTGAAATGGTCTTTTACGTATCAAATCAACCGACCACCGTCGCCTCACACATGCACAGAATGTACATGGTGATTGGCCATCGGCTGTAGTCTCTGCAGCGTGAGCAACTGTTTTGGCCAATACGTGAAGCGACTTCAGAGGCGCTGTTTGGGCCCCAGGCCAGTAGGCGGCCCCCCAACAACTGAGAAACTTTTAACCACAGCATTGCCTCAAAAGTGCACTTACTCTCAGTGCCCTGCGAAGTGTTGCATGCATTATAGCTGTGAAAATAATAATGGACGCTGGATGAAGGGGCCCCTCTGGATGTTTGCCTTGGGCCCCAACAGACCCTGGAGGCACCCCTGGGTGACTTAAGGTGAAGCCTCAGATGGCTTCGTCGCCATTATTATTCTTTGGATTCTGCTTGGTGTGTCAGAGTCTTAAGACATTTCGCAAATGTTGGTACCTTACTCTTTGACACCAAAAATACGACCTTTAAAATAAACTATTTATGTGACAATTTCTTGTTTTTTAGTGCTTAAGGTTGTTTTTTTTCATGAGGAAAAAAAACATTTGATAACAAAAAAATACATTGAGTTTCCCCCCACTATGCAAAAGTATGCTGTGTTTTATGAATAAAGGATTGAGCAGATGAATGCTTGTGTGAAATGTTGAGACATTTTGCAGCTCTGAATTGCAGCTGTCACCCTGTGAAATCTAAAACCTCTTTCCCTCAGCATAATTCATCACATACATGACATCTAAAACCACAATGACTTCAGTCGAACATAAACAGAAAATAAAGCCGCACTTAACTGACAGCAAAGAAACATCTTAGCACAATCCAACTTTTCAGTGTTCATGAAAAGAGAGCCGAGAGTTCCAGCAGAAAATCCCTGCAGAAATGTCCTATAATCCTTCAGTTTATTTTTTAAGGGGCTGTAGTATTAAGTCAAGCTTCAGTGCACATTTTCAGTTTATTAAATGAATGATTAAAATCAACAAAAGAACAAAGAGACACTTATAAACAGGACAGAGAATGAAAAAGAAACAAAATGTCTGACAAAATTTAGTTTTTTGGTGTTAAGTTCATTATATTTATATATAATATTACCGGTACTTATTTTGGGGGGGATCTAAAAATCTCTCCAAGACAAAAATGTGCTTTATTGTTGTAAATAGTTGGAGGCCTCTTCTGTTTCCACATCACCTGTTTCACGGCTTCACAGCAGGATGTTACAACATGTACAGCAGATGATTGTGTTTCCTTTTTCTTGTATTAAAATAGCCCAAATATTTCCTGAATCCAAATGTTCTCTGGAGTAAAAATATACTCTAAAGTTCTTCTCTAAGTGTTTCAGTAATGGATAACGCACGACGCTGTAGTTTGCTGTCACCCATGTCAATGATTGTGTTTCCACAGCGAACACCGTGGCCCCTCTCTGGAGCATACCACCAGCACAACACTACTGTGAATTTATCATCGACTAAGTATTCTGCAGGCAGAAAATTACAACCCAGACACAAAGTCAGGCCAGGAAACACACAAGGGCGTCCAGCCAATTTTAAAATAAAATTAAAAAAAAAAAAAAATTATTTGCTCACACCTCTGGCATCTATCTATCTATCTATCTATCTATCTATCTATCTATCTATCTATCTATCTATCTATCTATCTATCTATCTATCTATCTATCTATCTATCATTTAATCAAACTTTTCGTTACTTTAACAACATTACTTCAAGTCAGGCACCAAACGAACCATAAATCATCCTCAGAAAGACAAAGCAGCATATTGTCGTGGGTCTGCCGTGGTGAAACTACAATTTTCAGAAAATGGACTAAAAAAAAAAAAGCTTAAAATCTTCCCTCTGTGTCTTCTTACTGGTGAAATAATCAAACAGTATCATGTTTATACTTCACATCTGGGTTTAAGGTTGTTCACAGTTGTTCAAGGCATATTATTGCAAGGAATTGTGGGGCGGCATTATTTCAGGGCGGAATTAAAGATGGTCCAGTGTTTCTTATGCTAAAGGAGATTATAAAGGAGGCATTGACCCACCTTTGATTAGCTTTAAGAGAATTTTGAACCGCTCTTATCATGGCCGCCACTTAAATGCTTCCAGGGTTAAGGTAAAAAGGAGAGTGAAAGGAGATAGGAGGGACAATCCTAATGCACCCTGGGTCTTGTTTGGATGTCAGCCATATTGATGAGGTCAGTATTCTCCAGCCAAAGGGCCCTAGTGCACCACAGGATGGTCTCTCAGATCTGTTAGCTGGCATTCAAGGAGCCATTTCGCTGCTCACAAAGAAACAATGTGGTTGTACATTGAGGATCAGCCGGATGTGAACGTGAGAAAACATGTCATGCGTGGTTGATGAGGAGCCACCCCAGAGATCAAAGAAAGGCGAGTGGGGGGACCTTCAGGACCCCGAATCATAAAGAGACAGTCTGGCTGGGAGGCTAAAAGTTAGCACCGATGACAATTCAGAAGGAATAAAATTATAAAACAAAGGGAAGGAGAACTGTTTAGTTTGATGTATTTCAATGCACACACAGATATATGCACCAGTGCATCCAAAAGACAGTCAGGGATCAGTCATCAAAGACATTTTAGCTTGATGCTAACACATAATGGAAATCACCACTAAAGGTCAAATAGAGTGGGGTTGTTTTGGGTCCTTCTCAATGGTATGTTTATTAGCTACAGGAAAGGAAGCCAGGATGTAGAAACGCTGTTGTTTACTCCACGTAATCTAAATGTTAATTAAAACTCAAAAAGTATGCTATACTGAAAACAATCACAGTTCTTGATTTTTTCACTTGACACTTGATATTAGCACAACTTCGGCACACAACAAATGTGGTGCTGTGCACTGATAAGCTGTTTGGGTCATTCACTTTGGAAGAGACAACAAGGACACCCAAACTTAAAATTTTTTCTTTGGCTAATTTACTTCTATTGGCAAGTTCCTCATTCAACTCAAAGTCAAAAATGCCAAACTACCCCTTTAACAGTGTTCAAGAAAACAGTAAAACAGAGAAGTTAAAGATGCTAAGCCACTTTCTTATCATCTCAAGTACAGTCAACTCTACAGTTGTGCTGTTCATACACATTGACCTGTGTGCTTAATGATCAGCAAATAAAGGGTGCATTGTCATGGCAGCTGTCAATCATTCACACAACAGAAGTGAATAACAAAGATGATACAGTTTCCATGATACGTTTCATTGTCTGACTTCCTGTGAAATTCTGACTAGCTGAATCTTCTATTTTCGATGCTGTGAAATAGATGCACGGAGTATTTTAGGGTGTATTCAGTCCTTTAGTCCGCTTTCTTTGGTTCGGACCAAATACAATGTTTTTTTTTTGGTTTGGTGCAGTTTGTTTTCACATTGCACTCTTCACAAGGCCCAGAATTCATAAACAAAACCACATGTGTGCAAAGATCGTTCAATCATTGGATAAAAAGGTTATCAAGATGAAAGTAAACAATCATGGAGAAGTTGCATGCTGCACTCGCTGTCCTGGTATTGAACATTTTAGCAACAATTTCATCCATTGAGTACAGGTACGAAAATATTTCATTGTGTAAAAAATGTAGATCTATGTGTGGGCAATCAACCGGTGTTATGATGAATGTGGCCGAGGTTATAAATGACGTATGTGGCGCAGGGGAAAGGAGGAGGATCAGACTGCCGCGGGGGAAAAGCGGCAGGAAACCTCTGCTGCAGCTGATGTTCTGTTCATAGTCTGTGTGATTTAAATGTATTGGATAATAAAAGGACAGAGCGATGATACACTAGTGAAAGTGTCTGAAAGATAGACTGAAGATGACTGCCACATCTTATATCAAAGCAGGAGGCAATAGAAACAAACAAGAACACTGTGCTGCTAAGCATTATTTCCCTTAATGCGCGAGGCAACGGGAGCCTGTTATGTCCAAAAAGCTGTACTATTTTTTTAGGACTAAGGTCTGGTTGCTTTTACACCTCAAACGAACCGTACCAGGGTTCGTTTGGAAGCAAACCGAGACCACCTCTTCGGCTAGGTCTCGGTCCAGCTGTTTGATGCGCACCTGAGTTCGATGGTTTGTATTCACACCTACCCAAAAGGTCCGCACCAGGGTTTTAGTTCATTTTAAGCGAACCAAACAAGGTAGGTGTGAATACACTCTACAAGAGAGCAGAGCATAGTGGCGCTGGTAGTACGCTCCATAGACAGACCATGGTGACCGCTGTGTGAAAGAGAGTGGCAGTGAACTGCGGTGTAGTGCGCTGCGAAGGCCAGTGTGTGAATTGGAAAAGAAAGTGAAAATGTGGAGCAAAGGTCAAAAGTTCAAAATGTTTGCTGTGCTTATCGGCCAAATCATGTTTTTATTCTCCAATACGTTTGTTGTATTTGTTATATTTATAATTCTATATTATTATTCTACTCTATATTCTATAATGAATTATAGAATTCAAATATTGAGAATTTTAAAGAAATCCCACAAATTTATTGCCGTTGCTACAGCCACCAAAGACTGCACGCCATCCGGAAACTTAAAGGACTCTATGTTGCCCCCCATCTCCTCCTCCTGTTGTATCAAAGCATCGTCCAGCCCATCCTGCTCTACTGTTCCTCCTGCTTCTTCAACATGCTCACTGTCAAAAACCGAACCAAACTCACCCATGTCACAAACATTGCAGCCAAATTAATCGGTCTCCCCACTCCCACCCTGTGGGACTCAAAGGCCATCACACGCATCGCACACACAATAGCACTGGACACCACCCACCCTCTCAACTGCCACCTCTCCATCATGCCCTCCGGACGCAGGTACAGGTCCCTGCTGTGCAGGATGGCGCGATACGGCAAAAGCCTGGTGCCTGCAGCCATCTCAGCCCTCAACAAAAATCCTCCTCAGTCCCAATCCCCGGTCCCCCCATAACCATATGCACTGTATGTCCTGTCACTGTATGCCCTATCACTGTCTGTCCTGTCGCCCCACATGTATGTCCTGTTGTCTCACATGTATCTCCCTGTCCCTGTGTTCACCCTCTGTCGGCGTGCTGCCCTTAACCTGTACACTGTGGAAAAGAATTTCCCCTCGGGGACAATAAAATAAAAAGTCAAAGTCAAAGTGGTGCTATGGCCGTCCTAGGGGTAACTACAGCACCCCCAAGCCCCTCCCCGGCAATGCCTGTAGCTTGTTTTCTTTCATGTTGAACAATAGTCATAAAAGTGATTTTTGTAAATGTGAGCTTTTTTATGTCTGAGGTCTTCATCTTCTTAAAAGATTAGATATATATGAGTTAAATGATGTAAATGTTTGAAGTTGGGGTAAGTTGGGGCTCAAATATGTGGATTACATTGCAAGGCCTCAGAAACCACGAGCACTGGTTATATTTGTTAGTTGAGATTGCCATTTCCTAAAGATAATGATTTCTAATTCAAACACTTGAGCCTAACTTGAACATTCACAAATCTCCTGAAAATTTCCCCAAATATTTCACGTGGGTAGCATTTTTTAACACAAACATCCATATCTTTCACTTTTAAGGCCTTTGCACATGAAGTCTGTTTTTTACAGATACGTTTTTTGGCTACGTAATCTGAAAAATTTGAGAAATTTGCAGTATGAGACAAAATGTTCTCGTCATGCAGTGATCAAGTAGTGAAGATGATTTTTTCAGGCTCCCCTTGAAAAAAAACAAAAGCATCGCGGTCCGTCCAAATGAAAGCAAGACAAGAGTGAGGAAAGTTTCACCTCAAAAAAGGAGAGTAGGAGAATTATCCTGCTCACTTCCGGGTGTATTTTAGGATATCAGTGGTTCAATTTGATACGCTGCTCTCCTGTAACCATACATTAGAAAGAAGTATGTTTGAGGTAGACACACAGACAGCCACATACACACACACACACAGACACACACACACACACACACACACAGGGATGGATGCGAGTACACACACAGGGATGGATACAAGTAAACGCGGATAATTGAACTTGATCCAAAAGATAAAATGACAAAAGTTTCGGAGTCAGAGTGCAAACATGCAAACATACACATTGCAATAATAAAAAGGTAAAACTTCATCATCATTTTGGTTTATCAGTCGCGCCGTTCTGCACTTCCATGTCCATTAAATATACATCATGTCTTGCCCTTTGAGACCCCCAACCCCCCTCGCCCGATGGATGATCTGAATGTGTGAAAAAGGAAGTCAGAAAGATGTCAGCACTGTAACTGAAATTTTCTCAGAATTGCATGTGTGAAATCTTCTTGGTTAAAAAAAGTGGCAAGCAAAATTATTGGAAACTTAACAGACAAAGGTAGGGTATGCCTCATGGTTTCATTAACAGTTACAATTATAATTTACTGTTGTGAAACTTTAAAGGCCCTGAGACATGGTGTCACACAGAAGTAATGTAACAACACTAAATAGATAATTATCTGCACGAAACAAGATCTTAAAATTGAGCTGATTTCAGCTTGATGGAAACTGTGGAAAACTTTTAATACCTTGGCACAATTTTGGACCGTCAGCTGAGCTTCTTTAAAGATACAGAGTACATCTTAAAGAAATGCTTATAGTGACTTTATCGCTTTTTAAAATTTAGTAGTCTTGGTGTCAATAGGCACACTTTAGAGGTGGTATACAAATCTGTTGTTGAGTGTATTTCAACTTTCCATTTATCGCCACAGATTAAACTCTCTAAGATTGTGTCAACGGCAGAAAAAAACCTCTGTCTCCATTATTAACTGACAGGGCGAGGAAAAAAAAAAGAAGTATCCTAGCAGATAACTCCCATCCTCTCTTTTACCAGTTTGAGCCACTGAGTCCTGGAAGGCGCTCGAGCACCTCAAGATTACACCTGCTATGCACTGGCGCTATATAAAAATCACCACTGATTGACTGATTGAAGGCTAAAACCATCATAAACTGTGATATATTAATAATTCTTTGAATCTGAAGTCGATACCTAAACTTCTAAGATGTTTTTTTTTAGATTAAGACATATCTTGTGTTGTATCAAATTTGATACAACATGCATTGATTTAAATATGATTGTTGAAAAGTATTTCATATGAACAAACAGTTGTTCTTTACATCTTTGTGTCTTTACTTATTTCTTCTTAAAAAAATCAGCCAAATTCAATATTAGTGCCTAGAACTTCGAGAATTAATTATTTTTTTGGGAAAATGAATTGAGAACATCAAACAACTCACTCCAGTTTTCAGTCAAAAGATGTCAAATGATGTCGTTTAGACCTTTAACACTCAAAAGTGAAAACATCGCTTTATGGATTGCATAATGTGCAAAAAAAAAAGATAATTGAAGAATGACCTTTAATCCTGCTGTATTTTGATGTGAACCAGAAAATCAAAGTTTATTCAATCTTTCCTCATTGTAAATATTGAATTTTCGGTTTCAATTTAGATTTTTTTTAGATCACTTTGTATGTCACCATGTGTCATACAAAGGTGTAATTTCTTTTCCCCGGTTCACAGCATCTTTTGTCGGCATATTTAGCCAGTGTTTAGGAACAAAACACATCAAATTAAATATGATTATTTTGGTAAACCAACCAACAAAAAACATACTAAACATGTTTTAGATGGTGAATTCCCCCTCAATATAACAAATAAACAAAACGGTAGGCTTTCAAACGGTTTTTGTTTGTTTGTTTGTTTGTTTGTTTGTTTTAACGTGGTGGGTGTCAATAGGGACTAGGTGCCCCTGATTGTTGTTTTTAAAGTGTCAATAGCTTGGTGTTAAAATAAGGCACAGAAATTATAAAAAGTGATATCAGTTTGACACTGTTTTTCACGTTTTTTTGATAAATATATTCAGATGGACTTTAGATATATAATTACCGAAGACCGGGCTAAAGAGACGAAGGGACAGGTGAACTCTTCCTTTAAACAGTGATCTGCACACATTTCCACATGATGCACTAGTTTTCACAAAGCTTACAGTGTGTGAGCTGTTCGGTGACAATGACAACCTACTTATCAGGCTGCAAACTCTCTATTTAGTCTTTCCATTGTGTTCTATAAGGACACGATTTCCCCCGCAGCGCTCTTAAGTCCGAGCTTTTTTTCATCGCTTCAATTGGACCCGTGTTTTTTCCTGTTATTGTTCATTTATAGAACTGTCTCCTGTCCCGACACCACAGTCAGTTTCCCATTTTACATCCTCCCATACATCAATTATGATCTTCTGCTGCTGATAGTGAAGCCCCACACAAAGAAGTTCTTTATTAGAATAACTCTTTATTCTCCGATAAGAGAGCTATTATTTAGTTTCAAGAAAGAGCCCGTGTGTGTGTGTGTGTGTGTGTGTGTGTGTGTGTGTGATGGGGGGGGGGGGGGGGGGGGCGGTCGGTGTGTGTGTGTGTGTGTGTGTGTGTGTGTGTGTGAGTGATGTAATGCGTCTCCTGCAGGTATATATATAGCGGCATGGCTGCAGCGCGTGCATGCAGATCCATGTCGCTCGTGCGCCGCTCATTGCGCCTCTCGGTCTGGGAATGAGCCGCAGCGTCTTCTTCGTCTTCTTCTCACTTCACTGGAAAGACAAACGCCGGGAGGCTGCTCTCACAGCCAGACCCGGGATGGGCACTCTTTCGGCCCTGCGGACGGTCCTGGTGCTGGCTCTGGTGGTCGGACTGACGGGATGCGCCCCCGGCCTGAATGGGACGGCGGAGCGCTGGGAGGCCATGTACTCGCGCTCCCTGGCGCGGATCCCGGGGGAGAAGCGCGAGGAGATGGGCCGGGACAGCAACTACTTGCAAGGCATTAAACGGTTGCGGAGACTCTACTGTAACGTGGGCATTGGCTTCCACATCCAGGTGTTACCGGACGGAAGAATTACTGGGGTTCACAACGAAAACCGTCACAGTAAGTTGTACCAATTATTAGTAGAATAAAAAAAGAACCTGCTGATTATTTCACTTTACACATTAGACGCGCTGTTTGGTGGAATAACTATTCGTGACAGTTTAAATAACTTCAGAAACAAAAGAGGTGATCATAAATTTGAGACAATTATTTAAATGTTTTATGATATATGAAACACATTTAAGCGAAATTATTGCAGCGTGTTTTTACTCTCTGACACCTGGTAGAAACCTCTCCTTCTCCCTCTGTTGAGATGCTCAGTCAGTGAAGTTTTATCGATCCCTGCATTGAGCAACATCTGGAGCCTGCCCTGCCACCTCTGAGCAGATCAGTGCTGTATGTAACCAGAACCTGCAGTGACTCAGACAGATCCTAAAGTTAGGACACAGCTGTTCTAAGAGACATGTTCACTCCACATAGACACAAACACCACAGAAGAAGAGTTACAAATGTTTAGTCCCCCAGATGTAATATTTGTCCTGTGACTGTGAGGCTTTGTGTTCTTCCGGACTATTTTGAGATGAGGCAGGTATAAGGGGACATCAAGAAGTCACTTTTAAGCTTTTATGAGGTTGGAACAAAAACAACTTAAAAACACATCATCAGTGTGTCTTTGAGAATATGCCTCTACACCCAACTGACAGATATTTCACTGTGCAGTAATCCAAACTAACATCCAGAATTATCCACATCCTTCTTCTTCAGACCATATGAGATTGTGTTCTGTCCTGTTCTAGTTTGAGTGTTCAAGAAGATTAAAGGGTTGGATTATCCTTTAGTGTAAAACTGGACAGTAAATCATCTGTTTATCGAATAGATCAGTCCTGCTTAGAGCTGCACCTGAGCGGCAACACCTGCAGCATCCATGTGTGTGTGTTGTGAGTCCGTTGTTAGTCTCTAAGTTTGCATTGTTTGTCTCCCTGCAGGTGTGCTGGAGATCTCTCCGGTGGAGAGAGGCGTGGTGACTCTGCTGGGCATCCGCAGCAGACTCTTTGTGGCCATGAACCGTAAAGGGAAGCTCTACGGATCTGTGAGTGCCCAAACATGGAGACTAAGTGTCACACATCGTAATACCAAAAACGCACAGTGCCCCACATACAACACAGACACACACTGTCTTACACTACACAAACACAATGTATCACACACAGCATAAACACACACTGTCCCACAAACACTGTCCCACACACAACATAGCAGCTTTCAAAAGCAATTTACGCTTCCTTATGAAGCGGTCTTTGAAGTAACATCCAGTGTTTCCACGGCAACGATAAGCATTCTGTCTGTCATGATGGCTCATCATGGCGCCCGCCTTAACAAGATACATCCTGTTAATACTATAAAATTACAGATTTCTATTTGATAACTGTTGAAAATATTTGATGTAATATAAATACTCAACAAAAAAAGATAAAACGTGCGTATAGTCTTTTTTTAAAAACCTATTTTAATGTCAACCTCGTAATACAATTCAACATATTGTACATTTAACATACAAGCAGAATAAAGAAGCCAAAGGCTAAAAACAGGGGACTTAGAAAAAGAAAAAAGAATAGTAAAAGCAGTTTGAAATGAAATATTTTGTAAAAAGTGCAATGTGTGCAGGTACAGTATATGTGAATGAGTAAGGTTGTATTACCAGGTTGATTTACCATCAAAATAACAAACTATCCTACTATGTGCTCGCTCCGATTATAAGAGTTCATCAGAGCCTTCACAGACATTAACGGTACTTGGAAAGAGTTTCTGGAGTCACTAAATATGTTTGTACTAACACACAGTCTAAAACAGAAGCATTCAGTCTGAAAGTAGAGTGAAAGGACATGTTTTCTATTTTAACTTGTGACACAGTCTGTATTTGCTGGTTTTGATTAAAAAAACTGTTTCTACATTTTTGTTCAACATTGCATTTTAACATTTTGTGGGATCATCACATTGTTTTAAACAAACATCAAAAATGGCTCCTTCCAAACATCTGCCCAAGTATTACTAGTTTATTTGACACCAGTTAAACTGTGACACTGGTCATTCTCTTATCGCTCTTCTTTCTTTCTCTTGTAGTGGAGAAAACTAAGAATACGTGACACATATAATACTGTACTTTGCAGCCATTCAGGACTTTAAATACTGAAACTTGGCAGATGGTTTTTGTGTTAAGGACCAACCTACTGTCTAGACAGACTCAAATACATCAACTCAGATAAGTTTGCATTTTCCTTCTAAGATCTTCAACAACAATATTCTATTAAAACTGAGGTTGTGATTTTCACGTTCCCATTCTGAATTCCATCAGTGCAGACATTTATTCCTTTAAAACAAGGATCTGGCCAGCTTCTCTTGTCTGCCACAAGAATACATGAGCAAGTGCTGTGATGAAAACAATTCAAAATTGGTCTATAAATAACACACAGCGTGTACTGTGAACAGTCCGTTCTAGTGTCCAGTGTGCGTAATGTATCAAATCTGAAAGGGCCTTAACATTATTGTAATATAGGAACACTGTGGCTATTCCCTCCTGAGTTTAACCTTGAATCACCTCTTCCCTTACAGAAAAACATTATCAGACTTGTAATTTTAGGATCACTCCATTTATTTATTTATTTTTTAGCCAGACCACACCACTAATGGTGCAGACTTACTGTGAGAAAACCCATGTTGCATAAAAATGTGCCAGCCAGCCCCGCTGCTCACCTGTTGTCTTGACATAAATAATCTTTTCATACAATGCACTATTTATATTTTACACCCTGCTATTGACCTGCTATTTCGTACTGTGCAATAACAAATCTGATGTCTGTTTATCCATTTAATTTTAGTATGCTGCAAACTGTAAATGAGTCCTACCACACATATTCCACCTTCCGTTAACTAGGGTCACTCTTTTTTCTTTTTTTTGACCCATACTCTTCTTGTTGTTGTTGTTTTCTGTTTTTAGCTGTGTGCACTTTAAGGGGAAGCCAAGTAATCTCGTTGTACAATTTGTATAATGACAATAAAGTCATTCTATTCTATTATTTTCAATAAAAACTGCACTTCATTAGGTTTATCTACGTAGTGACAACATCAGCCTGGGCTATGCAGAAAGCTATCTGCAATGCATGCTGGAAAGCCCACTGACAAACCAAGACGGTGGTGGTACTTTCTCTTTCATTTAATTTTGAACTTTTAAGCATGCAGGACAGAGACAGGACGGCAGATAGAGAAGGAATTCAGAGAGCGGGGAAAAACACGCAGGAAAGCAGCTGCAAGTGTGACTGGTCCCTGTGCCAATCACTTGGAGGACAACATTCTCCATAAATGGGGTGCAACCTAAAAGCTAGATCATCTTGCCCCCTCATGGTGCTTTTTCTCCATCATTGTGTCAAAATACTCCTCATCTCAAGACAAGTGAGCAGCCAAGGTGTCTCTAGAAAAAGCTATTGCTAGCTCTATTGCAAGCTGCTTTATTAACTTCTGCAACTGTGTTGTTAATGTTTGGCTCACTAAAAACAGGTTTTGAGCAAACTTTCTTACTAACTGGTATAGAAGCTGAACCAACACATTATTCAGGACTTTGTGGAAGTTATTGGTCAATTACAGGTGGCCCTGTCATGACTCCTCCCCTGCTTTCTAGTGTGTTTGAATGGGACCTTAATTTATTAATTGAACATCACGCTGTGAATAAGAATACTTAAAATTAGAGATTGAAACTATGAACTCATTTAGGACCACTTTCTCTTCTGTACAGTCAGACGGATTTTTACAACCAGTTGTGACAGCTCCTGCCTGATGCAGAAAAGCAGGTTTAAAACACTCCAGAATAGCTTCACTTGGCCTCAGATTTTACAATCTTTATATTCAGCCTGTGTTTTATACTGAGCAACTTTGCCAGGGGGCAACAGATAGTTGTGTTGTGAGCTCAGTGGTTTCTGAATAGACAACAGAAATAAAAGACAACTTTGTCTGCAATTGTTGGCAGATCTCAAGGTGATAGATAGTTTACATCTTGTGAGCCAGACTCCAGCTTGTCATGTTGTTGTGACAGACCACAGATGTTTTGTAATGGCTGATTTTTGTGCAGGGTCGCACTGAGTTGTAAATTGAAAGAACTGTTTAGGGCTCATCTCGCACTCCCCTCTAAAGTACTCAGAAGAATCTACGCCGGTCCAAACACTCCATACACAAAATGTTGGTAGTTGGTTTGAATTTCTTCCAAGACAAAGACATTTAAATTTTGATTACAATACTAAAATTGACTCTGTGCAACACAAGATATGACCCAAAGCATTTGTCAGTCTGTTTATTGTAATCAAACCTCAGTAAAATGTTTTTAATTTGGGTTTATATCGCTGTTTGTATCGTTGTTCACTGTTCATAGAGGAGGAGGGGAGATCAACCTATTATTATTATTATTAACTAGTGAAATGTTGAAATGTTTTTTTGTGTGCCTGTGTAAAGCACTTTGAATTGCCTGGTGCCTGAAAGGTGATATATCAATAAACTTACCTTAGCTAACCTCACCCTGTGAACCCTGTATCATTTGGCTGGCAGACACAGAAACAACATCTCTGTGCAACAGAGCTGTTTGCTTATGATTAAAGGTTCCTTTGTGCAGTAATTTATAGTAAAACGTGCCAAATTCTATGAAAATCCTCCTCATTTAAAAAGCATTTCATTCATAAAATACCTAGGCTCATAGCAATAGCCAGTTAGAGTGGAGAAAAAAACACCTGTTGCGAGTTGGTGGTAACTGCGCCGCAGTATTCATAACAGATGTCGAGCACAAACTTTCCAGTAATCAGAAAAACAGTTTCACCTCTGTATGACTGAAATTCTGTGACACAACAATAGTTTATCCATCCATTCTTCCTGAACCAGATCCAGAGTAGGTAAAGCAATAGTACTACATAAACAATATTTTTACCAGCTGACTGAGTAAAACAGCCCACTCAGAGCCTGGTGTCCTGATTCCTGCCTGACTCACATCATTCATCATTTCAGAGTCTGACTTTTGTGATTGAAGCAGCTGCTACAATAGCCCTGCAGTCAGAAATAAAGCAATTGTTTGATAGAAATCACCACGAACAATATAAAAAATTCCCCACAGCTTTGTTTTGTCTTTGCCGCTGAACAATCAGCATTTTGAAATAATTTGATATCTCTTCCATCTCTTTTCTTCCAGTTACACTTCAACAACGAGTGTAAGTTCAAGGAGAAGCTCCTCGCCAACAACTACAACGCCTACGAGTCAGCCATCTACCCAAAGATGTACATCGGACTGAGTAAGAACGGCAAAACAAAACGAGGAAACCGAGTGTCCCCCGCCATGACGGTGACACATTTCTTACCCAGAATCTAGAGGGATCAGAAATAGACTTCACCTCAATATGGAGACACGGGAGGGGTGGGGCTCCAAACCATGATGCACTTTCAGCACAAGCTTTATGCAAGTGTATCATATCTGATCTTATTCTTTGATTTTCTAAATTTTGTATTTATGTTTAACAACAGTTTTGTATTTTTTTCTAGAATGGGCTGTGTTTTGTCTAAGAGTCAAATTATTATTTATGTTTTCGTTTTCTAATTTATCAGAAATTTGCTGCTATGTTATAAAATCTATGGATGTTTTGCACTGATTGAAAAAGAACCAGTAGTGCACAACAGACATTTTGACCTAATGTTTTTTAAACTATTTAAAACCTTTTTAAGTGAAGGTGTAAACACAGAAATGTTTGGTGTCAGAAGTTGCTCTGATTGCCCAACACTCGGCCCCCTTTGTGTGGCGCTGGAGTCTAATTGAAACAGTATCATCTTACTTGACAGAGAGAGAGAGAGAGAGATGAAGAGATGAAGGACCCCCTCCACCTCCTCTGGTCTGTTTATAGCTCTGCCAGGGGGGCTGAACTCTGAACTTTTCTACCATCCATCTCGGTCAGAGCTATATGACTGCAGATAGAGAGGCATCCTCTCTGACATTATACAAGCAGGGAATTTGGGAGTTTAAAAGCAAGGTTAAAGTGTTGTAATATGACAGAGTAACCTTGACTTTGGATTTTGTATGTTAGGTCATTTCTGATTGTCCACCAGCAGTTGGACTTGTCGACATTTGTCCACCTGATGGGTGTTCACACATACGCTTTAAAGAAGAAAATTTCAGACAGGCTACCCCTGAAATCTTCCTAGGTGTATGCACCTAACAACAGGAGACTATCTCTGTCAGATGAACGACGTAATGTTGGTGGCAGGGTTTCAGGAGGTGGGATATTACATAAAAGAGCTTTGTAAATGGTAGATGAAAAATAGAGTTTCTATCACAGTTTTTGCCATAGGCCACCTATTAGTCCTGTTTAAGCCCAACGTTGACGGTTGTCATTTTGAAAAAAAAAATTAGATTCTCAGAACAAAATAGTTATTATACCTGGCTGTACACATGTAACATTCGGCTGTCAAAACAGGCATTTTTGAACGGGTGTTTTTATTGAACACTCGAGGCAGTTATAGATTATTATTATTTTATTAGATACAACATGTTCTGAAAAAAAAAACGCATCTCGT
Organism: Symphodus melops; assembly: GCF_947650265.1. NCBI lineage: Eukaryota > Metazoa > Chordata > Actinopteri > Labriformes > Labridae > Symphodus > Symphodus melops. The sequence continues at coordinate 24,344,243 of NC_136693.1, forward strand.
TCTAATTCCCACTTCTGACCACAGGGGCCGCTGTTATGCCAAAATAAAAAAAACGTTTAGACCATAGATTCTGCAACAGAAGTCGACAAAGCACCTTTGTCTTACATTGAGTCCAATAAGCCTGCAGTCTTAAGCCTGCAGGACTAAGGAGGAGGAGGAGTTTTTGCGTTAAGGGAGCAGAGCGCTGAAAACACTGAACTGTAGTAGTTTTGACTATAACCTAGGTGCCGAGAGAGCAGTCCAGGGTGTTAGTGGTTACAGTTTCTCAATGCGATTAAGCTAGCAGGTAGACTAAAAGCAAGTGGAATAAATATGCTTCCCCTGAAAATTAGCGCTCTCAGAACTTATTTTTTCATTTCAGCTCACGGATAAGCGTTTGAGGAGGTCACAATGTGATTATGGTGAATACCCTTCACAATGTTAAGTTTTAGTGAGCTTTGGACAGAGAGAGAGGTTAGCTTTTTTCCCCTTTGTGTGGTCTTAGTGCTAAGCTAAGATAACCGGTCGTTGTACACATCTGAACGTCCGCCTCTCAGCAGAAAGGATGACATACTTCCAAATATGTGGAACTATTTCTGTAATGATCTTATATCTTGATCTCAGTCTTCCTCCAGCTTTTCGGGATTTCTCAGGCCATACATCAGTGTCATTCTCTAAGTGTGTTTCCCCTCTGGTCACTTCCTGCAGCAGTGATGAACAACAACACACTCAGGAGAAAATAAACTCACAAATAAACACTGTTGAGCTCACAAACGTTGGCGCACATCCGGTACGACCAAATTCTAGTTCCCTCCTCTCTTTTACTGAACCGACAAGCTTTGATTTAATAGCATTAGCATATATGAGCCGAGTTTTTAATTCCCAGACTCCTCCTTTAGTTTGTCTCCTCTCTGTCTGTCTCTCTCTGTGAGTCTCTGTTGTTGACTGCAGCTCAGCTCTGGTGGCCATGTTGTCCTGGTTGCGCCTTGTCACGTTCCGGCTATCTTTACCCCGTGATTTACTTTTAGAAAGGATAATCATGGGAGAAAAATTTACGGACAGCTGTTGGACTGTACTATATGCTCAGGCCAGTAACCCTATATTTTTCTTTATATATTTGTAAATATATCTTCTGAGTAACTGAAGGTGCTGGTATTCCTTTCAGGGGGGAAGGCCAGTTTTAAACCAACAGAGCAGGGTGGGAGTTTCTGTGTGAAAGACACAGTGTTTGATTCATTAAAAAATAAATTCACTATTCATCAATAACCCCAAATGAGGGTGAGAGGAAGGTGAACACAATTAACCTGTATACTTTTTGCAGTTTTCTCTTCCAATGTTTATTAAGGAGATTTAAAATCTCTGTTTTAACATTCCTCTTGTTATAGCTTACATTGTGTCTGCTGTCAGGGATTGTTCTTTTTTTTACTGCATTACTTCAACTGAAGTGCCTTCAGTAGAAGTAATGATGCATTAGCAAAGAGGCCGCCACGCTGAATGCACACGCTAGGTATTAAGTTGCAAATAGCTCAAGCAAATATCATGCAAACTGTTGTGGCTTAAGGCTGTGATTCGTGCAAACTGGCGTGGATGTCCAGACTCCTCTGAGTTATGCAGGCTCAGTGTGGACATACATGTCATTGTACACATTGTCCGAATAAGTCCTGTAACATCTCCTGTTTCAGTACAGTCCTTTGAACCTTCTCTCCTTGTCTTAGCTGGTCTGCAGCCGTGCGTGCAGGTAACCTTGTGTGCCTGCTGCTCACAGCTGTGCGCACTGCTCTCCAGTATCACTGCTTTGCATGGCGGGCATCATGTTTACAGTAGAAAACCTCTCTGCGCTCTGTCTCTGTCCCAGGATCAGGCCCCTTCTTCTATACTCATTTGGTTACTCAGCCACAATCCCAACAACATGAACAGCAGTCTGTCTGTTCTTAGGCCTTCAGTGATTCACAGGTTACTCTGCTGTAAGCTGATCACAGACACACTTGACAGAATTCCCTCCTAAATCCTTCAATGTTCGCAGGGATTAGATATTTTAAATCTGGGCTTCATCTTCACAATTTTGGGCTCATAATGGTCACAACTGGAGTTATTTCAGTTGATTCTTTAACCGGCAAATGTGCCTGATGTGACTTTACATTGTTTTTTGTCACTGACAACATTACACAAAGGAACCCCACAGAAAGAGACCTTTTTTAAAGAGAGAGATGATTTTAAACGACAGACAACTGTTATCTCAATCTCAACGCCAGACTTCATTCATAAAATGCAGTGATTTATGTCACACTTAGAAGTGTTGATATACTGCTGCTTTGATTAGTTAGTTAGTTAGCTAGGTATTGTTGTTTTATAGTTGGGTAGTGTGTGTGCAGCAGATACATAACTCCTGTTTTGTCAGGTTAAAGTCCGCTGTCTTTGTAAAGACTAATATGTCTCTTTCTGACTTAAAAAAAAACAAACAAACAAAAAAAAAAAAATCTTCCTCCTTTACAAAAGGTTTATCTCTGTAGGAATCCATTTCTGTCTCTTACCTAGCAGGCATCAGGGCCCCCAAATTACCAGCATTTCTACTTTTGATGTCTGTGTTAAGCAAAATCATAAAATAATAAGTAGTTATTTCTTCTCTGGGATGCTGTAGGAATGTCTGTACAATGTGACAAAAGCACACCCACTCAGAAAGACACCCATCTAAAATGGAAAAACACTGCAAATGAAATTCTTCAGCTACTTCTTTTTAACAAACATTATTGTTTCAAGACCAACTTCTGATTTGGCTTTACATGGACTTTAAGAACAAATTTACCACAAAGGAAAAGATCAAAACACAAGAACACTGTCTTGTGTCTTTGTGTTGCTGTAAAGTTATTTAAATGCATTTTAATGTTTTTATGAATACAAAGAGAAAGAGGGCATCAGATATCTGAGAATGGTTTATGTGAACTGCCCCTTTAAAGTTTAAAATAACAATGAACATGTGTTGTGTTGAGTTTTTGACAATCAGCAAAATGATCTTCAGGATAAGATCTTGTCATAATAAAACTGTTTTGTACACGTCTGGACTACATATATATGCAGTATATAAATATGTCTTTGTCATGACGGGGTGATAGACGCTGTTCATTGACTCTGAGTCCATCGGTCTTATGACAACTTTGTAACTATTATTCGAATCATTTTATTGTCCTGCAGTTTTATCCAGGGCCTAATAAAATATCTCTGTATGTGCTGTGCACATGGATCGCTTAAGGGGAACTAAACCAGGATGTTTTATGTGTGTTATCTGTATTTTTGTGAGATCTTTTATGACACTCCTTTTTCAATTAAAGAAATAAGAATTTGTGACGCTGCATTCCTTTGAGTGTTTAATTGTTATTTTTAAGCATGACGCAGAAAATGTGGAAGTAAAATGTACTCAGTATAACCTAAAATCAAAGTCCCACAGCGCACCCATGATAAATATACAATAAATATACATACACACAAACACACATAGTATACAACACAGATGTGATGTTTACATTCTATAGTGAGTGAATGCTGCTTGAAACAAAAAAAATTAAAAAATTCACTTTAATCTGTATCACTCAGACCAAACGTTCCCATTCTTCACATTTGATTCTGGTGATCTTTTAACCTTTAAAAAATTTCCACTTTGGGTGCAACCAATCTGCGTCAAAGGGAAGGAGATCTAAACATAAGTGTCTGCCTCAGGGGAGTCTCTGGGGTTTCTGGGACCCATGGAAATATATCACTCAGGGTCCCTCCACCACAGTTTCGGTCAATCCTGAGACTATGCCTCTGTTACACAAAGGCCTATTAAAAGATCTGAATTAAGGTCATCAACATTGTCTTACTTCAGTCATTTTAGATGCTTTTTCAGCCTTATGTTATTTTCATGTACAAATGTAGAATCTGTAGACAGGGTCTATACATTTCCACCATAAAGGAAGTGTCTCTTTTCTATTTAATACATATGTAGTTTGAATTTTAATGACCAATAACACATCAGCTGGCTTTGGTGTGCAGGAGAAACAGTCTTTGTGTATGGTAGAAACCTGTCACAACTTTAAAGGCACGACTGACATACCAGCTCCCACCAGCATAATGATGTTATGACCTCTATAAACAGATATCTACATTTGAGAGCAGCTTACAGTCAATTACAGATCAAATGGTTGACTATAAGCCACAAATCTGGTGAAAAACACTCAGCTTTTAGATTGCTCGACCACCTGAAATGCATTAGAAATGCTCAAGCCATCTTCCATTCAACAAACAAACATTTCTTACAGTACAATACAACGATACAATACACTTTATTTTCTTCCTTGGGGCGATTTGTCTTGGACTCAAAGCACTGCCAAACATTCAGCTGCTTCAAATATAATTTTAAAGGACAGACGTGACAAAGCTGGACTCCTTATTATAACAAATCTGCATCATGATTTTATTATTTCGCCAAACTTTCGGCAAGTGAATCACAAGAAATCTGGGGGGGGTTTTTCTCAACACTAAACTGAGTCAGAGTCAAGCCCCTGTGTAACCTTGTATAACACTTTTGAAAGAAGTGGATACAGTTAATCGAATCTGTAAATATGGTGCTAATGGCTCTGTAGTTTGTGCGTGTTCCCGGCATTTAATTCCTATATATCGCTCGTCCCATTTTCTGACTCTATCCTAATAAAAGAAAAAAAAGCCCAAAAAGGTGTCTTTTATGTTAGATAGATTAGATAGATAGAAATTCAAGCTTTAACATTAACTCTGAGAGCAGTTAATCTGCTAATACCCTGAGTAATTAACAGAAGTTAACAGAGGCAATAAGCTAAAAGTCACCAAATTACATGTTCACTTTTAAAAACTTATCACCAGTGCTATGAAGAATTCATCATCTTTTGCTGTAAGAACTATAACTTTGGATTACCACAAATAACAACGCTATTTCAATTCAACTAAAACAATAACAATGCTAATGATATATACATCTTCTTTTCGCATTTGAATCATTTGAAGCATTAAAAAGTTTTTATTTTTATTTTATGGGTTCAGAATAAGTGAGGAAATGTTTATTTATTTGTTAAGTTTGACTTTACTTTGAAAGTGTCGATGAAAGTAGTTTAAATATAACGTTTTTCCACCCAGCTATCCAGGAACTACGCTGACAACCATACAAAGGTAGTTTAGGAGGTTCTTTTTCAAAATGAACCTCATGCTTTAAACATCAGAATCAGTTTTATTGCTCATGTATGTTTAACACACAAGGAATTTAACTTCGGTAGACTGTGCTCTCTTTCGACAATGTAACATGAGCAGACAGCAGACATGATGCTTGGTTTTCTTCTCCTGCTGGACTCTGTATCTGCTGCCCTGTGGCCTCACTCAGAGCAGAGGACAGGTGTCCACATAGCTGCTCTACATAAATATTTCTGTCCCTTTGTTCAGCTGAGGCCAGGGCTAAAACCGGCCTAAAAGAATGACAACTTTCTGCTCCACCAAACCAAGGCCAGCCCGGGTAAAAGGCTGTAAACCAGGCTAAAGATAGAGCCCTGCCACCTGCATCCTCTACCTTATAGTCTGCTAACTGCACAGGGTTCACAAACACACAAATTCACAGAGACACACACACCTGTGGGATGAAACAGCACATCCTGAAAACTGTGTGAGGAGAGAGTTAACGACGATGTCTGGGACAACAGAGAGCCGGGATTGAACGGTGGTTTAATGATGTTTGAGCGTACACACGGGTAGGTGAGGAGATGATAAAAACCTCCCCACTGCCCGCTGCATGTGCACAAACACACACTCGCTATGTGTTTTGATGTTTTTATTAGACGGGAGGAAAAAAACAGGACAGAGGAAAGTCATTGCATTGGTCCTTTTCTCAGACTGCAAATCTAAACTGAACTCTAAACTGTCACAAGTCAGAGTGAAGTCCTCGTGTCTGTCAGCGATTTGAATCCATCAATCAGGACAGAAAACAAGGTCAGAGCTGCTCTTGAGTCATCCAGAGGCAAATCAGCTGCTTACTGGCAGCATTCAAATGTGCTCACCGTGTGTGAGAGGACACACCTGCTGCTGCAGCCACCAGATGCCTGAGAGAAAAGTAAAGGTAGTGTTACAAACAGATGGACAATGCGTATGGTTTTGTTAAGTATGTAATGGAAATGAATGAACAGATACTGAAAGACACCAACATATACAAATGTAAATGTTCAAGTCTTCATACAGTTATGCAGTCTTACATTTTGAAGTTACTGGTTCTTTTAATTATTTTTTGATGCATATTTTTTTTACATTATCATATTTCTATCTAATTTAATTTTGCACTTTGTGATTTCCTTCTTCCCTCATGTTTTGCTGCTGTAACACTGTAAATCTCTCCATTTGCGAGATAGATGAATAAAGGGTTATCTCATCTTTTTTCTTATCTTATATTATTAAACATGTCCCTATCACATACAGTCACAGTCAATGGCTAGCTAATGGCATGCTGATAACAAAAAGTGTCTGATATTTGTCCAACACTTTTCTGTAACACTGCACAACTCTTTTCATGTGCTCATGTTTGATACGGACCACACAGCAAACTCCAGTGTTGAAAAATAAAGCTGAAAGCCAAGACTGATCCTTGCACACCCAATAGAAAAATGTCAATTTTTTGAACAGAAACAACATGGTTTTTGTTGCCACTTTAACTTTGCTAAATGTAGCTTCATGCTGTGATCATGATAGGGTCACGTAGGGTCTTTGACCTGCTTTTCATAAAGCTTGCATAAATAAAGATTGATTGATAATTGATTGAAATGGGGGATGCAATTTGTGGAGACTCATTAGTCTAATTATATCGAGGGTGAAGCTAAGTTGACTGTCAAGAGAAGCTTAAGGCCCACATCAGCTCCACTTCTTTGTCTGTGAGTAGCTTGACTGAAGTTTGAGACAGCTTTTTATGGCAACTGCAATCTTTTGATGCATTAACCGATGCGTGACATCACTGAGACTATACATAACAATAACCACACTCATGATAACTTTTACTGCACAGCTATACAACAAAAGTTCTTCTTCTAGTAATGCCCACATAAAACATAAAAGCTTAAAATAAAAATATAAACAATAAAATACCAATTAAATATATTGCACAAACATCAACGATTTTGAATTGAATTCCCTTCTCTGACATCCGTGGGATAAAAAACTGTTTGAGAATCTGAAGGTGCAGAAATTCAAAAACATCAAGGTTGAAAGAAATCATTTTTTTAATGAAAAGTCTTCAAATTGAATACAAATGATGAGATAAATTCAAGAATGCAGTTTGTTCTGAATCTGCTTTAGACTACAGAAAACACTTATCAGTCTTCATGTGTTCAGAACAGTCTTAAAGATCCAGTCAGAGGACCTCTGACCGAGCTCTGGTAAATCCACAGATGATAATAAACTCCATATAAACATACTGATAAAATCCCCTTTCCTGTGGTATCTAAAGAGGTGTGAAGAATCCCAACGGCAGTGGCCATGTTGGAAATGTTGACTCAAGCAAGCTTCCAGCTACTCTAGAAACAGACAAGGAGCTGAGGTTGAACTGAATTGAATGTATATATCTTGGATATCTTATATATCTTGCTCGCCTCTCCATCTTATTCAGCATATTCCAAATGATGAAACCAAAACAAAAAAAACAAGTTTAATGTCAGCAACAAGACTGAGATAAAATGGAGCTTAGCCTCCTAGCAAACAACTACAATGCACCCACCTGTCACTAATAATGAGTGATTATGCAAAACTCTTCAAATGATCAAAATGGAAAGTTATCCAAAATTCATCCTCTGAACTGTTTTGACCAATAAATAAATAAGCACGTTATAGTACTGGTCTGTCAACATGTAAAAAAAAATGTTGGCACCTCTGTGGGCAAAATGGTTACCTTTGACCTCTTGGCTGAACTTGTCCAGGACATGTGAGTAGTGTTCTGTGTAAAAACAATCTCCTACTGTTTTTTTAACAGACAAATGTCCCCAATTTTTCCAAGGCTGTTTGTCCTGCACAATTTAAATCACCTCGTCTGACAGTGAATCAGCATTTCCTGACATCAAAAAAAGATGAAACAGAAATCTTACAGATGGTCTTGTTTGCTATTGTAGCTCATGAAGACATCTTCATGCAGTCTCATTCTCAACCAGCTACAAGTCCTCAGAGCAGCTTTAAAGAATTTTTATTTCTAAATTATTTATCATCTACATTGATATTTATGCTCAAGGCTGTTGTAATTTATGACTAGAGTTTATAATAAGGGAGACACTGTTTGGATCAATAATCTGTTATTGCTATAGACATTAGCTAAAGTCTTTTATTTTATGGCTTATTTTACCTTCATTTACCCCTGTTAAAGATATTTAATATACTATATATTAGCTGAGGAAATGCACACACACTGTAAATATAACTCTGATCAGTATATTTAATGAAATAGCTTTACTTTATCGTCATCAGTTTTATTTCATCAGCACTTTTCTTAAAACGTCTGCATCATTTCCTCTTTCACTCTGTTTGTCATTCTGTTCTTCTTTTTCACTTTTCTTTCTTCCTGTTGTCGTCCAATCTGTTTCACACTCATTGTTTTTTGTTCTGGGGGTGTGAGTTTGGGTTCATTATGTTTTTCTGTAAAACTATCTGTATCCGCTCTGTTGTATTTGATAAACAGACAGCTGGTTCAGAAAGATCGATTCCTGTTGTAGGCTGCCATCTAGTGACAGAGTCTGTGCAGATATTTGAGCCAAAAGGGGGCGAGGGGAACACTTGTCAAAGTTGGCAGTAACGGTGTCTTCTCTCAGATTGATTTATTTTATTCATCTGAAATGTAACCAAAAGATAAGCTTTTTGAAATGTGGGCATTGGGTTGACTTTTGGTGATGTTTACTCTCCATTACAGTTTAACCTGCTTGTATGTAACAAAAAGGCCATGAGGCGGAAACACTGCAAGGCAGACTGCGATAAGAGCGGAAAGAAGTCTGTTATATTAGTGTGCACTGACCCAGTCTCTCAGCTGCGCCAAGATCCAGACCGATGTGTAGACTTTACCCTGAGCGCAAATAAAACGTGAAGTTTGTGTGCGTTTGATAGAACTTTATGTAACGTAATGATCAATATACTGTAAGACACATGCAGTGCATGGGCTGATGCCAAAGTACGCTCTTTTTCAACATTGTGCTCCCCATATGACAACAAAAACACCTTTACTGTATTACTACATCTGTTAATACAAAACCATACAGCCTTTACTACAACTGTTGGCCTGCTACTCGAGATGAATAAATTTAGTAATGCGATGTGAATGCACAGAGAGATAATGAGAGGGAGAGATAGGAGCTCAAGGTGCTTGTTGCCCCTGAAGTATAAGCCTATAGCAGCCTAACTATGAGTGGATCCAAACCTGTGCTAGCCCAAACTATAATCTTTATCAAAAAGGAAATTTTTCTTAAAATAACTGAGTGTGTCTGCCTCCCGGGCCCTGACTGGTAGATGACTCCAAAGGAGCTTGTCCTCCAACCTATACAACTCCACTGGTCGTTTGTGCAAGCGTCAAATTATGACCCATATCTACGTTTTTAGAGTCAAGCGATCTCTAGCGGACGAATAAATAACTTCAATCCGGTGTGTTCGTCATCGAATGACGTTGACGTTTGACCCCTGACGTTTGACCCCTAATCCTAACCCAAGTCCAAGCTAGCTAACTTTTTTCCCAAAATAATAGTTAATTACCACTTACCTTGGTAAACGCATCAAGCAGTGTGACGGTGCAGGGTGACGATTTACTGGCATTTGTCCTTTCGCCAGTAGGGGCGCTAATTTAGGAAACGCTCCTATGGGTCAAATTATGTGACAGACGATCTCTATAGTCGTATAGGTTGGAGGACTTGTTGCTCCAAAGGAGAGGGGCCTGATAACTGAAGGCTTTACCTCCCATAGTAATACATTTAGGGATGGAAGGTGCCGGCTCAGATAAGATGTTTCCTGGACATTTAGAGCTTTGTAAATGAGAAGAAGGATTTAAAATATTGTAGATTTTATAGTGAGCCGGTGCAGAGTAATGTGGTCCCTAGTTCTAGTCAGAACACAAGCTGCAGCATTTTGGATTATTTAAAGAGACTTTATAGAGACTTACCAGGACAGCCTGATAAAAGAGAATTAAAATAATCCAACCAAATGCATGATCCAGATATTCTGCATCGTTTTGCGACAGGATCTGCCGGATTTTAGAGATATCATGAAGGGGCAAATAGGCTTTCCTTGAAATGTGTTTTTTGTGAGTGGTTAGAACATACTGAGAAAATAGAAATCCTCGACCCCAAATCAGTCAACGCTCCAACGATCTTGTGAAACTTACGAGACAATAGAGCCCAGGAGCTCACAGGAATATTATGTGAACAGAATCTTATGTAGAACATAATATTTGCAGACATTGACATTCACAGAGAGAGAGAGGCCATCTAGGACAGTAATATAATTAGAAAAACTCTCTCTGATGTGTTTGTGGCCAAGCACAATAATGTTTTGGCTGAGTTTTGTTGCAAAAACAACTGGTCATCTTAGGATTTCAGTTAGTTGGACCCCAAATTACAGAGACTGACAACAGGACTTAAAAAGTTCAACAGACATTTAATATTCCAAAAACAAGCAGTAAGTGAAAGCAGGAAGTAAGGAAAACTGAAATTGACGGAGGCACACCAGCAAATGTGGAGAACAGGAGAACACAGGTAAGTACAAATGTGTAATTTAGAACACAAAAATATCCAGCTGGACTACGTTGCTCAGAAAACAGAAAGCGTGAGGAGCCCACCAAACATGACAGAATTATCTGGCAGAGCAGTAGAGTGAAGACCAGGTTCTTATAGAGGAGGTGTTTACTAATTGGAGTCAGGTGTGCCTCGTCTGCTGAATGGAGAAACCAGCCACGCCCCCTGCCGCTCACCTACCTGCAGCAGACAGAAAGGGGACGGGGAGAACAAACACAAACCAACCAAGGACTGAAACAAAACTGAACTGAATCATCACAGATCATCCAGCTCCTAATGCCCTTCTAGTTTACATAATTTAAATGGAGTCATCAGGCTTCATTGATCAATCAATCTTTATTTGTATAGAGCAAATTTATTAAAACAAATCTTGTAAAGACACTTTACAAAAGAGCAGGTAAAAGATCTTGCTCTTTGTTATTATTCACTAAGAGCCAATATTAATCCATCATGAGTGCTAAGCAACATGTATTAAAGTTACAGTGACAAGAAGAAAAACTGTCATCTGCATAACAATTAAAATGTATGAATTGTTTTCTCAAAAGATTGAAACATACAGTATATAAAGTCAATAGAATTGCTCCATACACGAAACTTTGTGGAACTCCATGGCTAACTCCTACATGTATTGAAGATTTATCATTAACATGTACAATTTGAAATTGATCTTAAACCTTCATTAAACTAACAAGTGGTTCCTTTAATGCCATGAGAATATTATAGTCTGTCATCGGATGTGATGGTCAATCGTGTCAAATGCAGCAATAAGAACTAACAGGACAAGCACAGGGAGAAGTCCACTGTCTGAAGTCGATCGTTTGAAACTTTAACCAATGCAGTCTCCGTGCTATGGTGGACTCTAAACTGTTGTCATGAGAAAACATGGTCCATCCTAATGTGAAGCAATGATAACCAGGTTATTTAAAGAGCAAAACCTAACCGTTAGTTGTATATATATAAAAAAGAAAATAATTATAAATTGCATTAATTGCTCCTACAGTAAAGTTGCTTTCTCTCAAAGTGGTTTGGAGCTATTTTTTTATTGTTGATGTTGTGGGTGGGCCAATTGAACTTAACTGTCGGGCCAGTAATATGTACTTGAGTATTCAAACTTTAGTCTCATGACCTGAGTTTAGGAAAGTGGCTACACTGTGTGTATCTGCAGCAGAGGTCTGTTAATTTTCCATCACTCAAACCAATTAGATGCTTATGCCAAAAAGTTGCTTGATTGGTTCATTTAAACAGCATCCAATATTGAGTGAGTTAAGAAATGGGGCAGCTGTGGCTGAGTGGTAGAGTCAGTTGTCTCTCATCTAGAAGCTCAGGGATTCGGTCCCCAGCTCCTGCAGCCTAATGTTGATGTGACATGACATGTCAATGTCCTTGGGCAAGACACTTAACCCCAAAGTGCTCCCGCTGCTTCAGTAATGGCTCGTAACTGTGTATGAACGAATTAGTTAACAATTGTTGATCCTTACAGGTTTTGCCATCAGTATAACCTTCCTGTTTTTGAAGTATCAAAAATTTGAAATAAATTGAAAAGTGTCATCAGGCCCACCTGGTTTTCCACACAGCCTGCTGCGGTCGGCTGAGGGGCCCGCAGGGAGCTTTGCTTCAGTTGGATATAGTGCAGGGGTGTGTTATGTTTCTGAGAACTGGCTTTGGGAAGGAGGCTTATCTGCAGCTGATAAGAGCCACATTTAAAGGGCTCAATAACGATCGGACTACCTGACTTCACACCGCACACTGCAGGCTGAGAAACAGAGCTGAAAACAGGATTAAACCAATCATGCTGCTGCTTATGTTGCTCTCTGTGTGCTGTTTTGACGTGTTTTTTGCCGTCGGAGTTTTATGCATGCCTGTTCCACTGCAAGGACCCCACATCACCCAAGGTTGGGGCCAGGTGGTACGGCTCAGGCACCTGTACGCGGCCAGACAAGGAGTACACCTGCAGATAAGTTTGGACGGTCAGATCCAGGTTTCTGAGGACCAAACCCTGTGCAGTAAGTCAGGCTTTTTAAAACATGCAGACTGTATCAATCTGTTAGAGAAGATCACAACTGATGGTCCGATCTGCAGGTCTGATGGAGATCCGTCCGGTGGGTCCGGGCTGTGTGGTCATCAGAGGAGTCGCCACAGATAGGTTTCTGTGCATGGAAGGAGACGGAAGACTCTACTCATCGGTGAGGTTTAATTTATCATAACGTGAAAATGCGATTAAAGTGGAAACGTTTTGTGTTTGAAGATATACTTTCAGTGGTTATTTATGAAAAGATGCTGCTGAGGTAAAATAGATAAATTATGTGTGACTCCAAAAATATGGCGTGAAAATAGAATTAAGCGAGAACGAACAATTATAACAAAGATCATCATTGCCATGGTAACAGCTCCACACTGTCTCCCCACATGCGGATAAAGTGTGGAGCTGCTGACAGCCTCAGACTTATTGAACCCCTGGTTATTTTAATAATAGTAATGTCAAAGCAATATTTACAGACCTTATAAACAGAGGATTTCTTTAAGTCATACAAAGGAGGAATTGTTCCCTTGTTGTAGGAAAGTTTGCATGTCACATGTACTATACCTTGTTACCGCCAACTCTCAACAAAATGTCATTTTTTTCACTCTAACTGCACTCTATTTTTTCTAACTGCACGTGGCTTGTAAACTGTGGTTTGTGTTATATTGTATGCTTTTTGCAACAAAGCTCATGTGCACTTACAAATGCATGATGGTTCATTTAAAAATATGCAAATCCACACTGATGAACACGCCGTTTGCTCTGCAGCACAGTTAGAGGAGCATTTAACCCTTTGTTTGTCTTTTATGAATCAAACTGAAAATCTTGTTTTTAATCTGGTCCTTAGAGTGTTTTTAATAAAATCAAAGATTGAAGAGGACAGGTGTAGATCACAGCTTGTCAATCCCAGGTAGCCTCACCATAACGTCTTTCCCTGCATTCTGATGTATCTGACTCTTAATGGAACCATCATACTAAATTACCCCAGAGATCGAGGGGGCCACATGCACTCCTTTGGCATGTCAAAATTGACAATATTTTTGATAGTTCTAGATACCATATGTCTGAAAATGATACAATCTTTGTTGCTTTAATAAACCATAACATTAATAAGCATTGTACCTTAAAAAAAGTACAGAGCAGAGTAGCATAGTAGTAGCAATACAAAAAAGAGAGAGAGCATTCAAATTTAGGGGTCACACAAAACACCTGACATTTCAGAAGTCCCTTTGACGTCTCGTAAAATAGCAAAAGTTAAATTTATACCTCTAATAAATGCACAAAATGAGACACTGTGTAAACATTGCCAATGTACAATTTTGACTGTGTGTTGCAAGCAGATAAGAGAGGGCTGTCTAAATTACACAAACATATTGGCAATTTTTCATATTCTGCATTTCAATGTTGGCTTATTAAGAAAAATAATTGACCCAGTATTGGCTGTCTAGGAATTCTATATTGTTGTTGCTGTGGTTTCAAACCAGCCATCGATATTGTTTGATTTTTACGAGAATTAAATCAAAGTTTAAAGTTCTGTTATTGTGACAGCTTCAGGGACATAGATATCGTGTGGAAAGTGGAAAGGCAGTGGCACAGTATGCCCCCCCAGCTGTCAATCAAAGTTTCAGAAGAAGTAGAAGCTGTTTTTTGTTGAAAATGTTCAAAGGAGTTTGCTGCAGGATCAGAGTTGACCTGAGCTCTGAGTGTGTGTTGTTAATGTTCAGAAAACACTTGTTGCCCATCAGGTTTTCATTCAAACAGATGCTGGTTCATCAACCTTTGTCCGCTGTGCTGCAGCCAGGATGTGTGTTTGCAAAGAGAAAAACTGAATGAAAAGAGCCACAGCAGCAGCAACAACAGCCTTGGCCTCTGGCTGTGTCTCTGTGCAAGCAAACAGCCGTCCAAGAACTTGCAGCACCGTTTATGTCTGTTTTTTTTTTTGTTTGTCTAATAGAAGAGGCCTTCATTCTAAAATCACCATTCATGTAATTCTAATGAAACATTCAGGAATTAGGTGGTCTAAATTTCAGACTTACCTGCACTTACAGTTGAACTTGTTGTATAAAAATAATCATCATACAAATGTAATTATTTTTTACATGAATGTTATAATGGAAAAATGATTATCAAAATATTTAACTTCCAGTAAATTTAGTTTCTGCTTACATCCAACCCCCCTTTTTTAATAGTAAGATGCAATGCTGACAACCTGAGCATAAAGCCTCCTGTTCTTTATGGAGTCTGAGACTTGAGGGGAAATGGAGGGCACTATGGTTAAACAAATTATCTTACTTTCTAACAAAAAGGGCTGTCTCTGTAGGGATGACAGACACCAACCTGTTTCATGGTTAAAGACAGAATCAATCTAATGGAGCAGTTCCAATACTTTTCTTTTTTACCTGCAATGGGAAGACAGTTGAAGAACTATGGAAAGTAGGTTTATGTTTAGAAACAGTAATTGTGATGACTTTACCCATGGCCCTTTATCAGAAACAGCCGTGACATCCTCTCTTTAAATGCATTCGATAAACAAAAAAAGCTGATTTGTAGATTAGAACATGATTTGTGTTCACTGACAGGTGACTAAATCACACAAAGTTGGTTTGATTTATTTTGTGAAGTTGGGTCATAACTCACAGTCAAAAACACAAAAGTCACACAATGACACAAAGTAGCTGATTCGTTAAAGCAGCAGGTGGGCTGTTTTTTTTTGTAAACATACAGTTTTTATCAATAAAGTCTTGTTGCTTTGAAGAGATGTAAGGTATGTCATGGGGGATCATTTATACCTGCAGTGTTTGAAACATGTCCTTCAGGATTTTTTTTAAATTTGAGGGTAGCCGATAGCTAGCTTGACCTTCACGTCACTGCATCAAAATGATTATAATAATATAATAATTCATACTTTAATAATCCCGCATGTTAAAATTCAGTTTACACTCTGTTTGTGGGAGAGTTTTCCTTTTTACATAGAATCATTTTTCTTATGTATCATGATGAATTCTTACTTTTGATTTGCTTATTGTGCTGTCCCGATAACAATAAAATTGCGATTCATTTTGCAACCTCAATGTTGTTCGGCACAGACAAAGACAAACAAGAATTTGAGTGGGCATACTTTGATCAGAAGATAATGTTGCACAGCTATTGGCTGAAATATGAAGCCCCTTATTACCTTACTTATCACACAAAAGCTTTACATATGAACTCCTCCCATTGTTTGCAGACCATCTACAGCAAAGACAACTGCACCTTCAGAGAGCAGATCTTGCCGGACGGCTAC
Organism: Symphodus melops; assembly: GCF_947650265.1. Classification (NCBI taxonomy): domain Eukaryota; kingdom Metazoa; phylum Chordata; class Actinopteri; order Labriformes; family Labridae; genus Symphodus; species Symphodus melops. Next base: position 24,360,312 of record NC_136693.1, read on the forward strand.
AACGTCTACTTCTCAGACAGACACGAAGTCCTACTGAGTCTGGGAAACCACCGGCAGAGGCTGCAGGATCGAGACAGAGGAGTCCCTGCTCTGGCCCAGTTTCTCCCCAGGATCAGCACCCTGCACCAGACCTCGCCTTCTGGATCAGACGTCCCTGAGCAGCCCGGCCAGAGTCTTGATCTAACAGAGGAACCCGTTGATACGATGGACGCGTTCGGGAAGCTCTCTCAGATCATTCACAGTCCCAGCTTCCACAAGAGATGAGACTGATGCTTTCACACATATGGAAATGGATGTGAGCTGGGGTGAATCCGCTGCATGTTATAGAAACAGGGCAGGGTGAAGGAACAGAAAAGGATGCCAGGCAGGATACTCCTGCAGTGTCCATCAGAGGGAAGAATTTCACCTGTTCTGAATCCATTGTTAGTAACATCCATAAAGTTAACTAACAAAACGCCCGGGGCACACAGGGAAAGAAGTGTTGAACATTTACCTGTTGTTTTTTTAAGTAGGAGAAAATGACAGTGACTGTCATTACAGCAGAAGAGAGTGGAAAAAGGTCACGCTTGTGGGTGCTCCAGGGACACTGGAAATCAGTCTTAATCATTTTATATAATAATGTCCTGATTCTTCCAGATGCTTGAATTCATCTGTTATTTATTAAATTGATGTTCAGTGTTTTTCACATTGAGTATTAACAGCAGCTCATGCAGATTTTTGAACATTGTATCCTTTACAGACAACAAACTTTGAACAGAGTGGCCTTTGATCACATCTTTGTGGTTGGTTATAATACTATAAACAGTTAAAAGTTAACAGTAGAGCAATGACAAGTGGAAACACAGACATAAGTTCTGTCGGCGCACATTGGAGCTGTTTTGGTTTTGGCGCCCACTGGAGGCCCCACAGTGCAACTGCACTGTTGTAGAAACACAATTAGTTTGCTCTAAATTGACACTTCAAATTGTAGTGACACATCTAGTTAATCTGTTCTGTGAGACAGGATGATCAGAAATATCCCCTCTACTTTGATAATGTTGAAAAAACCTCAAAAGGAAAAAAGGCATGAAAAGGCACTGACCTGCTGTGAGTTGTATCACTCAGGAAGTATTAAAAACAAGTTATAGACAAATGACAAAAACATTTGAGGTATCAATGAAATTCAGCTAAACAGAAGTTGTTGTTTTTTTTTTGTTTTTTTTTAAACTGATGGTTGAAACTGAGCCGGATATCATCACCTCTGCTTCCCCTATCTTTAAAGTTCTCCGTGAAGAAGAAGGCAACATATCTTTAATAACCCCACACTTTATACAGACAATGAAAGTAAGGCCACTCCACAGATTGCAAAATAACGTTCAGTATAACGGTCGTACAATAACGCTCCTGTGATCAATCAATCGATCTATATTTGATAAGCGTATATGGTGATGTTTGCCTTTAACCTGAATGTCACAGAAGAACAATGGGTGAATAAAGTGATTCCCCCTCTGTACCATCTCTGAAGGTAGTAACAGAGGCGTTACAGGGGTAAGGCGTATCAGTGGAGTCAGCGGGGAGCACAAAACTGTGTGTGTGTGTGTGTGTGTGTGTGTGTGTGTACGAGGAGCTCCCGTAATCACTATGAATGCACTAAACCGTATTTCTTTTAAAATGTTAGACATTTTAACATCCACATTTTTTCCTATTACAACTCTCCGTAGTCTGTCCTACTTTTCCTTCAAGTTTGCCCATTAACGGCTATAAACATCAGGATTCAAAGCAGGAAAGAGTGACATCACCCTCTGTGGTCTGACAAGGTTTGTGTCTAATAAACTACAGAAACAGGTTATTCATTCAACCAAAGCAAAATTGGTTGAAATTGTTGTTGCAAAAGAACAGATCACATCATTATGTTTATTCTTTTGGTTGTAACTCAAGGTCAAACTAAAATGGTACAACGGTATCTTTCTTATCGCAAGACAGGTCTTCACCTTAAATATGAGAATTAGACTGATAGCATTAATATTATATGAATTATAATAAATGTCGCAAAGAGCATTTGTATATACTTTTGTACTTTCCCTCTTTTGCCTGAAGGTGGTGCTGTTTGCTGTGCGTGTCTGTGTTGGCAGCTGCTGATTGTTCCAGACTTCAAACTCTTTAAAACCTTAGTCTAGCAGCAGAATACCTCAGATTTTGAGACACCCCTCCCCGACGTAGAACAAAACACAACCATGTTTTTTCTCATCTTTAAGGTCTCCCATTAATGAAATGGATTGTTGTGAAATTTCATTTTGGTGCAAAATGTGTTTTTTGGGCTATTGTTTAAACCTACCCCAATCTCTGAAAAAGGCAAATCCGAATAGGCCAAAAGTGACAAAAAAAAGCCTATAACTTGAGAATAATCACTCCTATCTTCATAAAATCTGCCGAGGTATGTACCATGTGTCTATCCTACATCACCAAAGAGTCAGAATGTAATTTATCTAAAGAAATATTGAAATATGGTCCTTTAAACATAACATTGTTTAGGCGGAAATTGTACTTTTGTAGTGAGGATACCTGTAATTTCTCTCATTTACAAAAAAACATACATTCATGTCAAATAAACTGTTACTGCATTGCCTAAGATGCTATGAAACAATAACCAGTGGTTGTGTGGATATATCTTGTACAGTTTTGTTGCAAATGAGACTTCTTTAGCTATATCCCTTCTCTGAAAACAGCCAAATTAAGTCACTTGAGATGGAAGACAGTTGGCATTTGTAAGCTTATAAACTGCTGATGATGGTCATCATATTTTGCTAAAGAAAGTCCAGGTGTGTGTGTACACTCAGAATGTGGCTACTATCACTGATACAAATGGTCTGAATAGGGCTACTGATAAGGATTTTTGGGAGGTAGGCTACTTTGGGTGGCCGATAAGATTGTAGGGCCCATGCCCCAACCCTCTCTGGACACACCCCTGTCTACAAATCTGTGCGTCTGTGCTGGGGAGGGTTTATCTTTAACATTAGGGTGCAATATCATGTGTTCATTTTAAATTCTCACATAGAAAACAGAGAATTTTAATTTTTTTTCCTCTCCAAAAATCTTGAGACTTTGGTGATTTACTTTGAAGGTCTCGACAGGAAGTGCGGTGTGCCGTTAGATTAGGGTGGTCACGCAGAAGGGAGGAGGAATTGGGTGTTGCCTTGGTCTCGAAGCTGAGTTGAGGATTCCCAGTGTTGGTCCAGTCCGTTAGCCGCCGTCCTACCACTCTCCCCCGCTGTCTTCTCTGATCTCTGCGCTGAATCTCGACCCCCCGGAGGAACCATGGGAGTTGAAGGCTGCACCAAAGGCATCAAATACATGCTCTTTATCTTCAACTTCATCTTCTGGGTGAGCAGCTTGTTTTTAAATCGCTGTGTGTGTGTCTGTTTATGTGTGCGTGTTTGTCCACGCAGTGTAGCGGGTTTGTTTCGTTTGTTCAGCCCGACATGAATGAAGGAACAAGTGAGACACATTCAGGCTAACGGTTCATGTTTACACGGTCACCGTTATAACCTCTGAATAACCACGCTCTCTCCGCGGGGGGACGTCGTGGATGAATACATGTCCAGAAAGGCATGTGTGGTTCATTTATGTAACAGCAACACACAGAGGCACGATGTGAGCGGGACTTTAGTTTCAGCACCTCTAAACCCGCCCCTACCACCGCAGTCAACAGTCCAGTCTGGAGTTTAGCCTCGTTTCAACCAGGCGGTTCAGTTCGGTTCGTCTCGGTACGGCACGAGTTTGAGTTCATTTGGAAGTACTAACACGATTTACAGTAAAAATGAGGCTAATGTCACCAATAAAACATCCATTAGCTGTTGAAAACTTTCAGGAATGTTTAGTAGTCCGAGATTTGGATGTTGGCCTGCTCGGTTCTGGATATCTGCTTTGTTTGGATTACATCTTCCACCCAGTGTGCGCTGTGCGTGCGTGCGTGCGTGCGCGCGCGTGTGTGTGTATGTATGTATGTATGTGTGAAGGGGGCACCCAAGGAAGTTGGTTTCCATTTGGTGAGTCAAGGCTCTGTGTTGGGTGTTGGATCATGGAAACATTTTGTGGATGCAAATGTTTTCACTTTGAGGCGGCTCCTTCAGTTTTCTCACTTTTTCTTTGATTCTGTTAAATGTTGGCACTCCTCTGAGTCTTTCTCTGAAATACATATTAAAAATGTACTAAATGTATTAAGTTGTATTCTATTTTAAAACATAAACTGTTTGTTTTTTTTTTGGAGCCAAATAAGCTGCCAGATTGGTTGATGAACTTATTTTCCAGAGACCTTTAAAAAAAAAAAAAAAAGAAGTGGGGAAAGTCACATTTACTTTCTGTTTGTGGAGTACAGCATGCAAATGTTTGGTTTCACAGTTAGGCTGTGGCCATTTTGGTTTGTTGGAGCCTTTTTTAACACGGGCGTGGAGTGGTAGCGTAGTAGTATTACACATGGACGAAGTGTCAGCGACATGATCCCGCCATTAGTTTCTGACAAGCAAAAACCTCCAAAGTTTAAAAAGGACGTCAGTGTGGAAGTCTTTAACCTCTGACTTTGTCAATTTGAGCAAAGTGAGTCAATCCCCATATTGGTCCTATATTAGTATGACACATTTACAGCAGAATTAAACATGACAACGCATCGTCCAAGAAGGGAATCTGTTTATAATAGACCCTCTCTTTACCTCTTTTTTTATAATTAATCCGTTGACTTTATAAAGAGTTTTTCAAAATAAGGGGCGTGGCCGAGTTGACTGACAGGGAGGCTGGTTGTTGCTGTTTGTCAGGAGGCCTTAGATCTGCCTCTGCTCCAGTCATTTGCCGGTCACTAGGTTGACTGAGGGCGTGGATGAGACATAGTGGCTGCCGACATCGGGCTCTAATCTTGTGATTTCTAGCCATTATAACAAAGAAATTCTCAGATGTCTGTAGGACTTTTGAATTTACAACATGGTATCAAAACAGGTATGAAATCCGTAGTATCTGATTTTAACTAGATGTATACCAAAGTAAAAAAAAAAAAAAAAAGGTATCTTGGCAAGGTTTTAATGATCTGTGATGGGGGGAAAAATCTGAGAAATCAATTAATGTAGGGTGTGATTGTTCACTGTTAAAAGTGTTGGTAATCCATCTGCAAAGTGACTTTAATGGGATTGTTAGTGCATCACAGCATCCCTCTTACACCGCCCACTTTTTAACCACTTAGTGTGATTGTTTGTCTAAAGAGCCGCGAGAAGAGCTCAGTCCATCTCAGAGACGCCGCGGCTGCTCCGTGTGGTCAGTAAGCAGCAGGCAGAGGAGAATGGAGCTTCCAAATGAGACCTCCTGTTTCCATAAATCACAGCGGACACCGAGAGGGGAGGGTGGAGGAAGGGTGGGGGACTGCAGACAACGCCTCGCCGCCCACACCCCCTCCTCCGGCATGCCCTGCATTCTGTAACCCCCTGTGCTCTGAGCAACGGGCAGAAATAGACTCTGCAGCCAGGGAGAGCTGCAGCTGATCTCAGGCTTCGTCAGAGCGTTTATAATCAATGTTCAAAACACTTTCACTTTCTTAATTTTACCACCAGTCCGCTCACACTGTGGGACAGCCAGCAGGACTTCCTCCCCCTGTCTTTCTGCACACAGCTGCAGAAAACATGTGTTTACACCATTTTCTTACAGAGGAATGTGTGACAACAAATGCTGAATGAGCAACAGGTGGTGATCTGTAATGTCTGTGAAAACATGATCAGTCACTAAATAAGGGCAACTTTTAGAAGCTCTAATCTAAACCATTGAAGTGCTAGCGAAGGTGGTCAAATGAATGAGCCCCTTAGACAGACATGATCGACTGTATTTAAAGGGACCAAGCCTTTAAACAAGCTCGAGATATTCAGTCCTACTTTGAACCAAACGTTTCCACGAGCCGAAGATACAGAGCACCGTCCAGAATGCTCAGATACATTGCTGTAACATTGCCAGTGTTTTCGTGCAATACAGATAGTGTCTCAGGCTCAGGATCCTGCGATAAAATATCGTGTAAAATATCGCTAACCATTTTTAACAGATAGCTGACATGTCTGATCCTGGTAGCGAATGTTAGCTTATTATCGCTCACTATGCATTGATTATGAAGAACTGAACCAGCGACTTTGAAAATACATAACGCTGTCTACACCTGTGTAGACTTTGTGGTGGTCTAAGGAAAGAGATTGAAGGAATCCTCATTGAAGTTGAAGTTCTCATGACGACAGAGTGCGAAAAAAAACAAAAAAAGTGTTTTAACTCCAAACTGATATATGGATAAAAGAGATTTTCTCGAATCAGATGTTCATGGGTTTCCCTTCGAGCCGCAATACAGCAGCGAGCAGTTGAGGCTGATGGAGGAACAGGAGGCGGCTGCTGCTGACAGACAGGTCTGGAGCCGGGGTGGACCAGTGGCTGTATAGACTGGAAATAAAGAAGCATAGCTTTAGTGGGCGTGACCTACGGTGCTGCGCATTCAGGGAGTTGTTGTCTTTCATCCGCATAAGACCAAAAAGACGCTTTCTGCCTTTTTTTGGTCAAAAAGGCACCAATTTAAAAAAAAAACTACTACATATATGACGCATCTTCAACACCCATTCATGTTGCAACGGGTGAAGTATCCCTTGAAGTGATGCAGTATAGTGATGAGTATAAGCATAAGTATAGTTGTAGGAGCAGAGAGTGTCAGCAGTTTTGTTTTTTTTCCACAGAATCTGGGTCACACTTACCACCAGCAAACATTAACATCAAAATTATCTGTCAGCTGGTTAATGATTGCTAAATCCTCTGACACCACACTTTATTGAGTGGCTTTTGCACTCACTAAAACTGCGCAATTGAGTCACACACAAAGTGTAAAATGTTCCCCAAGAACAAGAGGCCGAGTGGATAGAGGGAGCAAATGATCCACAATCTTTTGGAGCCATCAGTGGCAGTAATCCATTCCTGAGAGTGAAAGTGAAAACATGTTAAAACACCTGTCTGTCTGTCTGTCTGTCTGTCTGTCTGTCTGTCTGTCTGTCTGTCTGTCTGTCTGTCTGTCTGTCTGTCTGTCTGTCTGTCGAGGGGGGGCATGGCTGTGTAAATCTATTTTTGGTGTTGTGATTCGCTTGCAACTAATAAAACTAGATGCTCAAATGGTCACTTCCCACCAGTGTAGTGGAAACCCTGAGAAACTGTAAGATCACTGTTTTTTTGTGTTTTTTTCTGGTGCCTCGTATGCAGTAATAGAATTTATGTAGCTGTCCGGATGCTGACAGTGTTTGTTTGGGAAATGTTTCAATAAGTTATTTCAGATGTGTCTCACACACAATACTACATTCAGCTCATTTTAGCACAAAGTGTTTTGAGTGGAGGTGGTGGAAAGGTGGCAGCCACTCTGGAGGCCAAATGTATGTTTCCTGCTTTTTTCTTGCTTTTGAAACCTGAAGCAGGTCTGTTTAAAGTAAGACTAAGCCTTGTTGATGTGATGAAAAAATGTTTTCAGGATCAAAAAATGGTCATATCAGTCAATAGCTATAAATATCATGATAAATCAATAGTTGATTCTTTCAGATTTCAAGCCTGCTTTTAGTGAAAGTTGAAGAAACCAGATGGTTAATTTGGTTGACTTGTTCTTTCTTGTGAAAGTACGAGAAACTACATGAACATTTCACCATCATTAGCTCAGTGCACATAACTGGAAACACTGATATGACACTTTTTATATTCCTTTACAATACAGTCCACACTAACACATTGTTGACGATTGGTGATTTCTTTTCTTCAGTGTGTACTTAAAGAGTCACGTGTGTCTGTGGTGTTACACGTTTAGTTGTACTTGTCTTCGGCACAGTGACCAGAGCATGTTACTCATTTCGTTGGACTCTAATAACCAACATATCTCCAAACTCCTGAGGTTGAGCGCTCTTTGTTGTCGTCTTGTCGACCTGCCGGTACACTCAGCATTTTCTTCAATGCTGCTCTCGTTCATTTCGGCTGTGCTTCCATAACGCTCAAAACGTCTGTAAGCCCGCCTACCCATGTCCCTTTTCTTCTTTTAATATCGGGGGAACTAGCGTTCCGTGCACATTAGTGCCCCCTGTTTTGCAGTGGTTGGGTGGCGTAATTACAGTTTCAAATGTATTAAACCTTTATCAAACATTTTGTATTTACATTGAGAAAATGATATCAGATAATTATTGTTAATGTTTTATAGCCCAGGCCTAAGTAAGACTAGCACCTAAAAGTCCACGACTGGACTCAGATTTTAACAGTTGACTTCATTAATTTAAGTGCTTTCTCTTCTGTAACAAACCTGCTGTGACACTTTTTATTCACAAAAGGCATCTTAATGGCATTGAAGTGTTCATAAGATCATTCAGATGGTCTCCAAGAATCCATCAATAGTTATGTCTCTTTAATGTCAACAAATCTTAGAAGTGTTTGACCTGCTGAATCTGTTTAAATCCGGGCCCGACAGACATCGCTATATCAGCCCTTATCTTTCTTTGATCTGTCTTCTGTCTGTACAGATCTAGATAAACACTTGTGTGTGTTGATCCCTCAGATGCAGAACAATAACTGGGTATGAACGTGAATCGTCACGTGACACTCTGGAAAGTGTGTGTTGTATAGCGCCCTCTGCTGGTCACAGCCAGGAAGATTCTGCTTTTGTAATACAATGAAGCGGAAATGAAATGATATTTCACATCGTGAATAAATCGAGTAATACCGACGTATATCGGAGATAAAATTAGCCGATACCGATTTTCACTTGATGTGCTCACAACCGCCGATATTATCGATGGCCAATGACTCGGTCGGTCTTAGCCTGAATATCTCTTGTTGACTTAGTTTACCAGGAATAATCTAACTACAAATATTATTTTTAACAGCACCGGTTCAGCCGATAGTTACAATATTCAGTCTTTTTAAAATTTTCCCACAGCGTCTAAGAACGATTTAGGGATTTTCTGAATTGGTTGTAAAAGTGCTTACAATATTTTATCATATACACACACACACACACACACACACAGATACATATATATACTTGTAGTATATTACACTAATAAGTGTACCTGGTGCATCCTGTGGTGAAGTCCTGTGTTCCCTCTGCACACATGTAAGATAAAATACCTCACAAAAACAGATTAAATCAGAGTTAACCTTCAGTGAGTCATCTCAGCACTTGACGTGTGTGTGTGTGTGTGTGAGAGAGAGTGTTTCGAGTTTCAGCTCCCTCTCCAGTTGTGGTGTTGATCTGGTTGCCGGGCAGCAGCTGGACTGAGCTCAGGAATGAACCTCAGTGAGACGACGAAGGGAGAGAGGAGGAGGATGGGCTGTTAGTTACACGTCTCTGGGCCACGGAGAAAAAATAGAAAAAGAGAAATGTGAAATTCAAACAGTTCATTTTAATGAAGCGATGTGGGCAATTTCTAAATAAGGATTCATCATACCAGCGTTTTAAACTTTGACACCATTTTAGTAAAATCAACGATTTAATACATGTTTGGATACAATCATCACTAAAATAGAAGTCTGAGATGCTCAGTGTTGGATACAATCTTGTGTTAATTCAAATTGAAGAAAGTGCTCTGTCGGGCTGCTGCATTAAGTCAAAAATCATAATCACATGAGGCATGACAAAAACACTTATCACCATGAAAAATAAAATCTGAGGACAAGACGACCGCAACCTGGCATGCGGCACAGTAATGGTTTTATGGATCTTGCTTTCATTATCGTTTTTAAATCAGGCTGAAGATCTGAAGTTTTGGGGGGGGGGTTGAGTTTGGAGCTAACGTATGATATTCATTTCGAGGTGGGTCATGTTGGACCACACACTTCACAAATCATGAATATGATTTGCCTCGTTCATACTGGACATTCATTATTTCATAAAACACATTTCATCACATAAAGAGGTTGACTGGTCCTCATCCGGATGTGTTGAGTAAGTTTTTATTTTCCGCACACGGAGCAAACAGGCCGACGTGTGGAGGACGGTAGAGGTGTCAGACGTGACAGGGCTGGTTCCGTTTAAAAGCACGTTATTTTTCTCCCATCTGACGTTTATTTAACTTCTGCTGCCGAGGGTGAAGCTGGTTCCTGTGTGCCTGCTCAGGTTTATTGAGCTGCGGATATATTTAGCGTGTCTTTGTCCTGGAGTGGACTAAACAAAGGGCTGAGGAAGGCTCGGGTGAATGAAAAACAGGCAGAATAACAGAGTTCCACGGTGCAGTTTGTGCAGGGTTTCCCCCGGGAAACTCAGCAGCGGAGGATGCTCGGAGAAAAGAACACGCCGGGTTTCTCTTGTGTGTTAGCTGTGTAACATGTTGCCCTCTAATATTTACTCAACATCCCGTCAAACACTTGGACTAAACTGTGGAACTTTGTTGTGATGGACAGGTTGAATCTTTGACTGAAGGGGATAAACTGTGAACGCAACGTCAACACCTGCCTCACTTGTTAAAAAGAGAAGTTTGCATTCGATAAGTGTGCATGAAGGTCTAAAAGGAAAATTTAACTCAAAAAAGTGCAGACACACTCAGTAGGTGGACATGCAGATATAAAAGAAAGGGTTTAATGTGGCAGAGATGGTCGAGCGGTTCGGTTACAACGTACTCCATAGCCCTTTGAGTGGGCCGCCTGGGATCAAGTCCGGCCTGTGGATTCTTTCGATATGTCATTCCCCATTCCTTCTCCGTGGTTTCCTGCTCTATCTACCGTCCTAGCCATACAAATCAGAAAGCCCAAACATATATCTGAGTTATTGTCCGACTGATAGCGTACTAAATCCAATCTCTCAAAGTTGCTCTACAATAGAACAGCACACCTAGCGTAGCAAAAGTCAACCTTCAGATATTACCGTACGCTAGAAGGATCGAATGTATCTCACCTGTAATTAAAGGGATCCTTCACCCATTTACATGAAGCTGTGTATCATTAGAAACATGGTAGTAGTGTTGAATGGTCGTGAATCCAACCCTCATTTTGCCCTGAGACGAGAAAAATGTGTTTTTCTTTGCCTGGAAGTTTTCTTCATGTGATGCAATATGACGCTTTTTGCATCACATGAAGAAAACTTCCAGGCAAAGAAAACACATTTTTCTCGTCTCAGTAGTCTATGTTTTCACCGTTTGATTTACAACAACCACTCTGTCGTTTGCTAACTTGTTAGCAAGCTCAGCTAAAAGAAGGGCTAACGATCTTAAAACGTGTGGTACTGGAAAAGTGAGTGGTCAAAGTGATGACAACCTTTGTAAAAGTTTAAGAACATCCACAGCACAACGTGTTCAGTGATGCACTTGTCCCATACAGAACATTCATGTCTGTTTGTCCACATTTTGGACGCTTCCATCCTATCCTTCCATTTTTAAACGAATCTCTGAATAATCGGTCGTTCCAAAAATCTTCAGATTGTTTTTAACCAGTGAGAGAACGGAAAACGTCAAACACTCAAGTCCACAACTTTTATTTTTATTCCTGCGTGACATAAAGAAGACTTCTCCTTTTTATTTGCAATAACAAGAGAACTCTGTCTTATAGGATTTCATTCAAGTTCAGGGTCACCAGAGCACTGAGCGCTGAGTGAACGTTGGCAGGTTTGGTCCTGCTGTCTGGCGTGTGATACGACGTACATGTCGATCACTCGTTTAGTTTATCCTTCTTTCATGCAGAGCTGTGTCCTCCGCCTCCAGTCTTTGGGCGACGCTACGATCGCCAGCTGCAGACGCAGATCATCAACCTTCAGCCAGGAAACAAATGAACATATTTTCCAAAATGTGGACCTTTTCCCTCAGTGGAAGGTTTTGCCATTTCAGCTGAGCTGTGAGACTTTGCAGTGTCGAGGACGAGACAGATGTGCTCTATATTTAACATTAAGGTGCAAAGTGGAACTTCTGTTGCAACCTTATTACAGATGTATTATTGAAAGTCAGCACAAAAATGTAAATGGTCAACTGGAGCAAGAAATGATGGGATGGTACTTCACGTAATGATTCAGGAAGTAACACTGTGTCAAATGGGCATTAGGGCTGATCCCACTTGGTCTGCTGGACTCCCAAAGAATGGATCTCTGGAGCGGCTGGAAAAGGAAGCTTTAAGGCTGCAAAGTAATGAGGAAGAAAACACAAAAACATTGTGAACCGGTGGAATATGACTCCACATCACTCGAGATTTAAACATGCAGTGTGTTTACTTTTGGACATAAAAACATTGAAAATAAAAACCCATGTGATATGTTTACATGACCGCCAATCTTTACTACAGGGTCTTTTTCAGATAAAGCTTTAACAGGGCTGCCGTGATAGACGGGACATGTTGTTTGTTGCCATGGAAACACCGGACGTTATATCAATGAATTGCTACTGACAGCATGTTGTTGTATACTTTAAAGTTCGATTTCTTGATCTGGCCAATGATTGTTGTCCTTTTCTTCTTCCCTGTTTCTTTCTTACTGTTTTCTAGTTGTTGATAAATAGGATGATATTCTTTGAGGGGAACATTAGGTTTGGGAGGTATTTGGATTTGTTGATTGTTGGGGGGGGGGGGGGGGGGCAGTTCCCCTCCAATGTCAAAGACGAGCATTTTTGTCTGTCTGATGGGTTACAAAAAACAAACAAACACCAAAATCACACATCAGTGGCTTAAAAATAAAAACGGAAAAAAATAAATAAATAGTGAACTCTGACGTCTTAAAAAACTTGCAACACGATGTAGTTATCACAGCATCCTTAAGAGTACTTTATCGAGGAGCAGTCAAGTGTGATCCGAGCTAACGGGTCATCAAACTGGTGCCTGGTTTGCCTCAGGACACAGTTCATGAAGGAGGAGGAGATTACCCCAGCTGAACCACAGTAATCATATGAAAACACACAGGATGAGGTTAGGTTATCTGATGTTACGAAAGGTTGAATATTCACCGCATGTGTCGAATCATCCTTTAAAAACCACCTTGTGTAACACATGGGGGTAAATTCACTTTTGCTCTTATTACACCAAAAGACAAATCATGCCAACAAAAACAACTGGCAACACTCTTCTTCTGCACTGTCCATAACACTGAAATATAAAATGACGAAAACAATCAGGAACTAAAGCGTGTGAAGAGCAGAATGTGGTCAGTGACCTGTGTGTGTGTGTTGCTTGTTGCAGCTTACAGGAGGTGTGATCCTGGGCGTGGCCCTGTGGCTGAGACATGACCCGAAGACAAGCAACCTGCTGGAGCTGAAGTTTGATGGAGCCCAAGCCCCCAACACCTTCTACATGAGTAAGTATCTCACCTCTAACACCTGTCACACAGCAGGGCTTCACATGAGGTTAATCAAGCCCAGTGTTCACCGAGCAGCCCGGTATGGATCACTACAGTTTGGTACGGTTTGGTTCAGTAAAGCCTGTTTGTGTTTCCATAGCCGACCGTGCTGTATTTGGTAGGTGGTGTGTAAGCCGGATGTCGATAGCTGCATCAGCTACGTAATAGCATCACATCACAGCAGATGGACACACTGTACACCGCTGCACTGTTTAGCTCCAACTTTTAGGATCAGATCGATATTCTTGGCACGCCAACGGAAGGTTCCCAAAAAGTAGGACGGGACGGATCGGTAATTCTGGGTTCTATCCCGGCTTTAGTCTATGGAAACGCCACAAAATCCGTACCAAGACGAACCGAACTGCTTGGTGGAAACAGGGCTTTAGACCACTGGTTTTAGAACAGTGTTTAAGTCTTTCAACTGTTACTGTACACACACGTGCCGCATCAGTAATGAATGAGATGTGGTCGTTTAATTCTCTAAAGTTGCAGGCAAACAATACAAACAATCTACATGCTTAGCTGAACAAACACTGGCAATGTTTCTGTACAAAAGGTTGTATGTGTGCAATTTAGACAGCGCTGTCAAGTGTCTGCGCTGTCTCTCCTTCTCTCCCTCTCTCTCTCTCTCTGTTCAAAATGTGACTTAGTTTTTGTGCACACCTTTGATCATTTAAATCAAACGTAGGTGGAATTGTTTCAAACTCCCGCTATATAAAAGTATTTATATCTCTCAAATATTGACCACCTTAATGTGCACTTAACCACAGGACGCGCTGTGGTTTCATGGGGTTCCTTTAAGAGTGTGCGTGACGAGCAGAGTGGATGTTGAAACGTTTATTGACGTCTGACTCTTTATGGTGATGCGCTCACTGTGAAGACAGTTAACAGTCAACAGGCAGGAAGAGCATGTGTCCAGTGGATGGATGTTACATCTATTATGGATGAGTTAAAAGGAAAGAGGTGACTTTTAAAGACCTTATTAATAGTTAATTATTCAGTCTTATGATAATGGTTATTACAGTGGACCCTGTGTTTGTTAACCCTTTGATTCCTTTGAGTTTTTATGATGGGAGGGCGTGTACAACAGGGGCCCTGACTAAAAGTCCCGACACACCAAGGAGATCGTCGCCTGTCAGTCCTAGTTGGACCGTTGGTGAGCGGTGATGAATCTCTCTGATTGGCTGTTCGGAGGTTCAGGCTGTAGTATCCATGCTTTCACCCATTAGTGTGTTTTAGTGCGTCTCCGCCTCTTTTTTTTTCTTCATCTAATAGACCAAGGGATGACGACGCCACTGCCATTTTCTACTTCTTATCAGACATTATAAGTACCTAACATGTATAATAGGGATTCACGCATGCGCAGAATGAACGTGGTGGTCGGCCATCATCTGCACTCTTTGCGGTGTGTTCAAGTGCAACTTTTTGGCCAAGTTAAAAGGTGACTCCACTAGTTGTGTGTTTACTGCTCTGTGTGTTAACGTATTTCCAAAGAGGTGACATCTATGTACACAAACAAAAAATGTATTTTAAATCATATGATTTATTTTCCAGCTAAATACAGATTCATGGCTTCAGATTTTGTGGCGGCCCCTTGGTTGGCTAATGAAACTTCAGTGGGGGTCCTGACACCTGCTTGGGTCACGCTTTGGTTACAAGTTATACAGAGTAGCTTTAAAAGCTTCACACATCTTTAACAGCTTAAAGACTGGAGAATCCAATGAGACATATTCAAGTATGTCATACATAAAACACCCCAGTCCTTTCACACAAAAACAGAAACAAATCTAAATGTAGAAACATGTTCCAAATCTTGATTACACTCCAGTAGATATGAACTTTTTCTAATAACCATTTAAACACAATGCTAGTGACAAATGTAGTAACTGTTTATGGTGTTAAAAAAAGGTCAGAGAAGCTTTCTGTAAGGCTGAACATACACTGAGTGATGTGTAATAGTAGTGGTTGAAAGTGATCTCAAACTAAATCACAACCTGAGATACCCGAACCCTAAGTGACGGCAGTCATACGACAAAAGTGTCGGAAATTCACCTCCTCGGCCTCCCTGACACGATGTGGCAAACGACAAACCACCTGGCTGGAATTCAGCTCCGCTTCAAAATCCATCATGTGGCTCATAAGTGGGGTCAGAACTGGCCTCAAAACTCACAGTGTGTGCTTGGCCTCCATTCGGAAAAAAAACTCTCTGAGCATTTCTGTGACCCAAACAACTTTTACACATCTCATTTTTATGTATCAAGGGTTGTGTTCAAAAACCCAGGGTCCAGGTTTGAAGAGAAATTGCAGAATTCATATTTCAGCTGTCGTTTGCTCTTATATAATAACACTAAGAGTACAGTAGAGGTGGTACAGTACAGAGCAGGACCCCCTCCACCACCACCTGGGCGTGAAAATATGAATGTGGTGTGAAGCAGGGCGGCTCCTGGAGGGACTAAAAGAGGACACACAGCTCAGCATGTGACTCAACAACCACATGAAGTTATCTGCTGTCACCTCCCCACACTAACACTGTCACCGCTGAGTCATCTGCCCGCGAGTCAGAGAAGACACAAAGGAGAACAACAGACAGGAGAGGGAGAGAGGGAGCGAGCGAGCAACATATCTGTGGTCGTTCAGCCGTCAGAGAGGAACTACTTTCTTCGCCCGCCTCCATGACTGCATCCCCCCGTTACATAAACCTCCCTCCATTCCACACGAGGAAGAAAAGGCCTCGTCGGTTTAGGAAAGAATTCCTCACTGACCGTCCCTCCTCCTCCTCCTCCTCCTCCTCCTCCTCTCGGGCGTCTCCGCCCCTCCTCCTCCCTCCCTGTGAAAAGTTTCCCTCTCCTTCTCTCTGCTCGCTCTCTTTCCACTCTCCCTCCCCCTCACTTCCCCATCTGGTTGTGGTTAGTGGTTCCAGTCGTACTGTCTCACTCGCTCGCCCTTATTTTCCTCCCCCTCCTTCCACTTCTCCTCCTCCCCCTCCTCCTTCCAGGAACGTTCCGGTGCTGACCTCTACATCTGCTCCTTTCTCTCACCCCTTGACCCGCTCAAACACTTCCCATCATGGCTCAGTTTTGAGATAAACGCTGTTTTCCACCTTGAATGTTTTTTTCCACTTGCGTCAATCAATAATCAGATTAGTCAGGTTTTCCTCCGAAACGACAGACCAACAGACACTTCCTTCCCTTTTTTTTTTTTAAACGGAACCATGACGGCTTTAATGGTAAAATACGATCCTGTCAACAGCACTAGAAGGAGAGGACACAATGAGTCAGTGTGAGCACAACCAGAGTCACACCAAACCCCAGCCGCTTCTGGAAGCCCCTTTTTTCCAATACAGAACAAGCTGCTAATGAAGGAAAACGTGAGTTTATTACATTCTGAGGTTGAAATGAGTTTTCCATGAGCAGCCCTTTAAGATCAGTGTCCTCATACTAAGAAGAGAATGTTCACGGAAAGAAGAGAGCGTGCTAAACGACGACAGAACGCTGTTTATCAAGCCAGAGTTTCAACATAAAAGGGGCGGAGTTATCTTCAGATCACCTATCACAATCACGAGCACGTCTGCGTCCAGCACACTGAGAAAAAACGATAGCAATCAAAAAATGTTTTAAAACAAGGAAGACGAAGGTTACTGCAGACTAACATCACACAGCTGCAGCGACACAGCAGGGAGGACGACAACAAGAGGAAGGTGTGAATCCTCTGTTTAAGGCTCACTCTCCCATCGTCACTTCACTTTGATCCGACTTTAATAACTCCTGTTTCTCCGTTATATCTCAGCTGCAGCCCTGATGCTGACAAACAGAGCGTAATGCAGCTGATGAATTTATTGATGTGTAAAATAACACGGGGATAACACAAAGACTTTGTCGCTCTCTCTCTCTCTCTCTCTCTCTCTCTCTCTCTCTCTCTCAGCTCACAGAGCGAGATCTGCTGGCCATTTTCCAACATTAGAATACACAGAAAACAACCATTCCCTTATAGCGTTTGAAGCTCCTTCACACTCTCCTCAGTACAAAAAGAACATCGCAAAAGGTTCAGAGTTTGAGTGTTAAAGGAGAAATGTGTTAGACAAAACCATAAAATGACCTTACTGTATCGTCATGGAAACATGTTGAAGTGCTGGTTTCCTTGACTTTGATAACGGTCCTGAATAGTCTGGATTTATTTGGACCAGAGAAGTAGACGGCTGTTTAGGACGCCCCTCGGTTTTGCAGATAGGAGACCAGTTATCACAGCAAACCAACAGGTGTGGCAGAGATTGAAGAGGGCCGGCGAACTCTTTCAGATATAAAAACGATTCTACTCGACCTGAAAAGCCTCTGCCGTTTTGTTTTGATATGTTCAGGAAATTTCCCGAAAGCTGGGCGATATTTCTACTTGTGTTGTTTTGGCACGGCTTCATTCACTTTCATCAATCTATTTAATCTATAATTTATCTGTCTAATCGAGTCTGTGCAGCTTGGAGGGATATTAAAGCATTTCTAATGACTCAAAAAAACAAAACAGAAAAGGGAACATTTTCAATAGTTACAGGAAGATCGTCAGAATATTTTAAAATGATGATCTCTGATTACTTTAATGATCCACAGTATCAAAAAGTCACAAGCCTTTAAAAAACTGCAGATCTTCATCATTATTTTTGAAGAGACAGAGAGCTGTCTGAATGGCAAATAATTTGTATAAAACATTTCCAATATATTTTCGCAATTTGAATATTGTGCAGGAGTTTGTCTGCATGTCTTTCGTAATTAAAAAAGAAGAAATAAAATATTTGGTGTTTTGGTGGATTTATGCTTTTGTTGCCGTGTTATGTAAGCAGGTTTCAGTATTATTTGATTTTTATTTTTATTTTTTCAGAACATATCAGAGGTTACAGCCAGTTTCTGTAGTGGAGTTAAAGTGACTTCCACTCTGCAAACTTGAGTGAGATGATTTGTCAAACGCTCTGATAGTTCATCTTCATGAATCAATAGTCGAGAAGAAGAGCGAGGGAAGTGATGATGTCGAGGCACCATGCACAAGACAGCAATAGCTTAGTTGATTTCCTGTTTCACTGACAGATGATTCTGACAGACGACTGCGGTTGAGTTGTGTTTGTCAGGAAGCTGCTGCAGACACACACACACCCACACACACACACACACACCCACACACACCCACACAGAGCTGTGACACAATTCAATAAACAGGCGGTTGGAGGTTTGACAGACTGATGAGGAATAGATTGGAACCTTAGATTTACATATTCAGTCATTGGTTTACTGAATGTTACTGCATGCTTTCAGTTCATGTTACCACCTTTAATGAAAGAGAAAGGGTCCTCTTTAGTCTCCTTCAGGAAAGGCAGAGCACTCTCATGTCCGCAAAAAGTGACAGCTTCTAAGAATGGCACCAAAGAGAAACAGTTACACCGCGTGCCACCACCAGCCCAAATCTCACACAAACAGAGCTTAAACCGAGCTTCGGAAAATCTTTGCCCTGGAAGGAGTTTTCCCAGAGGTGCGTTTTCTGTGAGCTGAAACAGTTTGGGCCAAAAGGTCAAAGGCCAAAACAAACAGACTAAGCAGCGTTTTCAAAAAAGACCCACCTCCGTATGGACTCAACGATATGATGATGTGACGGTACTTTAGTTAATGTTTTTAAACCGTTTGTAATATGCTGAGAATTGTGGAAGAATATGTTTTAATTTAACCTCTTTAACGTCGTGTTATGTTCACAAAACTTAACAAATTCAAGAAATGTTTCCTACGATAGGATTCAAAACGATTCTGGAGTTATTGATCGATGGATTTAAAATCTTATCGAACACAAACATGTGCGAACGACTGCAACAGTGCAGCCCCTTCAGTAATGAAGAATGTTAAAAGCACATTTGCTAATTACAAAATAAAAATGTCAATACTCGCTATGAGACGATATATCCATTTTTTTTCCTCTAGTATGGACGAAGCCACAAACAAGTCTGTAATCTGTGTCCCAAGTGGTGGCATGAAGGAAGGAGTTAAAATAATATTAAAAAATATTAAACTCTAAAGTATGTCAAGGTGTTTAATGTTATTTCTAGGACGAATCAAACTCATATTGAGCACAGCATTAACGTGACTCTACGTTCTCTTTTTTTACCTGCTGTTTAATCGACAGTATAATTAATAATAATGAAATATATACAGTATATATATATAAAATAATTAACCAGCTCCAGATTTTAAATCCAGATGTGCTTTGTTGCTTCGATGAAACGTCCGACTGTTGTGTACAAAACAAAGAACGCCTTCCTGTCTGACGCTTCCTCTTCCTCTTTATATTTTTAATTCAGAGGTCCAGCCTTTAAAAAATCAGATTTCATGGAGTCACCCTCCAAGCAGCAGAACAAAAAAATGATGTACGGCGGAGTTTAATGGAGAACCGACTGCAGAAATCATGTCCACAAAGCAGACTCAACTTTGAACTGAAAAGTTTTGAATTTGGCACCAACATGTGCCGAGGTAGGACGTCTCCTGTTATAAAACCAGATTTGTTTCTGCTCAAAACCAAAAAAGAGACTCACAAAGTTTTTATTTAGCACGATTGGTCCACAGTATGAGTTTGAGTGCTGGAACGTGCTGTCGTCATCATTAAGCTGTATTTATAGTTGAGAAACCCCTGAGGGCCAACGCTCATTTAAACAATGACATGGAGTCATTCACCGAGTCCACTGGAAGACAGTAAACAAAGATTTAAAAGAACCAGAATGAAATTTAAAGCTGAGGATTTCTAAGAAGTTGAGTCCATGACTGTAAACAGAATAATTCACTACAGCAGTAAAAGAAAAAGCCTTAAAGCAGGGCTTCCCACAGACGTATGGATAAATCAGCCAGTGGGAAAAGGTGTCCAGGTCGGGGGGTCCAGGGGCACGGGGCGGCTGTGGCTTATTAAGTAGAACCATCGTCTCTCAACCAGAATGGTTGAGGGTTCGATCCCCAGCTCCTGCAGCTAAAATGTATCCTTGAGCAAGACACCTGAATTACTTGCGCTGCTTTGTTGGCAGCGTATGAATGGGATTAGTTACTTCTGGTGGTCTCGCTCTGCCATCAGCGTGTGAATGTCTGTGACCTGCAGTGTAAAAGGGCTTTGAGCGCTCCAAGCTCAAGTCTGTTTACCTTTAGCATGAAGAGAAATGTTGTCCAATTACAGACCAGTAGGATGGCATCTGGCTAATTTCATAATTTTCATAAACACTTGATTCTC